>NW_028096861.1:0-618445 GCF_014824575.4 Sturnira hondurensis | reverse complement strand
GATGAAGGGTTCTCTCTCTCTCTCGATATATCTATAGATATATATATATATATATATATATATATATATATATATCAGTTAAATCCATTTTATCTAGGATGTTGTTCAAGTCCAAAATATCTTTGTTGATATTTTGTTTGGAAGATCTGTCCATTTTTGACAGTGGGGTGTTAAAATTCTGAACTATAATTGTGTTGTTGTCAATATCTTTCTTGAAGTCCCCTAAGATTTTCTTTATATATTAGGGCACTCCTATGTTGGGTGCATATATATTTACAATTTTTATGTCTTCTTAGTGGATTCTTCCCTTGAATATTATGAAGTGACCTTCTGGGTCTCTCTTTATGGCCCTTTTTTTAAAGTCTATTTTGTCTGATATGAGCATTGCTACCCTGTTTTTTTCCCCCTGGCTGTTTGCTTGGAAAATGAGTCTCCAGCCCCTCACTTTTAGTTTCTGTACGTCTTTTGTCCTGAGATGGGTCTTTTCTAGGCAGCAAATTTGTCAGTCATGCTTTCTTATCCATTTAGGTATTCTATGTGTTTTGATTGGAGCATTTAATCCATTTACATTTAAGGTTATTATTGATAGGTATTTATTCATTGCCATTTTTGTACCTGTGTTCCTTTCTGTGTCTCTCTTTTCCTTCCTTTCTTACAGCAGCCCTTTTAGTAGTTCTTGTAGAGCTGGGTTGGTGGAGGCGTATTCTTTTAGACTTCTTTTGTCTTGGACGTTCTTTATTTGGCCTTCTATCTTGATTGAGAGCCTTGCTGGGTACAATAGCCTTGGTTGTAGGCCTCTGTTTCTCATTATTTGGAATATTTCTTGCCATTCTCTTCTTGCTTGGAATGTTTCCATTGAGAAGTCAGTAGCCAACCTTATCGGGCCCCCCTTGTATGTTACTTCCTTTTTCTCCCTTGCTGCCTTTAGGATTTTCTCTTTGTCTTGGAGGTTTGCCATTTTAATGATGATGTGTCTTGCAGCAGGCCTCTTTGGGTTCCACCTGATTGGGACTCTCTGCGATTCCTGAATCCATGTGACTTTCTCTCTCCTCAACTTAGGAAAATTTTCCGTTATTACTCTTTCAAGTAGGTTTTCTATCCCTTGTTCTTCTTCCCCTCCTTCTGGTATTCCTACTATTCGGATATTATTATGTTTCATGTTGTCCTGCATTTCTCTTAAATTCTCCTCATTTTTTCTGATTCTCTTTTCCATTATTTGGTCTGTCTGGGAGATTCTTTCTATACTGTCTTCTATCTCACTTATGCGATCTTCTGCCATATCCATTCTATTCTTCATACCTTCTACTGTGTTCTTCAGTTCAGAAATTGTATTCTTCATTTCCTCTTGGCCTTTACTAAGGGTTTCCATTTCCTTTTTCATGTTGGTGTAGTTTGCAGAGAGTTCACTGTAGCTCCCCTGTAGTTTCTGGTAGCTAGTTGTAAGCTCTTTGAATTTCCTGATAACCAGTGCTTTGAATTCAATATCTGATAGTTGGCTTGCCTCTATTTCATCTAACGTTCTCTCGGAGACTTCCTCCTTTTCTTTCATTTGGGGATTGTTTCTTTGTCTTCCCATTGTTTTTGTTGCTCTTCTTGTTGGCTTTAGCTTCTTAAAGTGATCTGTTCTGGGTTTCTGGGTTTATGATGTGAACTTCTGTGGTAAGATGCCTGTGAGATTCAGTGGTGCAGTCTCCTGCAGGTGATACTATAGATTCTTATGGGCTCATTACAGATAACTTTGAGATAAGCTGTTGTGTGTGCAGAGTTCAAAAGTGATATCTACTGTTTACATAAGCCAATGGACAGCTCTTCTTTTTTTGTCTCCCTACACACACGCACACACACACTCCAATGTTTTTCTACCTTTAAGTCAAGGATGAAAAAACAAGCTTTATATTTTAAAAAATATAGGGTTCTTTTTGTTTCTGCATTCACTTTTTGCATGGCCAAAACCTACTCAATTTAATCGTCAATTCCCAAAGATGATACCCACCTTTTCATATTTAAAGAAAAGCCAACAAATTAGATAGCCCTGTGATACTCCCTCACAGCTCCCTATGCTTCACACCTTTTCCTCTAGACAGATGGATATAATGTTTGTCTCCCCCACTATACTCTGGCTCCATTATAAGGGCAAGGACCATGTTGGTTTTTCTTCAAAGTGAAGAAAGCTAGCACCTCAATCTCAAATATGTCAGCATCACAGAGAAACTTGTGTTAAAAATAATGATCCAAATGTGTTTTTGTATAGTAACACATTAATAAATCATTGAGTCAATAGCACAGCCCTTGATTTTTAAAAACAATTATTTTATATTGGGTAATTTTCTTAAAAATTCAAAGATAACATATGCTCCTAATTTTTTTGAAAAAAATCAAACAATACCAAATTATATAAAGTAAAATCCAAACTTGCTTACCCTCCTTCCCAATCCAATTCTCAGGTAGTAACCAGATTTAACAATTTGCTGTGTTGTGAACATGCCTTTTTGGTTTCTAAAAAATCATCTATAATTTCCATTAAAATGATGTTATAAAACTCACAGTTGGCCGTTATTATGAGACTGAACCCATGACTTGGTAAATGTTTGGCATTTAGTGTGTGTTTTCTCAAAGCACATCTCTGTAACAATTGACATGCAGGGTTCAAAGGTCCATGTAGAGTTCACATGGTTCATCTCACTTTATGAAACCTGTTCTTTCTCCTTTTCTCTCTCTCCTTTCTCCCTTCCCTTCCTTCCCCCCTCCCCTCCTCTTTTTTCTTTCCTTTTCTTTCCTTTCACTTTCTTTCCTTTTCTTTCTTTCTTTCTTCTTTCTTTCTCTTTCTCTCTTTCTTTCTTTCTTTCTTTCTTTCTTTCTTTCTTTCTTTCTTTCTTTCTTTTTCCTTCCTTCCTTCCTTCCTTCCTTCCTTCCTTCCTTCCTTCCTTCCTTCCTTCCTTCTTTCTTTCTTTCTTTCTATCTTTCTTTCTCTCTTTCTTTCTTTCACTTATCTATTTTTTCCAAAATACATTGAATGCTTCCTATGTGCCAGGCACTGGGAACAGACACAGTCTCTGCTCTCATTACAGGTTAGAGGGAAGAGACATACATTTAACCAGTGACTCTTAAACTTTAGTGTACATCAGAATAAATTGTGACACTGGTTAAATTGCAGGCTGGTTCTATGCTAGACTTACTAAATCAGTACATATGGAGGGTGGTTCCCGTGAATTTGCATTTTAATAAGTCCCCAGGTGGTGTTGATGTGGCTCTTTTCTTTTGGCAATATACAAAGGAAGAATGGGTGCAATGGGGAGCACACATGGGGGACAAGTTTGTTTAAAGAGAGTCAGGGAAGACCTGGAAAAAGTTGCTTAAATTGAGGTTTGAACAATGAATAAAAATTAACTAGCAAATTGCAAGTTGTAGGTTGGGAAGAGGGCAAGAACATAAGAGGCAGTCATCTGAATATGACAAAGAAAGGATCTGCACTCAGAAAATGAAAGAAGTCAAAATGGTTAATGAGTAGAGTTGTAGATAGGTACAGGCATACTGAGTGGATTAAGAACTCCCCTGAAAATGGAAACTTGAGGTGATAACCCAGGCTGGTACCACAGGGGTCATTAACATGTAAGGGAGGTGCTTAGAAGAGGGAGGTCAAGAAGCTCAAAAAGGACCATTTATTTAATTATTTTATGTCATATGTTTGATCAATTAGGTATTTCTCATTTTCCATGTATATATGAGGCATATTATTTTCTCTTTAAATATAATATTCCTCACAATTTTACTATCTTATACATTTTGTTTTCATTTCAATGGACCAAGAAGCACAGAGTTGAATCTTGACTTAAGTCTTTTAATGTTTGCTTTTGTTTTGATTTTGGTTCTATTGATGCCAATTTCAATGTTCCTCTACTATCTCTCACTATTTCAGGGCATTTTGAATTCTGAGCTCATTCTCCAACATTCTACACATTGTGGCCAACCAACAACAATTATAATGTTGAGAATATAATTTCACCAGTGATGATGGCATAGGGCCCAGGGTCAACTTAAGATGGACTCATTTCTTACCCCTTTCAATGATGGATAAAGAAAAAAATTTTAACACCTAAGTTGATAGAAAAAGAGGAGAGTGTCTTAGAGTATATGTCACAAAGTCACTGGTATTTGGTAAGTACTTATTAACTAAGTACAATATTAATGGTAATAGCTTTTTCCATAGTAGACCAAGATATTACAAAACACAGTTTACTGTTTTTATGCAATAAATTTACTACATATATAAAACATATTTATTTATCAAATAAATAGATTTTTCCAGTTCCAAAGTTCAAATGAAGTATAATTCATCAAATACCATTGATATAAACTCAGTTTCTGAAAATGTGCTTCAGAAAGCACCTTCGCTTCCCACTATCTTGAATGTTTCCCAGTGACCCCAAAGTAAACTGAATTCTCAATTTCACTAATTTTTCTAACCTTTCTGGTCTGATTTAATCCAAGAATCATGATCTTATTAAGAGCTTCTAACTTCACCTCTCATTTTCTCCAAGGACATTAGTTCTTGATTGGAGGTGGAGAAAGAGACAGGCTATCATTATTATTCTTTTGGATGTGGGATTTCATTTTAAACTGATACAGTTCTTAAAGACAATAACTAAGTAGCTAAAGTTTAGTAACATTACTTTACAAATAAAAAAACAGAGTATAAAATCTTTCTAGAGTCCTCTCTGCATTAGCAGTCTCAATGCTTCACCTCTTCCATATTTTGGAGACAGAAGCTTTCTCAGAGTACTAGGGCAGGAGCAGAGATATCAAAAGTGACTAGAGAGGTCTTCTGGCCAAGATGGAGGCATATATGGACTCACTTCACCTTCTTACATGACCATAAGAAGGAGAAAAACCAATCTACAAAAAAAACAAACAACAAAAAAAAACAAACCGTAACTGCCAGAAAATCAGACTGTATAGAAGTCCAACAACCAAGGATTTAAAGAAGAAGCATTCATCCAGACTGGCAGGAAGGGTGCAGAGGACGTGATATGGTGTAGGGGGACGTGACAGCAAGGCAAGCAACAGTGGAGGCCACCAAAACTGGTGGTCCCACATTCACATGTGGTGGATAAACATTGGGAGAGAAAACTGGGAAGCAAGTGATCCAGCCCCAGGCCAGACTGCACAGCCCAGGGTTCCAGTGACAGAAAAATAAAGCTTCATAACCTCTGGCTATAAATCAATGGGTATTGGCATGGTGGAAGAAACCACTGGTCTCTCAGAAGAGTCTATTTAAAGGGCCCATGGGGTCCTAGAATCTGCACAAACCCACCCACTCTGGAAATCAGCACCAGGGCAGCAGCTAGAAGGGTACCAGTCACTTATGGGAAGTGGGAGAAGAGATAGGAAACCAGGCAAAAGCCAAGCAACTGTCATTGTTCCCTCTCTGACACGTCCTTCACATACAGCACCACAAATCAGCAAAGTGGGTTGTACCACCCTGGTGAATACCTAAGGCCCGTCCCTTACTATGTAACAGGTGTGCCAACACAGGGAGTCTAAGCAGCTCTACCTAATACACAGAAACACAGGGAGGTTGCCAAATTGAGGAGACAAAGAAATATGGCCCAAATGAAAGAGCAGAACAAAATCCTAGAAAAGAGCTAAATGAAATGGATATAACCAACCTGTCAGATGCAGAGTTCAATACACTTGTAATCAGGACACTCAGAGAAATGATTGAGTACCGCCACAAAATAAAGGAAGAAGTGAAGGATATACAAAGTGAAATAAAGAAAAATTATACAGGGAACAAACAGTGAAGGAAAGGAAACTGAGATTCCAATCAATGATTTGGAACAAAAGGAAAAAATAAACATCTGACTGGAACAGAATGAAGAAAGAAGAATTCAACAAAATGAGGAGAGACTTAGGAAACTCTGAAACAACTTTAAATGCACTAACATCAGAATCATAGGGGACTTCTGCCAAGATGGAGGCATAGGTGGAAACACTGTGCCTTCTCCCACAACCAAGTTTGAATACAACAGAGGTTTAGTAAACAAAGACACAGCCAAAGAAGAGAAAATTGAACTATACGGAAGTCTGACAACAACGAACCATTCAACCGGACCGGTAAGAGGGGCGGAGCCAGCAGAGGTGCAGGGTCAGGCAGGAAAGATCCCCCAACCCAGGCACACAGGCAGTGCGGACCCAGTTGGGGTGTGGGGCAGACTGACCGTGGTCCCACATTTGCACACAGTGAGACGGACCGCGCAGGCCCCAGCGGGCAAACCCAGTGGTAGAGGGCTGACTACAGTTGCACATTCGCGTGCACTGGGACAGAATGCGTGGGGACCCTGTGATCATGGCAGCTGCGGCAGCAGCAGCAGGAAGCGGCAGATGAGACCACCATTGCTCCTCTTTGACCCCGCCCCCACGTACAGTGTTACAACCAAGCAACTGAGTTGCCCCGGCCCTGGTGAATACCTAGGGCTCTGCTCCTGATACTGTGATACATAACAGGCACGAACAGTCCAAAATATGGCTCAAGAAGAACTCAAAGCCCCAGAGCCAATAACTCTAAGCCAAAAAGAAAGAGCCAGGCTCTCAGATGCACAGTTCAAAACACTGGTGATCAGGATGCTCACAGAACTGGTGGATTATAGTCACAAAATAGAGGAACATATGAAGGCTAAACTAATTGAAATGAAGGGAAATGCACAGGAAACCAATAGTGATGGAAAGGAAACTGGGACTCAAATCAATGGAATGGACCAGAAGGAAGAAAAAAATGACCAAACAGAAAAATGTGAAGTAACAAGAATTCAAAAAAATGAGGAGAGGCTTAGGAACCTCCAGGACATCTTAAAATGTTCCAACACCCGAATTATAGGGGTACCAGAAGGGGAAAAGAAACAGCCACGAGTGGAAAACGTATTTGAACAAATAATAAAGGAGAACTTCCCCAGTCTGGCAAAGGAAATAGACTTCCAGGAAATCCAGGAAGCTCAGAGAGTCCCAAAGAAGTTGGACTCAAGAAGGAACACACCAAGGCACATCATCATTACATTAGCCGAGATGAAAATGAAGGAGAGAATCCTAGAAGCAGCAAGAGATGAGGGGACAGTCACCTACAAACGAGTTCCCATCAGACTGTCAGCGGATTTCTCGAAAGAGACCTTACAGGCAAGAAGGGGTTGGAAAGAAGTATTCCAAGTCATGAAATCCAAAGACCTACAGCCAAGATTGCTTTATCCAGCAAAACTTTCATTTAGAATGGAAGGACAGATAAAGTGCTTCTCAGGTAAGGTCAAGTTCAAGGAGTTCATCATCACCAAGCCCTTATTATATGAAATGCTAAAGGGACTTATATAAGAGAAAGTAGATGAAAAATATGAACAGTGAAAGGACAGCAAACTCACAGTTACTAACAACCACACCTAAAACAAAAGCAAACCAAGAGGACAGCTAGATCAGGAGCGGATCCATAGAAATGAAGAACACATGGAGGGTTAGCAACAGGGGAGTGGGAGGAGGAGAAGCGGGGAGAAGGTACAGAAAATAGCATAGACAGTAGGTAAAAAATAGATGGGGGGAGGGGAAGAATAGTAGGGGAAATGTGGAATCTAAAGAACTTGAGACACATGGTCATAAACTAAGGGGGAATGTGGGGAAGGGGGTGTTCAGGGTGGAGGGGAATGAAGGGGGGAATAGAACAACTGTAATAGTATAATCAATAAAATATATATATTTAAAAAAAATTTTAAAAAGAATCATAGGGGTGCCAGAAAGAGAACAAGAACAAGAATTTGAAAACTTATTTGAACAAATAATGAAGGAAAACATCCTCAGATTGGGGGGGGCGGAACTTGCTGAAATACACTTCCAGGAAGTCTAGGAACCTCAGAGAGTCCCAAGAAATTGGACCCAAAGACAAACACACCAAGGCACATCATAATTACATTAGCCAAGATTAAAATGAAGGAGAGAATCCTAGAAGCAGCAAGAGATAAGGGGACAGTCACCTACAAAGGAGTTCCCATCAGACTATCAGCTGGTTTCTCGAAATAGACCTTCCAGGCAAGAAGGGGCTGGAAAGAAGTATTCCAAGTCATGAAATCCAAAGACCTACATCCAAAATTGCTCTATCCAGCAAAGCTTTCATTTAGAATGGAAGGGCAGCTAAAGAGCTTCTCAGATAAGGTCAAGTTCAAGGAGTTCATCATCACCAAGCCCTTATTATATGAAATTTCAAAGGGACTTACCTAAGAAAAAGAAGATATTAAAAACATGTATAGTAAAATGACAACAAACTCACAATTATGAACAACCACACCTAACACAAAAACAAAAACAAACTAAGCAAACAACTAGAACAGGAACAGAGCCACAGAAATGGAGATCACATGGAGGGTTAGCAACAGGGGAGTGGGAGGGGGAGAGAGAGGGAGAAGGTACAGAGAATAAGTAGCATAGATGGTAGGTAGAAAACAAATGGGAGAGGGTAAGAATAGTATGGGAAATGTAGAAGCCAAGAACTTTATGAATGTGACACATGGACATGAACTAAAGTAGGAGGGATGTGGGTGGGAGAGGATGTGCATGGTGGAGGGGAGTGAAGGGGGAAAGTGGGACAACTGTAATAGCATAGTCAATAAAATATATTTATTTTTTAAATATTTTATTTATTTATCTTTAGAGGGGAGGGAAGGAGAGAGGAAAGAAACATCACTGTATGGTCGCTTCTCATGCATCCCCTGCAGGGAACTGGCCCCTGCAGGAAACTGGCCTGCAACCCAAGCATGTGCCCTGACTGGGAATCGAACCGCAATCGTCTGGTTCACAGGCCCTTGCTCAATCCACTGAGCTACACCAGCCAGGGCCCAATAAAATATATTTTAAAAGAATTAAAATGTGGGTAAGTTATTTAAAAAATATTTCATGAATTATTTTATTTCAGTACTTGAATTTTTCTCTTTAAATTGCTAATTTATACCTATTCTAAATATCACTGATTAGACTTATTTATTAATTTAGAAATACATTTATCCCGATTTTGCTCTTTGCTATTAAAATAAAATGAAAAAATAGAAATATTAAATATTATTAATTACAACTACTGTTATCCAAAATTGTCTTTAAGAGTAACTTTTATTCACCAGTTGTCTCCAATTTTCAAAATATTTAAGGAACTAGAGTAAAAACACTTTATATCAACATGAAAAAAATTCTAACCTGACAATCTAGGGGTAGTTGCTGAAATTTGAATACTAAGGAAGAGCTTTTTCCTAAATGCCCTATATGAGGTCTGTCAAAAAAACATCCACTCATTGCTAATATAAGGAGAACTATTTCTATTACATCTATGTAACCTGGCAGCCAAGGAGAGTGGACTGGAATGCACATGCATGAACAATAAAGACGTCATGGTACTGGTCAGTGGGGGCAGTTGACACCATTGAGTGAGCATGTGTACTGTGTGGTTGTCACATTCAAAATGACTTGAGCAGCCCTGGCTGGTGTAGCTCAGTGGATTGAGCGTGGGCCTGCGAACCACACAATTGCGGTTCGATTTCCAGCCAGGGCACATGCCTGGGTTGCAGGCCAGTTCCCAGCAGGGGACTCACGAGAGGCATCCATACATTGATATTTCTCTCCTTCCTTTCCCCTCTAAAGATAAATAAATTAAATCTTTAAAAAATGACTTGAGCAAGTAGAGCAATGAATGAATCAGCATCAAATTTAGCATTAAACTTGAACATTCCTCCACAGAAACTATTCAGATGATTCACAAGGTTTTCAGGAATGATGCAATGAGTGCAGTATGAATAAAAGTGTGGCACAAATGCTTTAAAGTTGCAGCAAGATTGAGACCATGTTAACTGTGCTTTTTGAGTGGGAAGGTGTTGTCCATCACAAGTACACCCTTCCAGACTAAACAATTAATAAGGAGAACTTCCTCAATGTTCTTTGAAGGTTGAGAAATGCAATATCAGAAAAACGGCTGAAGCTATGGGCAACTGATGATTGGCAGCTTCATGATGACAACGTGCCTGCTCATGCATCGAGTGTCTTGCAGAAGTTTTTTTGGCTAAACATCAAAAGTTTTGAAGAACCATAGTTAAAAAAAAAAGGGCCCTGGGGGAAGGGACTTGTTTCTGTAACAATGTCTGGTACCCAACACATGGCTGAGAATTGCCCGTGGCAGACTGTCCTCAGGTGTGGGAGAGTGAAACTGCTGGATTTTCCCAGTCTCTGAGAATTTTTCTGCTTCTCTCCTGAGGGCATTGGGCTACCTAATCATGCCCGGAAGGTAAAAAGGAAATGGCTCTGGGAAGGGATCACAGAGATGAGATGGCTGGGCTGAAAATGTGTTTCTGAACACTGTTTTGGAATAATGGTGTTATGGATAATTGGTTAATATGCTGCTTCCAGGTTGCCCCTGTTTGCTTGTTACAGAAGAGAACTCATTTGTGGAGAGGGCTCAGATACTGTTACCAAAACAAGTCCCCTCCCCTGGGGTCTTTCTGTAACTAGGTTAATCTTGCCCACAGCCAGGTAGAAATTGTGGCTCTCAATGCCAGAGTTTGGTAAAAAGGAAAGGAACTATTTATTCAAAAGGTATACAGCTTTAGAGTAATGACAGAATGTCACCATTAAATCCCAACGTTTTTTTAAAACACACACACACAGTACTGCCTCCTCTTGCTAAACCAGGCCAGTCAGGGGTACTGTGTCTCAGGAAAAAGAAATAGAAATCCATAGCTGGGCTAGACTCCTGGTTCCTCCCAGTCATCCTGCTCAGCTGGGCAGGTCTCCCACAGTCCCCAGCACCATCAGCTTTACCACTGTGATCTCTAGTTCTTAATCCAAGGCCACGTGGCACCTCCTCCTGGTCCACCAGTGAGAGTCCTTTCACCCCTTTTCCTTCCCACATGGTCTCGCAGTGTCCTCTCACATAGTCCTTGTAGAGTAAATGGAGGCAGTCTTGCTTCCTCACCCAGATGTCTGGGCAACTAAGGGAGGCAGTTTCCCATAGCCTTGAAAATGGTCCTGATGAGCAGTGTTCTCATAGTCATGAGACTGGGTACAAAAAACAGTTCCCGTAGCCTTGAGTGGGCTGCGTGCATCGTATGAAGCTCTGTTGCATTTGAATCTGTTGGCATCCTGCCAGCTTTGTTTGTCTCTAGTATTTAAGGGGGTAGGGACTCTCTAATGGGTGCCACACGGGCACAGGTGACATGCAGAGACATACAGAGACATGCAGGGGGACATGCAGCTTGCAGCATGCATGGATCTCGAGCCCTTGAATAAAGGCATGTCAGACATCTCCACGGCTCTGTGAATATTCTTTCATTTGCTCAAATTACATGTATCTGTCTGGCCTTGAGTGGTTACAACACAGTCTTCCATTGTCCCTGTCCCTCATGGCAGCTCACCTTTAGTTTAAATCCCAGCCTGGAACCTCCTTTGTAACCCCATTTCCAACTCCTCCCACAACTGGCTACACCTGTCAGCATGACCACATCTTCTGCCGTTCGTGGCTGTCATAATTAGCCCGGGCAGATGTGGACCCATAGCATGGGGTGAACCATCTCCAATCTCCCATGCAGGTGCAGTAAGGGGAGCTGCCTCCCAGTTACACCATGAATTTAAGTCATGCATACCTTTCTGACTCCACTCAGGCAAGAAGCTAGCCTGCTGTCATTGATATGCAAAATAACCTCAAATGGACCTGCTCTCTCTTTTGTTTCACACAGCCAGGCCTATGGGGGATATCCTATATTCCCAGAAACCCCAAGTTCTGTACCCTATTATAAATCCCCACTTTGGGGGGCCCTGGGGCCTCCCAGTCTACACCCTGTTAAATGCTCATTTACAGTTTTGGTGAGCCTAGATGGCATGAAGGGAACCTGTACTCAGGTTCCAGCCATCTGGGGCAGACTGACCCCTGGAGCATGGTTGTGGGACTTCCCAGTCTCAGGAAACTAACTGCCTTGCACCCCAGCTCAGGGCACCAGTCTCTGAGAATGTCAGAGTGGGGTAAAGGAGCAGGTTTGGGGAGGGACCGGACCCCTAGGCTCTGTAAGCCAAGTCTGCGAGCATGTTGGGCATCTGACAGCAAGCCATGTGGGGGTGATGCCATTTTGGGTAAAATGGAAGATGAGTCATGTGACTGCTCTACGGTGGAGGAGGTGCCATGCATGAGTGTTGCCATCTTGGACAACTCAGTATATGTGGTTACCACTGTCTTGGATCATGGGTGACATGAGAGTTCTGTCATCTTGGAACAGGGCAAGGTGGTGGGCTGAGCATGCTCTTCAGGTCACGTGCAGTGTGTTGCTGCTGTGTGGGCACTGTAGCTGTCAGGTTCTCTGTGCAACTGGTTTGGGTAGGGATGGCTCTGGTTCTGAAGGTCATGCCCCGGGGTCCAAGGGTAACAATGTTTCTGTTACTTTATGCATGTGTTTGTAAAGGCAGGGACTTTTAGCCACCAGGTACCAACCTTGAGTATGGTCCTTCCCATTGTGGAAAGGAACAGGGATTAAAAAGCAAATGATGGTTAAATCTGGATGAGTACAAATATGTCCAAAGGTTGTGAAAGTTTTAAACTTGGAGAAAAGTAAACCTCAGCTACTTGTTTTCTGATTTTATGGGAGTATGGTTTGAATTTGGCTCTGGTTCTGATCGGAAGTCCTCTGTATCTGGAGACCTAGGAAAGGCCACCTGTAACCAGGTAGGGAGAATGCCTTTGTTGCTCCGGACCCGGGGAGGGTCATTCAGAGCTGATGAGTGTTTCAGTCTGAGGCAAAGGAGTGTGCCTCTGCCATGAGAACGGATCTGAAAGAGCATGTCTCTGCCTGGGCACCAGTGGATGCACTGCTGCAAGGGAATGGCTCTACCTGTGTATGCCATTCTTCTGGAACTCTGTGTTTTGGATTTTGCTCTATCTGCTGAGAAGGAAATTGAGGATTCCAGGAAAGGTTAAAATGTCACACCATGTATGAAAGTGAAGAGAGAAAGTATAAGATGTGGAAATGCAAGCTTAGTGGATACCAGAAAGAAAAGGATTTTCCTCCACACTTTGTATTTTTCTCCCTACCTGATCCCTCCAGAATTTGGCATTCTGAAGCAATGAGTGATGATGTAAGGTTTCTTTGCATAAAACCAATAAGACCAGTCATTAATGGTGGTTTCATTAACCAATACTTTGACTGGAATGTCACACCTGAAGGAGGCATGACTAGGGTCTGGATGTCACCAGAAAGCCCTGGGGAACTAGGATTAACTTTCGAAGCTAGCTAAAGCCCATGAGAAAAAACCTGGTACCCTGGTCAGTTGTGTGGTTTGTGGCAATCCTTTTAGGCAAAGAACAAAGTTTGCTTTCCTGAGAGATGGTTAAAAAGGAACCTGTAGGTATAGTGGAAGCCCCAAGGACTTGAGTGAAACAACTGGTATGGGTGAAACCAGATGGCAGGTGTGTGTGTGGCTCTGCTTCTGTGCCCTGAGGACTGTGTTCATCATCACCCACTGAGACTCAATGGTTTGACTGAACTGAGTGGTTGGGTTGGTGAAGGGATGGAGCAGTCTGTAGGCTTCACTTTAGAACTGATTTTCACTTTTCTGTCCTAATGGCTTGGCCAGAAAGGGCCCAGGAATCTGAAAGAGAGGAAATCCTAAAACATTCCCCTCAGCCCAAGCTAAGTATAGTGGGCCAGAAGGGTTTTGGACAGGTGTAGCACTTCTCGTACACCTTCCTCCAGATAACCTACTCTTTTCCTAAAGTGGGCATTGAAGAATTTGCCCCTGCCTTTGTCATTTAGTGGTTATGCTTTAATCGTGCCTTCAAACACTCTTAACCCTCTTTCCAAATCTGTCACCCCCAGAATACAATGAGGATGCTAACTGTCCAGTAATGCCAGCCTTCAGACATCGAGCCTGCCACTCTCAGGTAACAGCTAACTGACCTGGACTCTACAAGGTCCTTCCCCTTATGAGAAGGCCAGGACTCTACAAGGTCCTTCCCCTTATGGGAAGGCCACTCTACGTGCCACCCCCCTCTCAGGGACACCCTGACCCAAGGGTAGGTAGGACGACAGCCATGTCCAGCTGGAAGTAGCTACAAGAACATGAGACCTTTGCCCATTGTCCTTTATAAGAAAGTAAAGGGCGGAGTTGGGGGGGGGGCTATATCTGAAAGGTTGGATTGTAACAGGGTATAGGCTTAATGGGGTATTGACTTAATGGGGCTGAGAGGCTCCAGGGCCCCCACAAACATAGCATGGGAGCTGGGAAAAGCAGCAGCACAGGGACTGAGAGTTATTTTGCACATCAATAACAACAAGCTAGCTCCGTAGCCTGCCCAGATCCAGAGAGAGGGACTTGACTTTGACCCGTGATGTAGCTGGAAGGCAGCTCCCCAGTTACAGTGCCTGAGCAAAGGCTTGGAGATGGTTTGCCCCGTGCCAATGAGCCATGCCTCCTGGAACTAACAGTGGCAGCCAAGAAACACAGAAGAAACCAAACTACTGGCAGGCATAGGCAATTGTGGGAGGAGTCAGAAACATGGTTACAAGGAAAGATCCACACTGGGATTTAAACCCGGGCATGGCAACCATGTGGGGGCTTAATCATGCAGTTTTGGGAAGTGGAAAAGGCCCTCTCTTGACCATGTACCTTAGGAAGCAGGAAAGCAAGATGTAGCAGGCCATGAGGAGCTCTCCCTTGGCGGTTTGGAAGAGAGCAGGACTCCCACTAGCCCACCATGAGGATGAGGTTTTGGATTAAGAATGGGACTCTAGCCTTCTATTTCTTTCTTTTTGAAAAACACCAATGTGTGGTTGTCTCTCACACGCCCGCTACTGGGGACCTGGCCTGCAACCCAGGTATGTGTTCTGACTGGGAATCAAACCGGCAACCCTTTGCTCCACAGGCTGGTGCTCGATCCACTAAGCCACACCAGCCAGAGCCTAACCTCTATTTCTCTTCCGGAGATGCTGTACCCATGACTGACCTGGTTTGGCAAGGGGAGGCAGGACTGTGTGTGCGTTTGCGGGTGTTTTAAAGGGACTTTGGGATTCAACGGCCACATTCTGCCATTACTCTAAGCCTGTATAACTTTTCAATAAATAGTTCCTTTCCTTTTTCACCACACCCTGGCACTGAGAGCCATAGTTCCTAATACAGTGGTGGGCAAAGAAGAGCCATACTGAAAAAGACACCCTGGGGGAGGGGGCTTGTTTCTGTAACAAGAGGGGAAGGAGAAGAGGAGGAGGGAAAGGGAGAGGGAGAACGAGAAGGAAAAGAAACAGTCCAAACTACTCATTTTTTCCAGTCCCTGGTTTCAGCTCCTGAAACTGCTGTCTTTGTTCAGCATTTCCACCAAAAATGTAGCATTTATCGCTCTACGTTTATCTCCCAAAACTACGACAAATACAAGGCTAGTGTGTGGTAAGTGACTTCCGCTAAACTACTGGGAAGGAGTTAGGCATATTTCTACACAGCATCGACTAGGAAACAATTTAAAACCAAATACTAGCATCTTAAAGAGAACAGTTACTGCTGTAAGTTTCAGTCTACCACCACTTTGACAAGTTTTGCTCCTCAAGCCAAGAAATCTGCTTTTCCATTTAACCACTCTTTTCTTGGTTCCAAGAACAGTCAGCCTCTTTCTCCGTTTGGCTCCCTGAAAATAATCCAAGTTCTCTTTTATATACACACAAAGCAATTTAATTCTCGGTCCACATCCAAGACTAAGCTCTGGACCTAGCTTACTTTTCATACAAGGCTACTATTGGGGAATTTTTTAAAAACAAAAAGCCATATAGCTCTGATCTGCATTCTCAGCTAAGCAAAGAAACAGAATAAGCAAAGTGAGAATCTTCCCTTAATTGGAAATTTGTGATACTATCTGGAAAGAAATAAAATTCAAATTAATGAGCATGCTCATTTCCAATCAGAGCAAACTCCATAAGTTATTTTGTCTGCCTATTTCAGATGTTTTGAAACATTTTACAATGAGCATGAATTCCTTAATAAAATAAAATGCATCAAATATTAGAAAATATTATGTGCTGCTAAATGATTAATTCTTCCAAAGTACTTAACATTTTTTTAAAGAAAATATCCCATATGTTAGCTCTGTTTAAGTCTGGCCCCTTGTCTTTTTTAAAAAATATTTTATTTATTTGTTTTTAGAGAGAGGATAAAGGAGGGAGAAAGAGAGGGAGAGAAACATCAATGTGTGGTTGCCTCTGGTGCAACTACTGGGGACCTGGCCGGAAACCCAGGCATGTGCCCTGATGAGAATCAAACCAGTGATCCTTTGGTCCACAATCCAGCTGGCACTCAATCCACTGAGCCACACCAGCCAGGGCTGGCTCCTTGTCTTAAGACCTCCCCCAATCTCCTGCCTTTCTCTTCTTTTGTTTTGTTTGCATTTTACAGGGTTAAATAAAAGGCTACAAACTTAAAAAGGACAAGAAAAAGATACTGGCTCTGAAGTGTAAGGAGATTCCAACACATTTAAACTCTGCTTGCTATAGATCAAAATTACACAATTACCTTTTACAACTGTGAATGTTTAGATGAAACCAGTCTAGAGTCAGACTTCAGAACACTCAATTTTACTCAGCATCTTCAGAAAAGGGGATCTATAATCATTAGAGTTTAAATGCATAAACATTCACAGCTTTAGATCTATGTAGCTGGCTTTATATATTATACTAATTTTGAAACATTTTGGTAGAGCCGACAATGCATGCACGTTTTGAACTGTTAGAATTTAGCAGTTCTTGGTTTACAAACGTCACTACCTAGACTAGATCTGTACTTAGATAGTATGTTAAGACTAAAATCATATTTTTAGAAAATTTATGACAGTGTCTGGAAGTCATGAAAACCTCTCACTCAAATAATACATACAATTTTCTTAAATATAAAAAAGCTTACAATATTTATCATTTAAATTTTTCTTTTTAAACTGGATAACACTGCCGCCTTGTGGCAAGGACTGATTATTGAAGCATTTTCTTAAATACTGAGTTACAAACAAATTAACAAAAAAACACATTTTTTCCCTAATAAGACATGCCGCATTAATAACGAACTGTGAACAGAAATATGCATTTTGGCACATTCTCTTAAAATCACAATGTATAATGTCGTAACCCAACATTCTTTAAAAAGAAAAGAAACTAACACCTCAATGGCCTTCAAGAAATATAAAGGTTCATGAGCCAAAATACAAAATAAACTCATCAATAGTTCTAGATCATCAAAACTGTAATTTCTATTTTTATCCCTTTAAGTCACCAATTGGAAACCTAACATGTGCCTCCTCTTTAAAAGCATAAGGGAAAAACCCAAGCACAAACCAGGTCACCCATCCTCACAAAAATCATGCAAATAGTTTGATTTTGCAAGCAAACAGCAAAATGCCTTCATCCTGCTCCTAGAGTTTCAGGGAAAAATCATAACTGAGTTATACTTATTTTGTCTGGAATTTTAGTTTGTGACCTTAGTTACCTAATGTCTCAGAATCTCAGTTTCTTCACCTGAGAATAGGCATAATAACATCACCTACCTAAATGGATTGTTGTGAAGATTAAATGAATCAATACAGTAAAGTGGTCCTTAGAACCATGCCTGACGCCACAGGAAGCATTCATAAAACTTTAGCTCTCATTATCATTACCAGTGGATCAAGGTCAGAAATGTACATACATCTTTTATGTGTCAGGTTTGGCATAATTCTGTGACAGGACTTGATTCGCCTGTTATGATAGGAGGGTGGGCTCTGTAGGTTCCATTCATTGTTAGCATAGGGTAAGTGTCCTCTATCATTCTATTTGAACCCTTCTGTTTGTGGGATGCACTTTGAGTCTGTCCCCCTTCTGGCACTGATTACCCTTGAGAAAATGAATCTTTCTAAGTTTAGCTGCTTTTTGATAAAATGGGGAACAACAGTGCGTATTTCATAAGGCTGCTCTGATGATTAAATGAAGGAATGCACAGAGAAATCCCTTAGCACGCTTTGTCTTAGAACAGCCTCAACCAAGGTTATCCAGTGTATTTACAAAATAACATACACTTCATTTACAACAATATTAGCACCAGTTACATAATAGACGTTATTGAGGAAATGAGGACACAGATAAAATGAGATATGTCTGAGAGGGGTGATGGGGTGAAAGAACAATATACCTGCTAGCACAGATATGGACATAGAAAATAAGTATAGTGTAAGAGGCAGGATAATGTGATGATAACATTCTTGGAAATAAAATTGAGTAGATATACCTGGGTATGAATTCTGGTTCTTTGCCAACTGGTGAGGCCTTGATTGGTTTACCAAATCTTTTGAACAGGTTTCCTCAGAATTGGGGATAGTAGTATTACTGAGGGATTGAATGAGAAAATGTTAAGTGCTTCCCAGTGAGCCTAGGACAAAAAAGAACTAAATACATAGTAATCATAGTTATTCTTAATTATTTTTAAAGGGATATTTTCTGCTTTAAGGACTTGAGTAGCACACAAGCACAACCCTTTTAAGCATTCCAATTTCTATGTGATAGAGGTGGTAAGTGGAAATTGGGACAGACATTGGAAGTGAATGATTTCAGGACTGTGGCATGAAAAACCAGGAAGGGTTAGGGCAAGTATCTTTGAATTGGTTGCTTAAAACAGCAGGCACTCGGGGTGACTGCCAAGCATAAGCTCCTGACTCTTTCCAACTTCTTGCTTCACCCTCTAAAGCTCTTGGAGAGGGGGAAATAAAGTGGTCAAACGGGCCCTGCCTTGCCCCTGTCTCACCACACGGGGGAGCTCTTAGGCACTTAGATACCGGCATGGTGACGTCACAACGGCTGAGGCGGGCCCTCGCAACGAGGTGAGGCTGTGATACCGGCCCGGAGTCATTTTCTTCTTCCACTCACTTCAGACCTGTTGGCGAGGGAAAGGTCAGATGACAACCTAAAACTCAGCCAGCCAAGCCCACAGCTGTGATCACTGGTGAGGACAACTCCAGCAAGCTGGAGGCATTAGTAATCTTCTTTAAGTAGCCCTCGTTTACTTTTCTCATTCTCATCTTGATAGAGGGGTATGTCCAGTTACGGGTCAGGCTGAGAAAAACCAGAAACATCCTACAGCCTCCTACCACAGCACTATAGTTAATGGTGCCAATTCCATCAAAACACTTAGTCATCAGCCAACCAGTTGGCTGCCAGCTCATCATCCATCAACCAGTCCTCAGCCAACCAGGCACTAATCAACAGAGTATGATCCAGTCAGGCACCAGCAAGCTAGACACTAATCTGAACCCACTGGACATGAACCAACCAAGCACAAGCCTACCTGACATGAATCCACTGGGCATGAAACAACCAGTCGTGAGTCAACCACGCATGGGCCAACCAGGAACTATTGAGCCAGAAATGAGCCAACCAGGCTCCAGCCAGCCTAGTGTGAGGCAACTATTCATAAGCAAATTATACAAAGGCCAGTACAGTACCAGTGAACTAGACATGAAGCAACCAGACCTGAGTGAATTCGGCATGAGTCAACTGCACATAAGCCAGAGCCAACCCATTATGATTGAACCAGGTATGAAGAAACCAGACCTGAGTGAATTTGGCAAGAGTCAACTGCACCTAAGCCAGAGCCAGTCCATCAAGATTGAACCAGGTATGAAGCAACCAGACCTGAGTGAATTCGACAAGAGTCAACTGCACCTAGGCCAGAGCCGGTCCATCAAGATCGAACCAGGTATGAAGAAACCAGACCTGAGTGAATTCAGCATGAGTCAACTGCACCTAGGCCAGAGCCAACCCATCATGATTGAACCAGGTCTGAAGAAACCAGACCTGAGTGAATTCGGCAAGAGTCAACGGCACCTAGGCCAGAGCCGATCCATCAAGATCGAACCAGGTATGAAACAACCAGACCTGAGTGAATTCAGCATGAGTCAACTGCACCTAGGCCAGAGCCAACCCATCACGATTGAACCAGGTATGAAGAAACCAGACCTGAGTGAATTCGGCAAGAGTCAACTGCACCTAGGCCAGAGCCAATCTATCGTGATTGAACCAGGTATGAAGCAACCAGTCCTGAGTGAATCCAGCATGGGTCAACTGCAGCTACGCGGGAGGCAATCCATCTGGAGTAAGCCAAGTATGAAGCAACCACACCAGAGCAAATCAGGCATGAGTCAACCACAGGTAGGCCAGAGCCAGTCCCCCCTGAGTGAACCAGGCATGAGGCAAGCAGGCATAAGCCAATCAGGTATACGTGAACCACACATGAAGCAACCAAATCCAGCAAGCCCAAGCCCATCAGGCAAGAAGCAACCAAGGATGAACTTTTTCCAAATAAGATCTGCAGAGGCTCGAGACTGCATGAAAATTCTGCATTTAATTCAAGTAAGTTTTTTCTCTCTTGTTCCCTGGAGCTTTGTGGCATTAGTTTAGGGCTAAAGAGTGAATAGGATAGGTTCAAATCCCAGTTCTACTAATTATGACCTGTGTACACAACCTTTGGAAGTTACTTTAACCTCTCTAAGCTTCAGTTTCCACATTGAAAATCAATAACATAGTACTATCTATATCAAGAGATTGTTGTAATGACGCAGTAACATAAAACGATTACACATGAATTGCTTGGCTTATAATAGGAGGTTCAAAAAGTCAGGCAGCCTGGCTGGTATAGCTCAGTGGATTGAGCGCAGGCCTGCAAACCAAGGCACTGAGGTTCGATTCCCAGTCAGGGCACATGCCTGGGTTGTGGCCAGGTCCACAGTAGGGGGCGTGTGAAAGGCAACTGCACATTGATGTTTCTCTCCCCCTCTCTCACCCTCCCTACCCCTCTCTCAGAAAATAAATAAATAATTTTTTTATAAAAAACTTTAAAAAAAAAGTCAAACAGAAACCAATTCATGTAAATTTCAGGGACCTAATGTATTGTCCCTCCTGGGGAAGTTTTAACTTTAAAAAAGGATATTAGAGAAAATGAGTGCTTAACTCAAATGACCTGTTAGTAACAGAATTTCAGGTATTTATGTCTCAGGTTTTAGGGTAGAGAGTCTTGTTGCTTTTAAGACCACACCTACTTGTACAAGCTAATGTTTGTCCAGAAAACAATATTCATCCACAACAAATGTTCCATACAATTTCAGATAGTTCTTTGACTCCTGAAGCCATCCATTGATAGTCTCCAAGTGTCCAAGGAGCTAGGTTAAAATTTCCTAATTTAATTTCAGCCCTGGCTGGTGTGGCTCAGTGGATTGAGCACAGGCCAGTGAACCAAAGGGTTGCCGGTTCAATTCCCAGTCAGGGCACGTGCCTGGGTTGCAGGCCAGGTCTCCAGTAGGGGGCATGTGAGAGGCAACCACACATGGAAGTTTCTTCTCTCCCTCTCTTTGTCCCTCCCTTCCCCTCTGTCTAAAATTAAATAAATAAAATCTTTAAAAAATAAAAAGTCATTAGAATGGTTTTCCTGAAAATCATTCTAAGACAGTAATGGGGACAAACGAAAAGCCAGTCACTGTGCTGAAAGTTCTGCAGCACTCAAGGCAATCCTTTATGTGACGCACAATGTAAAGAATTCCACATATAAACAGTAGCCTAGATTTTTAATAGAGTAAGTATGTGGCTGGAAAATCTTTCAAGCTACTCATTTCTATACTTTAAGTCAGACCAAGTTTCTATGTCCTTAGAGAATGTGTTTGAATGGACAAAACACACTTCCATTTGTGGAAATGATGCTAGGCGCCTTCACAGATCTATCAGTAATGAGTTATTTAGCCCTCTTTGCCTTCCATTCTTTTCCATCCCCATGAGTTCTTACATCATTGGTCTAAGTGGTACTAATATGCATGATTAGATCATCCATCAAAATGCTATGCCCAACAGCGCAATTATTCCACAAGAACACTTTTTCCAGGTAGCATGTAATTTTAAGCTGTTTTTGTACCTTAGTATGTGACATCTGGTTGGCAAGTAATACATTTACCGTTGAATGATGGTGAATCTCTCCATCTGGAAAACTCAGCTTTCCAAACAGTGCCCGTTGCTATGACCAGGAGAAAAATACGTTACGAGACCCTCTCACTTCAATGAACCTTTATCTGTGGAGTTCCTGCCTATATTTTCTTTTGACCTTGCCTCAAGTTCTTGAATGCACATTTTGCTTCTCTTGGTAATAACTTTAATGAGTATTTGCTGTAGAAAGATAATATTTTAGAAAAGATAAAGTCACTACTCCACATCATAGGCATGCATGTAATGATTGATTAGCTTTGGGCTTCATGTACCTCTCCAATACACAGATGCCCATTTACCTAACGCTTGTTCATTGCTAAGTCTGCAAAACATTACCTCTCTGCAAGGGAATTTAGGAGAGTTTACCACCTTACTCATTCATTCCTTTGCTGAGTGTTTTGCAGGTTTTCTTTAATGTCCTGCCACTAAAATTCTTCCAAGTATCCTCTGTGTGCACCCATTTTATCCTATTCTTAATCCCCAACCCACGGCATGACTTAGGGATCTAGTCATTTCGTGGCTCGACAGCCAGAACTTCTTGCTTACCAGGCTTTCCACTTAGGTATACTCTATTTCTTTCCATAATGTATTGTATGGTGACTGTACTTACTGTATGGTAACAATACTGTATTGCATTTTTAAAAGTTGCTAAGAGACCTTAAAAGTTCTCATGACAAGAAAAAAATGTAACTGTATGTGGTGATTAATGTTAACTAAACATTTTTTAACATTTTTTATTGTTGTTCAAGTACAGTTTTCCACTTTTTCCCTCCACCCCTCCCCACCATTCCCTACCACCCCAGCCCTCCCCACATTTTTAAAAAGATTTTGTTGATTGATTTTTAGAGAGAGGGGAAGAGAGGGAGAAAGAGAGGGAAAGAAACATCAATATGCAGTTCCCTCTTACACACCCCCAACTGGGGGCCAGACCTGGCCTGCAACCCAGGCATGTGCCGACTGGGAATCAATTCGGCGACCCTTTGCTTTGCAGGCCAGCACTCAATCCGCTGAGCCACACCATCCTGGGGTGTGTTAACTAAACTTATTGTGGTAATAATTTCTTAATGTGTACATATATCTAATTATTATTTTGTACACCTTTGACTAACACAGTTTTATATGTCAATTATATCTCAGTAAAACTGTAAAAAATTTTAAAAAAATTAAGTCAGCAAGAATAACTATTTTCATAATCTGCAAGTGGGGATGGCTTTCCAAGGATGAAATCCAAACCACAAAGAATTAATTTGATTGTGTAAAACAATGCCATTGTAAAAAGCCCAATAAACAAAGTCTAAAGTTAAATGGAGAAAAACACCTCTCAGGCAATAGGGCAGACTTGTCTGTCAAGTGTATGAGCTTTATAATACATTGACTCTGTGACATCTACCTGGAGTGCTCAGAAAACTTTTGAGCTTCTCTTCCTAATTTCTGGTTGCATTTAAGTCTAGTTACCTGGACAATTGACTTTCATATGAGTGACGCATCAACACAGTTAATCTTCTTTCTGTATATATTCCTTCGTTGTATGTGCCGTTTTAGATTTCGAGTTAACCCCGGGAGACTGGGGTTAAGTCTTACTTTTCATACTACCTAGAACATCATATGTTAATAAACACTGGATAAAAACTTCATGATTAACATCTTAAGAATTCATTACTAAACCATAAACTAAAAGTTTTCTTTATTTTGACAGGAATCGGCTGCCTCTGAGAACATGTTGCATGTAGTGAAGCTAACAGCAGAGGGTAAGGTGTTCTATGGTATTTTCAGCACTAGACTAAGAAATGGGCCATAGGCATGCACACAGTTCTACTTCCACTTATATTTACTTATATTCCATAAATCGTGTGTCATTTCATTTTCATTCATGTCAAAATGCTAATTTCCCTTGTGATTTCTTCTTTGAGCCATTGGTTAAGTGTGCGCTATATTTGTGAATTTCCTAGTTTCCTTCTTGTGTTTCTAGTTTCATTCCACTGACTGGAAAAGATACTTTGTATGATTTTAGCCTTAAAATTTATTAAGACTTTTTTGTGCCCTAACATATGGCCTATCTTAGATAAACTTCCGTGCACACTATTCTGTTTTGGGGAAGAATGTAATGTGTATTTCTGGTAGGTCCACTTGATCTATAATGTTGTTAGATAATCTATTGATTTATTTTTCTTCTGTCCAATTCAATACAATATTGAAATTGGGGTATTAAAGTTTCCTTTTACCATTACATAATATCCTATTATTATTGTAGAGCTGCCCTTGTCTTCAATTTTGACAATATTTGGTTCATACATTTTGAAGCAACAATGATACTTAGTGTATAAATGTTTATAAATGTTACATCTTATTTATTATTGTTTTTCAAGTACAGTTGTCTCCATTTTCCCTCTTCCACTCCCTGATCCCCACCCATCTGCGTCTCCCACCCCTGATCTTATCTCCTTTGGTTTTGTCCATGTGTCCTGCACACATGTTCCTTGATGGCCCTTCCCCTATTATCCCTCTTCCCCTTCCCTCTGGTTACTGCCAGTTTGTGCTTCCAACACTTGGCTATTGTAAATTGTGCTGCTCTGAACATTGGGATGCTATAGGTTCTTTTGGACTGGTGTTTCAGGGTTCTCAGGGTATATTCCCAGCAGTGGAATTGCCAGGTCAAAAGGCCATTCCATTTTTAGTTTTCTGAAGAAACTCCAGACTGTTTTCCACAGGGGCTGCGCCAGTCTGCATTCCCACCTACAGTGCACTAGGGTTCCCCTTTCTCCACATCCTCTCCAACACTTGTTGTTTGTTGATTTATTGATGGTCGCCATTTTGACAGGTGTGAGATGGTATCTCATTGTGGTTCTACTTATTTTTTCAAAGATTTTATTTATTTATTTATTTTTAGAGGGGAAGGAGAGAGGGAAACATCAATGTATGGTTGCCTTTTGTGCATCCCCTGCTGGTAGTTAGCCTGCAAGGAACCGGTTTGCAACCCAGGCATGTGCCCTGACTGGGAATCGA
This sequence comes from Sturnira hondurensis, assembly GCF_014824575.4. Lineage (NCBI taxonomy): Eukaryota > Metazoa > Chordata > Mammalia > Chiroptera > Phyllostomidae > Sturnira > Sturnira hondurensis. Next base: position 593,426 of record NW_028096861.1, on the reverse strand, counting down.
ACCGCGATCATCTGGTTCACAGGCCCGCGCTCAATCCACTGAGCTACGCCAGCCAGGGCTTGGTTTTACTTATTTTTAAAGATTTTATTTATTTATTTTTAGAGGGAAAGGGAGGGAGAAAGGGAGGGAGAGAAACATCAATGTGCGGTTGACTCTCACGTGCCCCCCACTGGGGACCTGGCCCACAATCGAGGCGCATGCCTGGACTAGGAATCGAACTGGTGATCCTTGGTTCACAGGCTGGTGCTCAATGCACTGAGCCACAGCAGCCAGGGTGATAATCTCTGTCTTTTGATTAGAGCATTTGATCCATTTACACTTCTAATTACTGATAAGGAGGGACTTCTGCCATTTGCTATTTGTGTTCTATATGTGATATAGATTTTTGTCCCCTCTCTTCTTTGTGTTTAGTTGATTTTTGTAGTGGAATATTTTTATTCCCTTCTCATTTTCTTATGTGTATAGTCTATAGATATTTTCTTTGTGGTTATATTGGGGATTACATTCACCATTCTAAAGTTATAACAATCCAATTTGAATTTATACCAGCATAACATCAATTGTATACAAAAACTTCTACACATCTCCATTCTCCCATTTTAGGTCATGGATGTCAGATTACATGCTTATAGATTCTGTGCCCAATAACATACATTAATAATTAATGTTATGCACATGTCTGTCATATTATGTAAATAAAAAGTGGAGTTACAAACAATATTAAAATAACACTAGTTCTTACAATTCCCCATTTATTTACCTAGGTACCTTTACCTTTATTTCTTCAAATGGCTTTGAGTAGTAACTCTGGCTTCATTTCATTTGAACCTAAATAACTGCTTTTAGCATTTTATTTAGGGCAGTTCTAATGGTAATAAACTGCTTCAGATTTTTTTGGAGGGGAGTGTGGGGAGCAGGGATGTCTTCATTTCACCTCCTTTGAAGACATACACCACGGTTTTGGTGTATATAGATTTCTTGGTTCACAAGTTCCCCTTGCCCTCGGCACTTTGATTATATCAACACACTGCCTCTGGCCTCCAAAGTTTCTGATTAGAAATTGGATGATAATCCTATTGGGGGTCCATTATATGGGGCCAATTACTTCTTCCATGTTGTTTTCAAGATTTTATCTTTGGCTTTGGCTTTCAACAGTGTTATTATAATGTGTCTTGTTATTGATATTTTTTGGTTTATACTACTTGAGTTTATTAAATTTGTAGGTTCATGTATTGCATCAAAATTGGGAAGCTTTCCGACATGATTTCTTCAAATATTCTAATTTCCTCCTTTTCTCTTTCCTTCTGGGTAGAATAATGTGCATGTTTGTCCACTTGATGATATTCAACAGATCCCCGAAGTTTCCTTTTTACCCCTTTTTTTTGTTTGTTTCTCAGACTCGGTAACTTCAATTATCCTGTGTAAACGTTTGCTGATTCTTTTTCCTGCTTGCTCAATTATGGTTTTGAACTACAGTGCATTTTTCATGTCAGTTACTATACCTTTTCCCTTTAGAAATACTTAATGGGGTTCATTTTTATAATTTCTATTCCTGCACTCATATTCTTACTTTGTTCATACAATTTTCCTGTTTTGTGCACATCTTCCTTTAGCTTTTCGAGCTGCTTTAGTTGGTAGAGGTTAGAAAAATGGTGGCCAACTTCCAAGCCATATATCCTCAGTGTTCAGAGCAGCAATCCGCGATCAGAGCTCAGAAATGCAGTATTTGAAGGGTAAGTTCCTTATGGAACTATGGCTCCAGAAAACTGCTCCAGACATTCAGGTTGGTGTCCATGGCTGCCTACGTCGAGCTGGCCAGTGGGAGCTGGGAAGCCACCAGTCGGCTGATGGTTGTATTTCACTGAACTAAATTGCAACGTACCAGCCAAGCTCTCCTCTGGAAGTTGCAAGTGTTCAAATAAACTCTAGAGCCCCAAAACAGTCACTTCAGTTTCTCCCAGAACAACTGTTGTATAGATGAAGAGCTGAATTTCTGGGGCTGCCTCCTCTACCGCCTTCCCTTTACTGTAAAATTTCTAACATATTGTCTGTGAATTAATATTTCAGATTTATTAAGAGATGGCTTTGGAGACAGTCCCCTTTTCTACTGCCTGATTGCGGAAGTATTCAGCAAACAAACACCGTCAGGTAAAATAAACCTTCCTCCTCCAATTTAATCTGGCGTACATTTTGTCTGCCCTGGAAACAACATACAGTTTGATAGAATATAATTACCATTAAGCAGAAGAGGGGCATGTAAATACATAAACTCAAGGACTTTTTTTTTAAAGAAAATGTGTGGTGTGTACTTATATGTTTGTGTATTCCTAGAAAAATGTTGGAAGAATATATTCTACGCTGTTAAAAGATGGCTTATCTCTCCAAGTTTGTAGTCTAAGGGACTTGAACCTTCTACATGATACATTTCTGTATTGTTTGAAATTTTGTCCAGTGAACCTTGATTACTTTAATAGTTTAAAAAACACACACAAAGATAGTACCTTTTGGAGAACATTCTAAGTTCAAAGCATTAACCTCTTTGCACCCGCTCTTCCCTCTTCCTAGGCCAAGGCACTGCTGGATTTGCCATGTACTACATTACATACGATGCCTGGACTGGCAAGTTACTTTACATAGAGGACTTCTTTGTCACACTACCTTTCCGAGGTCAAGCTACACTTAATATTTTATGAATTAAAATGGTGTGTTTTAATTTAAGGAGTAAAGATGGGGCTTTAGCCCTGGCTGGTGTAGCTCAGTGTATTGAGCGCAGGCCTTCGAACCAAAGGATCCTGGTTCGATTCCCAGTCAGGGCACATGCCTGGGTTGCAGGCCAGTTCCCAGCAGGGGATGCGTGAGAGGCAGCCATACATTGATGTTGCTCTCCCTCTCTCCTTCCCTTCCCCTCTAAAGATAAATAAATAAAATCTTAAAAAAAAAAGATGGGGCTTTACTATAAGTAGGATATTTAAGTTAGTGTATGGAACTTGCTTCTATTTCATGAGCCTGATTGCTCTCCTGGTTACTCTCGCAAAAAGTGAAGATGCAATCAGATTAGAAGAGTATTTCATTAGTTCCCATGCAGATTTTAATAAGCCAAGTTTTAATAGCTTTACTTTTACCTTTACAAAATGCTTTTACATTTGGAGTTGGTTTCTCTAGAAAAGAATAAAAAATATACTCTGTGATTAGATGTTAGTGACAGGACTCATTTCCTCTTCATTGATCATTATGATAAATTGAAAATCCTTTTTTATTGCCATTGGAACTAAATTTCAGTTAGGAAAAAGAGGTATGAAAAACATTCAAGAGTAGTTACAACATAAGTTATTAAGAATATATAGTGGGATACTGGGGTTTCACATTTTGTTTTAAACTGAAGCAATAACATGTTAAATGGAATTTTCTCATTTTACATTATATCTTTAAAAGGTCTTGGTATTGGAACTGCAATGCTGAAGAGCCTTAGTCAGGTATGTATTAAAATTAATATTCATATTTTATATGTTACCTTTACTTTATTGAGTATTATTATTTAACAGGGCCTAAATTAGATAATCTATCTCATCATTTGAATGTAACCTGAAAATACACTTAAATCTTGTATTGTATTAAACTGAATTTTCAGCCCTGGCTGGTGTGGCTCAGTGGATTGAGTGCCAGCCTATGAACCACACGGTTGCCAGTTCAATTCCCAGTCAGGGCACACGCCTGGGCTGCAGCAGAGGCTGTGTGATTGGCAACCACACACTGATGTTTCTCTCCCTCTCTTTCTCCCTCCCTTCCCCTCTCTCTAAAAATAAATAAATAAATCTTTTAAAAAACTGAATTTTCAACTCAGATACTCATACAAATTATATTTGAGTTATATTTAATTAAACATTGATTTCTGTATAAACCACAACCATATTATACAGTTTTTTTTTGCCATAAAGAGGAAATAAGCAAAAGGCAGATTAGAAGGTGATTTTATCCATAAAATAGGTCCACCATATGAATATATGAATAGTATAAAAGCAACATCCTTTTGTACTTTGAAAATATAATTTTAGGTAAACTTTTCCTATAAAGGAAAAACAGTGCAACTGTATTTATAAAAAAACCAATGAGAGGACTTTGCAAATCCACTTTGGACTTTAAAAGGGTGTTTTAAAGCTAAACAGTAGGACTTTGTACAGAACTTTAGTAAGATAAATGTGTTAATGAAGACTATGCTTTCAAGTAAAAGTAGTGTCTCTTTTTAAACAGATAGCCCTCAGAAACAAATGTAACTGCATGCACTTTCATGCCGTCATTGGGAACGAGGCTTCTACTGACCGCCACACTCCTCACGGAGCTGCAGGCCTTTTCTCCAGGGAGGGCCGGTACCTGTTCAGGATTAACAAAGAAAAACTCTTGTACCTGGCAGGGGAACAGTGAAAGAGCCTTCATCACAGCTTGTCCCAACATCTCAATGTCTCCTGACTCTAACAACAGGTTGACTTTGAGTGTTGTACAATAAAGCAAGTGACTCAACTCTGGTTTGTATGAATCTTTTACTTTGAAACAGATTTTGCAGATAGAATCACCTCTCCATCATCCAAACTGATGTGCTAATGGCACAGCTGATGATCCAAAAGAGCACATAATGCAAACCTCACTTCCACTTGGCTTTAGGATATTGATTTTTTACCTACCATAATCTCGCTAAATGTAAGATGCTTGTATTTTGACATTTTAACATATCCGAAATGGGGATATTTCTAACAACTGGCACCATGTTTTTCTTAGGGTAAATAATGTGCTGTAGATTTGATGAATACGAATGTGCTTGATTATAAATGAATGTGAGGGACAAAAAATCATTTAAAATAATGTTGCTAAATTTTAAAGAACTCGCTTAGGAAAGACTACTAAGTGAAGTGCTTTCCCACTTTGAGATGCTTAAGTAGCACTGCCTCTGTGACATCAGATTCACTGCAAAACTACATTTCATCTTTGAGCTCTATAGCTCTTTGCTTATACTTAGGGTAGATAATACATAAATTGCTGTATTTGTATATGTTCCCATCTTTCCAGAATACAAGCCCTTTGATAGAATTCTAATTATTTTTGCATACTGTCTTATAACCAGCATGGTAGAATATGTGAGTCTGTATTATGTACCAGGGTATGTTATGGGCATAAAAGCTACACAAAGATGATTCAGTCATACCCACTAGTAGGTACCAAGTGGTGCCCTGTCTGTAAAAAAAAAATACAAATTTTAGTTTTATAATAAATTGTATGGACTATCACAGCTGTAAGTCCCAAGTGTCTGAGAATGTAGAGGAGACAGCATCTGAATCCAGAACAGTGAGATTGGAACTGGGATTGAAGGAAAAGGAAGTTGGACTATGGAATAGGATGAGACAGAAAAAAAGATTCTAAGAGAAGATCCCAGCATAGGCAGAGAGGGGAATAAAAGATCAAAGCACATTCAAGAAGCAAGCGGTGTGTATTAAAGATAAAATATGCCCTGGCTGGTGTAGCTCACCGGATTGAGCGTGGGCCTGCGAAACAAAGGGTTGCTGGTTCGATTCCCAGTCAGGGCACATGCCTGGGTTGCGTGCCAGGTTCCCAGTAGGGGGCGCACAAGAGGCAACCACACACTGATGTTTCTAGCCCTCTCTTTCTTGCTCCCTTCTTGTCTCTCTAAAAATAAATAAATAAAATCTTTAAAGCAGACAAACACGCCAGAGTGGAGAGAAGAAATATCTAGGGGCTTCATGGCACCAATGAGATGCCATCCGAACACCACACGGCCCAACTGCAGACTTGAAACAGGCTTTTATTTATTTAACCTGCTACTAACTGGCTTACTGTTACTTGCAAGAAGGCATTCTGAAGTGACGGAGAGCGAGGTTTAGAGCAAGCAGATTAACGGGAAGGTTGCTGTAGTAATAGTTCAGGAAAGTGATGAAGACTTGAATGAGGGCAAGAAGAGAAGGTAGAAGAGATATGAGGAACTTAAGGAGAGAGAGGTAGAGACAACTTAGTTTGAGGCATATTGACAGTGGGGCTATCTATGGGATGTACGATGGATACGCTAATAACTAACCAGAAAGAAAGCTCTACAGCTCTGGAGAAATATGGGAGCTGGACATATACGTAATAAGGACATAGAAATGGTGCCTGCAGCCAGTGAACTATGTTGAAGGAAAACAAAAGGGCATATTGAGTGAGGAGAAAAGACTAGGGATGGAACCTGAGTAGCCTAGGCGTGTAACGGTTTAAAGCAAGAGAAGCAGGAATAACAGAGAGCGAAGGAGGAGTGAATTTCAAGGAGGGAGCAGCCAATAGTGAATCACTATTTGTCTGCCAATAGTGTTTGTTTGTTTGTTTGTTTGTGTGCCAATATGTTTGTCTGCCAATAGTGAATCACTGCAGGGAATTCAAGTATATACAAAAGCCAGGGTGTCACAAGTCAGGAATTGAAAGTGAGGAAGACAGTGGCATTCACTACTTTTTTATGCAACATGGCAATTATAGCATAAAGAAAAGGTAGCTCGAGAGGAAGAGGCAGGCTTAGGGAAAGGTTTTTGTTATTGCTGTTTTTAGATAAGGATCAGAAGTTCATTAGATGTTGAAAAAAGGGAATGAGTGAAAAGAAAAACCAAGGATTGGAGGTACGCTACAGTGCTGGACAACATGGAAGGAGAGGGAGCTGCAAACCAAACAAGCACTGGCCTCAGAAAACGGGGCGGTGTGGCTGAAAAGACACAAGTCTTGAAGGTAGATGCGCAGAAGCTGTGAATGGTTACAACTGATAGCTGATGTTTTTTCTCCAAGTAACAGGAGACACAGTCATCTTCGGCAGGTATAGGAGGCCTGGGACTGAAAGGAAACCACCAGGAACCAGTCTAAGGCCCAGTCTCAACAGCACTGGAGGTCCCGTGGAGCATATTGTCCCCTGAAAGTTACAGGTGTTTCTGGACATTTAAGAGGAGTCAATATTAATAAAACAAAGAGACAAAGTCAACCCCAAGTGTCATAAAATATGTATAGTTTATTCCAGCTCTGGGAAATGAAAAAATAGAAGGACAGGGAACATGTCCTGTCACATACCATTCTAATTTAGCTGGCATTCATTAGAAAAAGCCAAAGCAAATATATATGTATATATGGATTTGTATATACACATACATATTTTTTTCAGGTTTCAGTATCGTAAGTATTCACATATTTACTCTATTTTTTATCAACACCCTTAAAATTCATCAAATGCATCCTAACAGTACTACTTCTGCCTCTTCACCAATCATTTCATATTGTTCGGACTGCATTTCCTGTTTGTGTTTAATCATTTCTGTGATTGGTCAACCTATACATGAGAAAGTGGGAGGAATAAATTTGCTTTAAAGTAATGCTTTATGCATCAATTACCCACGACATGATTTTTTTTCATCATTATTTGCAACTTCACACATCTGTAGTTCTCTGTGCAGACTGCTTCAGCTTCTAGTGCTGTACATATCTGCATCTTCTGGATGGGACTGCCCGTGATCCATGAGCTTGGGGTCAGGCACAGGGCGCGCAGCACCTGATGAAGTATTGAAACGAAACAAAAAATTAGCCACTCATTTAACAAATTGATCTCAGGTACTAGGAATACGGCAGTAAAAAACCATCAAAAATCTCTGCTAACGTGGACATAACATTCAAGGTGGGTGAGACAGAAAAGAAGTAAAAGAAATAATGTATCACATAGTGGTAAGCGCTGTGCAGAAAAATAAAACTGGGAACAGCATATGGAGTGCTGGGGTGATCTGCAATGTTAAATAGGAGGGGGCAGGGAAAGCCTTCTAGAAAAATGACAACTGAAGCCCGTGAGGGTGTCAGCCCTGTAGATAGCTCAGGGGAATGCCTTCGAGGAGAAGAGAGCAAATGTAATAGACCTGAGGCATGTTTGAGGAGCCACGAAATGGTCAACACGGCTGGAAACAGACTCAGCCAGATGCGGTGGGGGTGGGTGCAGTGAGGGCGGTAGGACATGTGGTCAGAAAATAATGGAATGCTGGGCCACAGAGGCCATAATAATGTTTCTTTTTTTTTTAAGTGAGAAGAGAGGGCTACTAGGTAGTTTTGAGGAGCGGAGTGACACAACGTGTGTTTTAAAAGACAACTCCTGGCAATGGGGAGAAGACTGTAAGGGGACAAGAGTGAAAGTGGCAAGGCTTAAATTAGGGCGGTAGCTGTGGATGTGGCGAGAAGGGACTGGATTATGGATAAATTCCAAAGGTAGAAAGGACAGAATTTCCTAAATGGATTGGATATGTTTTGCAAGATTCTTTAACTTGAGAAACTGCCAGAATGGAGTTGACGTTTACTGAGATAGGGAAAAATGTGAGAGAAGCAAATTTGGGGGAAGGCAAATGAAGTGTTAAGTTTTAATGTTAAGTGTTAAGAAATAGGCATCTGAGCACAAATACTGAATAAGCAGCTAGCAATGGGAATCTGTACACTTCAGGAGAGACCTGGGCAGGTTTATAAATTTTACAGTTTTAACCTACATATGGCATTTCAAACTATGGGGACTTCATGAGATCATTTAGGTCCTCAGAGAAGAGGTCTAAGGACTGAACCCATTGGATACTCCAATTGTTTGATTTTATTTTTTTAAGATTTTATTTATTTATCTTTAGAGAGGAAGGGAAGGAGAGAAGGAGAGAAACATCAATGTATGGTTGCCTCTCGTGAGTTCCCCGCTGGGAACCGGTCCGCAACCCAGGCATGTACCTGACTGGGAATTGAACCCTGATCATGGGGTTCGCAGGTCCGCGCTCCATCCACTGAGCTATACCAGCCAGGGCCAATTGTTTGAAGTTAAGAAGGTTAGGAGACTGTAGCAGAGAAGACTGAAAATGAAGAGCCAGTCCATGAAGTAAGTGAACCAAGAGCAAGTGATATCCCAAAGGCCAAGTGATAAGACTGCAGCAAGGAAGAGGGAATAATCACCTGTGTTAAAAGCTATGGACAGACTGCATGTAGTGGACACTGACAAAGGATTCCTGGATTTAGCAACATGTGTGTCACGGGTAATCTTCATAAACTGACTGTGTGCCAGGCAAGATGCTATGTTACTTTCATGCATTACCTCAGATCACCACCCTGAGATAGATGATGCTCTTTATCCTTGTTTTATCAATAGAAACATTTTAATTTAGAGAGGATTAGAAACTGCCAATGTCACTCAGCTGATAAGCAGTGGAGCCAGGAATGAATCCAGTTTTACCTGGTCCCCAACACAATAACCCAAGCTTTTCAGTAAAACGGGGGTTAGGGTGGTAACAATGCCATATAATTATGTTTAGTATTCAGTATAATAATATGCACAAAGTTCTGCATATAATAGCCTGTACATGGTAAGTAGGCAAAAACAACTATTTTATATTTACTTTGTGACATCAGAAAAAATATTTTTTCAGAAATTTATTTTTATTTTAATTATGTTTTTCAAAATCAGAGTCTTTTAAAAATGATTTTGTTACTTTTAGGAAACACACCTTTTTCTATAGAAAAAATTAATTTCCAGTTTTACAATGAAAACAAAGAGAAACAGATTTATAATGATTTATTCAACACCTATCATTTCCCAAACATTTTGTATTTTATAAAGTGTGATGAACCTATATGTAACTAAATCAGCAAATATATTACAAACAACCAGATCATTAGTAATCACTACCCATGGAACTAATATACCTTTCCACAGGATACAGATGTTTAGTTTTAGGGGGTCTGCAGATAGAATTTGTGTGATTTATGAAATTGCATGGGAGAAACTGTCTTTGTTTTCATTAATCTCTGACTAAAAAGACATTTCCTTCAATAATGACTGCAGGAAACAAATCACAATAGTATTAACAGCACCTTAGTTTTTTTCATGAATAGAGATCACAGGTATTTTCGTATTACACTGCAGCTAGTTATCTTAAAATATGTACGCTTACCACTACTTTAAAACTATGGCCTAAATTAGATCTTTTGTTAGATATTGTTGTTTAAAACATTCAAGGAAGCTCATATTTACTATGTATTTTATTTTATGCATTTAAAAACATTGTTCTCCCCCTGGCTGGTGTGGCTTAGTGGATTAAGCACTGGCCTGTGAACCAAAGGGTCACTGGTTTGATTCCCAGTCAGGGCACATGCCTGGGTTGCAGACCAGGTCCCCAGTAGGGAGCATGTGAGAGGCAACCAACCACACCTGGATGTTTCTCTCCTTTCCTTCCCCTCTCTAAAAATAAATACGTAAATTCTTTAAAAAATAAATAAAAACAGCCTTGGCTGGTGTAGCTTGGTGGATTGAGCACGGGCCTGTGAACCAGAGGATCACAGTTCAATTCCCAGTCAGGGCACATGCCTGGGTTGCAGGCCAGTTCCCAGCAGGGGACACAAGAGAGGCAACCATACATTGATATTTCTCTCCCTCTCTCCTTCCTTTTCCCTCTAAAGACAAATAAATAAAATCTTTTTTAAAAAAAATAAATAAAAACACTGTTCTGAGGAGTCCATAGACAAAGAAGTGCAGTGATTCTGCTTGCTCCTTTCTCAAATGTATCTTTACTGCCACCTTGTGGTAGTCTTTGTTCAGTGCAAGTGAAAAGTGTACTGAGGAAATTCATGTTTTCTTCTTTATCATACTATAGAAACTTTAACGTATAGATAACCTGTGGGTCTGCTGTTATTATGTTTTAATACTTTGATTGTCAGACACATCTTCCTGCCTCTGTACCTGACTGATACTTTGTTTGTTTGCATGGCAGATGCTGTATAAAAAGAATTGTAGAAGCTGCACATGATAATCTTCTACCTGTCAGGGAACCCTCTCCCTATTTGAGGAAGGGTGAAGGGCTTATCATCTCAATCTGATCAGGCACTGAACTGAGTTGCAGTTTCACTAACTCAGCCAACTGATTCCTCTCTGTTCCTCAGGGATGGCACTCCCAAGGGGTATCGCAGCCTGCAAAGTTTCCATCTTGCTCGCACAAAAAATAGGTAGGAAATTTGGTTTTTGCACTTCAGAGGTTTCGACATTGCCATTTAGTCTCTTGATCTATAAAAAAGTGGCAAATATCATAAGGACGGAGATGAGTCATGTATTGTTGGCACAGTTCACCCTCTAAATGAGGAATCAGCAAACATTTTCTACAAAGGAACAACCAGAGTCACCATTTCCGACTTTGTAAACCAGAGGGTGTCCACTGCACCACTCAAGTCTACCTTTGCGGTGTGAAAGCAGCCAGATAACACATAAATAGACAAGTGTGGCTGTGTTCCAATACAATTTTATTCGTGTACACTGAGGTCTGAATGTCACAGAATTTTCATTTGGCAAGAAATATTTTTCTTTTCACTTTTTCAACCATTTAAATCATGTTGAAATGATTTTTGGTTTGTGGAGTATACAAAAATGGGCAGTGAGCCGTATTTGGCACAAGGGCCATTCTCCCAACCTGTGCTTCTGAGGGAAACTAATCCTGGGAGACTATGACAGATCTCACCCTGCTTTCATCAGGTTTGGAAGAGGTCCATGTCACCAATTTTCCAAATTTTTTATTTCCAAAATAACATAATTTTTACATGTATGTGGGTGATAGAAAAAAACAAAAAACAAACTCATATCCAGAGCCATGAAATGTATAGAGAGCATTCACCTGATCTATCCTGTCAGGTGATAAGTAGTGGCCATGGTTAGGCTCCCCAACTACGTAACATGCTCCCAAAGTGTGCTCAGTGAAAATACATGCGTTTATTGGCAAATGACCATTACTCCAGTCAAATGACAATGATCCCTTCTACCACTCATGGAGAGATTAAAATGTGCTTAATAATGCAGTGTGTGCTTTACCTATAATACTGCATTTAATGCTCAAAACAACTATGTGATCAAAACACTATATTATGAACCCTATGGATGAAGAAACTGAGGCCTGAGGATTTCTGATCTGTGTATTATTCTAAAATCTGTGCTCATAAGCACTACTGTTCCTCAGGTTGTGGACCTTTGGGACTACATGTGAAAGGCAGAAAGGTGGAGATGGTCGATATAAACATCTACTGCATAATCTGAGTGATATGTGATGAGGGTGAATGGTAGCAGCATGTCTTTTTCCTCTACATGTCTCCTTACAACACCTTTCGGATACCACATTACCCATGACAGGCAGGCCCAGGGTTCCAGAATGTCGATATATTTTTAAAAACAGCAGTCATTGGCTACAGACGCGTTGGTCCCACTGCTAAACTGTCACACATTTTATCTCCACAAAGATACTCTGGAATTGACAAGCATTTAGAAAACTGACTGGATATATTACATACTTTTCAGAATATGGTCAACTGCGCATTACTCAGAGACAGTGTAAAAACTATATAATTTACGTTGATTAAAAAGGAGAGGTGGCAAGGTATAGAGTAAAAGAGTAAAACTCAAATCGGGTTTGTAACTCACTGATGACAGTTTTTTGAAGATTACAACATACAGATGATGTATTCTACAACTGTACACCTGAAACCTGTATAGTTTTTTTAACACCAATGTCACCCTTAATGAATTCAATAAAAATAAATTTTAAAAAATCAACAAGAGAGGAAGAGGCTGAAATTAGAGACTAAAGCTCTGGTTTTAAGTTAGCTACTCTGTGCACAAAGGAAAGAGCTTGGACTTTGGTATCTAGAAGATCTAGGCTGGAAACACACCTCTCATAAGCTGTATGGTTTCAGGCAATGTACTTAAGTTCCCCAAGTCTCAGTCTCTTCATCATAAAGTTATAATTATATATACACATCAGAGTTTTTTTTTCTTTTTGGGTGAGGAGGGGCTCAATAAAGGGCATCTGAATAATAAGATATTATTATTTCCTAATTCTTTTTTGTAAAGATTTTATGTATTTATTTTTAGAGAGAGAGGAAGGGAGCGAAAAAGAGAGGGAGAGAAATATCCATGTGTGGTTGCCTCTTGTGCGCCCCCTACTGGGCACTTGGCCCAAAACCCAGGCATGTGCCCTGACTGGGAATTGAACTGGTGACCCTTTGCTTCACAGGCCAGCACTCAATCCACTGAGCCACGGCTATTTCTTAATTCTTTACCTCTGAGTTGATCCTATTTCCTTTGTAGTAATACAACTTAATGGCAGTACCATTAACACTGTACAGATAAACAAACCTATGTAAGGCAGTGATGGGGGATTTTATGTGACTACATATTGAAATGGTATTAAACACTCTGTCACCTTCTTATTGATCACAGTAAAGCCATTGAGGTATTTGTCTACAAGGCATGATTATCATTCATTGCTCCCCAAAAGTACTGATTGCCATTATCGTACAAGAGCAAAGTATTATAATTGTTGCTATTTTCACTATTTGACGTTGAAAATTCTCCGAGTATCTAAACTAAACAAAACTGATGGTGGAAGCCAAAACTGATTGGGGTAAAAAGCATGAGGAATGGAAGCTGCTATCTCTTCCATGTAGATGTGACTCATATTTATAGCCTATAAATTGATAGAATGCAGAAAAGCACATTTTCCTCACATTTATAAAGTCATATTGAGTCCTTCACTCACTCAACTAGCCAGTGCTACTCTATACTCTCACATGCAAAGATCTCTATTACGAACGATGTCGCAGTTAGGAAAGTCCCAGGTGCCTCACAACCTAAACATATATACAAACCACAGATGTGGGAAAGAAAAATGTATGAAAACAACACAAATGAGTTCAAACCAGTAATATTATGAATTTTTTAAAGGAAGAATGAAAATGAAATTGAAGTATCCAAGCAAACCTGAGATGGATTCTGATTTGGTCTTCATTTTAGATTGTTCTGTTGGCGAAGCCAATGAGTGTTTCAGGTCGTCAGCTGTCTTTGCAGGCATTCCTATTTCAGCAGGGCTTCCTAGCTGTTTACCAAGAAAGATTTTTCCTTCATAAATAATTTTACCACAAGAATAAAATATCTTATAAAATTATAGCATGCAAAGGTATTATGTCCCTTTATCTTTTCCTCCTTCTGTTCTTGTAAGCCCCACTATAAGCCAACACCCACCCAAACAAAATGTTTACTCTTTCAGTCCATTTAAACACAACCTTAGTTTTTTCTGTAGGCTCGGGGAGTAACTCTTTTTTGTTGTTTTTCGTCCACAATGATTTAACTGCCTCATAAATTTGCTGGCTTGTCGCATATGCCTTTTTTCCGGTTACCTAATTTAAAGAAAAAAGTGAGACAAAGAACCTATTTTTAAGAGTTAAAAGACTAAATGTTCAAAACTTACGTTAGGTATTTTATGTTAACACCCAAGTCAGAATCAACAGTAAAGAAATGAATTTCTAGATGATGTAACACAAAGCCCCATTTTCTAAATCTTATTTGAAATATTAATAGCCTCGCATAAAAGGCTAAACAAAGTATACTTGGTACAATGCCAAGAATACACCCTAATGGAAACCGTGAACTCTGGGTGATAATGACATGTCAGTGTAGGTTCATCTATTGTAACGACTGTTGTGAACCAAAAACTGCTCTAAAGAAAAAAAAAGTCTTAAAATTGTATAATTAGCAGTCACACTGTGAATTCAAAACTACATCATTTAAGAGGAGTTTGAGAAAGATAGTTGACAGAGAAAACAAGACTAAGATGCCACAAAATGAATGCTTCTGCTTAAAGTTTTATGTTGTTTTCCCCAATCATAAGGGAAAAAAATCAATGTATTTCTACAGGAAGTAATACTCTCTTTTTTGTAGAAAAAATAAAAATGAACTACAACCACTGAAGCAGAAGCTAGGTTGCTGAATTCCTGCAGCCACTGTTAAACTTGCATTCATATCTCTTCCTGTTTCAAAATCTTCTGATTTCTTCTTTCTATTCTTTTCTCTCCTTCTGTGCAGCTCTAGAACAGGGGCCATTCTCCCCTGCACAGCCCTCCCTTGACATGACCAAATCTTGGTCTTTGTGGGCCTGACAAACTCTGCTGGCCTCACTGACAACCCTCCGAGATCCTACCCCACCAGAGAGGTCTGTGGGCATCAGGTGGGTGGCAGCCAGGGTTGGGGTACCCTGGGACTTCTGCTGAGTGGTGTCAGACCAAGCACTAAAACAGATTTTGAACCAGTATCAATCTGGTGAACAGTACTCGCCCCTACCTAGTGACTCAGGTGCGTCTTCCAATGAATATCCAGGTCCAACAGAGGCAGGTAAAAACAGTGGACTACTCTGTAGGTCCAAAGAGGTTGCTCAGGGCCAGACACAGACAGCATCTGACATTGGTCTGCACCAGACCCCTCCCAAGAGGCCCCCAAAACCAACACACCCTGTGGCAAACTTCAGACAACATCAGAGCAGGATCCAGTTAGCTTCACGAGTGGCACATCCAAAGGGAGATGTCAGCAGGCACCAGACCCTGCAGAAGCTAATTCTGCTTCATGTGGTCAGCACCTGCACAGCAGCTCATACAGGGTGGTCAAGGTCAACCCTCACAGTCAGCCAGCCTGACAGTCTATCCCACACATGAATGAGCCAACAGCAATCAAGACTCAATCATAACAGGAGGGCTGACATAACCCACACAAGGGACATTGTTTGACCATCCGGCTCATGCAGTCAGGACAATGCACCCCTAGGTCCCACATGCCACCTACCACATAAGGCCACCTTACCACGACTGGGAGTCATAGCAGATCTATTTAATACAGAGAGACAAACACAAAGAGGTACCCAAAATGGGGAGACAAAAAACATGCCTCAAATGAATGAACAGAAGAAAACTCCAGAAAAAGAGCTAAATGAAATTAGAGGCAAGCAATTTAATAGAAAGAGACCTCAAAAAATGTTTGTAACGATGTTCAAAGAACTTAGTGAGAACTTCAACAGCTTGAAAAAAACACAAAAACCATAAAAAACTAGTTAAAAATGAAGTATGAAATATCTGAAATGAAGAATACACTAGACAGAATAAAAGTAGGCTGGATGAAGCAGAGGATCAAATCAGTAATTTGAAAGACAAGTTAGTATAAAACACCCAATCAGAGCAGCAAAAAGAAAAAAATTACAAAGTGAGGATTGTTTAAGGGACCTTTGGGACAACATGAAGTAAAACACCAACTGCATCATAGGGTCACAAGAAGAAAAAAAGGCAGCAAGGGATTAAGAACACACACTGGAAGAAAATAGTAACTGAAAACTTCCCTAATGTGGTGAAGGAAAAAGTCACACAAGTTCATGAAGCACAGTCAGGGCCAATGCAATGAGTGCAGCGTAAATAAAAGATGGGCACAAACACTTCAAAGATGGTGGAGAATGTGTTGAAAGTGATCCATGTTTTGGAAATCCTGTAACAAGCAGAACACCTGGGAATGTTGAACACGTGCGGAAGGCAGTCAATCAAAGATCAACGACCAATGGTGTTGAGAACTAGAAGCTGATGTGGAGATTCCAAAAACTGTTGTGTCTGAGATTTTGACGCAGGATCTTGGCATGAAACATGTGGTGGCAAAATTGATTTGGTGGCTTCTACTGCCAGAGCAGAAGGAACACCATGCTGCAGTTGCTAATAAGTCCTGACAATGAACCAGATCTCCTGAAGAAGGTCATAACTGGAGATGAATTGTGGGTCTATGGCTGTGATCTGGAAACGAAGGCCCAGTTGTCCCAGTGGAAGTTGCCTGGTTCTCCACACCCAAAGAAGGCACAGCAAAGTCACAGCAAGACTGAGACCACATTAACTGTGTTTTTTGGATTGGGAAGGTGTTGTCCATCATGAGTCACCCCTCCAGGCCAAAACTGAATTAAGGGGTACTACCTCAATGTTCTTAGTCAGTTGAGAGATGCAATATGACAGAAACAGCCACAGCTCTGGGCAACTGGTGATTGGCAGCTGCATCATGACAGCACCCCTGCTCATGTATCACATCTTGTGCAGAGTTTTTGTGTGTGTGTGTGAAACAATCAAATCACCCAAGTGACTCAGCCCCATTACAGCCCAGATTTGGCACTCTGTGACTTTCAGCTTTTCCCAAAACTAAAATCACCTTTGAAAAGGAAGAGATTTCAGACCATCCATGAGATGCAGGAAAATATGACTGGGCGATTGCGAGAACTGTGTGAGGTCCCAAAGTGCCTCCTTTGAAGGGGATGGAAGTGTCTTTGTCCTGTGTACAATGTTTCTGTATCTTGTTCAATAAGTGTCCCTATTTTTCATATTACATTGTTGGATACTTTCTGGACAGACCTCATATGGTAAAGGTTTAAGTATTTTTGCAAAAACCTAATTATTTTAACACATTTCTTGAATAATCCATTCCTTTTTTATACATTGATCTGAAATTTCACCTTTAGCATACCCTCCTTTGCCCTACGATATATACAGAGACATATTTAATATGTTTACTTCTTTTAAGAAGATTTTATTCATTTATTTTTAGAGACAAGGGAAAGGAGGGAGAGAGGGAGAAAAACAACAACGTGTGGTTGCTTCTCACACGCCCCCTACTGGGAACCTGGCCTGCAACCCAGGCATATGCCCTGACTGGGAATCAAACCGGTGACCCTTTGGTTCACAAGCTAGCACTCAGTCCACTGAGCCACACCAGCCAGGGCTAATACATTTGGTTTCGAATATTCTCTTTTGTTCTATTGGTCTATTTCATTGTCTGTGCTGTTAGCCTAGTATGGTTACCAAAATATAGTAGATAGACAAAAAATACTGGTTGAATGAATTTCATATTCACTCCAAATGCGGAAATGTTTTAAGAACTGCATTAAATTAAAAAATTTAGGAACATGTGTCATATTCCAACACTGAGTCATTCCATCTAGAAACACGACATACTTCTAAATGTATTCAATTTAAAAATACGCCCTTTAGTACAGTTTAATAGTGTTTAAAAATAAGTCTTAAAATATTATTTAAGTTTATCTGTGTTTCATAGTTTTCAGAGGCACATTATGTACTACTCATTACATAAGTTAAAAATTAAAATATTGTGAGGAAAAATATAAAAATCAAAGAGTAATCCCATCTTGAAGTGTATTTCTAAATAGTGAATATGTGAAGTGTTGGTTTTATTTCTCAAAGGACCTCTTATATATTGTTTTGTACCTTTTTGAACATCATAGACCCCTTGGAGAATCTCTTGAAAGGTATGGGACCTTTCCTTCAGAAAAATACACATACAGTAGAGGGGCTCTCACCTGTCTTTCTTTTAAGAAACTTATCTCATTAAAGATGTCTTAAGAATTTATAATACATGATGCTCACAGAATGCTGAATATTCATTGCTAGTGGATATTTTCCAATATGACCAAGTACTATCCTTCACAAGTGATGTGCCTGCTTACCAAGAATAAGTTTTGCTTCCAAGTGTCTACATCGGTTTTACTATAATTAAATGATTTAAATGTAGAAAATAGGATGAAGTATGAGTGTGCAAGAACTGTTGCTGTGTATAGGAAAATTAAGCTAAATACTTTGTAAAGAATCAAAAGGTGTATTACTTTCCACTGTATAACTCACATATGAGTGAATTCATATGGTTCTTGACTTATTCTATCTGACTTATTTTGCTTAGCATGATATTCTCAAGGTCCATCCATGCTGTCATAAATGGCAGTACTTCATTTTTTCTGTGGCTAAGTAGTATTCATTGTGTACATATACAACTTCTTTATCCAATCATCTAACAAAGGACACTTGGGTTGTTCCCTTGTCTTGGCCAAAGTAATTAATACTGCAATAAACACAGGGGTACATGTATTTTCACCAGCGAATATTTTAAAATTCCCCAGATAGGTACCCAGAAGAGGATTTCCTGAGTCATATGGTAACTCTACTGTTGATTTTTCAGAGTAACCTGGACACT
Source organism: Sturnira hondurensis (assembly GCF_014824575.4). Taxonomy (NCBI): domain Eukaryota; kingdom Metazoa; phylum Chordata; class Mammalia; order Chiroptera; family Phyllostomidae; genus Sturnira; species Sturnira hondurensis. Next base: position 574,543 of record NW_028096861.1, on the reverse strand, counting down.
GTTTTCTATGGTGGCCATACCATTTTCCATCCCCACCATCAGTGAATGAGGGATCCTTTTTTTCCACAACCTTTTCAACATTTGTTAATGTTATTACTTGTCTTCTAGATAATGGCCATTCTAACAGATGTGAGGTAGTGTCTCATTGCAGTTTTGATTTTCATTTCCCTAATAGAGCATTCATTTCCCTAAAGGTTGAGCATCTTTTCAAATATCTCTTGGCCATTGTATGTGTTCTTGGGATAGGTGTCTATTCAGGTCCTCTGCCCATTTTTAATTGGATCACTTGTTTTAGTTGATGTTAAATTGTATGAGTTTTGTATATACTTTGGATATTTTTGGAGACACTGTTTACAAATAACTTCTCCCATTTGGTTGGTCGTGTTTTTGTTTTCTTGACAGTTTCCTTTCCTGTGCAGAAGCTTTGGAGTTTGATATAGTCCCATTCATTGATTCTTGCTTTTGCTTCCCTTGGGATTTAAAACTGAAAGCAAAAAATGAATGAAGACAAACAAACAAACACTATGAGACAGAGAATAGTGTGGTATTTATCAGAGGAAAAGAGTTAGGGGTTCTTAAAAGGATAAAGAAGGTCAAATGTCATGGAAGAAGAAATGACTTTCGGGGGCAAATACATAATATAACATACAGATGATGTATTATAGAATTATACACTTGAAACCTATATAATTTTACTAAGCAATGTCACCTAATAAATCTAATTAAAAATTTTTAAAGTGAAATAACTGCTATCGAATTAGAGACAACTAATAAACAAAACAACTGTGAAACTCTAGGGGAAATAATTCAAATCTGGGAGGATTCTACCCTTATATTATTTACTTAAGTACTCATTCTATTGATTAAAAATCTAAACTGAAAATAGTAGAAGACACAGATATGGCTAACTAGAAGAAAGATGCTATGAGCCCTGGCTGGTGTAGCTCAGTGGATTGAGCACGGGCCTGTGAAGCAAAGGGTCGCTGGTTTGATCCCCAGTCAGGGCACATGCCTGGGTTGCAGGCCAGGTCCCCGGTGGGGGGGCCCTTAATAGGCAACCAGCCATTGATGTTGTTCTCCCTCTTTCTCTGTCCCTTCCCCTCCTTTCTACTAAATTTATTTAGTAGAAATAAATTTAAAAATCTTTAAAAAAAAAGAAAGATGCGATGGATCTTCAGCTACAAGATCCGTGCTCATAGAAAAGTCCCATTTCAAAAGTGAGAAAAATGAATACATATTTATGTTTTAAATTGATAAACATATTTAGGATTTTTAAAAAACTTGATTTCTACTTTTATACTACTGTGGCTGTAAATGATGCATAATATTGTTCTAGTATTCTTAACATTTTTAAGATTTGTTTTGTGGCCTAATATATGATCTGTCCTAGTGAATGTTCCACGTGCACTTGAAAGGAACATGTATTCTGTTACTTTTTCATGGAATGTTCTCTGTATATTAGTTAACACCACCTTGCCACCTCATTTAATATGTTATTTAAAGCCTATGTTTTCTTACTGATATTCTGTCTGGACAATCTATCCATTGAATAGGTGAGGTATTAAAGTCTCTTAGTGTTATTTAAATAAGTAAACAAACAAACAAACAAATAAAATGTCTTCTTGTAACACTTTTGATTAATTGATGACTACTGATTTACTGATTCTGATAATATGAAATTAGAATGTATATATTTTATACCTACATTTTTTCATTTGGTTTTGGGTAGGCAAGTCACATTGTCATATGTGACATTTGGTATATCCTAATATCGTATATATTCATGTCTAATATACAGGGTCCAGCAGAAGTAACATGTGCTTGAGTAGTATTGGTAGGGTCATAATATGGGTATAATAATTTATAGTTTTAATTTCCATATTTCACGTAAAGTGTCATACAGTGTGCTTAAGTGTGATATTGTTATGTTACAGAATCACATGCTTATGACTTTGTGATAAAAAATGGGCATTATTTGTGCTGGACCATGCATATATAATATAGCATATATACACAATATTAGACTCTACCAAATGTTACATATGATAATGTGACAATGTTATATGGACATTAAAGAAAAAGTAAGGGTCCCAACTCTAGAAATATAATTAACAATTATTATTTAACCACAGAAGAACTTTTAGGAACTCATACCTGTAACAATTTTACCATAGTAATTTTAATTTAAATATCAGCAATTGTTTCTATTTCCTTCTGTCAAAGTAAAATTGAATTTAATACCTTAAAAATTGGAAAAAAGTATTAAAACTGAATGTTCATACTTTCAATACTTTTTAATTAAAAATAAGATGTCTAATACACTAGTATGATCCTGTTCTTATGAAACTGTATCTGCCTAGTCAGCCACCTATTTTTCTATCTCTATAAAGAAAATGAAAAAAACATAAAAATTTTTTAAGTAATATTTTTATTTTTATTTTAAGAAATGAGTAGAATATCATTCTATCAAATGTTAACACTGATATTTTTCTCAATGGAAGAATTTCAGTGTGTTAGTTTGTTTTTTCTACATATTTTTTTGCAATGCTTTAATTACTTAAGGATGAGTGGGTATCAGTTTTATGAAAAAATATGAAGTCATTACTGTAAACTAACAAAAAGAATCAGGGGCCGTTATCATGGCCAGAGGGGAGAAATGGATAGGGAAGTACGACATGTGCAGTCAAAAAGAGTGAACCTTCTGTGGGCCACAGTTCCCTTGCTGGTAAATGAGAAAATGAGAAAGTTGAAGGTAATGAGCTCAAAGGTTTCTCGCAGCACTAATATGAAATGAATGTAAGCAGCTAATTCCTGCATAAATTTTGGAAAACATTTAAAAAATAAAAGTACCATTTCATCAATCATCTCAAGTATAACCAGATTTCATGAATAATATTGGTTTGGTATAAGCTTTTACAATTTGATTACATTACAAGCTGCGCAGGGCCCCATAACCTTGACATTCTCAAAGTACCGCATAGGCTGCTTTATCTGCATCAGTATTAGAAGGGATGCCATAATGATAATAAAAGGACAAAAAGTCCTTTTGGCAACATCATACACTGCTTAAAGTGTGAGGGGAAAGGCTAAATGTTGATAATTAAGGGAAGAAGTAAAGGAAGAAAAAACCGTATATCCCAAAGCTCTCCTTCTCACTCCTAATATGCATTAAAAATAAAATAAAACAAAACAAAACAAAACAAAACACTGACAGGGGCTGTTCAGATTCCTAGGAAAATAACTGAATTTGCATGTAAACTCACAAGAAAATGACAAAACTATCATATGGATTTTCATGGATAGGGTTACTTAGTTCCAGATGGTTTCAAAACTGAATTTGTGTATTTATCTGTATTTTTTCCACTTTCTGAAGCCTCCGTTATCTTGTCTGGGTACCTACCAAGTGACTGGTCCTTACATTATGTTAATTTGCTGAACTGAGAGCTACCAGGAGCTGGAATTTTCTGTCAATGAAAAATAGAATTTTACATGGGCTCTATGATACAGTGGCATTTATCCCCATAAATTGTAATTCAGTCTCCCTGAACTTAATGCTCAAACCAGCCTTTATAATGTTGAATTATAGTGAAACAAAGTCATCCTATTTATTGGTGAGCATCATATGTCAGGAGTGGCATAACCATGCTGAGATGTTACTGTAATTTTGCCAATATAACAGTTGATAACTATATGTCTCTGAAAATTAAATGTTGCAGGTACCATATGACATTTAAATATTGCTACACCAAGAGTTTAAACAAATATTAAAATGCAGCTTTCACTTAGAAAGAACTTACCTTTGCAATTATTACAGACTGAACTGGGTAACAAACAGTTGCTCCTAAAGTGGCCAGTCCCAATGGATAAGCAATTTTCTTAAATCTAGAACCTGAGAAATTGAAATAAACTGTTAAATCCTTAACATATGCTACCAGAAACTTGATGCTTCTATAATTTTAATATTCTCTTTTTTTCCCATTAAAGCCATCATCTTGTTAAATTACTCTTTCGGTAATAATACCAATCAAGATGCTAGCTACACGTCATTAAGGATCACAATTGAAATAATACCCACAAGTTGTCATATCCAATTTAAGAAAAATATCCTCAATCTAACATGATAATTACCTGCACAAAGGGCACTGATGATTTTTTTCCTTTTTTAAAACTAGGTATTGTTCCATTTCGTCAACCACGTTAAAACTTAAGTGGACCTTTTTTGATTAAGTGCTTCAGAAGGTGAAAGATCCAACTAACTATAATCAGCTGAGGGCTGCGAAAAGTACAGAGGTCCTTCATGTCACTGATTTAGAATACTGAAGCAATGATTTAATAATTGCAAGAAATGTTGAGATAATCATTTGATTTCCAAGTGTCTTATCTAAGCATCTGAGGGTCATTTTCAAACTTTTCTGGATGGTAAAACCCTTTTAAAAATAAATGTGAAACACAGAATGTCACTAGGAACATCATTTATACAACTATTCCCTTGAAACCACTCTGGTTGGCCTGTGGGAGGGAGCCTGGTGTTGAACCCTCTGTGTGCAACTTGTCCCTGTCCCTCATGCCACGTCCACAGGACCCCGGGTTCTGTACAATAGTGTAAAACCCAGCACTCTAAGCCATAGCTTAGTTCCAATAGAGTGTTGGTGCAAAACAAAATGTATCTTTAAATGCTTGGACTCTGATTACCTTGGACTCTGTAAATATGATCTGAGCAATTAGAGGACGGAATTTCTAACTGAGGGTCAGTACTTTCATTCTCTGGTACAACTCTTACAATCCTTAGTTGAAAAATGAAACAACCTACCTGATATATCAGTAAAGACTAAGGTGGAAAATACGTGGCGACATTTCAAGGTTTGCAGGCTACTCTACAGGTTAGGGAAAGCAAGAAGCCAGGGGTATTCCTCTGTCTGGCTTCCATGTTAGTAGGGGGCTGTCTACAGTCTTGTCTACAATAGACTGAGCACAGAGGAAGCATGTAGGTGCACTGCTTCAACCTCCAGCCCAACTTTTCTTTAGAGAAAGACGGGGTTTTGTGGTATTGAATAAAAGGGTCTAGGTGTATTAAAATAGGTTCTAAGTTGCTCTGCTACTCTAGTCTTGCTCACAAGCATCTATACTAGTATTCTAGTATATACAGTTTGCTTTTTTCTCCCCAATATATTTTATTGATTACACAGTTTGCTTCTTGATTGCGCTGACCCACTGTCTCCTAATGTACGTTTCCCTGACTCTGCCAAGCTCCCCTAATGCGTCATTCCTAAACTGGGACAGACATAGTTTTACCTGATGTGTTATTGTAGGTATTAAAAAGACTAACATTCATCCTCTCTTCACTTGATATGAAAGGCCAGTCTACAGTAAAATAAACTGTGCAATATAAACTACAGTAATATAAACTGTGTAAAATAAACTACAGTAATATAAACTTCATTTTGTGTTCAACAGATCTAAATGCATAAGCAGTAAAGAACTCTAGATATAGCCGCTAACTAGCTGTTTTGCTATTTATCATGGAACTATGGCGGTATTTCCTTCCCCTGGACCTCTATGTGTAATCTGTAGCATAACAGGGTTAGACTAAACCAACAGCCGTCCAGCTTTTTAAAGCATGGCTCATATTAAAGAACAAAATTTACATTGACCTATGACCTATCTCACACACACACACATTCATTCTCATTCTCTCTCTTCCCCTCCACTATTTATCCACAAGAAGTACTAAACAGTCTAATGTTTGCAATTCTCTTCTATTTCATTTTTTCTTTTTAAAAAGATTTTATGTATTTACCTTTGAGGGGAAGGGAAGGAGAAAGGGAGAGAAATATCAATGTATGGTTGCCTCTCATGCGTCCCCTGCTGGGAACTGGCCCGCAACCCAGGCATGTGCCCTGACTGGGAATCGAACTGCGATCGTGTGGTTCGCAGGCCCACTATCAATCCACTGAGCTACACCAGTCAGGGCCTATTTTATTTTTAATAAATGCTTCCTGAGATGAATATGCTTATTTCACTATCTACGATGTTAAGGTTTGCAGTCTGAAAAACACTGGTTATATTATTCTGGCTTTGACATTGGTTGGGAGATACTGTGAATGACCTAAGGAACATTGTACCTTACAAGTGGATTATCAGTTCCTCATAGAAACCTGAGTAGTATGTTTTGGCAAATTTCCTTCAAAATTTAATTTTTTGAGTCTCACTGTTACAAATGGTGATCTTGGGTTTCGATTTTTCCCTGATAAATACTTTATAATATGTATCCAATTAGAAGTTGTTCATAGCATTAGAATAAAAGTGGGGTATAAGGAGCCATTAATATTAGTTATAAGAAGAGTGTAAGGTCTATTAGGATACGATATATATATATGCTAGAGTTAGAACGTTATAATATTGTCATTCACATAGGTTTTATATCTGACTATGTGTAACTAAACTGATATCTGATTCCAGATTGGTTCAGAGTTGGGACTTCCCACCCCACGTCATTGAGTTTGGGGACAGCAACTGGCAACTGAGCTGGGGACAGAGGATGAACACAAGATGACCAAAATGGCTACTACTCGTCAGATAACTGCATCAGCTTAGAAAGGGCTGGACTGAGGAGAGGAAGCGGGAATGTGTGCTGAGAGGGTTTCTATAACCCGAGGTGGAAGACGGGCAAATACAAAATGGCCTCTTTAATTCGGATTCATCAAGTTGTTGCATATATCAAGGGTTCATTCCTTTTGTTGCCCGGTAGTATACCTTCGTGCGGATGTGCCACAGTTTAGTTTGTTGTTGAAAGACACTGAGGTTGTTTGGAACTCTTGGAGATTAAGAACAGAGTTGCTCTTAACATTTGTGTCCAGCTTTTTCATTTCTCTAGGATAAATCCCCAGCACTGAGATTACTGGGTCCATGGTAAGTGTATGTTTTACTTTATGACAAGCTTTTTGTCAAACTATTTTCCAAAATGACTGTACCATTTTGTGTTCCCCAGCAGTGTATGAGAGTTTTAGCTGCTCTACATTTTCAAATATACTTGCCATGGTTGCCCTTTTTCATTTTAGACTTTCTAATAGGTGTGTAGTGCTATCTCATTGTGTTTTTCATTTGCATTTCTAGTAACTAATGATGTTAAACATCTTTTGAAATACCTATATTCTTGAAAAAAATTAGTAAAAGTAACCATGCTGTACTATAGAACCTAAATATTTTAAGGTAGCCTATCCTAATAATATTCAGTAAAGTATATGAGGTTTTCCTGTGAGAGTAAAAATCAGAAATATAATACATTTTGAAAAGAGGATATTTGTATGTTTAACCCCTACCTTTTCTTGCTGACAGCAAGCCTGCCAATCCAGAAACAGTAATCACTCCCATTTTGGGGAGAAAATCTCGAGGTGGATTCTTCAGGTAAACATATGCATCTCAAGAAATCAGTTAAAAATGAATATAAGTGACTTATTGCAACTGGTATGATACACAACAGTTAGAGACAGATAAGAGCAGAAGGTTTAAATAATCTTCAAAAGAGCAACACAAAATAACGATTTTGAGTACCAATTTAAAGAGCGAGTTACAATAGTTACTTGTTACAAAATTAAATCTTCCTTTCACAGCTGATCTCGAGATTTGTTTTCTGAATAATACAGGTATTACCCTTGAATGAAATATGATGCTAGACTCCATACCTTAATATGGATTACTATGAAGCAAATTCCTGATTGTCTAACTATTATATACCTATAAGAGAAATGCTTCTGGACTTATTCGCTCAAACACTGGTAGGACTAGTAATCGTAGAACCACTGTTGCTTTTCGTTAAAACCAAGATAATCAGGCTGAAAAGTTTAAACAAAAAGCAGATGGAGAGTGGGCAGAAGTCTGATTTCCTGGCTTTTTATATATTTAAATTGTATGGGTTCTATGTAGTCCAAAACTGCACTTTCCTATCATAGGTTAATTACTGGGTTGGCCAAAGAGACTGTTTAGTTTTTTCCATAAAATAAAAGGTACAATTTTAATTTTCACCAATAACTTTATTTCTTTTTTAAGATTTTATTCATTTATCTTTAGAAGGGAAGGGAAGGGAAGGAGAGAGGGAGAGAAACATCAATGTATGGTTGCCTCTCATGTGTCCCCCACTGGGAACTGGCCCACAACCCAGGCATGTGCCCTGACTGGGAATTGAATTGCGATCCTCTGGTTTGCAGGCTTGTGTTCAATCCAATGAGCTACACTAGCCAGAGCTCACCAGTAATTTTATTGATTTGGATATTTTGAGTATGCCGGCTCTCTCTCACTACTGGCTTCCAGTGAGTAGAGGCCCAGGAGTGCTGCTAAACATCTTCCAATGCATAAGACAGCCCCACAGCAAAGAATCATTTGGCCAAAATGTCAATAGTATGAAGAAACTTCACAAACCACGTCTGACACATTTGATCCTTCACAGCCCCTTCTCCATACTCTGCACAGACCTGATTTTTGCCTTGCAGTTGTGTTTTTACCTTTCTTGGAATAATAAGCATGATACATCAAAATTTCTGTGTATGTTCTTCCATATTCAATATTACAGTGGCTGCACAAAACTTCACCAATTTTGATCACTTTTAAAAAAAATGCATGCTGATATGACAGCTGTCACAACACAATCTAAAAAAATGTTGCAAATGGAATTAAAGACAACTAGAGCCATTCTACAGAAAAAAGCTAAATGAACTTTTTGGTCAACCCAATATTTAATGGCCATCAGTAATTTAATTATATTCCTCAAAATTGATGAGGAATATAATTTGGAATTAATTCCCACATACATTAAATGATGACAATACATATACAGGTCATCAATCTGCAGAGACTTAAAATTTTAGCTGTTCTTTGGGTGCTGTATACATTTATTTTGACAACTGGCTTACACCAAAACTATTAGGAAGCTATATCTGCAGCCAAATACCATTATCAAACTAAAGACTCAAATACAATTGCTTTCCAACATTAGCTCAAATATCCTATGGTGACTGATTGGTACAGTGTTCCCTAATGATCAAGAGCAAAATACTATATATTTTAACAACAAATAGCACTTAATTAAAATGATTGATGACAATGGAGATATGTTTCTAATTTATGCTTTATGAGTATATAATGTAAAACAGACCTCAGTTTGAGTACAGGTGGAGCCACTTACTAGCTATGTGGTCTTGGCAATCTATTTACTCTTTCTAAAACACAGTTTCCTCATCTGTAAAAGGGGAATAATTATGATACCAACAGTCACAAAATTACTACCAAAAGCAAATTATATAAATTACGTAAGATGCTTATCATAGTGACTTAGCATATAACAATAGCCAAATAAATTACAAATACAATTGCTTTACTGTTATCATAAACTGCTATGCAGAGTATCTTTACAGTTGCTAAAACATGATAAAATAAACCGCGTTTATTTTTCTCACTTTTAAACCTTGCAAGTTAAAAAGACAATAGAACATTCCTAATTATAAATGGTTCACTCACATACCTTTTCCAAATTGTACTGTATCCATTATCCCATTTTTCACAAAGACATAAACACCCTAGGCAAAAAGGGAGAAAAAAATATCTGCATTATTGAAAATGCTGATAATTTTTTTGATTAAATAACATCTCTGAGATTTTATCAAAATGTTGACTTAGCATTGCACCCAAATCTAAATCTAACCTTCTTATTTATTCACTATGAGGATATTTGTTGAACTTAACTTCTCTTTATTTCTTACTCTTCATTCTATTTAACATGCATAATATTTGTGTAGTATTTTCCCCAAATAAACAAGTACTTCCTATGAAATCATCAGAGCAGTGCATACAAAACTACTGGCAAAAATACAGAGATTTATCATCCTATTTTATAATGGCCTGGAAAATTGAATGGAATTCAATAAAGCATAAAGAGAAACATATGTCAGCTCAGAAGCAACATCTGATTAATAAAGATGCAGCAGCAACAGTATAACAATTTGTGGAGAAAACAACAACAAAACACGTAAAGAAAAGTTCACCTTCTCTCCTTTTTAAGTGCGCACCAGAATGAGGAAAAAACCTAACTATGACATTTATCTCAGGATAGAAATCATGCTACAGAAGTTAGTGTCCATAAATTCTCTACAAATCAAGATTAATTAATCCACAAAGGGATTAAAGCTGTCAATCAAACATTTCCTTTTACCTGTTTCCAACTAATTCACTGTAATGCAAAAGATATTGTTACACACATTTATTAAGTTCAAAGTGCCATCTCAATGACATCAGAAGAAAAATGAAGGCATGAGTCCTGGCTTGTGTGGCTCAGTGGACTGAATGCCAGCCTGTGAACCAAAGGGTCACTGGTTTGATTCCCAGTCAGGGCACATGCCTGGGTTGTGGGCCAGCTCCCCAGTAGGGGGCGTGTGAGAGGCAACCACACATAGATGTTTTTCTCCCTCTCTTTCTCCCTGCCTTCCCCTCTCTCTACAAATAAATCTTTTTAATAATGAAGGCATGAAATGATTTACCCCTATTAATTGCCCATGGTCATGCTGTATTCCATTTTGAAGGAACCAGAAAACACAATCTAAGTTTATGGTCTTCTTCTCTAAAATAACTGCGCTCAAACCATGGGATTAAAATAAAAAATGAGATTTTCAAAGCAAAGAAAGTAGAAATGAGTATATTAGATGCAAAAGGAATAAGTCACTGCTATTGACATATCTTGGTATTAGTAACTCTGTCTCACATATTCCCATGGTGCTCAGAGACACATAGGTTCATTCTGTTCATCATGTTCTCAGAAACTGGACAAAGTCACCACTGAACTACTTCTCTTTAGGAACTGTGTCCTGAGAAAATTTTCATCTTCATGTAATACCTATTGACTAATTGATGGAGGAATCACACTGTCAAAGAAACAAATTTGTCACTTCTCTTGGAAGATTCTCCTTAGCTGAGTTTAGAAATTCGCTTTTACCACTGGGGGTCACTGCTACCCCAATTTCAAAACATCAAGGAGTAGGAGTAGAAATTGAGTTTTCCCCGAACGACCCTAAGTGGAATGCAGAATATAAATTGAGTCAGAAGTAATTTTTAAGAATATATTACATCTTTAGAGAAAAATTAGAGAGCAAACATTGTTTATATTGAAGATGAAATGCATTCAAAGTGCCCTTCTTCAACCTAATCATTTCAGGATATTAAGGAATATAAAGGTCTTTCAGTCTTTTTGTTTTAATTGGGTGATAGTTATAATAGCAATTTAAGTATCTCTCGGGAACAATCTGCCTCACTGAAAATAACTTCAACAATACTATAGAAAATGAGGTCTCAGGAGACTAATATGTGAATCATCCAGCTGCTGAAATTATTCAGATCTTAATTAGTTAAGATATTTCCCTCTGAGATTAAATGATTAAGAGTATGTCGTATAACTAGTATTATCAGAATTATCTGACAGGCAAAAATGTTTAGAAATAACACCATATGTTCATCAGATGTTTTAAATATACTTTAGAATGACCAGAGTTCACAGATTTGATATTTCAATCAGATCATTAGAATTTTCTGTCTTTTTAAAAAAAATATTTTATTTATTTATTTTTAGAGAGAGGGGAAGGGAAGGAGAAAGAGTGGGAGAGAAACATCAGTGTGTGGTTGCCTCTCATGTGTCCCCTACTGGGAAATGGCCTGCAACCCAGGCATGTGCCCTGACTGGGAATTGAACCAGCGACCCTTTGCTTCACAGGCCTGTGCTCAATCCACTGAGCTACACCAGCCAGGGCTTTTTTTTAATCTTTTAAAAAAAGATGTTATTTATTTATTTTTATAGAGGGGAAGGGAGGGAGAGAACACCAATGTGTCGTTGCTACTCACACACTTCCTACTAGGGATCTGGCCCGCAACCCAGGCATGTGCCCTGACTGGCAATTGAACCCATGACCTTTTGGTTCGCAAGCTGGCACTCAATCCACTGAGCCACACCAACCAGGGCTAGAATTTTTTTTCTAAAAATAATGGGTTAGAAATAAAAAGCACAAAGTGTTGCAATTGGATAGGATAGATTTGAAGTAAATCTGCACAGCTATTGGGTCAGAATGATGAAAACAACAGTACCAACATTATCATGATGACACTAACACTGGAGATGTTGATGCTAATACAATTATGTTGACATGATGACAATGAAACATCAATACTGTCCACTGCTGGGAATGCTGACTGAAGGCTAAGTATTAAAATAAGGTGAATTCTATTTTGGCCAATAACTGACTAGTCAAATTGGTCTTATGAGCTAAACAAAACAAGTATAAATGTTGCTTACTTAAATAAGAAAACATTCAGAAGTAATCTCAGAACTCATGTAACAGGCCAAACAATGTTTTGTAGATGCTGGGTAATATAAATGCTTACTAAACTACTTTAATCTATGAAGTGGTACAGTGGATTAAATATGGCCACAAATTATTTGCTGTTACTTGTACTGAGGAATGGCATTTTCCCCCTCCCTTTAAAACTGGATTGGCCTTAGTGACTTGGCAATAGCAACCTTTAGAAGTGATTTTCTTGGACATCTGAGGACAGCTAAGAAACCTGGTGACTTCTGCCTAGGGCCTCTTGTAACATTTTCTATAGCAGCCCTGAACTGCCCATGTAAGGTATCTGGCCACGTTGTCTGAGAGGCTATGTCTAGGCGCTTTGGTCAACATTCCCAGCTGAGCCCAGCCTTCTAGCATCTGTGACAAATTGTTAGAGATGAGAATGAAGCTGTCTTGGACCCTCCAGATCAGCCTAGTCACTTCATGAATACCACTGAATGACCTCTGTGAATAGCACATGCAACAGAAGAATCACCTGTCTGAACTCGGATCAAATTCCTGACTTGCCAAATCATAAAATATCTGAGAATGGTAGTTGTTTGAAACCACTAATTTGAGGGTAGTTCGCTACAGATCCATGGGTAACTGGAACAACTGGTATTTAATGGAAATCAGAAACTTCCAATATTGAACAACGATTAGAATAGACTTACCTTGCACCAGCCAATGTAACGACCAGTGGTAGTGCGGATGGAGGCAAAGCCCATTTGTAAATTACCAGGCTGTTCTTCAACATATTTAGACTGGAGAGGTGGTGAAGTATATATGGGGAGCTAGAGGCAACAAAAAACAAAAAACAAAATGCAAAACAAAAAAAAATCCAACACTTCATTTCAAACATATAAAGTAGTTGGAACTACTTTTCCAGTAATATGGCAGAGTAGGAATCCTCATCAATATTCCTGCTAAAAACAACTAAAAATACAGATTATATGAGGTCTGTTCAGAAGGTATCCGGTCATGTAATATGTAAAACAGAGACATTTCTTAAAGATACAAGAAACACTGTACATAGGACAATGATGCTTCAGTCCCCTTCAACATAGGTATCTTGGGACCTCACACAGTTCTCCCAGTCGCCATCAGCTGCCCCATTATATTTTCCTGAATTTCATCAATGGTATGAAATCTCTTCCCTTTCAAAGGTGATTTTAGTTTTGGGAAAAGCCAGGAGTCATAGGGGCCAAATCTGGGCTGTAGGGGGACTAAGTCACCTGGATGATTTGATGTTTTGCCAAAAAATCTCTGCACGAGACATGATGCATGAGTGGGCACACTGTTGTGATGAAGCTGCCAATCACCAGTTGTCCACAGCTGTTGCCTTCTGAATCATTTGAACAGCTTCCACAGAGGAATGTACAGGCTTTATGCACAATTGGATGCAGATTTTTTGGTCTACCCAGTCATTTTGAATGTGACAGCCACACAGTACACACATTCACTTAATGGCATCTACCACCCCCACTGACTAGTATACAGTGAAGCTGTCATTGTTCACACATGCACATTCCAGTCAACTCTCCTTGGCTGCCAAGTTACATGATGTTGCACAAATTGTTCTCATATTAACAGTGGTTGGACTTTTTCCGGGCTGACTTTGTATGTGTATATATATTTTAATCAATTTATTGAGGTGACACTGGTTAATAAAATTACATAGGTTTCAGGTGCACAATTCTAGGACACATCACCTGTATATTGTATTGTGTGTTCACCACCCTAAGTTAAGTCTCCTTCTATCACCATGTATGCCCCAATACCCTCTCCTACCTCCCCCATCCCATTTTCCTCTGGTAATCACCATACTGCTTATCTGTCTTTATGAGTTTTGGGGGGGTATTTTTTGCAATCCTGCTCTACTTTTTCACAAATTCCTGCAACCCCTCCCCCTCTAACAGCTGTCAATCTGTTTTCTATCTATGAGTCTCTATGAGTCTGTTTCCATCTTGTTTGTTAGAATTTAGGATTCAAATCAGTAAACTATAAAACTACATTTAAATTAAAGTGAGTGAAAGTAAGTATAACTCCCGAATCAGTATTTTCCTTTGTTATTTTGTGTGGTGAAAAAAAGCAAATAACAGGAGAATGAGTCAAACTCATATCATAGCAATATTATAAAAAGAAAAATCCGATGACAGCTGACCACATACACACAATGCCCACTGCCAGCCATTTTACAGATGAGAGTCCTTCAAATTTCATCATTTACAAAAACAATCACCCCATGGCTCTCCAGAGTTTTCTAATAAAGAGATATTCAATTATATTCACCAGATGGTATTTAACAAAGCAGGGGCATATTAATGTTTTAAATGTTTAACAAAAAAGAATTGAACTAAAAAAAAGACATTCTAGTTAGCCCCAATTTACCAGCAGATTCAGTTAAGCAGAACACCTCATTCATATTGTGTTTTGGTTACCAGAGGCTTTATTGTAAATAGATGTAAACAGACTCATAGTTCACTTTACACAATAAAAGTGCCTTCAGAAATTCGCATCTTAAAATTCAGAAATATGCAAATTTAGCTACTAGGGACAAATGCAAGTTACTAATCTTCCTACCTAGATTTTGAGCTTTCCAAAGATGAGAGTGTCAAGGTGGGCTTAAAAACATCATCCCTTTAAGACTAAAAGAGGAGAAAGAATACTGAGAGACAGCAAGTTAGCAGGGAAGTGGATCTATCCTGGGCTGCTAATAAAAATTATCGAAACTTTACATTATTATTATTATAATACAGTGCTTAGAACAGTGCCTGACATGCATGCAAGGGGAGCCCTGGAAATAATTTTTGTTTAATTTTATGCATGTCAGTTTGACAATATTTTGATATTTTTCATGCATTCTGACCTATAATTCCATTTCTAGAAATTTATTCTAAGGAAATAGTTATAGATGTACATACAGACTTATGTGGAAAGTACCTTGATAAAGCACTATTACAGTCAACAAATTACTGGGCATATGCTAAATTTTCTACAATTATGCAAGTTGTACATTTGATAATGGTAAATTCATGCAAAAGAATATTTGAGCCAGTAAGAATTATTTCCAATGTCATCCAGTCAGTGGTGGCATCAAGATTCAGATTCAAACCTGTGTGACTCAAGTGTACATTTCTAAGTATATAGACGAATCGTAGTGTGAACTAAAGCTGGAAAAGAAAAACATAGAATGCAGAACCAAATCAGTAATCACAATTGGATAACAACAGGCTTGCATGATAAATTAGATCAACAAGATGAAAGTTAAACAGGCATATATGTACTTGCAGTTGAATCCAAAAAGTCTGTATGCATAAGCACATATTGAGACAAGACGGAGCTTACCAGTAAACCACAGTAAAATGTTTAATAAATTTTAAGAACTGCAAGTTCACTATGTCATGCTCCAAGGTCATAAGCAAGACTGATTGTGAGGCCACAAAACAAAAATACATATAAAAGTGAATGTGGCCTTAGGCAGTTTCTATAGAAATATATTATGTAGAACAGGAGAAGTCAGAGCCTGATTCTACTGAGCAGTGGTCACAATACTTACATCTGAAGAAAATACTAATCATCCTGAATATTTTAGCAGAGAATGATCATGATAATGATGGAACTCAAAGCTATGGACACCTGAAGAGTGGCTAAAGCTACTAATCTACTTATTCAGGAAGCAAAAGTTCTTAAAGTATAACTCACATCTGAAGAGTTGTTTGGTGGAAGAGAGAATTTTTCTGTAAGGTACCAATGCAAGAGATACAAGGTGAATGCTCAGATCTGATTATGACACAGATTTTTCTGACCTAAGGAAGGACCTTAAATTTAATGAGAGCTGCCAGAAAACTCAATGGGCTACCTATCAAAACTCTGGGTTCCTCTATCCAGAGTTTTAATCATGTAGAAGATAAATGACCATTTAGTGGACTTATGGTAGCGGGCATCACAGTAACATGCAGAAGGCTGAACTAGAAAACATCTAAAGTCACTTTCAAAAATGAGATCTTAATGAATTTTTTAAACTGAAGCTTCCAAATATCAGGTGTACCTCTACAGATTTTCAAGAAAGAAAAATGTGACTGCTTAAAAGTACTACGACCCTATATAATTGATTATTCATTGAGAAAAATCACTAATCATTTTTCCTTAGAATTAGGATACTAGAAGTCTGGGTTAAATATAATACAGTGCTTATTTTAAGATACCTTGAAACTATTTCTCACAAACTACAAGATTTGCCTAACAAATATTTCAGACATTCTTGATAAATAGACCTAACAACAACACAATAAAAACTCATTTTATCTTTCACCGCCTGGCTTATTTCGCTCAGCATAATGCTTTCCAGTGAAAGACAAATACCATATGATATCACAGTTAACAGGAATCTAAACAACAAAACAAACAAGCAAGCAAAATATGACCAATGACACTCAAATACGGAACAGGCTGACAGGGTCCAGAGGGGAGAGGGGAGAGAATCACAGGAGAAAATGGGATGGACTCACATGAACATGTATAAAGGACATATGGACAATAACTAAAGTGGGGGGCGGAAATGGGAGGGAGGTGGGGAGCACTGGGGGGCAGGGCTGGGAATATAAGACAGAAAACTGTACTTGAACAAGAATAAAATAAAAATAAAAATTAAAAAACTCGTTTTATCATATTTACATTATTAAAATATTCACAAACATTTGTAAGCAAATTACCTGCTCTGGTTTCACTAGCTGCTTTTTGGATTCCTCTTCTTTGGCTGCGTGCACACTTATAGATGCAAACGTCAGACCTGCAGGGGTGGTTGTCAGCTTTGCCATCTGAGAAAGACGTATCAAAAAGAATTTAAAATAAAAAGTTCCCCATCCTCCACTTCCCAATAAATGTTTGGGGGCATTCGAGGAACACTACGGCTTTCACTTAAACTTATTAAAAATGCAAGTATTACAAATCACTTCTTCAGGGGTGGGGGCTGGGTGGAGTTGGGCAACATCTGTAACAGCATCAATAAGAAAAACACGGTCACCCAAAGTAGGAAAAAAAACCCACAATTTTATGATATAAACCTAAACTTCTCTTCTCATACTAGATAGAGTTATTTTTACCAACTAGTTAACTGCCTACTTCACATGTAATACAGCAATATAATAATTACCAGGAAGAAGTGAATATAAGATTTGGAGGAGAAAGTAGGATTGATTGATCCTGGTACTCACTCAGTCCACAAACACGGACTGAGCAATTACTATATCCCAGGCCCTGGTGTCAGGACTTAGGATACTTCACAGAATAAAACAATGATTTTTGCCCTCGTGGAGGTGACATTCTAGTGGATCAGGGAGAGGCAATAAACACAATGAAAAAAATATATGGTATCTTACAAAATTGATAAATACTACAAAGGAACTAAACAGTGATTTTGAAGTACTGAGTGAATGAGGTTAAATCTTGAAATACAAATGCAAACTATTTATTTATTTTTAAGATTTTATTTATTTATTTTCAGAGAGAGAAACATTAATGTATGGTTGCCTCTCACAAGCTCCCTACTGGGGACCTGGCCTGCAACCCAGGCATGAGCCCAGATTGGGAATCGAACCACTACCCCTCCCTTGGTTCATAGGCCCATGCTCAATTCACTGAGCCATACCAGCCAGTGCTCAAATGTACACAATTTATAAAAATAATTTCCTACACTACAAATTCTTGGCCCCTAACTTTCCCAATGCATTCCTTTTTCCCCTGTTTCATGCTTAGTGTAAGGCCAAAGTGGCCTGTTTTGCATATATCTTGATTTGAATTAAAAATCAGGAAAATTACTGGCTCTAAGAAGTATTTCAGTGTTTATTCAAGTACCAAAGTAATCCCCAAAGATTATCTATTCAACAGACCAAATGAAATGCTGCTTTCCAGGGAATATACATTGTAAGAGTTTGATTCTCTGGAGGAGAAAGGTGGCTAAAATCTAAGAACACCCGGAGGGAAGAGGTCTCCTTTGCTTACATACAAGTGTGACCATATAGAACTGGAAGAAACGCTGGCCAAAGAATTCTAAATATTCTCTAATAATGTCTTTATTTCATTTCTGACACATTTTTCAATATTTTTGAGCAGAGCAAGGAAAGCTACAGGAATCATTTAAGCAATTTCCTGTTTAAAATATGCAGGGTAAAATGAAGACTCAATACTAATCAGAGGATGTGTTTCCTGTTTCTCCCTTCTCAAGCCTCTCTCTAGTACAGATTAGCATCAGAGAATGATTTCTCTAGGCATGACTTCCCCAAATTCACTACTTTTGATTTCTCATACACAGTAGGTATTCACTAATGAAATAACAAGATTTCCACGCCATATCTACATCAGGTGTCAATAAAAAACACATTAAAACGATGCCAGCAAGAATGCTCCCCCATGTGCCTGAGATACTCTGATACTAAAGCTCTGAAGTGATTATATGAAGGATGCCAATTCTTACATTTAAAAGCTATTTATAAAGCCCCTGATTTGCCCTTCCTCCTAGATATAATAAAAATACTTTTCAAGTATATTAATACCTGAAAATTTTTCAGCATGCCCAAGTCCTCAGAGCATAATCATCTTACTTTGATTAATGAAATAAATAATAAGTGTAGACTATAAAATAAATTCATAGACACTGCTTGAAAATTATGATCTAGTGCTCCAGAGTCTTGCTTGACTAAATGAACTGGAGCCTAAAACGATTAACATAGCTCAAAAAACTCAGCAGCACAGGGTTCATTCACTTTGATGGGGTTTTTTTCCTGATACATTTGTTTTTAACTTAAATGTATTGGGGTGGCATTGGTTACTAAAATTTTAGAGGTTTCAGGTGTACATTTCTATTACACATGATCTGTATATTGCATTGTGTGCCCACCACCCAAAGTCAAGTCTTCTGTCACCATGTATTTGACCCCTTTATCCTATAGTACCCGCTTCTCTCCTCTCTGCTAACAGCATGTTGTTGTCTGAGTCCAGGAGTTTTTGTTTGTTTCTTTATTTGTTACTTTCAACTATCCCACATGAGTGAAATCATTTGGTTACTGACTTTGAGTATAATATTTGCTTAGCATAATATTCTCAAGGTCTATCCATGTTGTTGCAAATGGCAGTATTTTGTGTTTTCCTATGGCTGAGTAGTATTTTATTGTATACAACATGTACCACATCTACTTTATCCAATCCTCTATCAAAGGACACTTTGGTTGCTCATATAACCTTCCTGGACTGAACCACAAAGAACTGCAAAATCTGTGTAGAAAGATCAACAGTGAGGAAATTGAAACAAGCACCAAAACCCCTTTCAAAAGTAAAAGTGCAGGAACAGATGGCTTCACTAGTGAATTCTAGCAAACATTCTAAGGAGATTTGATACCTATCCTTCTCAAAGTCTTCCAAACATTTGAAGGGGCAATACTTCCTAACACATGTTATGAGATCAATGAGACCAGCATAACACTGATACCAAAACCTGGCAAGGATCACACACAAAAAAGAAAACTACAGACCGATGTCTCTGATAAAAACAGATGCAAAAACCCTAAACTAAATACTAGCAAATCAAATACAACAATACACTAAATAAATACATAACAATCAAGTGGGGTTCATTCCAGGGGCACGAGGATGGCACAACATACACAAAGAGAACAATGTAATACATCACATTAACAAAAAAAGAATAAATACCGTATGATCTTATCAACATGCAGAAAAGATAAAAGATACAACACCCATTTATGATTAAAACAGTCTATAAGCCTGGGCTGGTGTGGCTCAGTGAATTGACTTCCGGCCTGTGAATCAAAGGGTCGTCGTTTGATTCCTAGTCAGGGCACATGCCTGGGTTGCAGGCCTGGTCCCCAGTAGGAGATGTGTGAGAGGCAACCACACATTGATGGTTCTCTCCCTGTCTTTCTCCCTTCCTCCCCCTCTCTCTAAAAAAAAAATAAAATCTTTAAAAAAGCAATCAATAAAATGGGTATAAAAGGAAAGTACCTCCACAGGGTAAAGGCTATATATGGCGAATCCTCAGCCAATATCATACTCAACGGTGCCTAACTGAATGCTTTTCCTCTAAGATCAGGAATGAGACAGGGATGCCCACTCTCACCACTGTTATTCAGCATAGTGCTGGGAGTCCTAGCCAGAGCAACCAGGCAAGACAAAAAAATAAAAGATATCCAAAGTTGGGTATGAAGTTGGGTATGAAGATGTAAAATTTTCACTTTTTAAAAGCACATGACATGATTCTTTTATTTTTTTGGTCCTTACCCACGGACATGCTTATTGAATTTAGAGAGACAGGCAGGGGAGAAAGACAGAAAGAAACATTTTCTTTTCCACACAGACAGAAACATTAATGTAAGAAAGAAACATCAACTGGTTGCCTCTCATATGTGGGTCTGCCTGGGGATTAAAGCTGCAACCTAGGTATGTGCCCTGACCAGGTATTGAACCTGCAACCTTTTGGTGTCAGGACAACTCTCTAATCAACTGAGCCACCCAGCCAGCTGGACATGATTCTTTAAATAGAAAACTCTCTAATTACTCCACCAGAAAAATATTAGAAACAAACAAATAAATACGGCAAAGAAGCAGGATACAAAATTAAATATACAGACTTAATGCAATCCTCACTAAAAGGCCAATGACTGCCCTGGCTGATGTAGCTCAGTGGACTGAGCACTGGCCTGTGAAGCGAAGGGTCGCTGGTTTGATTCCCAGTCAGGGCCCACGCCTGGGTTGCAGGCCAGGTCCCCAGTAGGGGACACATGAGAGGCAACCACACTTTGATGTTTCTCTCCCACTCTTTCTCCTTCTCATCCGCTCTCTCTAAAAATGAATAAATAAAATATTAAAAATAAATAAATAAATGCCAATGACGTTTTTAAAAGAAATAGTATCAAAACTTGTCAGATACATGTTATTCTCCCTTACACTTCCCTCAATCCCCCCTTCTGGCAATCACCACACTGTTGTCCGTATCTGTGACATTTTTCTCTATTTTTGCTTTTTAGTCAATCCCTCCACCCACACCTATCCATCAACCCCACCCCCCACCCTGTCCTGGACAGACAGCTGTTAGCCTGCTCAATATCTACGAGTCTGTCTCTATTGTGCTTGTTAGTTTTGTTCATTAGGTTCCACATATGAGTGAGATCATATGCTATTAGTCTCTGACTGGCTGACTTCATATAGCATAATGCTCTCCAAGTCCATCCATACTGTCGCAAAGGGTGTTTCCTTCTTTTGGATGGCCATGTAGTATTCCATTGTAAAAATGCCCCATAGTTTTTATCCACTCAGCTACTCCTGGATACTTGGGCTGCTTCCATATCTTGATGATTGTATAGAACACCGCAATAAACATAGGGGTACTTATGTTCTTTCAAATTAGTGTTTTGGGTTCCTTTGGATGTATTCCCAGAAGTGGGATTGCTGGGTTGAAAGGCAGACCTATTTATGATTTTTTGAGGTATCTCCATACTGCTTTCCACAGTGGCTGCACTAGTCTGCATCCCACCAACAGCACAAAAGGGTTCCCCTTTCTCCACATCCTCTCTAGCACTGGTTGTTTGTTAATTTATTGAGCATAGTGATTCTGACGGGTATGTGATAGCTCACTGTGGTTGTAATTTGCATTTCTCTGATGGTTTTTTCATATGTCTATTAGCCATTTGCATATCCTCTTTGGAGAAGTGTCTATTCAGGACTTTTGCCCACTTTTTAAATTTTTTCTAAATTTATTTTTAGAGAGAGGGGAAGGGAAGGAGAAAGAGTGGGAGAGAAACATCCATGTGTGGATGCCTCTCCTGCGCCCCCTACTGGGGACCTGGCCAGCACTCCAGGCATGTGCCCTGACTGGGAATCAAACTGGAGACCCTTTGCTTCACAGGCCAGTGCTCAATCCACTGAGCTACACCAGCCAGGGCCTTTGCCCACTTTTTAACTGAATTTTTTGGGGGTGTTTAGTTGTGTTAAATTCTTTATAAATTTTTGATATTAATCCCTTATAAGATACATTGTTGGCAAATATAAGTGGGTTGTCTTTCTATTTTGTTGATTTTTTCCTTTGGTGGGAAAAAAACTTTTTAGTTTGATGTAGTCCCATTTATTTATTTTTTCTTTTGTTTCCCTTGCCTGAAGAGATAGATTAGAAAAAATACTGCTATGACAAATGTCTGAGATTTTACTGCCTATGTTTTCTCCTGCACCTTTCATGAGTTTGAGTTCAACATTTAAATATTTAATCCACTCGGAATTTATTTTTGTGTATGGTGTGAGAAGGTGAAGTTCAGCATCACTAGCCATCAGAGAGATGCAAATAAAACCACAATGAGATACCACTTCACACCAGTCAGAACGGCCATCATAATCAAATCAACAAACAACAAGGGCTGGAGAGGATGTGGAGAAAAGGGAACCCTAGTGCACTGTTGGTGGGATTGCAGATTGGTGCAGCCACTGTGGAAAACAGTATGGAATTTCCTCAGTAAACTGTAAATGGGACTACCTTTTGACCCAGCAATTCCACTGCTGGGATTATACCCAAAGAATCCTGAAACACCAATCCAAAAGAACCTATGCACCTCAATGTTCATAGCAGCACCATTTACAATAGCCAAGTGCTGGAAGCAACCTAAGTGCCCATCAATAAATGAGTGGATCAAGAAACTATGGTACATTTACACAATGGAATTCTACACAGCAGAGGGAAAGAAGTTGCTTCTCCCCTTTGCACCAGCATGGATGGAACTGGAGAGCATTATGCTGAGTGAAATAAGCCAGGTGGTGAGGGACAAATACCACATGATCTCATCTTTAAGTAGAACATAATCAACAAAAGGAAAAAAGCAAACAAAATACAACCAGAGACATTGAAATTAAGAACAATCTAACAACAGCCAGAGGGGAGGGGGGAGGGGGGAGGGGGTAGTGGGGAGGAGGGGTGTTAGGAACTACTACAAAGAACACATGGACAAAACCAAGGGGGAGGGTGGAAGCAAGGGAGAGAGGTAGGTTTGGCTGGGGTGGAGGAAGTGGTGGAGGTGAAATGCAGATAACTGTAATTGAGCAACAATAAAGTAATTTTTAAAAAGGAAAAAATTGCTTTAAATAGAAAAAAGATTTCTGTGGTTATTTGGCATCTTCTGTGGTTCCATATCAATTTTTGGAATATTTATTCTAGTCCTGGGAAACATAACATTGGTATCTTGATAGGAATTGTGTTGAATATATAAATTACTTTGTGTGTTATGGGAATTTTAATGATATTAATCCTTCTTATCCATGAACACAGTATAGGCTCCCACTTATTTGTACCTTCTTCAAGTTCTTATAATTTTCCAAGTACAGGTTTTACACCCTTTGTTAAATTTATTGCCTAGTTATTTCAATGTTTTTGAAGCATATGCGAATGGGATTATTTCCTTAATTTCCCTTCCTGATAGATTATTATTGGTGTATAAAAATGCAACTGATTTCTGGATATTTATTTTATATCCTGCTAGTTTATTAAATTAACTTATCAGTTCTTGTAGTTTTTTGATGGAATCTTTAGACTTCTCTATAAAGAGTATCATGCCACCTGAAATTAATGAGAGTTTTATGTCTTTTTTCAATTTGAATGCCTTCTAGTTCTTCTTCTTGTCTGATTACTGTGGCTACAACACTAGTACTACATTAAGTAAGAGAGGTAAAACTGGACATTCTTTTCTTATTCCAAATCTTAAGGGAAACACTTGTAGTTTTTGCCTATTGAGTAAGTTGTTGGCTCTGGGGTTGTTTTATATGGCCTTTATTATGTTGACATATGTTCCCTGTACTGCTTTGTTGCTCAGAATTTTTATCAAAAATTGTTGATGGATATTATCAAATACTTTCTCTGTATCTATTGATATGATCATGTGGTTTTTATCCTTAATTTTATTTATGTGGTGTATCACATTTATTGATTTGTGGATATTGTGCCAACCTAGTATCCCTGGAATAAATCCTAGTTGATCATGGTGTACAATCTTTTTAATGTATTCCTGGATCTGGTTTTCTAATATTTTGTTGAGGATTTTAGTATCTAATTTCATCAAGAATATTGGCCTATAATTTTGTTTGTTTGTAGTGCCTTTATTGGTTTACAATTCAGATAATGGTGGCCTTATAAAATGAGCTGGGGAATCTTCCCTATTCTTGATTTTTTTGGAATAGTTTGAGAAGGGTAAGCATTAGGTCTTCTTTGAACATTTGGTAAAATTCACCTGTGAACCCATTCAGTCCAGGATTTTTATTTGTTGTGAGTTTTTTAATTATTGTTTCAATTTCACTAGCTTTAATATGTCTATTCAGATTCTCCGATTCTTCCTGATTTAGTTTTGGAAGATTGTATGTTTCTAAGAATTTAACCATTTCATCCAGGTTGTCCAGCAAAGATCTTCAGATTTGTATGAAACCACAAAAGACCCTGAATAGCCCAAACAATCCTGGGAAAAAAGGAAGCTGGGGGCACCACACTGTCTTGACTTCAAATTATATTACAAAGTGATGACAATCACAGCAGCATGGTGTTCGCAGAAAAACAGACACACAGACCAATGGAACCAAATTGAGAGCCCAGAAATAAACCCACGTTTATGGGCAAACAGTTTTCGACAAAGGAGCCAAAATGAAGAAAAGAAAGCCTCTTTAGTAAATGGTGCTATGAAAATTGGAAAGCCACAGGCACAAGAATGAAACTAGATTACAGATTGCCCCCATGTCCAAAAATTAAAATCAAAATGAATCAAAGACTGATACATAAGACATGAAACATTATACTACATAGAGGAAAACATAGGTACTAAGTTTGTGGGCCTTGTCCTTAGAGAGCATTTTATGAATGACTCCAAATGCAAAGGCAATAAACACAAAAATAAATGAGTGGGGCTATATCAAAGTAAAACACTCCTACACAGTGAAAGAAACTGCCAACAAACAAAAGGCAACCAACCAAACAGGAGATGATATTTGCAAACAACAGCTCTGGTAAGGCATAATCTCCAAAATATATAAAGAATCTATAGAACTCAACACCGAACAAATAAACAGTACAATTAAAAATGGGCAGAGAACCCGAACAGACATTTCTCCCAAGAGGAGATACAAATGGCCAATAGATACATGAAACGATTAGCAAACTATAGCTCTGCACTAAGTCTAGGCTGGACTCTGGGCTAAAAAATTGTTTTTAATATTTAAATACTTGTAAAAACAAGAATAAACAATTAAAAAGGAACATGTGACTTTATGTGCCCTGCAAAGTCCAAAATATTTACTATCTGGCCCTATAGAAAAAAGTGCCAACTCTTGATTTAGAAAATCAAATCAGATATTTAACAAGTATCAGATTTGATACCATCAGAACATGGCATCAAATACACAGTGACAGAAGGAGTCTAGGTAGTGAGCATACAATAAAAATGTCCTATTACGAAGCTGTACATGTGAAATTCATATAATGATATTAACCAGTGTTACCTATTAAATTTCATACGAGAAAATTCTAGTGTAATCTAGTAAGACAATAAAAAAGCCAGCAGAAGAGATTAGCACAGTACTTGTTCCTCAAGGGTAATTGTGTATCAGTGTTCCACCATCATACCTGTTCAACAAGCTCTTGTATTTCAAGCTGTATGTAAATTTTCTCAGAGTTACCTAGCAGCCTTCAAGAACCATCTCTACCTTACTCTTTGTATTGAACTCTGGGGTTTCGAAGTTAACACAGACCATCCTTTGGGTACCACGGCTCGCAGATGCTTCCTCAAGCCTAAGTCCCATGATCTGGACTCAGATCACGCGATTTCAGATGCAGGTATACTGCACAGTACTGTGTGGGAAAGTTACTCAAGCTTTGTAAACCTCAGTTTCCGTATGTGTAAGATGTTGATAATAATGGTACCTGCTCACAGGGCCATTATGTAACATAAATGAGAAAACTCAAAAGGATATTTTCTAAGCCTAAGTTTTTCCATATGTAAAATGAGGATACTATCCATTTCTTAGGGTCACCAAGAGAATTAAACTGAAGTAAGATATGTAAAGCAGCTGGCCAAAGTAGGTGATAAATCAATGCCAGTCTTCCACCCCTTATTGTTTTCTTAACCCCGGACAATCTAGGCTCTCTGGGTATCATTTTAGTTCAATCTGTTTATCTCACTGTAGCTCCCATTAGCATTATAAGTGTGGGCAATTTCCTTACATTTTCTAAACCTTCATTTTTCATTTGTAAACTGATCATGCACCCAAAATGTAAAGTTGTCTTGAGAATTAAGTAAAATAGCATATGTAAAGAACTTAAACACAGCACCTGGCTTTGTGGCAAGCATGTGGCACATGGCTGCTGATAGTGACTTACTACTGGCAAATCAAAGGAGTGTCCAACTCTCCTTCTCCAGGCTTCAGTGACAAGATAGTGTTCTGGTTTGCTCCTGAGGCAAGCCACTTACCTTGCTGTAAATGAGAGTTATTTGTGTTACATGTTGCATCTTCACTGTTTAATTTAATGTCTTTTATCTTCATTGTCTGGTAGTTATTTATCTGGAATTTATTGAGTACCTGATATAAGTTATACTTGTGTTATGTACTAAGGATGGAAACAATGTTATAATTGGTGTCCTCAAGTAGCTTATAGTCTAGAATGGTTGAACAGACAAGTAAATCATCTATTACTTGCAACGTGGTAAATTGTATGGTAAGAGTATGTCCAGGGTCTTCTAGGAGCACAAAGTAAAGTTACTTAAATTAGATTTAAGAGGTTCAGGATACTATGTTGTTTTTTTTTTTTTTTACTCTGTGTATTAATTTCATAGTGGGGAAGAGAGACAGATAGATGGACATTGATTTGTTGTTCCACTTAGTTATGCATTCACTGCTTACTTGTTGAATGTGCCCTGACCAGGGAACTGAACCTGCAACCTTGTTGTAGCACGATGCTCCAACCAACTGAGCTATCTGGCCAGGACCTAGGGTACTATGTTGAAAAGGCATTTTGTGGTTAGTATATGTATAGGCAACATAACTTTACCTGTTAAATGAACCATGAACAGGAGCTATGTATGTAAGGATGGGAAATAGCACTTCAGGGCCAGAGAAAGTGAAGGAGAAAGGGCCCAGAGTATAAATGTTAGGAGAGTTCCTCAGAAACAGGACATGGAGTTGTAAATCCGGGGCAGGATGTTCTAAACACAGGAGTTTGATGTGACACTAAATGGCAGATAATGTGCTAATAACAGTTTTTATATAGGAGAGGGGCATAATCAGATCTGTGTATTAAGTACTAGTGTGGCACTGCACGGGAAAATAGACTGCTTGGGAGTCAAGCTGCAGATAGTGACTCCAGTTAAAAAGGTACATTGTTACAGCAAGAACTGCAGAAATGGAGTGAGAAGGGCGAATCAGGAC
This sequence comes from Sturnira hondurensis, assembly GCF_014824575.4. Lineage (NCBI taxonomy): Eukaryota > Metazoa > Chordata > Mammalia > Chiroptera > Phyllostomidae > Sturnira > Sturnira hondurensis. The sequence continues at coordinate 546,728 of NW_028096861.1, read as the reverse complement.
GGATACGGAAGCAATCCAAAACCTGAATGAACGGAATTACTCACAGTTGTATCCCCTGAAAGCAGTGTATTTAACAACTAAAATCCCGTGTTATATGTAGCTATTTGGCGCCTACTGTTATTGAACTCTACTTAGGCAAGTGCAGCTAGCAGCCAGCGTAGTCACTTCCTGTATACAAACTGCTAAAGTAACTCAAAACCAAAAGGCTTGCTATTCCAATCCGCAGTTGAATGACAGAATGCAAAACCCGTGAACTGCAGAGACACTGTAGGACGTGTCTATCTTGGTGTATTTCAACCGAAATAAAGTTTGAACAAAGTCCTTCAAAGGGTCATGAGGCCCGGTCCTGCACACCCAGACAGATGCTCAGGACACTCTTCTCTCTCAGTTCAACACTTAGACGTCTGCTGCCACTTGCCGCCCAGTCCAGCATTTTCACCCAGCGGTTCCCACTCTGCATTGTGTCGCTGTGCAAACAGTCAGTCGTAGGGAATTCAAGAGAGACTACAATCCCAGCCTGAGAAAACTGTTAACGGGAGACGGGGATGTGTCCAGGTTTCAAACAGTCAAGATTCCCTGGCCTTGCTGTCACACGCTCACAGCCAGCCCGCCGACTGCTGTGGGTTTCTTTCTGGCAGTTTGGAAGCTCCCTTCCATAGATACTAGAATGCTATCGGCCCCTTGAAAAAGTAAGCAAGCTTTTCCCCCTCAACTTACCCTTACAGCCGCCATGTCTGTGACCCTCTCCACCAAAGTTTTCGTACGGAGAGCAAAGAGGGACAAAAGAGTCCCAAATAGCTCCGCTCACTATAGCTCCGCCTGGTTACGCCCTCTGTTTGCTGGCTCCCCCTCCTTCTCCGCCCTCCTACAGCTTCTTGGGGAAGCCGCTACATAGTGTTATCAACCGTCTTCTGGAGAAAGGGCTCGTCCTTTTGGTTGGCTGTCTCTACTCCCTATAAAGCCTTCCAAAATATTCCCTATAGTCCAGTTGAAAGTTACTTTGCTTGGTGCAGAATATTTCATTATTTTCGTTGTGTCAGACATATGCGACTTGCGTCAGGCTGAAGATTCAAAACTGAAGTCCGACTGCCTTAATAAATAACTAGATTGTCACAAAGCAAACGTTACTTCTGAGATAAACAGACAAGTTCACATATTCTAAAACTATGTAACTAACTACTTACTATATGCTAAGCACCTGTCCAAGTTACAGAACGAAACATACTACCTACCCCAATAGATCTTATGTTTCCAAGAGGAAAACAGACACAAATAAATGTTTCAAAGTGCCAGATACTATGAAGGAAAACAAAACAATGTGGGTTTGCATGGCTTAGGAAAAGTCTTTCTAGTAAACTAACTAGTAAGCTAACATTTCACAAAAGTCCAGAAGGAATTTAGGGAACAGGGCTCCAAGCAGAGGGAAGAGCAATGACATTACATTTGACTCTGACTAAGATGGCAAGTCAAATAATGGTTTTCAGCAAAATATGTGGCATGACGTACTCTAGATTTTGTAAGGATCGTATTGGTACTATAAGGAAAATATACTGTGCATAGATGCAATATTCTCAACACGAGTGACATCCACACTATGCTTCCAGTGAATGATTCTAAGGAAAGATGCTCATAATCTGCCCACCAACATATCCAACATCAATTTACTCATTCAACAAACATTTAACTACAATATATATATATATATATATATATATATATATATATATATATATCAGACATCATTGAAATAACCAACATATTTGGCAGATGAAGCAGATAATTTTCATTATATTTTATCGTTTATGCTATTTTTGTCCCTACTTGTTTCCCCATTGCACACCTCCATCCAGCACCCGCAAAGTCCTACACTAGTCATTTTTAACTGCAAATAGGACTATATAGAGCCTCCTCTTCTATATGACATACTTCTTTTAAGAATCGTGGTGAAATTAAACAATTAACGAAAGCCACAAAAGAAACAGGGTGATCTTTTATTTTATGAATCTTTCTCTCTCTCTCCCCTACCATGCCAACATAAAAATAAAATAGGAAACAAATAGCACAGTAAAAAAAGTAATGTGCAATGTCCTAACAACAAACACCAAATTTTGATGTTTTCTACTTTCATTAATGTATTTTTAAATTTTTATTTATTTATCTTATCTTTAGAGGGGAAAGGAAAGAAAGAAGAGAAATATCAATGTACGGTTGCCTGTCATGGGTCCCCGCTGGGAATTGGCCTGCAACCCAGACATGTGCCCTGACTGGGAATCAAACCACAATCCTTTGGTTTACAGGCCAGCACTCAATCCACTGAGCTACACCAGCCAGGGCTCATTGATGTATTTTTAAAGGAGGGAGAACTCACGCCTACATATTGGTCTACTGTGGATATGAATAATACTAGTACAGTTTCTGATGTGAGCTTTAACATCTGGATATTTGTCAATGACTTCATAAAATCTAATATTTTTATAGATTTAATAGATGATATAGGTAAATTTGTGAAGTTTTGTTCATAGTTGATAGCAGAACACTTTTCATTAATTTTAGCATTACTAAACTTTATTTCATATTAAAACCAGATATACAAATATGAAAGATCTTAACATTGTGAATAAGTTTGAAAGAGAATCACACAAATCTGATTTCATAACTTTCATGAATTACAGTACCTTCCATGTCTGTTTGCTCGGGGTTAAATCTGCAGGCATTCACATTTTTCACACTTCAAAATTTCAACTAAAATACTTTTAAAAGATTTTACTTATTTATTTTTAGAGAGAGGGGAAGGGGAGAGAGGGAAACATCAATGTGTGATTGCCTCTCAAGCGCCCCCTCCTGGGCGCCTGGCCTGCAACCCAGGCAGTTACACTGACCTGGAATCAAACCTGAGACCCTTTGATTCATAGGCTGGCACTCAATCCACTGATCCGCACCATCCAGGGTGATACTAAAATATCTCCACCAGAAAACTTATCGAAGATTTCTATAATAGTTGAAAAACTTCACAAGTTTTTCTTTTTTTGTGAAAATGTCTTAATGAAAGGAAAATTTGGCATCATTTCACCCATTTCTTTAGAATAGGCGTCCACTGTTTAGAGCAAATTGTTAAGGTATTAAGAAACTGCCTTTTTGTTTCATTCTGGCAAGGTCAGACCAGCATTTTCTGTTGTTTCTCCTACTTCCCGCCCTCCCCCCCACATATGAATATTCTGTGCATGTAGGTATTCATTTCCTTACATTGTATTGTTGTTGCTTAGGAAATGTCTTTCCACAATTTTGTGACCCAATCTTCAATGAACAATTTAAAACTCAGTTTTTTACTTTGTATCACTCAAGACTAATTTGGGCTGGTAGCACATATTTTTAAGTCTGATTAATAGCCTTATCTAAAGTTTCACACCAGAAAAATTCAAACTTAGTAAAACATGTATAAATTAAAAGTTATATTTTCATAACAAGAAATTATGCCTGGAATTTTGTACTGTTTTAGTGTTTTACATTTTAAACACAAATAGAAACACAAAGCAGTCACACAGATGGCAGAATTTAGAGTAACCCAGGTTCTGTTTCTGTCTTGAGAATCATTGTGCTGTCATTATTCATTTCTAATCTACTTTTTAAGTGCAGATATGTGACACCACAGGGAATGGAGACAATCTGCACCAAAACTGAGATGCAATCAGTTCGTAAACTCTGAGAACTTATTCTCTAAAGAAATATGTGTAGTTCAGTTAACATGTTTTTGGGGACCAAGTGTATAAGCATGAAATCTTCAAATTAACGTTTAGTAAGCAAACAATATTTGTTAAAGAATAAGTTACCAAAAGGTACTAGCTTGAAAGATTAAATGTATATTATGAAAACTCAAGAATACCACAAAATTTGTTTAGATCTTAGATAAATAAAAAGTTACGTGCACCCTATGTTCATTGCAGCATGATTTACAATAGCCAGGGTATAAAAGCAACCAAGGTGTCCATCAATGAATGAATGGATAAGTAAGAGGTGACGCACAAACTTTATTCTTCAGTATAGGAAACATGATATTCCTATATTGTTACAGAACAGACACAGGGGGATGATATACTATTACCTAATGGCCCCACACTCGTGCTCCAGGACCCCCCTGCCTGCCATAGGTTTGCCTTGCCTGCCGCCAGGGAAAGACATCTCTCAATGGCAGAGATTGGTGAAAAGGAAAGGGATTATTTATTTTAAAAGTTATATGGACTTAAGAGTAATGACTTAATGTCTTCATTAAGATCTCAGATTCCTTTAGAATACCTACAAATGCACAGTCCTTCCTTCCTGCTCTGCCCAGTCCAGGGTACAGCATCTTGGAAAAAGAAGAGGAGAGAAGAGACGTATCTCAGGAAGGGAAGAGCCTGCGGTTCTTCTCTGCCCAAGCCGCATGGTCCCAAGAAGACCTGCCATGGCTACTGCTACACCCTGTTACAATATTACTCAGCGATAAAAAAAGAATAAAATGTTGCCATTTGAGACAACTTATGCTGGGTGAAATGAGCAGTGAAAGACAAATACCAAATGGTTTCACTCATATGTGGAATCTAAAAACAAAACAAACCAACAAGTAAAACAAAACAATATCAGACCCATAGACACAGGCTAAACTGATAGTTGCCGGAGGAGAGAAGGGGGTAGGATTGGTAGAAAAGGTAAAGGGACATATAATCCATGATACTGTGATAAGTTTGTGTGGTGACTGATAATTACTAGACTTTGTGTGATCACATTTTAAAATATATAAACATCAAATTACTATATTGTACACCTGAAACTAATATGATATACACCAAATATACTTAGTTTTTAAAAAATATTATAGCTGGACATCCATGCATGATAGAATCCTGGCATGTAATAGAACTTTGTGTTTCTCAGAGCCCCAAGGCTGTTTAATAGGGTTTTATTATTTTCACATACAACTAGGATGAATGATCAAATACTCAATATTTAAAGTAGTTACTATCATCAAACTTGTCTGACATTTTTTTTAAATGGTGGGATTATTTTGTGTGGGGTATGGTTTAAGTTTTAGAGTGATCAAATAGTTAACTCTTTTAATCGGCCTAACATTAAAGGTGTGCGAATTAGAGATGCTTGTAACACTATGAAAAGTGTTTCTTTTTTAAAATTTTTATTTTAATTGTTGTTCAAGTACAGTTTTCTATGTTTTACTCCCATCCCAGCCCACCTCCCAAGTCCTCCCCATCTCCCTCCCATTTCCACCCCCCCAGTTTTTGAAAAGTGTTTCTAAAAGAAACAAAGAAGAAAACTCAATATTTGAATGCAGATGACACCATTTATTAGAATCTAAATTTACTAATAAAGTTCATAAAGCAAAAGACAGATTTCAATTTAGGAAGAAATATATTCCTTTCACTATTGTGCCAAATCTATATCTATTAAGCAAGTTAACATGTTAGAAATAATTAACATTTTTGCAATGCACCTTACACATCACTGCAATGTATTTAAAAATGTATGCATGATGAGGATAACACAGTTAGCCACCAATTAATTTTAGGAGACACAAAATATTAACAAGGCAATGTGGCAGAAATATGATAGGAACAATGGTATCAATTACAGTCATTATCACAATTTACTTCAGGAGATGGAAGAGAAAAAAACCATAAATCAGCTTGTAATGTAGTATACAAGTCTCAACTTGGTATAAATACAAGACTGAAAATATTTAGGAGAAACAACATTATCCAGGAGTTGAAATTTGGTTTTAAATATATAAGAGGGGAAGGTAATTAATTTCTATTTCTGTAGCACCAAACCTTTCTGGTGTTGTACTTTATAAAGTCTCTAATCAAGCTTGCAATTGTATAAAGTGTTTACTATCTGAAAGAAGAAAAACTGAACTTTTGATGAGATTTTGCATATAAATTAAGGACATGAAACACATGAAACCAACCAAGATTTTCAATGAATAAGTCTGCAGATGAGCTGTACTCTTTATTAGTATTCACAGTTGATTAGGACACAAAAGTCAACATTTGATATATCTCTTCCCCTGCTTGCCAACTCAGCAGACCAAAGTTAAGAAATACGAGTTTATATTATGAATGCAGATGAAGTGATACAGGAAGTTGGATAATTTGGGGGCATTTATTCTCTTGTAAAATATAAAATAATACTTTTTAGGTGTTAAGAAAAATACATTGTGTTGTCAATGCTGGCAATGATTAAACAAAGGGTTAATAATAGTGTATACATTTCTCTCTAAATCTGGTTTTTCTGTGGCTCATACACGTATATGCATGTGCACACTCACGGAGAAAAGTCCCAAAATTGAAAATGTACGCACCATGGCACTACTCTTAGACACAGGACCATAGAATAAAAGCAGTAGGTGTATCACTGAGCATATGCAGAAGAAATTTTGGTTTTGTTTGTTTTTTAGAACAACCGTAATGAATGTTTGGTGAATTTTGCTACAGAAATAAGATTAATTTAGTAACTAAGCTTTTAAATTGTCATAACCCCTCTGCAATATTCTTTATTAGAATGTTAACTTTAGTAAAAATGTAAGCTTTGCAAGTTTAGGATAATCTTATACAGTGAGCACCAGCAATTCTAGGTACTAGTGCTTTGATCATTCAACCCCTGAATAAATAAATACATCACATCAATTACACCAAACTTTATTTAAAGAGGCAATATAGGCCAAGACACACATCACATATACATTAAAATTTCCCTTTGAGTGGTACAATGTTTATACATATTACAATAGATACATCATAAATGAGACAAAATTCAACAATGGCCAGCAGTTAATGGCAATATACATTTTTAACTGTAATAAAGCATAAGTGTAAAATGGAAAGTGTTTCACAATATGCTTTCCTCTTCTTTGAAAACAAAACCAAGTCAGATGCTCCATTCTTGAAAGGTGGAAATTTTTAATCCATGATGAATATTTAAAGCATAAAAGCTTTGCATCAGCTCTCGCTGATTTTCTTGGAGCAGTTTGAGGGCTATTTTCCCCCCAAGTACAGACAGATTTGTTCTCTAATCACTGGTGACAAATGTAGCAAAGGAGAAATAAGGAGTTTCTTGAACATACTGGACATGGTCACAACAAATTGAAACACTATGTTTGTTAACTTTATGTGTTTAAAGGTTTGAGAAGGTGTAATGTGTAGAGGTGTTATCACCAAATTTTTACAATAATGGGTGTTTCCAAATCAACACTACGTTTAATTAGTTTTTCTTCTTCATAAACTTTTAAATGCCTCCAAGTACTGTACATGTATTAGCAATAACTCTTATTACATAGTACTTAAATGTGAGGTTAAAGAAAAAGCTTTGGCCATTATAATTCTATGGCTTTAAAATTACCCAATTTATGTGTATTTTATTTTTGGATGACTAGATAAACTTCTGAAGAAATTATGAAAGTTTGTGAATATCTTTAAGATTGTTAAGCTTTTGGAATAAATCAATAATATTAACTGCTGATATTTCTAACCCTGTTTAGTATCATATTAACTATAATTTTGAATGTCACTGCATTTTTAAGATGACATTTTTGAAGATAACTCTGTTATATTCTAATATATGTATAAGAATAGGAAATTTGGTTTCTAGATAGATATTGGTTGCATAAGATAATAACATTTATTAGAGGTGAATCAGCTTAAAAAATAAACTTTTTAAAATATTACTTTTTAATAGCAAAAATATGCTCTAGGTAAATCCACAAAGTGTACATTTTATTTTTTGATTAATGTATTTTACAATATAAATTAAGAAATTGGTGATATATTTTGGTTAATTTACTCGAAGAGCCTAAAATGAGTACTTCTTTAGGTGAGAGGTATTTTATTATAGTATATAAAAGATGAAAAAATTTGCAAGTCTTTTAAAAGTCATTTAAATTTTTTTCAAAATAAAGCAAAATAGGTCTTCAAATCACAATTACATGTTTTTTCAATAATCTTTGAAAGTCTGGCATAACCCAGCCTATTTTCTTTATTAAGGATTTCTTTTGGGGCTAAATGGTAATCATTCTCCCATATTTTGATATTACGAATGTTATAATTTGGGATATTTTGACATATTCTTGAAAAATACAACTTTGGAATTTGATTTTAATAATCAATAAACATGAAATAGATACCCTTACTTTATTCTCAGTCTTCATATTAGCATTTATTCTATTCTTTTCTCTCAAGGTCAAGATTGAGGGTTTAAGATTAGTGGTGGGGGGGTGAAGTTGAAAGGTCAAAGATGGGGTGAGGCCTGGAATGGGTGTGGTCAAAGTGAGGGTTAGAATGAGTCTCAGGAATAGGCTCAAGTAAATGGTGGTAATTAGGAATGCATAAATGGGTAGAGATTAGGGATCGGGTGTGAGCTCAGAATGAAATGGAAAGAGGAAAAAAGTGGGAAATGGAGTGAGGGTAAGAGATGGAGAAGATACCCAGAATAAAGTAAGGTAGGGTAAAGGCAAGGGGAGGATAAAGTATGGATGAGATGTGAAGGGTATGGAAGAGAGATCAAGGATGGGATAGAGGTAGGGGGTTGAAAATAAGACAAAGGATGGATTCAAGTAAGAGTTGTGATGAAGAACACGCAGAAGGGCTGAAAATTAATGAGGAGATCAAGGATAGTATAAAATTGAGAACAGTAAATTGGAAATTTGAAAAATTTTAAGGCCTATTTATTCATATTAATGAAGAAGAGAATGACAAATTTCAAAACAGCAAAAAAGGAAACAATTTCCTTCAAAATAATACTTTTAAGGAAACATCATTTACTTTAAATGCTACGGTTTTATTTTGGTGTTTGTCTTTCTCTTTTCTTCCTCTCACTTTTCACTAGATTGTCACTCACATTGTCACTCTCTGCTCTTGAAATATGAACAAGGCACATGTAATTTATACATTATGACCTATTAAAAGCACTTTGTCATGTTTTGAATTTTCATTTCTAAAACATACTTAAAATATAGTCATTAGATATAAAAATAACATGCAAGTAATGAGGCTTTCTTATTAATTAATGGATTTTAGAATAAATATTACATATTGTATACATTTGCTTCATTCTCAAATAGAGATACCATTATACATTCATCTCCTGTTAGACTCAGCATCAAAAAGGATTCCCTTGCCTGACTTTTCTTTGACTTAAGTATTTTTCTACAGTTGTATGTTTGAATTTCATAATGACTCCTGATACTTGGTTTTCTAATATAAAAATTTCACTACATGTTATTCTACATTTATTCTTCAATTTTCCATGTTACTTTTTACTTATGGACACTGCAGTTTAAGGTAGTTTTTCATTGTTAGTCAAAATTCTCTTAGTTCTTAATATAAAACTGATTTTATTTCTCAGTCAGCTCATTTTTGTGCACAAGGTGGCTACACTGTTGTGTTAGTTGGAAGCAGTAATTTTTTTATATATTATGTCTCACTTTTAGTAAACTTCAACTTTAAATAATAGAAAGTCAATCACTGTGAAAGTGAATATTTCTATTTTATATGAGCTTTATTATTTTTCTTATTTAAATATTTTATTTATTTATTTTTAGAGAGAGGGGAAGGGATGGAGAAAGCAGGGGAGAAACATCCATGTGTTGTTGCCTCTGGCACGTCCCCCACAGGGGACCTGGCCTGAAACCCAGGCATGTGCCCTGACTGGGAAACCAGCTGGCAAGCTTTGGTTCACAGGCCAGCATTCAATCCACTGAGCTATAACAGCCAGGGCTAAATTTTAAATGTACTGGGTATTTTTTTAAAGTAAAAATGGTATTGGTTGTTAAGGATATTACATCTTTTTACTATAGACAGACCACTTCAAAGATCTTTTTAAAATGTATTTTACAAACTATAGAAGTTCCTTTGGTCTAAGGCTCTGGTTCTGGTTCTGGAGGGATGACTTGTCCACTCAGAATCATTCAAAAATTTTAATTAAATAATGTAAGAAATATTTTTCTAGCATGAAACTGAGTGCAATGAAGGTGATAGTTATATGATTTTAAATACCATTTCTTTGGTGGTTGTTAGAGGGGTGTTTTTATAATAATTTTGTCCTTAGCTTCATCCTATTAATTGTTGAAAATATTTTTTCATTTGGTTAATTTTAAAAATAGTTAAACAGAGGTAAGTAAAACCTTATTTACTAAGAAAAACATAATTTTTTTCAAGTCAGAATCACTAAGTGATTTGTGAATTAAAAACCATTTGGACTTGTCTGAATACACATTGTGCAATTTAATTTAAGAATAAAAATCAATGGTGTAATTCCTTAATTAGGGGATTCGATGTGAAAACAATAGGTGAAGTTACAAGAAATTAATCTACTCACACTGAGTAGGGCACATTTTATAGTTTTCTAGAACCTTGAAAGAAGATGATTTGGCCAACTACAGTTGTTAGATTAACTCTATGTCATCATTGTTTTCTGATTAAGTGTTCTTTCTTTCATAGTACAATATGCAGGAAAATTTTAAAGTTATTTCTCCCACTTTATGCCATTATTGATTTTAGCTAGTAAGTTTCTTATTTTATAGGAAATATACATGTTAATATGTGGAATTACATGTAGGTAAATTTAACCTTTTATTTGCTAAGAATAAGAGACTTGGAAATGAGTCACCAATTTCATCACTACGCATTTAGATTTGCAATTTTAACTTTTTAACAAAAACCTTAGATCCAATGTGTGTGAAATTGTGATGAAGTTTTCTTATTCAATATATTCAATGCTCTGCTCATTACATTTTTTTCTATAGAACTGTGATGATTGCTGAGTGGCTTCAGATAATTTACGTGACACAGATGACCCTAAGACAAGGCACAATCTTTGCAGGTAGATAACCATGTGTCACTGGACTAACACTATTTAGCAGAATAAAAGCAATGTTATAAGTAACTTCCTTTACAAGATAGATAATTATTTTCTGAGGCCATCTTCACCGTTGATTTTTTTAACCAAACTTAGTTTCATTCATTTTTTCAAAATTTTACAATGAAGAAGTAGCTGGCCATTTTACATATAATTTTTACACTTAAGTTTTAAGCCACTAAGCACAATATCAAAAGTTATATGGATCATAAGCATGAAGAAAAACACTCACAAAGCAGGATTTTTTTGTTATTCTTAATGATGGTGCTCTGTTTTAGTAACAATCTTTAATTATATATCAGTGTCATATGTAGTTGAGTGTATTTTTGTTTGCTGTCTTTTGTTTCCTTGCTGTGTAGTAAATATTAGTTTTTAGTAAGTCATCTTTCAGTTTTCACTCTTTTTGCACTCACAAGGTGATCCCCTTGGAGGGGTAGAAATGTTAGTAGTTCTGTTTTACAAAGTCACTATTTCAGTAGAGTGTATAGTGTAGACTATCTGTTAAACAACAAAGCTGTCAGTTTGTCGTTTCTCGCCCAGGGGTTGCAGTAACTGAAGTATGTATGGCAGCCTATACTTTGCCATTACTTTTGTGGTTTTGCCACCCCATGCAAGATTCAGGTTACTGCAGTCTGAAATGGTGCCCCACCTTCTGCACTGTAAAGAAGCAGGAGAAATAAATTTCTCTGCATTTCCTTTCTTCTGAGGCCAAGGTCTTGGTTCAGTAACAACTCTGAACCAGAAGAGAGTGAAAGAGGGAGGCTACATAGCCTCTTTACCTCCTTTCTCGTAGGTCAAATGCAATGTGTGAATGGCCAAGTGTTTTCACTCAGACCACAGATGACTACCCCTTGCACTATGTGGTAAGGCACACAATAAGGGGTTAGGTGGTACCCATAATTTAAGTTGCCCTTGATTTTGTAAAATGACAGCTACAATATTCAGAAAAGTTGAAAATTTAAATGTACAAATTGATTAGTGATCCATATGCCCTAAAACTTTGCGCATAATTTATATTATGTATGAATATAAAATAATGAGATTATTTCACCATATAGTTTATAGAGTATATATCTCATTACCTTATGGTCATACCTCATCAATGTTAACAAATTAGCAAAACAATTGTTTTGAACAACCAAATTTTATATATACCCATGTTTCTTTGATTTGAATACTTTACTAATCACTTGGGACAATGAAAAGTGTTCTTCTTTCCTCTAAAAGAGGCATCCTATTCCATAATTTAGTAAAAATATTTCAATATTTTCTCCTTTCTATGTCATATCTTTTCATGCCAAAATATTTTAGAAGTTGGGGAGAATAAACAAAAGTAATTTCTTAAGGAAAAATATTGTTTTATCATGCAGTATTTTAAGTATCCTGTGGTACTGTTTGTTTTTTCCTACCTATAGATATTTTTGCGTCACAACCATGTATACTATTTACAGTTCTACAGTTGTTGTCTCCTTGTATTTTTAAGGCTTCCAGTAAGTATTTATAATTTTGTCAGATATATGTCACAAAAATAAATATGCATCTTTGAACAATCTTGTTAGTGAGCTTTCTTCAGGTGTCCTCTCTGAACATTTCACCGAAGTATTATATTCAACAATCTTATGCCAAATCTTTTGGATTCATAAGTTTTAGTCAATAAATTTTTTAAAACTAAGTTGGACTCTTACAGTTAACTTAATAACCATAACATTGCTCTCATTTGTCCACAAATATATCCAAAGAAACCTAGACTTTTGGAAACTATGAGATGTACAATATTAGTTGGAAGCTAGTTGTTATTTTCTTTTAATGGTAAAGATACTGTATCTCTACTAAATACAAATCCAGTGTTGATGAATTAAGCATCCTACTTTCCCACAACTCACCACCCTCCTCCAAAAAAGTATCCTACAGATTAATGGAGGGTTGCCATTCATAGTAAAGAAGGAAAGTACACTAAAATCTAGTTTCAAAAATTCTGATAAGACATTCCTAATAAATGTATTTATATATTCATTTATGATTTTTCAGTTTAGGTTTTCCACTGACTAGTTTGGATTGTAAGATTTTATACAGTTATGTTTTTATGCTGAGTGTCTTGGTATATTCCTTTAACTATCAGGACTCCTATGTAAGGTGTCAGTTTTTACACTTGGTGTTCACCTATCTTTGAGAGCTCAATAAGTGGAGAGACTACAACACGTGTGGAAGTTCCAACACTGTTCCTGAGGCTTTCAACATAACCCATAGGAATTCTAGTATCATGGCTTCTGGGAACTCCACCACTGCTTCTAGGAACTTCAAGATTGCACATGGAGACTGTACCACTGCGAACTCCAAAATTATCCAGAGGAACTGCAGTGTTATCCATGGGAATAGCATTATTATCTATGGAACCCCAAACATTACCCGTGGGAACACCAACATCAACTGTGGGAATGATAACATTATTCATGGGAACTCTAACATTGCCCCTGGGATGTCTACCATTATCTCCAGGAATTCCAAGTTTGCCCCTCATTACAGAAGAAATTTCAAAGCTTGGATTGATAGGAGGATGTTCTCCAGAAGCTGACAGAATGGTCTTCTGTGAAGATTCTTCAATGTTTCTTTCTATTGCATTTTCTAAAATACATACATACATACATACATAAAAATAAATAAATAGAAGTTCCTTTTAAATTATTAGAGATTGACTTCTGTTTTGAAAAACTTTATAAATTAGAATAACATACATATATGTCTAAATTTGATCCCAATTCAATCATCTTAACAATTTAAACATCACATGGTAATTGTATCACAATATATAACCTTTGGTTTAGCAAAATATCTTGATAAGCTGTTTTGGGTGTAAAAGATAAACAACCCCCCCCCCAAAATCTGGCTAAATAGCTCCACATAATACCAGAATTTGGAGCTAATGGAACATGTAGAAGTGGGAAGAAGGAGAGGGAGAGAAAGGATGAGGAACATTTAGTGGGAGGGGGACTGCAGCAGGATGTTAGCCAGTGGGAAATTATAGTGCTGATGGCTGCAGAGTATTCCATGTTATTTCTTTAACCATTTGAGAAAGTCATGAGATTAAGAATTAAGTGATAACATGAAATCAGAGAGGCATTAACCATAAGAATGGAAGCACCTGAAAACTTTCAGAAATCTTGAGGGAGGGATTAGAGGGGAGATAGGAGTTGAGCCAATTTTATAAAGGCTTCAAGGGATGAAGTAATCTTAGCTGGCTTTGGGTTATACTTGAATTTCAGTTGCTGTTAAATAACTTCTCAATACACTAAATAAGTGCAGGGAAAGAAACAAATTACAAAATGGTCAGATTATGATTTTCAGACAAAGTGTGAGCTACACTCTAGATACTTATCTCAAATTACCTTCAGTAGTTTGGTAAGGTTACTTGTAAGAAAGATTTCTAATTAATGATATCATTTTAAGGTACTTATGGGGGCAGGCTATAAACATGAGTTAGAATTAAAAATTACTAATATTATTTTGTATCCATAGTAGCATTTTATATATGTTTAAAATAAACATGTGAGCAAAATAGAAATGGAGACATGGAAATAAAGAACAAACTGACAGTGACCAGAGAGGATGGAGGAAAGAAGGTGAAGGGTCAAGTCAAGGAACATGTATAAAGGACCCATGGACATGGACAATGGGGGTAGGATAGAGGGTGGGAGGTGGGGAGTGGGACAACAGGTATAGGAAGGAGGCGGGGGAGAGCAATGTGGGAAAAAATGGGGACAACTATGGCTGAAAGACAATTACTTTAAAAATCATAGAAAAATTAATGAATAGCCGTAATGATGGAAACAGAAATGTTACCTTATAATTAATAGTAAATATCAGTCTAGGATTTTAAAACACATTATAAGCAAATTATGTAATATATCATAAATACTTCTACTAATGTTACTTTTAAGTAGGCATAGGCTATAACATTAATCATTCATTTGTCAAGCAATATTTTTAGCCACTAGAAGAGAATATGTATTTACAGCCTCTGATGTTACAAGTCTGTACATTTTAAGAGTTTATATTCACATGATAATTACTGTGTCTAATTGGATTTATACAACTTAAAGTCAGACAATAATCACCAAATAAAAGGCTTAAAATTGTAGGACAGCAAGCAATTCTCTTAGAATAATGTCATTTTTTATGAGAGAAAGAAATAGATTTGTAGGTGGTCAGTTTGAAAATAAATTTACTGATAGACACCTATTTGTCTTGAAAATTATATGAAATTTATTAAAGGAGTTCTAGCAAGTTCAAAATCTTACCTTGTGCATTTAGTTTTTGGCTTCTGATATCACCGTATTGTGACAAGCTGTGGCTATACTGCCTCTGCAGCTTAAGATTCTGAGGCAACAATGGGAAAGGGCCTTGGAAAGCATGGAGATGCTGACTGCTGCGTGAGGTCATTGCTCGATTCTCTTCTGGTGGCAGCAGAAGGTTGCCAGTCTCTCTCTTTCCTGCAGTAACACTTTTCAGAATGTGGAGACCTTCACGGTTTACTGTTGCATCTAAGAGTGCTTCCCAGGAACGCCTGGTGATGGGCCTTTCTCTAAAAGGATACCTGCTTCTTGCTATTTCACGGCCATCATTTCCTGGGGACTCTGCACTTACCGAAGACTCAAGCCACAGATTCTTTGGGGTTTGTGGGCGACTGTGTTCTGAGGATGGCAAATATTTATTCATTAAAGCCCCAAAGTGTATAAGCCCAGTAATTTTCAAAGTTGGAATTTCTGTATCATCTAGACCCCATTTGCAGGCATACCACCAATTAGCTGAAATTTTAGGACCCCCGGAAATTTAGCTGGCATGTTCTGTAGGTGAAAAACCCCTCAAGTTTTTGGACTTATAAGGGGGATTTATAATCTTGAAGGACCTAGAGAACATTATACTAAATGAAATAAGGCAGTCACACAAATACCAATACCATATGATTCCAGTCATATGTGGGATCTAATGAACAAACTGAACTAATAGGCAAAATAGAGACAGAATCATCGATAGAGAGCAAGCAGGCAGCTCTGGGTTGGAGTTAGGGAGTGGAGGGATTCAGCAAAAAAGAAAAAAAAGAATTTATGAACCTGGACAACAATGTGGTGATTGCAGGCAGAAGGTGTGGGTGGAGGCGGAAGTGGGTTAGGGGGAATAAATGGTGATAGAAAAAATAAATAAAAGAATAGACAATAATTTCCAAGTCCCTGTGATCAATACCTTCTCGAGTGTGTTGATGGAAGGTCATAGCTGGCTTCTGTTGGTTTTGCCTTCTGATCTCTTCCTGAAATTCTGAACTGATAGGACGAAAGTAGACGAACTTCTCAGGAACATCTTCAGCATGTCTCTTTTGGAAGGTTGGAATCACAGAAACAATCTAAAAGAAAATTCAAGTTCAAAACATCTTATAATACAATAAACAGCACACTATTACATTGTTAAATATTGTTGAAAAGTAGACTATAAACTTTTTCACTATCCAAAAACAGATACAGTTCATGGCATTATATCAACTCATTTAATACTCTTGTCTCATTTTTTACACAATTTATCCTACATCTATATGAGTTTGGTGTAATACGAAAACAGATATTATAAACACACTCAGATTCATCCAAATCCAATCCCCCTAACAATTAGTTTTTCTTCAAGGCCTATACTACTCCAATCTAGTATTTTCAAAAGTGTATTTCTGAAAATCTTTGTCCTATGAAAGGCTCCAACACACACACATGCACACACACAAGACTTCTTGGCTAATGATTTAGAATAATATAGATTCTGTCTTCATAATGTATAGGAGTCTATTAAAGCTGAGGAGTCTTGTTTATTGGCATGTAATTTACCATATAAACCATGTCTTCCAATTTCTGTATTCCAATGCTTTGACATCTGGGGCTTTGCTAAAACCAGAGGGAGTACCACTCCCATGGGTTAGCAAATTCCTGGAGATAGTAGATAACTCACCCAGGAGCAAGCTTTTCATATACAAACCAATCATTCAGAGCCCACACCCCAACCCCATCCTACATCAGGTTCTCACATTTTGGGCCATTGTCTACCTACCTTAAGGCCCCAAGGCCAGGTACCAGACAACTAAGGACAGTTCCTAAACTCCAGAGCCCACTGAAATTGTACAAAGTAGCTGACTTTAAACCTTCTTACCTCTCTTTACCTGTTTCTTCCTATGCATACCACAGTGAAGTCTCTTTGCCAGTTTTCCCCTCCTTGTCTGCCTCCTGATCCACTCTAGTGATTTCTTGTGTGTATTCTCACAGGGAGAATGACCCCTGCTCTTAGGATATGTGAGTATAGTAAACTATCTTCTCAATGGCAACCAACTCTTGATCTGTTTATCATTCTTAAATAATAAAACTTATATTAAAATAACTGATACAGTAATCAGACAAGGGGGGTTAACTGCACTGACACAAGAAGATGCTATGATATCTCTCTTGGTTCAAACCCCAATCCCTGGTGAATGGACTGAGGAATCTTGAAATGAGAAAAAAACTGCCTAAAAGTCACTGAAGTCCTTCTCTCTCCTCTCTTCATTGGTAACCATCATGAAGATCATACTATGAGCTATAAGCCAGAAACACAAAATAAAAATTACAGTTTTAGGCAACTAGAAGCACAATTAAAAAAAAAAACCCAATGGGAGAGTTCTGGCCAAGATGGAGGCATAGGTGGAAATGCTTCATTTCCTCACACTACCAAAGGAAAGATACTAACCAAAAGAAAGATAATAACCAATCTAAAAACAATAAATAATCAGAAGTGCCAGAAAATAAAACTGCATGGAACTCTGACAACCAAGGATTTAAAGAAATATACATGCAGGCTGACAGTGCCACAATACAGCAAGGAGAGTTGACCTACCCTGGTGGATACCTAAGATCTCACCCCCTTACAACTTAATAGGTGCTCCAAGACAAAGAAATATGGCCCAAATGAAAGAACAGATCAAAACGCCAGAAAAGGAGCTAAGCAATGAGGAGATAGACAACCTATCTGATACAGAGTTCAAAACTGGTAATCAGGATGCTCATAGAACTGATTGAGCTCGGTGGCAAAATGAAGGAAGAAATGAAGGCTACCAAAGTGAAATAAAGCAAAATTACACAGGGAACAAACAGTAAAGGAAAGGAAACTGAGACTCAAATCAATGATTTGGAACAAAAGGAAGAAATAAACATCCAACCGGAACAGAATGAAGAAAGAAGAATTCAACAAAATGAGGAGAGACTTAGGAAACTCTGAAACAACTTTAAATGCACTAACATCAGAATCATAGGGATGCCAGAAGGAGAAGAACAAGAACAAGAATTTGAAAACTTATTTGAACAAATAATGAAGGAAAACATCCTCAGATTGGGGAAAAAAACTTGCTGAAATATACTTCCAGGAAGTCCAGGAAGCTCAGAGAGTCCCAAGAAATTGGACCCAAAGACAAACACACCAAGGCACATCATAATTACATTAGCCAAGATTAAAATGAAGGAGAGAATCCCAGAAGCAGCAAGAGATAAGGGGACAGTCACCTACAATGGAGTTCCCATCAGACTGTCAGTGGATTTTTCAAAAGAATCCTTACAGGGAAGAAGGGGCTGGAAAGAAGTATTCCAACTCATGGAAGTCAAGGACCTACATCCCAGACTGCTCTATCTAGCAAAGCTTTCATTTAGAATGGAAGGGCAGATACAGTGCTTCTCAGATAAGGTCAGGTTAAAGGAGTTCATCATCACCAAGCCCTTATTATATGAAATTTCAAAGGGACTTATCTAAGAAAAATAAGAAGACCAAAAATATGAATAGTAAAATGACAACAAACTCATAATTATTAACAACTGAACCTAAAACACAAAAACAAACTAAGCAAACAACCAGAACAGAAACAGAATCACAGAAATGGAGGTCACATGGAGGGTTCTCAGTGGGGAAGAGGAGCAGGGAACAATGAGGGAAAAGGTACAGGGACCAAAAATCATAAATGGTAGGCAGAAAATAGACAAGGGGAGGTTAAGAATAGTATAAAAAATACAGAAGCCAGAGAACTTACATGTACAACTTATGGACATGAATTAATGGGGGAGAGTGTGGGTGGGAGGGATGTGCAAGGTGAAGGGGAGTAAGGGGGGGAATGGGACAAGTATAATAGCATAATCAATAAAATATACTTACAAAAGAACATAAACAATAAGTACAGTATGTTGAAAGCAAAAAAAAAAAAACATTAGAAAAGGTAGAAAGAAAGAAAAGGTACAGAAAAAGTATGCCAAAAGACAGAAAACTGTACTTGAACAAGAATTAAATAAAAATATAAATAAGTAAATAAATAAAAAATAAATAAAATATTTTTAAAATGGAGCATCCATATAAAGCATTTACCATGAATGAAATTTGCAGGACTGGAAGTTGCTCTGGCTGAGTCAGTGAGTGAGTGGTGAATGCATGTGAAGGCCTAAGGCATCACTCTACACTATTTTAGACCTTATAAACACTATATTTGGGTTATATTACATTTATAAAGCAACATAAAATTAAATCAAGCACAAGGGAAAATGATACAATAAGTGATGTGATAAATATGAAATGCATAATGTTATTGTCAGCATAAGATGGAATACAGTTTTATAGTACATTTTTCATATACATAGAAAAAGTAAGTCTAATATAATGATAAAAAGTATAATATAGTAAATTCTTAAACTATTAATACAGTAATTTATTATCATTATCCATTTTATGCACTATACATAGTGGTATGTGCCATACTTTTATATGACTGGCAATGCAGTAGATTTGTTTACATATTTATATCACAACAAACACATGAGTAATACATTGCACTCTGACATTATGATGACTATGATGTTACTAGGCAATAAGAATTTTTCAGCTCCATTACAACCTCATGGGGCCACTGTCATATATGTGGTCCATCATTGACTGAAGCATCATTATATGGTACATAACTCTAGGGCAACTATTAAAAATGTTTTAAAAGTAACTATAACTGACATGATAATAAAAGAGAGAAAATAAAATCATAAAATGTTCCATTAAAACACACAAAAAAGATATATTAATCCAACTACATAAATAATCATTTTGAGTGATAATGGTCTAAATGCACCAATTAAAAGACAGGGATTGTAAGAGCAAATCAAAAAACAAGATACAAATACATCTTGTTCACAAACAACTCATTGTAATTTAAAGACATGTAGCATTCGGCAATAGTAAGGCCTGCTTGAGTGTGGTTGCTAGGGTAATAATACGGGTGTAATAACTCATAGTTTTAATTTGAACATTTCACCTAAAATGTCATATTGTGTGCTTGAGTGTCATATTGTTAAGTTACAGAATTACATGCTTATGATTTTGTAATAAAAATTTTGTAATAGAAGAGGTGTTATTTGTGCCTGACCATATATATATATATATATATATATATATATATATATATATATTAAATTTAAATGGATGGAAAAAATACCATGCTGACACTTACAAATCATGAGTAGCTATGTTAATTTCAGGTGGAGCATATTTCCTTTTTTTTTCATTTTACCACATTTTATTTTTCTGTTATCACATTTTCATTATTTTACAAATGATGATTTTTTTAATTTAATTCTTATTCAAGTACAGTTTTCTGTTTTATATTCCCTGCCTTGACCCCCCCAGTGCTCCCCATCTCCCTCCATTTCCTCCCCCCACCTTAATTATTGTCCACATGTCCTTTATACTTATTCATGTGAGTCTCTCCCCTTTTCCCCTATGATTCTCTCCCCTCTCCTCTCTGGACCCTGTCAGCCTGCTCCGTATTTCAGTGTCATTGGTCATATTTTGCTTGTTTGTTTGTTTTGTTGTTTAGATTCCTGTTAACGGTGATATCATATGGTATTTGTCTTTCACCGCCTGGCTTATTTCGCTCAACATAATGAGAACATTGGCAGGAAAATCTCAGATATTCCACGCAGCAAGATTTTTATTGATACGTCCCTAGAGCAAGGGGCATAAAGGAAAGAATAAACAAATGGGGTCTCATCAAACTTAAAAGCTTCTGCATGGCTAAGGAAAACAGTATCAAGATAAAAAGAGAAGCAACTGTTTGGGAAAACATATTTGCCAATGATACTTCAGACAAAGGTTTAATTTCCAAAATATACAAAGAACTCACTCGACTCCACTCAAAGCATATTTCTAATGAAGGAAAGTTATTAGAGTAAAAGAAGGGCTCTCTATAATGATAAAGGGTCAATTATTTCAAGAAGACATCACAGTCCTTAAGAACAGAATGTCAAACTGCATAAGGTGAAAACTAATAGAAGTGCCAGGAAAAGTAAATGCATCTACTATTAGATTGGAGACTTCTACACCCTTCAATTTAAAAATGTACAGATGCAGCCCTGATGGGTGTGATTCAGTTGGTTGGGCATTGTACTGCAAAGTGAAAGGTTGCAGGTTTGATTTCCCTTCAAGGCATATGCCTTGGTTGTGGGCTCTGTCTTCAGCTGGGGTGCATGTGAGAGGCAAACAATTAATGTTTCTTTCTCATATTGATGTTTTTCTGCTTCTCTTTCTCCCTCCCTTCTCCTCTCTCAAAAACAAATAAAATAAAATAAATGGATAGATACAGCAGGTAGCAGATTAGTAGGAATATAGTTGAACTCAACAACACCATCAATTAATTGGATATAATGGACATGTATAGACTACTCCATCCAACAACAGCAGAATACACAATCTTTTGAAAAACTCACATGGAATGGTCACCAAGAGAGACCATATTCTGAGTCATAAAATGCACCTTAACAAATTTAAAAGGCTGGACATCAGACAATGTATGTTCTCAGGTCCCAATGGAATTAAAGTGGAAATCAATAACAGAAAGATACTTAATACTAAAATACTTGCACATTAAACAACACATAGGTCAAAGAAGAAATGGCAAGATAAAATTTTAAATATTTTGAACTAAATTGAAATGAAAACCCAACTCATCAAAATCTGTGAAATACAGTGAAAACTGTGGTTAGAATAATGTTTATATCATTGAATGCATACATTACAAATAAACATGCAAATTAAGTCATTTAACTTTTTATTTTAGGACACTAGACAAAGAAAAGCAACCCTAATGCAGAAGAAAAGAAATAATAAAGCATAGAGCAGAAATCAATGAAGAAAACAGGAAATCAATAGGTAAAGTAAAAAAATCAAAAGATCGTTCTTTGAAAATATCGATAAAATCAACGAGCCTCTAGCTAGACTAACTATGAAGAAAAAGAAAAAGGACACACAGTATTAGTATCATAAAACAGAGGGGGCATCACTACAGATCTTATGGACATTAATAGGATAATACAGTAACATTATGAAGAACTCTATGCCCACAAATTTGGTAACCTAAATAATATTGACCACTTAACTGAAAGAAACAATTTGCTAAAACACACACACAAAGAAATAGATAATGTACATAAGCCTATACCTATTAAATAAACTAAATCTATAATAAATAACTTTTCAAAAACTAAAAGCAGCAGACATAGACGTATTTACTGAATTATACCAAACATTTAAGAAAATAATTATACTAATTCTCTACAATTGCCTTCAGAGAATAGAAGCAGAAGGAATAGTTTCTAACTTATTTTAGAAGGCCAACATTACCTTAATTCAAATTGAGGCAAAGACATTACAAGAGAAAAAATTTACAGAACAATGTCTTACATGAAATAGATGCAAAAATCTTCAAGAATATATTAGCAAATCAAATCAACAGTGTATATAATATTTACATATAACAATAAAGTATGACAGGCTGATTCAACTTTCAAAAATCAGTAAATCTAATCCATAACATTAACAAGCTAAAAAAGAAAAATCACATGATTTTGTCAACAGATGCAGATAAAGCATTCAACAAAATGCAATACCCATTTTTATGATTTAAGAAAACTTCTCAACAAACTAAAAATAGAGGGGAACTTCTTCAACTTAATAAAGAATATCTACAAAAAACCTACAGCTGACATCATACTTAATAATGATAAACTTGAAGTTTTTAAGACCAAATACAATATCAGGTACAAGATCAGGTACAAGGCTTCTTATTGGTGAGAAACTCAAAACCCAAACCTTTTAAAGACAAAATATAAGGGAAGGCTACCCTTTCTCACTACCTATTATCAACATCATACTAGACAATATGACATGTATGAAGATTGGGAAAGAAAGAAATAAAACTGTCTTTGTTCACAAGTGACATGATTGTCTTTGTAGAAAATCTGAAATAATTGACAAAAGTACTTCTGGAACCAATAAGCAGTTACAGTAAAGTTGCAGGATACAAAGTTAATACACAAAGGTCAATCCCATTCTTATATGCCAAAAAATGAACAAGTCATTATTTATATTAGCACCCAACAAAAAAGACATATTTAGGTATAAACCTTGCAAAATATGTACAACATTTGTATGAAGTAAACTACAAAACTCTGATGAATAATATCAAATAAATAGAGAACTATTCCATATTTATGGATAAAAAGTCTCAATATTACCAAGACTTCATTTATACCCAACTTGATATATAAGGTTTAATGCAAGCCTACCCTCCCTCCCCAAATCCCAGCAAGTTATTTTTTGTATATTAACAAACTGGTTGTGAAGTTCATATAGAGACGAAAGACCCAGTACAACACAATATAAATATAGCCAATACAATATAAAAAGAGAAGAACATAATTGGGGGACAGACACTACCTGCCTTTAAAACTTAGTCTATAAGGGTACAGTAATCAAGAAAGTGTGGTACTGGCAAAAGAAAAGACAAATAGATCATTATAACAGAATAGAGAGCTTAGAAATAGATCCACATCCATATAGTGAACTGATCTTTGACAAAACAGCAAAGGCATACAATGCGGAGGGGGTATTTTTTAAATTGTTTTTCAAGTACAGTTGTCTCCATTTTCCTTTCACCACTCCCCATATCCCACCCATTTGTGGAAAGGGGATTCTTTTTAAGCAATGGTATTGGGGCAAGTGGACATATGTCCACATGCAAAAAAAAAAAAAAAGAATCTAGAAACAGACCTTACATGCTTCACCAAAATTAATGCAAAATGTGAAATATAAAACTATTCACCAAAGTTATTTCAAATGTGAAATGTACAACTACTATACTCCTAGAAGACAATATAGGAGAAACTCTAAATGATCCTGTGTATCATGATGACTTTTTGTATATAACGCCAAAGGCATGAACTAAGAAAAAATAATTAATAAGCTGGACTTCATCAAAATTAAAAGCTTCTGCTCTGCAAAAGAAAATGTTAAAAGAATTAGAAGACAAGCCACAGACTGGGAGAAAATATTTCCTTTATCAGACATATCTGATGAAGGATTGTTATCTAAAATATATAAAGAACTCTTAAAACTCAACAATAAGACAGTCCACCCCCAAAAGCATGCAAATAGCAAATGAACATGAAAATATGCTTCGTATCATACACAAATTCAAATTAAAACAAGGAGATACCACTATACGCTTATTAGAATGGCCAAAATCCAAAATACTGATACCACTAAATGCTGGTTAGGGTGTGAAGACTCCAAAATTGTCATTTATTGCTGGTGGGAATGCAAAATAATAAAGCCGCTTTGGAAGAGAACTCAGCTGTTTCCTGTAAAAAGAAACATAATCTTAGCATGCAATCCAATAATTGTGCTCCTTGGTATTTCCTCAAAGGATTTGAAAAAAAAAACTTATGTTGACATAAAAACCTGCACACAAAAGTTTATAGCAGTTTTTCTCATAATTTCCAAAACTTGGAAACAGCTAAGATGATCTACAGCAGGTAAATGTATAAATAAGCTATGGTACATCCAGACAATAAATTATTATTTGGCACTTAAAAGAAATGACAGTAACATCAGAAGGATGGCAGCATGAGAGATCCCCTTGGTCTCTTCCCTTGAAGTTTCAACAATTTGAACAGTTATAACTCTACAAAGGATTACCTGCTCGATGCTGAAGCACACCTGAGAGATCCGTGCATTGAAACACCTGAAGTTGGCAGGTGGGAATGAACTAGGGAGGTGAGAAGGGAGAAAAGCTGAGAAGAGCCAGAGATGCAGCCCTATAGTCAGGAGTTCATGGAGGGGCTCAGCAGGAAGAGGGGAGGAACCAGGCTCTGGCTGGCACCCCCTTCAGTGAGAAAGGGCAAAGGGATTTGTTGGGCATTCCTGAAGGAGAGGGCAGTACAAGCTGGAGGAGCTGATATTAGCCAAAGCAATATAAAAATTTAATGCAATCCCCATCAAAATCTCAATGTCATTTTTAAAAGAAACAGAAAAAAATCATCAAATTCCATTGGAATTGCATAAGCTCCTGAATAACCAAAGCAATTCTGAGAAAAAAAGAATGAAGCCAGAGGTATCACAGTATCTGACTTCAAATTATACTACAGAGCCACAATGATCAAAACAGCATGGCACTGGCAGAAAAACAGAAACACAGATTAATGGAACAAAATTGAAAGCCCAGATATAAACCCATATGTATATGGGCAAATCATTTTTAACAAAGGAGCCAAAAATATACAACTGAGGAAAGAAATCGTTTTTAGTAAATGGTGCTGAAAAACTGGACAGTGACATGCATTACTGTATCTGAATAATAACGGATTATACTAAGACATTCACATAGTATGATCACCCTTTAAACTGTAAAATTCAGTGTTTTTAGTATATTTACAGAGTTGTGCAACCACCTCCATGAACTATTTTCAGACGATTCTCATCACCAGCAAAAAATGGTAGAGTAAGAACCTATGAACATTTTCTTCCCCATAAAAGCAATGAGAAAAATGGTGGAAAATGTCAGAATCAACTTTTTCAGAACTCTAGAAATTAACTAAAGTTTTACAGCAATTTAGGAATTATTTATTCAAGAAAAACAGTTGAATCTCAGAAAGAGCAGCTAGTTTGATTGCACTTTAATTTGCCCTACTCCCATGTCCCTCCTCTCCAGATCCACAGTAGCCTGGAACACCAATAGCCTGAAATCATGGTGAAATTTCAAGGCCTAACAGTTACTGGAAGAGGCAGAGCAGGGATGGAGCTCCTCCAAAGAGCTCATTCCCAGAGAATTGACAGGTCATTGGTTGATGTGTTTGGCACCTATTATTTTTTGTTTTTAAATTTTATTTATTTGTTTGTTTGTTTATCTATAGAGGGGAAGGAAGGGACAGAGGCCGGGAGAGAAACATCAGTTTGTAGTTGTTTCTCACACACCCCCAAATGGGCATGTAGCCCCCAACCCAGGCATGTGGCCTGACTGGGAATCAAATGGGTGACCCTTTGGTTCACAGACTGGCACGCAAACCACTAAGTCACATCAGCTAGGGCTCTAAGAAGTCTTTTAAAATTGTGCTTAACTTCATTTTTCATAAATGTAGTTAATATGTAACATTTAAACAACTACTTATTAATATTTTATGGGATCATTGTGTAAGAAGTTCTGTTCTAATCAATTAGGCAAGGACCTCCTCCTATTGTCATCCAAAATAGAATGAAAATAGAAAATCACTGAATTCACAGACTTTTTCCTCCTAAAATAATCTAATAATAAAAAAAATTAGAAAAGGATTTTGTGGTGACCTAATCTTATCTTCCAGTTGACGGTGCAGCAGGAAATGGATAACTATTGGCCTGGAATTTTCACTGTAATGCTTGGATGAAAGAAAGAGTTGCTTTAGGCGCTCTTTCTTTGGTTCTGGTTATATAAGGATTATATCAGGGCCCTGGCTGGTGTGGCTCAGCAGATTGAGTGCCAGCTTGTGAACTAAAGGGTCGCTGGTTAGATTCCCAGTCAGGGCACATGCCGGGTTGCAGGCCAGGTCCCCAGCAGGGGGCATGCCAGAGGCAACCACACATTGATGTTTCTCTCCCTCTAGTTCTCCTTCTCTTTTCCTCTCCAAAAAAAAAAGTCTTGAATAAAAAAGGCCTATATTGTGAAAGATACAGTACAAGTATTAAGATAGTAGTGTTTAGAATAATTTTTAAATTATTTTATTTTATTATTTACTTTTAGAAGGAGAGGGAGGTAGAGAGAAAGAAAAAGAGAAAAACATCAATATGTGGTTGCCTCTTGAGTGCCCCCTACTGGGGATCTGGCCTGCAACTCAGGCGTGTGCCCTGATGGGGAATCCAACTAGTGACCCCTTGGTTCGCAGGCCTGCACTCAATCCACTGAGCCACACCAGCCAGGGCCTGTTTAGAGTCAAATGGTAACGATATTTAGTGCATATTTTGAATTTTTGTACAGCTTTTTCTAAACTCTATTTTATGGCCTTTACAAATCTGAAGGAGATAAGCAAACACCTACCTGAAGCTTTAAATAAAATTCTGAGATGATTTTGCAAGTTAATTTAAGACATATGAATGAGACTTTTATTTCTTGAAGTTATTTATTCAGTCCAATTTATGCTGATACCATCCACTCAATGTTCAAGGAAAGAAAAATATCTGCGTTTGTTATATGTCTCCCTAACATGCCAGTCTTGATTTTGCCAGCTAGTTTAGCAAAATAAAGGGAGAGTGAAATTACTGTCCTTCTTTTGTTTTTTTCCACTCATGGATTCTTTCATTCTATTTATGAAAATGATACTCATTTTCCACACTGAATGGTTTTGGACAGAAACTGCTATGTGACATGAATATATTTTTTTATATATTGAAAATGTCAATTTTCTATATTTGGCTATAACTGACCAACATTGAAATGACAGTTTGTACTTAACAGTAGTTGGATGGTGGCAGATGTTATACCAAATCACAGGAAACTCTCTCATCAAGGCCAACATGCTTTTCGCATAAATGGTAGCACATGTATGTCTGTATTCTGTAAGAAAAGATAGGGCTTTGGGTTTCAAGAGTCTGTCAAAGGATAACTTGCAGGTTAGCAAGCTTTGTGATCATTTAAAATATATGCTATAGCTTAAACACAGTTAAGAAGACAGAGGAAACCTCTTAGCCCTTCCTTGCCTTCTAGCACGTAATAGTCTATTCAGTGATGACAGTGGCCATGGCCACTACCTTCATTAGTTTAGAAATTAGGTTACATGGCTAGTGCTATTGTTGCATCCAGGATTTTGATAAACAACCACAGACAGATATGCATTCTGAAACATCCAATTAATTACCAGTCTTAAGAAACTGAAACTGCCCTTGCTGGTGTGGCTCAGTGGATTGACTGCAGGCCCGCGAACCAAAGGGTCAGTGGTTCGATTCCTAGACAGGGCACATGCCTGGGTTGCGAATTATGTCCCCAGTAGTGGGCACTGGAGAGGCAACCACACATTGATGTTTCTCTCTCCATTCCCTTATGTCTAAAAATAAATAAATAAAATCTTAACAAAAGAAAACTGAAACTGAGCAGACTGCACTTAACCAGCCTTCATTGTTGTGAATGTGTATGCTCTATGTTGGTGGAATAGTTCAGTAAATATGTAGCTATTGGGAATAGCTCCTTTTAAGTAATTTTCTTAGTTATTTTATCTATTCATACCCAGAATTGTACTCAACTCTGCAATAAAGTTGCAATTCATCTCTTTTTCAGTAAAGATTGTAATTCAGTAACCCACTTATACTTGCTTTTTGTGTTTTTTTGTTTTTGTTTTTTTAATTTTTATTGCTTTTTGATGTATATACAAGTTAAATTTTATAGATAATATTTCTTTGCAAGCCTTTTGCTTTATTGTCTTTTTAAAAATTTCTGTATTAGGTTACATTCAAGATTTGTAAATTATTGGTAATAATAATGAGTATTTTATAATGTTTTATATAATAAAAACTTGTAATTCCTTGGCATCAAAATCTCTTGATAAATTATACTTCTATCAATGGAAGTGATCAACAAATTTATTGTCTTTTTTAGGAAGTATTGAGTAGCCTTGGGATTATAAAAATTAGGTTAATCTAATCCTTTTTACCGTTCAGAAATTTTTCATCCAGGAGAATAAAAGTAATATATGCAGAATTACAAAATAGCATATAGATATGTGATCCACTACCTTTAGGATTATGTAGTTTATGATGACTAGGGCAGAAATTTGTTTGTGCTTTGAATTATGAACTAATTCAAGAAGCAAGTGATTAACATACAAAAGGGTACTACTATACCCATAAAATACTTGTTTCATAGTATTTTATGGGTATAGTAGTATTTCATAGTATTTATAAAATACTTGTTTCATAATTTAACAAATTAATAATGTCTCCAAAAGATTATATAATATATAGCTTATATCTTAGTTTCAGCTCACATATATAAATTAAACTATTTAGGCATAATTCAGTAGTTTTTGAATATATATTCAAAAAGGGATCCTTTCATTTTTCTTGAAAACACTATAGTGAAACTTCTGATAATCTTTAGAGGATAGGATATATGAAAAGATGTGTTAATGTAGAAACTATATTAAAATCACATTTCTGCATTTTTTAAAACTCCACAAAACTTTTAGACCAGAGAAACTTTAAAGCCCTTACCTTCCTTAGCAGCTGCATCTTCAAAGGAGAAGCCATATCCTAACTGTAACATTTGTCCAACCAAACTGGAAAAAAATACCAATGAGGAAAAAAAGCAACAGTTATTACCAAGCAATCATCATTGACTGACTGATATGCAAGGTACTTTGTCATTTAAAACTCACACGAAGAGGTAGGAACTCCTGTTATTCCCATTTAACAGATGAGAAAAACAAGAACAGTTAAAGAATATGTTTACATTCACACAGGTAGTAAGTGGTGGTAAACTTAATCCAGGTGTTCTGGCTCCAGAACCCACAACCTTCACCACTACATCATATAGCTTCAAGTTGTCATTAGAAATATCTTAAAATTCATAGGAATATAGCCTGACATCAAAAGACAAAGAATTGTGATGAAGTGGCAGAATGACAAAAGGAAGAATTTCTGCCATTCTTTAGGGAGAAAAAATAATTAGTAATAGACTAATAAGGCTAGCTAAAGTTAAAACAAATGAAGATAGTGATTTCAGAATCATCTACATTGTTTGTAAGAACCTTCTGTAACTATGTGATCAAAGAAAGCTGCATCATTGATGGTTTGATATTTTCTAAGCAAAATAATAGAGAAAAATTAGTAACCATGAATTGGTGTATTACAAGGAAAATCATAATAACACGAGATCATTTTAATCTATAGCTTCTGGCTATCATTATTAATGACATATATATATACACACACACACACACACACATACATACAATCTTTCCAAAACAAATTTCTGTTAGCTTCTTGGGAACAGACTGTAATACTGAACCTCTTCATTAGAATTCATTAAGTGACAATGTTTCAACCCTCTAAAAATAATAAAAAGAATCTTAGCATAGGTCACTTTTAAATTAATGATCTTTAGTGGTAAATTTCTATTCATTTTTAGTCACATACCATAATGTAAATATTTTGTAAAGACTTTTTTGGTGGCATAAAAAACAAAGATGAAAAGGTATTTGGTTTGGCAAACCATGCAATAAAGAAAGCTTTTAGCCTGAACTAGGAAAAACAGGATTCTCTCTCTCTCTCAATTCCAAATGGTCAATAGCTATGTGTGGCTAATAGCTACTGTATTGTACAGTGTAGTTATAGATTATTTAGAGTATTGCATAAAGTTCTGTTAGACAGCCTTAATATAAGAGAAATGTATATTTTCTGTTAAAAGGGTTAGTATCTTTGACACACACATCAATTTTTGTATATTTACTTGATCATTTATTTCCCTTTTAAAATTGAATTTATTGCAGTGGCATCACTTAATAAGATCATATAGGTTTCAGGTGTACATTTCTATGATACATGATCTGTATATTGCATTGTGTGCTCACCACCCAAAATCAAATAATCTTCTATCACCATAGATTTGATCCTCATTATCCATTACTACAACCCAATTTCCTTTCCCTCTGGTAACCACTACACTGTTGTCTGTGTCTATGACTTTTTGTTTGTTTTCTTATTTGTTCATTTGTTGCTTTCAGTTTTATATCCCACATAGGAGTGAAACCATATGGTTCCTGACATTTTCTATCTGACTTATTTGACTTAGCATGATATTCTGAAGATGCATCAAGCATAACTATTTTAATCAGCACATAAAATCCCAAGCAATTAATATTGTCATATGTTTAAAAATACAACCCCTCGCCCTGGCTGGTGTAGCTCAGTGGATTGAGCGCGGGCCTGCGAACCACACGATCACGGTTCGATTCCCAGTCAGGGCACATGCCTGGGTTGCAGGCCAGTTCCCAGCAGGGGACTCATGAGAAGCAACCATACAATGATATTTCCCTCCTTCTCTCTTTCCCTTCCCCTCTAAAGATAAATAAATAAAATCTTAAAAAATAAAACAAAAATACAACCCCTTTATGTTCCCTTTAAAAGAGTATACTATAGGTAAGATAATAAAATTAACTGTTAATTTTCCAAAAGAAATTTAAAAACAAAAGTCTAACTTAGAAATTAAGAATTTTATCAAGTCAAATTAGAAATTAATGTGCTTTATAAGTTACTGTATTTAAGTAGAAATATTTTTATGTTTTTCCTTCAGTGTTCCAGGGATGTGAAAACCTGACATTTATGAAAATGTAATGTCAATGTCATTGTCAGCATTTAAAAAATTATTTTAAATGTACATAGAGTCAATAAGAAATAGCATACATTTTCCCTGCTGAGCAGTGACTGATGTTCTTTCCT
Source organism: Sturnira hondurensis (assembly GCF_014824575.4). Lineage (NCBI taxonomy): Eukaryota > Metazoa > Chordata > Mammalia > Chiroptera > Phyllostomidae > Sturnira > Sturnira hondurensis. Next base: position 515,015 of record NW_028096861.1, on the reverse strand, counting down.
GAAATGTTAAGAAATGGGCTTGCTTGTTTAAAAAATTACCATTGCCTTACTGGTATTAGATAATGTAATAGATTACATTATAAAATTCATTTTATTTAAATATAGGTGGTATAAAACATTATATTAATTTTGGATGTATAATATACTGATTTGAGAATTATATGTCTTAGAATATGATCGTCACACTAAGTCTAATAGTCATCTGTTACTGCAAACCTCTCTAAAATATAGGTTAGAAACATGAGATACAAGATATTATACACAATAAAAACAAAATCAATATCATGAGAATACATTGTGTTATTTTTCATTTGATAAACCCTCAGTGACAATTCAAAGCCACTTTAACTTTTATTTGAAATAATGTAATGGTTTCTCAGAGAGTTCAGTTGTAAGGGGATATTGCTTTCTTCAGATACAGTTACTACTACATTTTCATTATAGATAATTAAATGACAAAATTTTAGGAATAAAAATGACACAAGCATATTTTCAATTGGGTATCCTGTTGAAACACATAATTCCGCAAAGAGACACTCTTATTTCATTGCCCAAAGCATATGCTGTCAAGGCAAACCTGGCTCCACACTGTCTTCCTCACAATTAATACTAATCAAAGATCATTCAGAACCTTAGCATACAGGTTAAAAATGTGTGGTATGGCATAGTTAATGCCTGTCATCTGTTCTTCATTTTACATCACTCTGGCTAGCATTCTATTTAGTTATCTAAGAAAAATCACAGTTCAGGAAGTAATTCTTTAATTTCCTGAGGCTGACTTCTGTCTTCCTCCTGGTAAGCAGTTGACAAAATTAAAGCGTTTTCTTTGACTTTCATCATAAGAGTCATAAGGACCAGTTTAATGAAGTTGTCATGTCTAAAGCAGTGGTTCTAAAACTTGAGCTTCCATCAGGTTCATTGGGAGGAACTATGAAAACAAAGATTGCTGGGCCTGTTCTGCAGAGTATTTGATTCAGTGTCTAGGATGGGAATCCAGAGTTTATATTTCTAACAAGTTACAGGTAGTTCTGATGCTGCTGGCCAAGGCAACACTCTTAGACAATAATTAGCCTAAGGTAAAGGATACAGTTGGCAGCACATGCCAGAATTCTTGCTTTCAGGCACAGAATATGTCCTATATGTCTCTTATGCACTCTTAAATTTTATTCATTTTTTTCTTTCTACATCTCTAACATAATGATAGCAAAATACCTGTCTTCACATTCTCTCATTCTTTCTAATGCCTTATCAAGTCTGAGTGGATGCCTCTAATAAATTTTTTCAGGTCAATTATTATATGTCATAATTCCAGGTTTTCTGGTTTGTTCTTTTTTATAGTTTCTATCTTTTTTGTTGATAATATACTTTTGTTCAAACTTTTGTTCATTTTCCTTATTTTATTTAATTGTCATCTGTGTTGCATTTAATTCATTGAACATCTCAGTGCAAGTTATTATAAATTCTCTATTAGGCATCCCACAGATCTATATTTCTTTAAGGTTGGTTTCTTAAGTATTCTTTGGTCTTTTGGGTGTACCATGTTTCCCTGTTTCTTTCTATGCCTTGTGAGTATTTGTTGAGGCTTGGGCATTTAATAAAACCACCACCTCTTCCAGTCTTTATCCACTGGCTGCATGCAATGGAAGACCTCTGCCAATCAGGCCATCTAGAGTTTCTAGGACCCCTCAAACTTTTTCTGAGCATATCTTTTCTTTAGGCTTATGTGTGTGCTACTAGTCATCTCAAATTTCCACATCCACTTGCCCTTGCTTCTTCTCAGTAGCCTATATTCTCTTGATCCCCTGAAAGACTGTCAAACTGAAGCTCTAATGTGCCATAATTATCATGTTTTCAGCAGTGTCAAAACAAGATTGTTAACCTTGTCAGTGCTCTGAGGCAAATGGGACGGATACGAGTCCCTCAGGGAGCTCTCAGTCTAGTCAGAATTTTGGATGCATTGTTCATCCTTTCTGTCCTTAGGGTGAATCCCCTATCTTGGAAGTTTCCTTTAATCCTTTCTGGTGGTTCTTTCTCCACCTTTGAGGTGTTTACTCACAGGCATGGGCTGAAGAGTATTTTGCTGAATACTAGAAGGGAAACTTATGCAGATCTACAGAACTCTCTATTTCTGCAGCTCTTTCCTCTCTGCCAGTCTTCTCTACATGTTCTAGCTCTCTTGGTCTCCTCACAGTCTTAACTCTGTCTGCCCAACTCAGGGAGTCTGCCACGTTTTCGTTGGGTTTCTCTTCCTTGTTCTTTAGCCTGGAAGCACTCTCAAAGCAGAAAGTATGGTTAAAGTTCATTGTTTCCAGTGTCTCTGGCATTATTTTTATTTACTGCCTAATTTGCCATGGACTAAATATCTTTTTTCCACTTAGTTTGTATAGTTTTTTAGTTATTACAGACAGGAGGGTAAGTATTATAGTTATTATCCTATCTTATTGGATGTGAAACCTACCCCTATCCATGATTTTATGTAACAGTCAATCAAATATGCCTTTGAAATTGCTAATCATATTGCCTTAGTTATAGATAATCATATTTTGGGGTACAGAGGAAATAACAATGAGATTGAAACAAGTTAAAGTTAAACTATTTCTATACAGGTATAGGAACTTGAATTTGAAACTCAGGAGAAAGGTAAGTTTTTGATGTGACTAAAGGAGACCATTGAATAAAATCTATTTGAGAAAAATGTAAAGTTGTTTAGCATATGTATATGACCTTTGTTTTTTATCAATACTTAATATTAAGAATATTTTTATACTGATGCCATAACTAAGATAATATATGGTGTAAAGCAGAGTATTTCCTGAAACAGTTAATATAAACTTCCTCACAGAGAGGTATACAAGGAATTGAATAAACTAAATATGTCAATGTGAAAAAACTGATAAAGACAACCAACCAAGGCTATGTCTACAGGTGCCAATAATTCTTCCACTTTGATCGAATTGACTGTTCAGGTAAAGTAACATCTAGTATATCTAAGTGATTTTTTATCTAGTTCACCAATTGCTAGACAACTTTGGGTCAATCTATCTATTTTGATGTTTATATAAAATGAACAACATATTGGTAAAAATCAACATTAATATTTTGATTTTATGAGTGACATACTAAGTATATAACAAGTTTCATCTATTTTGAAATAGGAATTCTAGTGGCTGTACCTTTATAATTTTATATTAATACTTGTAATATTTTCTGTGATTTTGTATTTTTTTACATGAAGATGTAACAAAATATTTTTTAACTTTTTTTACTCCCATCCCAGCCCACACCCCCCAGCTCTCCCCATCTCCCTCCCATTTCCACTCCCCTTAGTTTTTGTCCATGTGTCCTTTACACTTGTTCCTGTAAACCCTTCCCCTTTTCCCCTAAAATTCTCTCCCCTCTCCGCTCTGGTCACTGACAGCCTGTTCTCTATTTCAGTGTCTTTGGTTATATTTTGCTTGCTTGTTTTGATTTTGTATTTTTATATACTCTTTCTATTTGCCTTTGGCATTCTGTTTTATATTTTAGTTAATAAGTTAAAGAACATTTTAATATTCTTTAAACATTTTTAAAGATTTTATTTATTTAGTTTTGGACAGAGGGGAAGGGAGGGAGAAAGAGAAAGAGACACATCACTGTGTGGTTGCCTCTCATGCACCCTCTACTGGGAACCTGGCCCACAACCCAGACTCGTGCCCTGACTGGAAATCGAACTGGTGACCCTTTGGTTCTGAGGCCAGCACTCAATCCACTGAGCCACACCAGCCACACCCCTTTCTGATTATTCATTTGTAAATAATTTTAAAAAGGGAGATTCATTTAACTTGTGCCTAATTTTTATGAGTATATAAGAATTTTCTGAGTTGTTTTAGTCTATACCACTAACCTAATAAGCTTTACTCACAGGTGAAAGTAGCTTGTAGATTTAGCTTCCAATCTGTCTATTTTCTGTTTTATTGAGAAGAAAACAATGATTGATTTTCTAAGCAGAAACAAAATGGTATGCAGACTTTCTCAAATGACCTCATTTATCCCAATTCATCAAATCTTAAGAGAAATTGCACTTGCTAAGGTTTCTGAGTCTTTAAATGTAATGCCACTTACAGGATTAAGCATGTGCTCTGATTTGATTACTCACCATGATTGTGTTCACCACTTTTCATGTAATATCCACTCAAATTTGTGAATAACAGATGAACTTGTGTAGACGTCCTGACATTGACAACTGAACATTACAATCCATGTTTTTTACTGTTGTTTAATAACAGTTGTCCCCATTTTCCCCCCATTACTCTCTCCTGCCCTCCCATCCTCCCTCCACATTCAGTCCTGTCCCCCCCATTATTTTGTCCATGGGTCCTTTATAGATGTTCCTTGATGAACCTTCCCCTTCTTTAACCTGTTACCCACCTCCCCTCTCCCCTCTGGTCACTGTCAGTTTATTCTTTATTTCCATGTCTCTGATTCTATTTTGCTGTTCATTTGTTTTACTGATTAGGTTCCATTTATAGGTGAGATCATATAGCATTAATTCATGTTTTCTTTTTTAAATGTGTGTGAATGTTGTCTTTCTATGTGGATAGTAATGGGATTAACAAAGGGATAACCCTGTGTCTTCTATGCAGAGCACTGATTCTCTAATTCTAAGATTAAATTGGCCCTGTATAAATATATTCACAATACTGATAATTTTGTATGATATAATATTTAAAGTAAATATACCATATTTTACATAAAATATAAATACTATGTTACTTTATAAAAGAAAAGCTTACACACACTGAGTGGAAAATTAGGGATGTACAAGGTCTTGAGTATAACTAAAGCTTAATTTGATCAGTGTCTCAGATTTCACATCTATGAAAATGAAGAGAAGCATAATCTGAAATTTATTTCAATACATATCAAATTTGCTTTAAATGAAAACCATACTGGCAATAGATGACATTTTAGTCATGAACTTTTAAACTGAGTGTATTTTTTAATTTATTTTTTAGTATTGTTCAATTACAATTGTCCCGCTTTTTCCATATTGCTTCCCCCCACTGGCTCTCCCTGTCAATCCCCACCCCATTGACTGTGCCAATGATTTCTCCATTCATGTTCCTTGACTCGTCCTTTACCCTAAATTTAGTGTAGTTTAAAAAAAATGATTCCTTATTTATTTTAAACTTTATCTCTATTGTTGACATCATTACAGATGTCCCCAGTCCTCCCTTTTGCCGACCTCCACCCAGCCCCTGCCCCTGCCCTTCCCACTAGCCGTCGCCACACTGCCTCTGTGTCTGTGAGTCATACATACATGTTCTCTGGCTGATCCCTTCACCTTCTTTCTTCCAGTCCTCGCTGCCTTCTCCCCTCTGACAGCTGTCAGTCTGTTCCAAACTCAGTGTAGTTTTTATTCATCAATCATTACTAAATTTTCAAATTATGCAGTCTCCTTCACTTTTAAAAGAAACATGTAACAAACCATTCTATTGTCAATTACTTAATTTTCATTTTTTAGTCGTATATTTAAAATCAATTATTATATTTTTATGCAGCCATAGAAAATTTAATCAAAACTATTCTATATTTCTCTTCTTTTACTTGTACAATGAAATTAATCACCACAAAAGCAGCTTTTTAATCAATAAAAGTGATAAAATATAACTATTATTTTAAACTTAATATCTCATACATTTGTAAATTATATAAAATTTCTGTAAGGGCATTAAAAATGTATCTAGATTCTTATTTTATAGTCAATATGTTAAATTCAGTCAACAAAGTTTATTGTAGATTTTTTCTAACATTTCTCTGACCAGAAGAGAAAATAATTTTGATGTAGAGAAGAAAGTAGACATTAAGATCCTTTGTCACAGTTTTACTATTGGTTTACTGATTTTGCAATACATTCACTTAGGCTGTGCTTGCACTTTGGAAGTTAAGAACTAGGCATCTGTAATAACAGCCCAGGGTAAGAACTGCTTTTACCTGGAAACATTTTATTGCTCTGAAAGTGTTTATTACAGGTGTTCACATGTTTCAGGCTGAGTATATTATTCACTTTGTGTGTAATGGCACATTTAAACTTTTCTATATATCACTTAAAATAGCCGTAATGGATTTAACTCTTTTAGAACACAGTAGGAAACTAACAGGCATGAAAAGCTTTTAATCCTACTCTTTCTGCACATTTGTCTGCATTCCTATCAGTCCTCAGCTCTTTTACTCCTTTTTAAAATGTCATTCCTCACATAGGTCCTTGATGTAATCCTCTTTTGCCTCTTCACTACATCAGTGATTTCCTTTAACATTATATTTTTAATCTTCCTTTTTACTGGTTCATCCCTTTAAACCTCTAAACATAGTCATATCTTTTCCTTTTTAAAGAACAACACTCTACCTTTAATTCTTGACTTTCAGGAGCCAATCTTCTACTTCACTTTTTGCCATGATAGAACAAACACATTGTTGCTTTCATATTTACATATTTTTCAATGTCTTTCCAGGGGGCTTATAGCTTCACTCATCTCTCTGCTCTTTTCAGAGAATATTCACATAGCCTTTCTGATACTGTAAGAATTTTACTTTGGTTTTATAACAGTTTACTACTTAAGTGCTATCAATATGAACATTATTTGTCTCAAGACAATAAGAATTTTGTTATGCTTTGGTCTCAGATACATAAATAATAGACCAGCAGTGTGACAAGATTAAATCCAACATAGTTAAAATTGATACTGGGCTATAGACACTCACTAACAAAAGAACAATCTTTATTTCTGGCATGATGGGTATAAATATGAGCAATTTTCCTTTAAATTACAGGTAATTTAATTCCCTTTGAATCTAAAATATCTTTAAAAGATTTTATTTATTTACTTTTAGAGAGGGGAAGGGAGGGAGAAAAAAGGAAGAGGAACATCAGTGTGTGGTTGCCTCTCAAGTGCCTTTTACTGGGGACCTGGCCTGCAACTGAGGCATGTGCCCTGACTGGGAATCGAACCAGTGACTCTTTGGTTTACAGGCTGGCACTCAATCCACTGAGCCACACCAGCCAGGGCCCTTTTAATCTAAATTTAACATGAACATAAGAACATTTCATAGTCAAAGATTCATTGATGACATTAGTCAACACACTTTAAATCAGTAGGAAGTAATTTAAAATATCAATGATCTGCCACTTTTCCTAATTGGAATTAATGTCTTATAGTTCATATTTTATTCATATGGAAATTTTTCTTACAAAAGTAAAACTACATTGATCAACTTTCATTGGGACCATGCTTAATACAGAAACCAATAAAAAATTATTTCTTTGAAAAATGATGAGGCTTAAACTAATGTGCTACAGAGCTCTAATCAGCTCATAAATAGCAGAATAGTCGAGATAACCACACTCATAAAGTAACTTTTCAATTTTATTGCTCATTCTTTTAAAATTCAAGTAAATGTATGTAAATCTAATCAAGAAAGACATATTCATTTTTTATCAAAGAATTTTCAGCCTGCAAAAATCAGCTCAACATTCACTTCAATTAAACCAATTAATTTCAATCATTCCCCAAGGCTTTTCAACAACACAGGACTCTGGTATTAGAACACATTCCTATTCACAGTATAGTCTTAAAGGTCAATCAAAGTGTAGTGGTTATTGATGAATGCTAATGAAACACAGTGTGCCAGCTATCCAAATTTATCCTGGTTTGTAGTTTTATATTAATAAGCACAATAAAATGGATATTAAACAACCATAATTGAAAGTGGTCCTTAAAATAAAGAACATTTTAAAACAGAAAATTTTAAGTTATGGGATATGGGCACATGTTTATATCTACAGATATTTATATATGTTTTTATCTTTGGGTCCAATGTCTTATATGCAACATAAGTTATAGGTGTAAAGAAATTACATACTTCAAGGAAAAATCCTGAATTTTCCTTCCTTAGGGAGAAATTATTATATGTTGGTTGTGGAGCATATCAAATAATTGTGCTACTCAGTCATTGCAATTTTCCCTACATTTCTGGACTCTATTTCTGTAGGGTCTACTCATCTATTCAACGCTGGAATTCTTTAGGTTTCTCTTATCCCTCTTTTTACTCTTATTCCCTTGCCCTCGGTCAGTGGTTTTGAATCCTGGAACCACCAGGGTCACTATCCTTGAGAATGTTTGTTAGATACGTGAATTCTCAGCTCCCATACTAAAGCTAGTGAATCAGAAACTCTGGGGTAGCCCCAGAACTGTGTTATAACAAGTCCCCCAGTTGATTCTGTTATACACAAAAATTTGTAAACCATTGTCCTAGCTCCTCTCACCTGTGCCCATGGATTAAAATACTATTTCAGCACAGATGACTTGCAAATTATAAATTGAGTCCAATCCTATTCTCTGAGCACCAGATTCAGAGGCATTGACTATTTGAAACTCCATAGGATGTCTTAAAGATACTCCAAACTCTACACGTCCAAAGATGGAACTGACAATTTTATCTCTGAAATATGGTCCTCTTCCAGCATTCCCTATTTTATTATAATTATAAATACATCCACCTTGTTATACAAGCCTGAAACCTAGTACTCATCCCTGACATTTCCCTTTCTCTAAAACTGTATGCCAAATTTGTTGATTATACTTCCTAAAGGTATCTTTTTATTTTTTAAATATTTATTTATTTATTTTTATTGTTGTTCAAGTAGAGTTGTCTTCATTTTCACCCCATCATGCATCCACCCCTCCCCCACCAGCCCCATCTATGCCTCCCACCCTCAAACCTAACCCCTTTGGCTTTGTCCATGTGTCCTTTGTTCAATATTATATTAGTTTCAAGTATAAAGTATAGTGCTTAGAAATTATATAATTTATGAAGTGATATTCCTGATAAGTCTGGAACCCACCTGGCACCATACACAATTATGACATTATGGATTATATCCCCTAAGTTGTATTTAAATCCTTGTGACTATTTTATAACTGTCAACTTGTACCTCTTAATGCTTTCATATTTTTCACCCACCTCTCCAATCTCCCCAAAGATATTTTGAATACATCCACTTGTTCTCATTTTTACGCCCACTATTCCACCACAAACAAGTCTTTTTACCTGTCTCTTCACATGTACTTTGGTCCCTCTTGCGATCTCTTCACCATCTGCTCTGGTTACCTATTTCTAAAATGCTTTTAGGTGCTTATCTTGGCCCTTGAAATAGACTAACATCCTTATCATAATGGTTTATAAGGCCTTCAGTGTCTGATTAATGCTTGCTCCTATAGCCTCAGCTTATATCATGCTACTCCTTCCTCTCCACAGTGTAGCAGCCTGGCCTTCTTTTAATTATTATAGGTCTCTTCAACTACACTGAGCTCTACTAAGATTGAAATAATCTTTTTACTCTTTTACACTTTTTTTGTTGAAATATCTCACTTGTACAATTTTTTATTGTTAGTCTATTACAGCTGTCCCAACTTTTCCCCCTTTGCCTTCCTCTGCCCATCCCACCTCCCACTCCCAGTCAGTCCCCACACTGTTGTCCATGTCCATGGGTCATTCACACATGTTCTTGAACTAGTCCTTTCACCATATTTCCACCATTTTAACTGCATTTTTTCATTCTAAAAAAGCATGCCATTGTATTTACTGGACCTAGTATGACACCTGAAATATAATGGAAGCTCAATAAATATAGGTTGAATCGATGAATAAGTAGAAATTACTTACTAATTCATCTCATCTGAACATTCAGCAGCAAAGTAGAAACTCTTGATTCTCACATGGGAGACTTGGAAAGCACTAGAGGAAAAAAGGCAGAAAGCAGATAATTTCATTTTCTTTCCAACAATCATTTAAACATTTAGTATTTTAACCAGAAAAGGGTCACAGCAACCATGTAACACTATCCCTATTTTGTATACAAGTAAATAAAAGTCCAGAGATTAAATGACTAGCTAAAGGCAATATGGTAGTGACCGATACTTAATTAGAACACTGATTTTTAGTACAGTGCTTCAAGAATGTTCTGTGTTTCTTAGACAATTAATAGCTCTCTTGTATCACAGTCATCATTTGTTCACTCCACTTACCCCCTTCCAATAAGCATGATTGAAATTTCCAAATAACATTAATCAGTGTCCTCCTAGAAGGGTATACAGTAGAGAGGAAGAGGTGCAGACACTTTTTATCTACTTTTCTTATTTAATTCTGGCTGATGCTTTCAGGTTCTTTTTTTTTTTTTAGCATTCTTTCATTTCTGGTACAGTGACATTTTGCTTGTATCTTTAACCTCGTAACTCTAGTTTTATTTTGATATGTCTGGATTATCTATTCACTGACTTTTTAAAAAAAGCCTTTATTTATTTACTTTTAGAGAAGGAAAGGGAGGGAGAAAGAGAGGGAGTGAAACGTCAATGTGTAGTTGCCTCTCATGTGCCCCCTACTGGAGACCTGGCTCACAACCCAGATGTCCTGACTAGGAATTGGACCGGTGACCCTTTGGTTCACAGGCCCAGCTCAATCCACTGAGCTACACTAGCCAGGGCTATTCAGTGTCTTTTGAGGACTAAGAACAATCCCATTAACCTTAACTTTCTTAGTGGTAAGCACAATGTTTTACAAATAGAAAGTGATTCATAATTGTTTGGGGATAAAAATAATATTTTTCTGGTTATGAATAAATAATTGAAATATCTTAGATTTTATTTCTTTAAGTGTTAATATTGCAACAGATTAAAATATATTTTCAGAAAGACAATAGATTAATGCTTAATTTTTAGACTATGATTATTATCTATGCTTTTCAATAACTATAAAATATTGTAACCTCCATTCATATCACTCAAACAAGCTATGTATCTAAACCATTTAACTATATTTCTGTACCAGAGGTATCTTCTATTTGTCAAAAATATTTTAAGAAATATGAATGCTTATACATATTAGATTGGATCTGCATAGCTCAAAAGTATTTTAAAAGTTTTTAAAAATTGGTCAAAAATATGACAGTGACCAGAGAGGAGAGGGGAGAGGGATAACAAGGGAAAAAAGAGGAAGGGGAAAACAAAGGAACAGAATAGAAGACTCATGGGCACAGACAATGGGGGGAATTGGCTGTGGGCGTTGGGGGGGTGGGACAGGGAAAAGCAGTGGGGAAAAATGTAGGAGAACTCTAACTGGACAACAATAAAAAAATTTCAAAAATCTACTTGTGAGTAGCTAGGCAAAATGTTCTACTTGTTTAACAATTGACTTCAATTTAAAAAGTAAAATTAATTTGTTCAATTAATTTGTGTTCAGGCATAGACATAAATAGCCATTTCTATTCATTTCACTGTATCTTCAATATCAATTTTTTTAAATTCAAGTTAACTTTGTATGTGAACATATAGATTCAACAGATGCATATCAAGAGAGAGAGTGAGAGAGAGAGAAAGGACATTTGAATGGTAGTGATATATTTTAGAAGTGATATAAAATGTGCCTAACAGAAAATAATTGTTTATTATTATTTTTCTAAGGATCATAACTCTTTTATGTCACTCAAATAGTTTTGCTTTAAGGTCAATTGTAGCCATGCATGAATGCAAACCCCAATGTCCTATCTTCTAGGATTCACATATTTAAATGTCATTAAAATTAAGAGAAATTTTCTACATAAATCCTCTATTCATCAATGAATGCATTTCATGGTTTTAGTGTTCTTAAAAATAGCTTCTGATAAGACAGTACACCTCCAATTGCATTGATTTACATGTAATAAATGTAACATGTGGTGTTTTGTAATTTCTTTGCTAAGTATATTATTGCTTTTGTTCATTTTTCTAGTAATTTAAGCTCTGGATGGTTCTCTCCTAGGTATTGCTTGCAACACACTTTAAGTGGCTAAGACTCTCCTGAGTTAGCCTTTCATACAAGAACAACCATTTCAGTACTGTCTTGTGCCAAGAATTTGTACTCCACTGTAGCAAGAGTGGAGGATGCTGTCACTGATTTAATAGAACATTACTCTCAACATAGTATGAATTTTCAGTTAATTAATGCTTTTCAATTCAATACATGTTTGATGAATGGACACTGCTTGGTAGGCACCATCCCTACTAGGCACAGATAAAACACTTCTAACACTACTTTTCCGTAAAAGGAGGGTATTAGACTTGGTAAGGAAGTTTCTTCTTGCAGTAACATTTTTATGAATCAATAGGTACACACATTAGGTTAAATTCAAATTCCTTCAAGGGAGGACTTAATTTTTCTCTTAGTAGAGAGTATATATGTATATATACACTTTATATTACTGTTGTTCAAGCAGGTTGCCTCTATTTCCCCCCCCCAGCCCCCACCCCTGCCCCACCCATCCCTGCCTCCTACTCTCAATCCTACTCCCTTTGGCTTTGTCCACATGTTCTTTATGCATGTTCCTGAAAACCCTTTTCTTTCTTCCCCCCCATTGTCCCCCTCCCCTCTGGTTACTATCAGTTTGTTCTTTATTTCCATGTCTCTGGTTGTATTTTACTTGCTTGTTTTGTTGGTTAGGTTCAACTTATAGGTGAGATCATATGGTATTTGTCTTTCACAGCCTGGCTTATTTCATTTAGGATAATGCTCTCCAGTACCATTCATGCTGTCACAAAGGGTAGGAGCTCCTTTTTTCTTTCTGCTGTGAAGTATTCCATTACATAAATGTACCAGTTTTTTGATCCACTCATTTACTGATGGGCACTTGGGTTGCTTCCAACACTTGGCTATTGAAATTGTGCTGCTATGAAATTGGAGTGCATGAGTTCTTTTGACTTGGTGTTTCAGGGTTAATAGGGTATAATCCCAGCAGTGAAACTGCCAGGTCAAAAGGCAGTTCCATTTTTAGTTTTCTGAGGAAACTCCATACTGATTTCCACAGTGGTTGAACCAGTCTAAATTGCCACCAACAGTGCACTAGGGTTCCCTTTTCTCCACAACCTCACCAGCACCTGTTTGTTGATTTGGTTATGATGGCCATTCTCACTGGTGGGAAGTGGTATCTCACTGTGGCTTTAATTTGCATCTCTCTGATGGCTATTGATGCTGAGCACCCTTTCATGTCTCTGGACCCTCTGTATGTCCCCCTTCGAGAAGTGTCTGCTCAGGTCCTTTGCCTATTTTTTAATTGGGTTGTTTGTCTTCCTGGAGTGGAGTGGTGTGAGCTCTTTATATATTTTGGAGATCAAACTCTTCTCCAAGGTATCATTGGCAAATATGTTTTCCAATACAGTTGGCTCCCTTTCCATTTGCTGATGTTTTCTCTAGCCATGCAGAAGCTTTTTGTTTTGATGAAGTCCAATTTATTTATTCTTACCTTTATGTCTTTTGCTCTAGGCGACATATTGGTGAAAATACTGCTGCATGGAATACCTGAGATTTTCCTCCCTCTGTTATTCTCTAGTACTTCTACTGTGTCATGACTTATATATTTAAGTCTTTTATCCACCTTGAGTTTATTTTTGTGTATGGTGTAAGTTGATGGTTGAGTTTCATTTTTTTTTTGCATATAGCTGTCCAGATCTTCCAACACTGCTTGTTGAAGAGGTTATTTTCACTCCATTTTATGCTTCTGTTCCTTTTGTTGAATATTAATTGGCCATAGAGCCTTGGGTTCACTTCTGGGCTCTCTATTCTGTTCCATTGATCTATGGGTCTGTTCTTATGCCAGAACCAGACTGTTTTGTTTACTGTGGCCTTGTAATATAGTTTGAAAATAGGTATTGTGATCCCTCCCACTTTGTTGTTTTTTCTCGAAATTGCTGTGGATCTTCAGGGTCCAAAATTTATGCTTCCTTATAATTTTTTGAAATGTTTGTTCTATATTTGTGAAATACGTCATTGATATTTTAATAGGGATTGCCTTGAATCTATAATTTGCTTTGGGTCATATGGACATGTTGATGATATTAATTCTTCCAAGCCATGAACATGATGTATGCTTCCATTATTTGTGTTTTCTTTAATGTCCTTCTTTGGTGTTATGTAATTTTCTGAGTAAAGATCTTTCACCTCCTTGGTTAGGATTATTCCTAGGTACTTTATTTGTTTTGTTGCTATAGCAAAAGGGATTTTGTTCCTGATTTCTGTGTCTCATGCTGGTGTACAAAAATGCTTTCAAAATGCTTTCAAAGTCAATGAATATTGACTTTGAAGCCCACTGTTTTTGCCAAATTATATTATTAGGTTGAGTAGTTTTTGGTGGAGTCTATAGGGTTTTCTATGTGCACTATCATGTGATCTGCAAACAGTGACAGTTTTACTTTATCCTTTCCAATGTTAATGCCTTTTATTTCTTTTCCTTGTCTGATCACTGTGGCTAGGATTTCTAGTACTATGTTGAATAGATGTGAAGAAAGTGGACACCCTTGTCTTATTTCTGATCTTAGTGGGAAAGCTTAGCTTTTGCCTGTTGAATATGATGTTTGCTGTAGGTTTCTTGTATATGGCCTTTATTATGGTGAGGTATGCTCCCTCTACTCCCAATTTGCTGAGTGTTTTTTATCATAAATGTGTGCTATACCTTATCAAATGCTATTTCCACATCTATTGATATGATCATGTGACTTTTGTCTTTCTTTTTATGTGATGTATCACATTGATTGATCTGTAAAAACTGAATAAACCTTGCATCCCTGGGATGAACCCCACTTGGTCATAGTGTATGATCTCTTTTATGTATTGCTGGATGTGGTTTGCCAATATTTTGCTGAGGATTTTAGCATCTATATTCATCAGCAATATTGACCTGTAGTTTTCTTTCTTTGTTCTGTCTTTATCTGGTTTTGGAATTTGGATAAGCTGGCTTTGTAAAAAGAACGTGGGAGTCTTCCCTATTCTTGGATTTTTGTAATAGTCTGAGAAGGATAGGGGTTAGCTCTTCCTTAATTGTTTTGTAAAATTCTCCTGTGAAGCCATCCTTTCAGGGATTTTGTGTGCCAAGAGATTTTTTGATTACTGCTTCAATTTCATCAGCTGTTATCAGTCTGTTCAGGCTTTCTGCTTCTTTTTCATTCATTTTTGGAAGGTTATATTTTTCTAGAAATTTATCCATTTCACCTAGGCTTTCAAATTTCTTGGCATATAGTTGTTCATAGTAATTTCTTACAATCCTTTGTACCTGTGTAGTATTAGTTGTAATCTCTCCTTTCATTTCTGATTTTGTTTATTTGGGTCCTCTCTTTTTTTTTTCCTTGATGAGTCTGCTTAAAGGCTTTTTTATTTTGTTTGTTTATCTTTTCAAAGAACCAGCTCCTGTATTTGTTGATCCTTTGGATTGTTCTTTTAGTCTCTATGTTGTTTAATTGTGCTCTGATCTCAGTTATTTCCTTCCTCCTACTCACTCTGGGCTTTGTTTGTTGTTATACCTCCAGTCCTTGTGGACATAGGGTTAGGTTGTTTATTTGAAATGTTTCTATCTTTTTTAGGTAGTCCTGTATTGCTATGAACTTCCCTCTCAGGACTGCCTTTGCTGTGTTCCATAGGTTTTGGACTGTTGTGTGTTCATTTTCGTTTGTTTCCAGAAACTTTTTGATTTCTTCCTTGATCTCATTATGAAACCATTCATTGTTTAATAGCATGCTATTTGATCTCCATGAATTTGAGCGTTTTTGAGTTTTTTCCTCAAGGTTGGTTTCTAGTTTCAGGCCATGGTGTTCTGACAAAATGCTTGATATGAATTTGATTTTCTTGAATTTGTTGAGGCTTGTTTTATGTCCTATCATGAGGTCTATCTTTGTAAATATCCCATGTACATTTGAAAAGAATGTGTGTTTTGCTTCTTTGGGATGAAACATATATATATAAAATCAGTTAAGTCCATTTCGTCTAGGGTATTGCTCAATGCCACAATATCCTTGTTGATAATTTGTTTGGAAGATCTGCCCATTCTTGACAGTGGGGTGTTAAAATCCCCTAGTACAAGTGTGTTGCTGTCTATATGTTTCCTGAAGTCCTCCAAGATTTTCCTTATATATTTGTGTGCTCCTATGTTGGGTGCATATATGTTGACAATGTTTATGTCTTTTGGGTAAATTTTTTCCTTGAGTATTATGAACTATCCTTCAGTGTCACTTTTTATGGTCTTTGTTTTGAAGTCTATTTTGTCTGATATACATATTGCTACACCAGCTTTTCTTTTCCTGTCCATTTTCTTGAATATTTTCCCCCAAACCTTTACTTTCAGTCTGTGTAGGTCTTTTCTTCTGAGGTGGGTCTCTGGTGGGCAGCATGTATATCGGTCATGATTTCTTATCCATTCAGCTACTCTGTCTTTTGATTGGAGCATTTAATGCATTACCATTTAAGGTTATTATTGATAGGTACTTATTCATTGACATTTTACTCCCTTTGCACCTGTGTTCCTCTCTCTCTCTCACTCTTTTTCTTCCTTTTTTAAAAAAGCAGTCCTTTTAGCATATCTTGCAGTGCTGGTTTGGTAAAGGTGTATTATTTGAGTCTGCTTTTGTCTGGGAAGCTCCTTATTTCACCTTCCATTTTAATTGAGAGCCTTGCTGGGTAAAGTGGCCTTGGATGCAGACATTTGCGTTTCATTACTTGTAATATTTCTTGCCCTTCTGGCTGGTAGTATTTCTCTTGAGAAGTCAGCTGCTAGCCTTATCTGGGCTTCCTTGTGTGTTACTTCCAGTGTCTCCCTTGTTACCTTTAACATTCTCTGTTTGTCTTTTAAATTTTGCTATTTGAATAATGATGTGTCTTGGAGTGGGCCTCTTTCACTGACTCTTGACTGGGACCCTCTTGCTTACTGAACTTGCATGGCTTTTCCCCTCTCCCAGTTTGGGAGTTTTCTGTCATTATTTTTTCAAACAGGGATTTTTATCCCTTGCTCCTTTTCTTCTCTTTCTAGTATTTCTATGATTCTAATGTGGTTGTATTTCATGTTGTCAAGGTAATAAATTACCTTAAGTTATCTTCACATTTTTTAGTCCTTTTTCGTGCATCTGCTTTACCTGAGTGTTTCTTTCTACCTTGTGTTCCAGCTCACTAATTCAGTTCTTTGCTTCATCCAGCCTGCTTGTATTTCTTTCTAGTGTATTTTTTATTTCAGAAATTGTATTCATTTCTTTCTGGTTCTTGTTTATATTTTTATTTCCTTTTTCATACTGTTGTAGTTCTCACTCAGTTGTTTGGAGTTGTCTGTGAGTTCCTCGAGCATCCTTGTCAGCATTCTTTTTAATTTTATATGTGATACTTTGCTTGCGTCTGTTCATTTAGCTCTTTTACTGGGGAGTCTTCCATTCATTTTGATTGTGTTTTTTTTTTGTCTCAGCATTTTAGGTGACTCTATTTGTTGGTCTCTGTGATTCCCAGTGCTTTGCTTTGCCATTTATCTTTGTATGGTGCATTTCTATGGTTCTGTGGGACTCAGTGGTGTGGTCTCGTTGATCTACTTGTCTGGATGCTTTAGGGTTACCCTTCCTTTTGTTTGTGTGGGCTCTCTTGTTGTAGTTGGGCTTTACCTGTGGGTGGCTCTTTTTTGGTGGGTTGTCTCCTCCAGTGGGTTTACTGGTATTCACAACTCCTACATTGTCTTGTATGAGATCGGGGCAAAGCAAAGGTGGAGTAGATTATGACAGCAGAGAGTATTCTGTGGGATTTAAAGTATGAAGAAGTGGAGAAGAGATAGGAGATCTTTTGAAGAAGTACAGCAATACCCATGATATTTCACCCAACTAGCCACTTTTTATAAAAGGTGAAAATAGATAAGACTCTTATTAGAAGGAAAAAGAATGTGAGCTGACTTTAGAGAGCAGAGTATGTATGCAAGGTTACATGGTGAGATATAGTAAGAGTAAGGAATATAAACTTGGCATAGTGTGCAAGAGAATAGAATTAATCACAACAGTAATTAAGCTCAGGAAAATGATTAAATGGATTAAGACCAGGGAAGGGTGCACTGCGAGCTTTTAATAACAATAATATGATAAGATATATTATATTATTTCTTATCATTATTTCTAATCATAATCTGAGTAGAAAGAATAAAAAGTTAAAAAAACACAAGAGTAGTGTGTTATTGGAATATGAGTGAAGTTTAAGAAAAATTAGAGTGCAATATGAAGGGGAGAATAAAGAAAACCAATAAAACAATGAAATCAAACAAAGTAAGCGACCAAACAAAAAGCAGAAAAAAGAGAGATCAACTATAAAAATAAAAAATCAAATAAATAAAAATAACAAAAAAATGCAACTTCTAAAGGCTAGCAAAGCAATATTTGTCTCAGTTGTTGGTGTTTACCTTCTGACTTCTGTCTAGATCTGTCTTCAGTCTTCTCACAGCTCCAGGTCTTATTGTCTCCCACTTGAGGGGAAAAAAAGCCTTTTGCTGACTTTAAAGCTGCCGAGAGGGTTTTGCTGGCTTTCCTGAAAGCTGCAGTCAGATGAGGGCTGCCCTCCATTTTTTTTTCTTTCCTGTAGTTCTGCGAGGACGGGGGCTCAGGCTGGGCTACAATATTCACAGGTGTCCAGTTTCCATTCCACACCCTTTGAATGTTGTACGGCCCACAGTTCCATCATACATATGTACCAGCCTGGTGCCTATGGTCCACCTCATTGTGTGATCCTTTGATTAGTCCATGGGGCGCATCGAGTGGGAGCAAATTGCATGCCTACTTCTTCCTCTTCATTGGCCTGGGCCTGAGCATGCACAAGGTCCCTTCAGGGCAGTTTAGTTCTCCTATTGAATTAAGTCTCTCTGGGTGCTGCTACCTCTCCAAGCCCCTGCTGCATCCCTTTGGTCAGTCCCTGAGGTACCCTGAGTAGGAGCAAATCGAGCCCCCTTCCTCCCTCTAAGCTGGCCCAGCTGCTCTGCATCAGCAGTCCTTGCAACAGCAGCTGAGGGCCTTTTTTGGGCCAGTTCCCCTTGTTTGCAGGCAGGCTGTTTCTAACAAGTGTCTGACTTTCCACACAGACCAACCCTCTGACCAGTCCAGAGACTATCTGGGCCATAGTCAGTCATAGTCCATCTCTTCTCCCATATACAAGTGCAACCCAGCTCCCCGATTTCTCTGATACTGTTCCAGCCAGCAACCATAGTCCCAGGCAGGGTGCACTGCCAACCTTGTGCCTTTTATAGTGTCTTTATTCCCCTAGCAACTTTAAGCATCCAAGCTCTCTCCTAATGCAGGTCTGTGAACTCGACACTCTGGGAGGGGAGGGAGCCACCAAGTCACAATCACTGACCTGGCTCTCCTTCAGAGCTGCTGAAGCCTCCACAGTCTCCAACGCAGGGCCCAGGGACCCTCCTGTCAGCCTGCAATATCTCCTTACCATTTGTTTTTAAATGTCCTCTGCAACCTTTCTCTTCCAAACTTCATATTGGCTGGGATTCTGTTGGCTATTCACTCTGTTCCTTGGAAGATCAGCCAGGTGTCCCAGCTGGGTGCACAGGCAAGTGGGTTTACCTCCCACCTACCTCACCACCATCTTCCTATTCCATAGTCCATATGTATACTTTTAAAGTAGCATGATGTAAAGGGAAGAGCTCAAGCTTTGGAATCAATCAGACTTGAGTCAAATCCAGACTCTGCCAAATACTAGGTGAGTTACAATGGAAAGTTAATTTAACCTCTCAGTTTTTACGTATGTAAAATTAGGATAATGCCCCACAGGGTCATTGTGAGTATTAAAGGAAACAGTGTATTGGAATGCTTACTATACAGTACCTGGCAAAAAGTATGCACTGAAAAGGTAGCAGGTGACAACAATTGGGCTTTTTAGAAGTCAGAATTTTTCAAGTACTTTTTTAAGGAAAGAAACATTCTATAAATACTGCGATGTTCAAAAGGGTTTAAGCACATGTGACTGAAAACTGACACTCTGGATTAAAATATTTGTACTTCTAAGTCCTTAGCCCATTTTTAAAGTGGATTATTTGTCACAAATGGTAAGGTTTCATTCTTTTCATGGGCTAATAATATTCCACTGTATATATGTACCACATCTTCTTTATCCAACCATCCATTGATGGGCACTTATGTTTCTTGCATATCTTGGCTATTGTGAATAATGCTCATTCTGTGTGCATTGGAAAAGAATGTATATTCTCCTGTTTTGTGGTGAAATGATCTAAAATATCAATTAACTCCATCTGCTCTAATGTGTCATTTGAGAAACTTAGTTAGTACACACAAAATTTGAGAGATGTGATCCATATGATTGGATTGTTGTTATCATTTAGTAAATTACTTCTAATGGTAAGTGACTTGGACTTTGAGTACCTTCACTGTCTTTGAAAATAAAACCAGTTTTCTGTCCTCATCCCTGTTGCTGTTAGACAAATCATTCCTCTATATTTCATGCAGGTCAGGTGTGAAAAAATTATGCTGTTTTCCACAGCATAATTTCAAGGTTTTCCATAATTTTTTCCATAATTTTCCCACAGCAATGCTTGATACACAGTTGAATACTATTTAGACAAACTCTAAAGTTCACAATAGAAAATTATGCAGTCTTGTAGCTGGAAAGCTACTTAAGAGAATAATTTCTTTCTACTTCTTACTTCAGGCTTCAGTATTTAAAGGCTCTGAGAGAGTGTAAGTTATTAAAAGGTAAAAACTGTATCATTTTCCTCAATAGCCAATTCTGATCATATGTTCCACCTTATAGATAACTCAAGCTCTCCTGCTTCAATGTAAACACATTTCTTTGCAATTTTCTTTTCAATTCTTCAACTGTCATGCCATATATTTTTCAAAAATTTTATATTATGTAATAATATCACTCTTTCTACCACTGAACCACAATAATTTCTTTAAGGTTTCTTCATGGAATCTATTTTTGTATCCCTTTGATTGGATTTATTTGTATTCCCTGAGTCTTCTCAAGTTTCATCATATCTGTTCTGAAGTGTGATAAAAAAAAGATGAGCAATAATAAGAGTCTGACTAACACCACAGAGGAAGCATAACATTCAGTAACTTATATGTGTGCATCCTTTCAATATATCCTAGTTTTATACTTGCATCCCCCAACACCTTAATTTTATAGCTCTGATATAACAGCATATATGGAAAACTTTGACTCCTAGATGGTTTTCCACTGTTTTATTGGTGGTGGATTTGTCTTTACATTTTCAAATAGACAGAATTTTTTTTCAAAATTTGGTAGACATTTTTAAGCATTAACTGAATTATCAAATGTCTTCTAAGATATTAGCCACAGCAGATGCAAGAGTCGCTGTTTCTTTTTGATCCTTTGCTTGATTTCCTATAAACCCATTCCTATAAACCCATGGTCAATAGAACTAAACCCACATGTGACTTTATTAAACCATAATAAATAAGCAAAAGGAAAGATAATAACTTCATGCTGATTGAGTCACCTCCTCCTAAGCTTGCCAATGATTATATGTCTACATTTTTGATTATAGAAATTATCCTACAGTAATGACAATGTATCACTTGAAGAACATAGCAAAATACTAGGGATTGTAATACAGTCAATTAAAGAAAGAAAGACTCAATAAAAAGATTGTATATGACTCTTTCTACAAAGGAGGGTAGCAGATATTTTGAATATTTTGCAAATAAAGTGAAGAAAACTGAAAAATGGGCTAAAGAAGTGTGCCAATTTAAAAGTGATAGAATTAATGTATTAATCTTATGGAATCTATTAACTATAAATTCTAATTACAACATAATTCTGAAACACGAATATTTCAAAGGACCAGGAATATGGCTACTAAAAAGCTTAAAATTATATATGTGAATCACATATTTCTATTGTACAGTGCTGTTCTGGACCTTGGACTTATAGATCTACTTCTACTTACTTGTTTTTTCTGCAGTGTGCAGCCAAGTTAATTCTGAATTCAGGTAGATATATAAACCCATCAGCTTTGGTATTCTACAAAAAATGGAAGAAGGAGAGAATAAGAGAATGTAAGGAAAAGACTTAACAGATAATGTTAAACCTTGAAATGAAGAGCCAAGAAGCAAGTCACCATGGTAGTAATGACCACATTTTTCTAGACAGCTTACTCAAGAATGCAGTTTGCTTAGCATGCACTTAAATAACTGCACAAAGCAAATGGGCTGTGCATTCATTAAACCAGTGATAGTAACAATGAACTCTTCTATTAATGATTACACAGAGTTACTTAAAAATATCTGAATAGCTTTCAACTTATTAGGACATTTAAAGCAGACAAACAGTATTTCAACAAAGACCAGCAAACACAGTGGTGGTAGCAACATTTAACACATTTCTAAATCTCAAGGTGCCTAATAGAGAACAACAATCACACATACCTATTATTTTTATTTCCAAAGCTCTTTGAAAATATCTAATAATGAAATTGCTCAGCATTAAATTGTTTAGTATGGGCATCAGAGAACTGTATCTGGAATATGGCTATTACTCCCTTGTCTTTCTTATCCTATATTTGCTCTCCTGATCTCTGATATTACAAACAACCTATTAGCTTTCTAAGAAATTGGCATAAGACAACACAAAGGTTAGTAACATTGTCTAACTAATTTATAGAGCTTAATAAAGTCTAGTGATTCTAATTCTACCAATGTCTATCAAGTCACTTATTCTTTCTGAGTCACAATTTCTTCAAGGATAAGAAAGAGGAACAGAATGTTGTTATATTGTAATGTTTACATCATGCATTGAAGTTCCTAAGGAAGGGTTCTATAGAAGTATTTAAGTTATATGAAAATATAAAGTCAGCAATCACCGAATTAAAAATAAAAATCTTATACATTTAATAACAACCTGACAAAGGACCATCTGGGAAAAATACTCACAAAAGTGGGTCCATTAAAAAAGACACTAGAACTTTGATTCAGCTTGTATTAGTCTAATTAATTGTGAGAGTATTATACCAATGAAGCGAAAACATGGTAGCTAGAATTTACTATCTTTTAATGTTTAATTTGGATAGGGATAAGGTAAACAATATTCATCATGTAGGGCTATGAAAACAACGTGAAATTATTTGATATTTCAAAATTGCACTTAAAATGTTTTATACTTGAAATAGAGTATTCTGAAAATTGGTTGGGGATGAGAAAATTAAAAATATGATGGAAAGTAATGTTTATTCAGGACCTATTATGTGACAGGCATTGTGCAATGGTATTTTATATATATATATATTAATTCATTTAATCATCACAACTGTTCATTAATTCAAATAATATCTATTGAACACACACATTATGCCACATGTTGAACACTTTGTTGATCTATTTGGGATAAATTTGAGAGAGAGAAGGAGTGTTTGGGAAAGATTATAATTCATGGCAATGCATCCATTAATACAATAATTACAAATAAAAATATAAACTTACAAGTATAATAAATGTTATGAAAGAGAAGTACATGATGCTATGAGAGCTAATAAGAATTGATCAAGTTAAGGTGAGATTAGGAAGGCTTTCTTACAGTAGTGATGTATTGAAGTGAAATCTAAAGGGAGATCAGGAGTTAATCAGGTGAGGGTGTCAAAAAGAAGTAATAGCATATACAGAGGTCCTGTGAGTAGATGGAGCAAAGCACATTAGAGGAAGTGAAAGAAGGCCAGTGTGACTAGAGTGTAAAAATTACAAAGGTGCATTGTACAAGATGTGATTTAAGAGGTATGAGATCCATGTGAGGCATGGTAGTCCATATTAACCATATTAAATAATTTTTTCTAAGATTAATAGGAAGTTATTGGTGGTTTTAAATAACTGTTACAGATGAGAGAGTTGGATGAAGTTTGTTAGTGGTCATATGATAAAACTTTTATTTAAAAATCCATCAGAGTAGAGTGGTAGACAGATTAGAGGGAGGCAAAAATAGATGTGGAGTGACAGGTTAAAAGGCTATTGAAATTGTTCAGGTGAAAGATGATGATAGGTTATACTTGGTGCAGGCAGTGCAATGGAGAGAAATTGATGGATTTGAAAGATATTTAGGAGATAATATTGGCCAGACTTATTAGCTATAGGAGTTAAAAGAGTGGAGGATTTGAGGGTGACTCCTTAGAGGGAAATCATTGGAAGAAAACATAATTTGAGAATGGCGAGATCATAATTTTTGTTTTGTACACATTGAATAATAGGTGCTCTTGAGATATCCCAGTGGAGAGATAAAAGGAACTTATGAGTCTTCAAATTCAGAATAGCATTTGAGGGTGTAGATATAAGTATGTGGTGTGTATGCATGTATTAAATGAAATCATAGAAATAGGGTAAATGATCTAGAATGAGCATAGAATGAAATGAAAGGATAGAACTAATCCCCGAATAACTCCAACTTTTAATAGTCTGGGAGAGTAGGGAAATCCTGCAAAAATTAAAATGAAGAGTTGTAGCAGTGGCAGAAGATGTAGGAGGAAAACCAAAAGAAGTTAAGATAAGGTTTGAAAATGTCTGCTAGATTTAGCCACATGGAGGCTCGTGGTAACCTTATTAACATTTTCCAATGGAGTAATGGGAGTGGAAGGAAGATTGGAGAGCACTGAGGAGAGAGATAATAGAGACAGCAAGTGTGAAGATCACTATACTGAAATTGAGAACAGGCTGACAGCGACCAGAGGGGAGAGGGGAGGGAATTTCAGCGGAGAAGGGGAAGGGTTTGCAGAAACAAGTATAAAGGACACATGGACAATAACAAGGGGGGGAGGGAATGGGAGGGAGGGCTGGGGGGGTGGGAAGGGGTGGGAGGGAAAGTCAGAAAACTGTACTTGAACAACAATGAAAATAAAAAGTAAAATAAAATGAAGAAAAAACCTTTTGATTGTGAAAGACAGAGAGTTAGGGTCAAAGCTGGGTATTTATTTTCAGCTTGAGACTTGCTTCCTCCACTGGGATAAATTAAGGACACCTAACGCTTAACATGTCCAACAACAAAGTCAAGATCTTGTCCATTTTCCACAAAAACAAACAAACAAGAAAAATAGAACCAGAAACATTGAAATACAGAACAAACTGATAGTAACCAGAGGGGATGGGGGAGAGGGATGATGGGGAAAAAACAGAGGAAGGTCCATCAATGAACATGTATAAGGGACACATGGACAGAGCCAAAGGGGGTAGGTTCAAGGGTGGGAGGTGGGGATGGGTGGGACAGGGGGCTGTGGAGGGGTAAAAGTGAAAACAAATGTACTTGAACAACAACAAAACACACAAACAAAGAAAAACAAAAAACAACCTGGTTTTAGACTGTTTTCAAAATTACTAAAATGTGTCGCATTTATCTGCTTTCTATCTAAACAAAAAAGACTGCAGCATGTTTAAAAGTGTATGAGGTGAATCAGGTTGAGAGGGAGAAGATCAATATATATGAGAGGAATAAAAATAGTAGGCAAATATTACTTGCCTTGAGAAAAATGAAGAAAATGAGTCTCAGAGAAGTTAAGTAACATGATCAATCTCCTGAATCTAAGTAAAAGAACCTGGGTAACAAACCAGGTGTTTTTGGTTTCATAACCATTAATTACAATGCCTTTCCTATAAATTAGTTTCTAGCAATAAGTGATACCAGTGGCCTATTTTGTAATATTAGGTATTATGAGCATCCCTCTGTTTGTCAGACATTCACTTCCCTAATACTAATTCAAAGATTAAGACCTATTGTAACTCAGTGGTAATAGATGGACTTTCTTCCTTCCTGGTGCACTTACATTCAGGTGAGACAACCAGTAGAGAGTTGACTGTTTCAAAACAAACCAGAATTTTTTCCAACTAAAAAAGGAGATTCCTCTAGACTTCTGTTTTTTCCAAAGCCATCCCTTGCATTCCCCATGCACTTAGAAAAAAGTCTAAGTCTTCCTTAGAAAAAAATGAGGGTAAGACCTTCTAAACAAAGACACTGCAAAAACAAATAGGAATAAAGTTAATTTGTAAACCATCACAATGTTATCATAACATTTTCATAAGTTTACAACTATACAACAACCCATCAATATTAGACAAAATGTTCCTTCTAACTGTAAATGGCAATATCTCTATATTTTATTTCCTGTGGCCATATGTAGTTCGTATTTTAACCATCTTCTAGCCATTTACTTCTTATTGGTCTGTTATCTTTATCTCACTGATATATTAAGAATATTAACCTTTTGTCTGTCATTTATATAGAAAATATTTTCCCCAAATATCTTGTATTTTACTTTTCTTATGGCATTTTATATGCAGATAAGTTTTAATTATTTGGTCACATGTATTAATATTTTGTTTTCTGTTTAGCATCATATTTACAATTAATTTTTTTACATTTAAGTTGATAATTCTAGAATTATTTTTTGTATATGATGCAATATAGTGATCTAGGTATAGTTCTCTTTTGTGTTTTTTTTCAACCCTCACCCAAGAACATTTTTTTTTCATTACTTTTAGAGAAAGAGGAAGGGTAACAGAGAAATATCAATGTTAGAGGGAAACATGGATCAATTGCCTGCTGTACGTGTTCAGACTGAGGATCACACTTGCAACCTAGATATGTGCCCTGACTGGGAATCAAACTTACAGCCTTAGGTTATGGGATAAAGCTCCAACCAACTGAGCCACACCAGCCAGGGCCTCTTTTCCAATATTTTGACAGTTGCCCCAAATTATCTATTGAATAATCTATCTTGTCCTCATAAATTTGAAATATAATTACATACTAAAATATTTTATACTAGTCTGTTTCTGGGTTTTATAATTTGTTTTATTGAAATTTCTATATATTTTTGTTTTGCCAGTACAATACAATACTAGTTATACGTTTAGATTGCATTGTGGGATTTATTAGGGTAGAGTCCCTCCTAATTAGCCTTAGAATTTTTTTCATGTATGTTTCTGATGTTTTTTATTTTTCTCCCAGATAAAACTTCAGAGTTAAGGTCAACTTCCAAACAAATTCTATTAAACTTTTAATGAAAATAACAGTATATTTATAATTAATTTGAGAAAATTTGTCATATTACAAGATTGAGAACTCTAAGGCAGGGACATTGCCACATAACATTTTTTCAAGGCTCCCTTCATTCCTCTCTAAGTAAGTTTGCATTTTCTTCCAGGTATGACAAGTCATACCTGGAAGAAAATGTCACATTAAGTGACATGTCACATGAAGTATATCCTTATGTATTTTATAGTTATTGGTATTTTGGAATGTTTTTCTATTTCCTGGCTATCACTTTATTAGTATTACATAACAGATGCCATGGATGGTTTTAACCCAAATACTTTGAGTTATTCTCTGTATATGTAAATAGCCTGAAACCACAAAGTTCTACCTAATATTTAAATAAATTATGGTATAAGTGAAAATAATAGCTATTGAACGCAAATCAACCTTTATTTATGTTAAGTAAACAGGAGTAGGAACATGATTAAGAGCAGAATAGGGCTCTTTTTTCTACTCATTCAAAACGTCTCAATATAATACACATTTAAATTTTGTCTCCTAAATGGCAATGGAAAAATATAATAAAGATTACAAAAATTTAAAAAATAAATATGTGGCAAACATTATGAACTAAAACTTTTTTGTCTCAAAGTACTTATATGTATTGAGTTCCTCCCCAATGCATATATTTCTTTTCCTTAAAATGCCAAAGAAAATTTATTTACAATATTAAGCCTTTCCCTTTAAAAATTCAGTTTATATTACACTAATTATAAATGCCTTACAACTGTATAACATTTAAATTTATAGTTGGATTTTTAAAAACTCTTCACTCCAGGGTACAGCTTGTAACTCACAGTTACACTTATTACCCAATAAGTGTAACTGTGGTCAGTGGTCAGTTTTATAAGTGGTCAGTTTTATAATATTCTACATTGTCACAAGGTTCTATGGATATAAGTTCTCCAGCAGGTTTCAGCTGGCTAGCTCTTCAAATTAAGTTATTTTTATTTGAAGAGTTTATGCCCAAAATACAGGCCTCTTCACAAAGCCAAATCTAGGTATATATTTTTTCTAAGCTATCTCTTCAGAGCATATTACTAAAAAGAACATTTTACCTTAGAATTTTAAGTTAAATTCTAATGTTTTAATGTTCTTTAGTAGTACCTCTTCTTTCTTGAGTGTTTACACACAAATATTTGCAAAGCTACTACATTAGATTATGACCACTCCCATTTCCTTCTACTGTGGAATGAAAATGTTTCCAGATAAGCCCTTCTCTAGTACATTAGAACTGCAGAATTTTTAAGGTACAAGAGGCTTTAGAAATCATTTAACTTAATTCTTTGCTTTATTTGTAGAAAAACAAGCCCAACAGAAGTCTAGTGACACGTACAATGTTATTACTAGCTGGTGATAAAGCTTGACAGAGAATTTAGATCTCCTATTATATTAGCTGTCTATCCACAATTAAACTGCTTAGGGTTTTCTTTAAGAGTCTGTGCTGCTTTCAAATTAAGGGTTTATTAAAATGTCACCTTTACAATGCAGGTCTTGCTCACTCAGGGCATATTGCTCAAAATTATTATGACAGCAAAAATATTTTCAGATATTAGGATTCACCAGAAGATAGGCTTCTTATAGGAATGGTCTTATCACAATGTTATAAAAAAAAACTGTCTGAAAGACAGGTCTGTGTTTAATGGAATGAGAAAAAACACTGGGTTTTCTATGTGTAAATGATTACTCTATGTTTTCTGGAAGATGAAAAGTAAAGGATTATGAAAAAAAAACACATAGGCATCTAACATGTAATCCTGTTAGATTTTTTATTTCCCCTCCTACTTAGTTTTAAAAAGTTAATTATCAATCACATTATTTTATTTTACCTGTCTTTATTTTGTAAACATAATTTATTGGCCCACATGATTTGCCCAAATTTATCATCTAATTGGCTGGTGCACATGAACCAGTTAGGCCAAATAATTTATCTCATACTATCACTATAGATGATTAAGCTGGGGCAGAACATATAATAGCAGGTTTGGATAAATGGATAATTGTAGTGGATAGTAATTTCTTAAACAGGTTTAAATTGTTCAACTTTAATTCCACTAAAATTACATTGGGAAACTGGGATAGTTTGAAAAATGACTGACAAAAGAAAATATGCACTAAAGTTGGGGTCTTGTCCAGTTTTTAGACTCTACATGTGTTCATTCCTTTCAATTAACCATTACTAACAAAATATTTTGATGTGACATCACATGTAAAAATAAATATCTGCTAATGCAACTATTTAAAAATCCTGTAACATATTTGAGACTGAGAATCAAACGTCAATATTATGCTTTGGCTCCCCAATATAAGCAGCAGTTGAGAAAATCATATTTCCAAGAAACAGAAGAGAAAAAAGCCAACAAACAGAAACTTACAAATGAACCAGTTTTGGCCTTTTGCCTTCATAAAGAAACATATAAACACCTACCAAGAAAAGGATAACATTAACCTACCGGGTTGAGTGTATTCATAATGATTATGGTGCTATCTCTCACAGAGCAGACAATAGCATTTTAATTTTAAAACTGTAGAAGTAAAGTATAACAATACCTGAAAAAATACAGAAGAGTTTTTATTTAAATCAGGACTTATTTGGGTTTTTTAAAATATTTTATTTACTTATTTTTAGAGAGAGAGGACAAAGGAGGGAGAAAAACATCAATGTGTTGGTTGCATCTCATGTGTCCCCTACTAGGGGCCTGGCCCACAAGCCAGGCATGTGCCCTGACTGGGAATCCAGCCGAAGAGTATTTGGTTTGCAAGCTGGCACTCAATCCACTTAGCCACACCAGCCAGAGTAAATCAGGAATTATTACTAAATGTATTAAATTTTCTGTATCTAAAGTTGTTCATATATATGAATTTTCTTTTTTTAATGTAATGAATTAGATTTTTAATTTAATTTTTTAATTTCTGCACTAAACCTTTGGCATCCTGTCACTGTTCCTTTAATAAACTACTGGAATCAATTTGCTAATATATATTTCAAAATTTTACATTTATGTTCATAAACATAAACATGTTTATGACCATGCTGGTAGTTTCTTGTTTTGTTTTTGGTAAGCAAGGTAATGGTAGTTCAAAAAAGTTTATACAACATTAGAATGATATTACATTAAAATTTGAGGAAATGTTGTTCATAAAAACTTTTGAGCTGGCCTCCTTAATAGGAGGCATTTTGAAATCTTTTCTTCATTTCTTCTATGGTAATTTTTGTGCTAATAATTCCTGATTTTTCTTTTGTCATTTTTTGCTTTTGTGTGTGTGTGTTTGCTGGAAGCTTTCCACTTTATCATATTTGAATTTTTATTAATGGTAACAAGAATAGTGAACATATCCACATAAAACCTAAAATTCTCCCATATCATACCTATCACCAATGGTCACATTACATAAAAAATATTAATGACAGTTTCTACTTTTAACTCTTTTTGTGGTTATTTTCACACTCTAATATGCTTTTCCTTTAGCCTTTATCATTTAGCTTCATACAAGATGTATTTATTTTTAATTTTAAAATAAAAGAGAAGGAACATGATATACATACATTACTTTCTCTCCATTGTTTCCCCTACATTTATATAATCTTTATTATTGCTGAAGTACAGTTGTCTTCATTTCCCCCTCACCACTCCCATGGCTGAGTTTCTTCCTCTTCTTTCTTTCTTCTTTCCTTCCTTCCTTCCTTCCTTCCTTCCTTCCTTCCTTCCTTCCTTCCTTCCTTCCTTCCTTCCTTCCTTCCTTCCTTCCTTCCTTCCTTTCTTTGCATGTAGCTATCCAGATCTTCCAACACTATTTGTTGAAGAGGCTATTTTTACTCCATTTTATTTTTCTGCTCCCATTGTCAATTATTAATTTACCATAGAAACCTGGGTTTATTTCTGGGGTCTTTATTCAGTTACATTGGTCTATGTGTCTGTTCTTATGCCAGTACCAGACTGTTTTGATTACCGTGGCCTTGTAATATAGTTTGATGTCAGGCATTGTGATCCCTCCTACTTTGTTCTACCAACTTACAGCATGCACAAAAATAAACTCATGATGGATAAAAACCTTAAATATAAGTCATGACAACACAAAAGTCCTAGAGGAGAACATAGGCAGGAAAACCTCAGATATTCAACACAGCAATATTTTCACCGATCTGTCCCCTAGAACAAGAGACATAGAGGAAAGAATAAACAAATGAGACTTCATCAAAATAAAAAGCTTCTGCATGGGTAAAGAAAACACCCCTGAATTTTTTATAGAGTTTGTATTTCCTTCTAAATACACTGTCTTAATTAAATAAAAATAAATAAATAAAGTTGTGGACAAAAAAAATACATTGTCTTTAGATAGTCATCTATTCTGATTTTGAAGTTTTGTAAAGTTATGGTATATTCAGGCTACACATTGAACCAGCAATTTTAGGTAAGTAATAAAAATAATTCACCACTAATGTTAAAATAATAAAAAATAAAACTATACTTTAAAATTCATCATTATCATCCCTATCATTAATGACAACATATTTATCTTGCAACACCACCAATATATTCATATGTGACATAATAACTGATAGTCTGGGCTGCATATCAAGGTAGATATTCAGCTTATGGGATAAAGTGAAAAATTTTGGTTATGTATATGAAGTTAAATTTACCTGTATTTAATTTAAAAAAGAGGATATTTAGCTACATAGCACTTAATATTACATACAATTTTGGTGGCTAAATCTAAAATTTTATATTTGAGATGAAGATTTTACCATTTTTAAAGAAATAATAGAAAGTATACTTTTTAAAGATGAAACACAGACAAATACTCACATTATGATATTTACTTTCCATTTTTAGGTATTTCTGCATATACATGTTAGCAAGGCCAATTTCTTTTTTATTTTTGGAAGAATAAAAGTTGTTGATATAAAAATTTAAAATACCAACTATTAAACACTTGTACTTTTCATAGTGTGTCATACATTACACTTTCATATTTATTGTCTAAGCTGATCATTCAAAAAGCCCACAAAGTGTGTATAGCAGATACAATCATTCCCACTTTACAGGTGAAGAAATAACTTCAGAATAATACAGAGATTTGTCCAAGACCACAGGTTGTAGCAAACCAGAGAGAGAACTGTGTCTCTTGGATCAATATTTTTTCATCCATAACCCAAAGATCTGTACATATTAACACATTGTAGCAAATGATATTCATATTGTATTTACCTAGTATTATGCTTGGCACAGAATTGGTGCTGAATAAGCAATAGAAGTTATTGTTATTATTTTTCAAAATTATACCAGTCCATAATACAACAAACTGAAGTCAAAACAGAAATATATCAAGATGAAAGCCCAAAGATAGAATTGATATTTTTTAAATGATTACCAATCCTTTAAACAACATGAATGTATAGATTTCATTATACCACTATTCAGATATTTTGAGAGCTCTCAGACTAAGCTTCAGTTCCTCATGACTCCTGGAATGTCTAAATCAGGATATCTGTGCCATGGAATTCTTCAGAGTTTGTTCAGATTTGTGAACTCATTTTCAGAATAATATATTTAAATGCATGAAATAAAACACATATGATTACAAAGGAAATCAGCTATGTTGAAACACAGTTCTCAAAATTTATGATTAGGTAAAAAAGAAGCAGCCTAGTAATTACTGTAAGTTTGAAGTAGTTATGAGTAGAAACTATTTGCATTCATTGTGGTAAGAATTTAACAAGGAAGAAGTAGAAAACTCATTTAGGCCTCCAGTCATAAGTACTACTCCTGCACAGTTTACCAGTTGGAATAAAAGTGCAAAGTTAAATATAATACTAGAGACTTGCCTATTATTAATAAAATAATGCTTTTTTCCCATTTGGGATTTCTTTCTTGTACATAAAGCTCCTTTAATCCAGTGGTTCTCAGTGGGGATGATTTGTTTTTATTTGGGGACACTTTGCAATATCCAGAGACATGTTTGGTCATCACAACTTGAGTGGCATCTAGGTAGAGACAAAGGATGCTGCTAAAACACTTCACTGTGTGCAGGACAGCTCCTCACAACAAGGCTGAGAATTTTCTCTTTAGTTGAGGACTATACAAGACAGGACGCAGTGGTAGAATTAATTGCTCAAACACATTCAAATTCTTAGTAACAGAAACTTCACATTTTATACTTAGCTTAAAATGACACATCTACTTCTGCTCCCTATTCTGTGAGAAGTCCAGTAATAAATTTTTAGTGTGGTAGACTGCACACAATTATTTCTATGAAAGATTTTAAAATATCACAGATGTTTTTCTTCCCAAAATGTATAGCCTGTTTAAGAGAAAACAATGCAATTAGTTGATTAAATTTTTCATTATTTCCTCTCTGGCCAAGATGGAGACAGAGGTAGATACACTTTGCCTACTTGCACAACCAAAAGAAGGACAACAACAAATTAAAAAAAAAATAAACAGAACTGCCAGAAAATTGAAGTATATAGAAGTCCAACGACCAAGGAGTTAAAGAAGAAACATTCATTCAGACTGGTAGGAAGGGTGGAGGCGGGCAGCTGGGCTGGAGAGGTCGTGTGGCAAGGTGGTGGCAAGGCAGTAGATGGTGGATCAAGTGGGTGAGGTGGCAGCTGGTGAACTGGAAGATCCTACATTTGCCTGTGGAAAACCAGGAGGAACAACTGGGGAGCAAGACAGACCATGCAACCCAGGGTTCTGGCACAAGGAAATAAAGTTCCAACATCTCTGGCAGTAAAAACCTGTGAGGGTTGTGGCAGAGGGAGAAACTCCCAGCATTACAGGAGAGTTTATTTGGGAGACCCACAGAACCCTAGTATGTTCACAAACCTACCCACCTTGGAATCAGCACTAAAAGGGCCCAATTTGCTTGTGGGTAGTAGAGGAAGTGACTGAAAGTTGATGGAGAGCTGAGCAGGTGGCATTGTTCCCTCACAGACCCCTCCCAGAATTACACCACCACAATGCAGTTGCCCCTCTCTGGCAAATACCTAAGGCTCCATCCCTTATAACATAACAGGTGTGCCAAGACAAAAAAAAAAAACTGCCCAAAAGAAAGAACAGATCACAGCTCCAGAAAAAATATAACTAAGTGATGAAGAGATAGCCAACTTATCAGATGCACAATTCAAAACACTGGTAATTAGGGTGTTCAAAGAAATGGTTTAGTATGGTCATAAAATAGAGGAAAAAGTGAAATAAAGAAAATAGACAGTGACTAAACGGTGAAATGAAGGAAAATGGGACTCAAACCAACAGTTTGGAACAGAAGGAAAAAAGCATTTAACCAGAACTGAATGAAGAAACGAGAACTCAGAAAAATGAGGAGAGGCATAGGAACCTCCAGGACAACTTTAAATGATCCAATAGCCAAATGATAGGGGTGCCAAAGAAGAAGAGGAAGAACAGGAAATTGAAAACTTATTTGGAAGAATAGTGAAGGAGAACTTCTCCAATCTGGCAAAGGAAATAGACTTCTAGGAAGTCCAGGGATCCCAGAGAATACCAAAGAAGTTGGATTCAAGGAAGCACACACCAAGGCACATCATAATTACATTACTCAAGATTAAAGAGAAGGAGAGAATCTAAAAAGCAGCAAGAAAAAAGGAGACAGTTACCTACAAAGGAATTCCCATAAGACTACCAACTGATTTCTCAAAAGAAACCTTGCAGGCAACGTGGGGCTGGAAAGAAGTATTCAAATTGTGAAAGGGAAGGGTCTACATCCAAGATGACTCTATCCAGAAAAGCTATCATTTAGAATGGAAGGGCAGATAAAATGCTTCCTAGATAAGGTCAAGTTAAAGGAGTTCATCATCACCAAGCCCTTATTATATGAAACATTAAAGGGACTTATCTAAGAAAAATAAGATGACAAAAACTATGAACAGTATAATGACAACAAACTCACAACTTTCCACAACTGAGCCTAAAAGCAACAACAATGAAAAAAAACCCGAACCACAAAACAAAAAAAGAACTAAGCAAATGACTAGAACAAGAAAAGAACCACAGAAATGGAGATCACATGGAGGGTTATTGGTGGGAAGAGGGAGAGGAGGAATGGGGGAGAAGATGCAGTGAATAAAAAGCATAAATGGTAGGTAGAAAATAGACAGGGGGAGGGTAAGAATAGTATAGAAAATGTAAAAGCCGAAGAACTTATATGTACCACCCATGGACATGAAGTAACGTGTGGGAGTGGTGGTGGGAGGGGGTGTACAGGGTGGAGGAGGAAAAGGGAGAGGAAAAATGGGACAACTGTAATAGTATAATCAATAAATATAGTCATTCCAAAAAAAACAAGCAAGCAAAATATAACCAGAGATATTGAAATTACTAACAAACCCAGAGTAACCAGAGGGGATATGGGAGGGGATCATGGAGGGAAGGGTTTTCAGGAACATGTGTAAAGGACACATGGACAAAACCAAAGAGGTATAGGATCAAAGGTGGAAAGTGGGGATGGCTGGGGGGTGGGATTCAAGGGGGAAATGGAGATAATTGTACTTGAACAACAATAAAAAATGTGAAAAAAAACAAAATAAAGTAAATAAGGGAATTTCATTTGGAGAGTTAAGTCACTTATTTTATCAAACATTTAATTTATTTTAAAGTAATTTCTCTGGAAGGCATCTAGTGTGGTTTAATTTGCATTAAAAATTAAAATGGCAGTTATAGTTTTAAAATTGTCCCTGTATTGCTTCAAATTTGTTGACTGT
The DNA here is from genome assembly GCF_014824575.4 of Sturnira hondurensis. Lineage (NCBI taxonomy): Eukaryota > Metazoa > Chordata > Mammalia > Chiroptera > Phyllostomidae > Sturnira > Sturnira hondurensis. The sequence continues at coordinate 479,389 of NW_028096861.1, read as the reverse complement.
GATGTTGCTGTATATATTTTTGTACACAAATGTTGTATATTAATTGTAAATGTTTGATGATCTCAAACAAACATTACGATGTTACCAAAACTGTTTTTTTTAAGATTTTATTTATTTATCTTTAGAGGGGAAAGGAAGGAGAGGAGGAGAGAAGGAGAGAAATATCAATGTATGGTTGCCTCTCGTGAGTCCCCTGCTGGGAACTGGCCTGCAACCCAGGCATGTGCCCTGACTGGGAATTGAACCACGATCGTCTGGTTTGCAGGCCCACACTCAATCCCCAAAACTGTTTTTAAATGTGATAAAATATTTTAACCAGGTTAAAAAAATTAAAATGGAAATTATTTACTTTTTAGAAAGTACTGTATTTTGCTGCATATATTATGCACCCATGTTTTTGGCCCAAACTTTCAGAAAAAAAAATTTTGTTTCAATTTTGAATTATTTATATTTAGACACTTATATTTTGTATTATAAAGTTAAAAATTTATTGTTGAGCATATTATGGTACAAAATATTTTATCTAATAAATAATTACAAAACACAAGAACAGATACAAGGTATTTCAGGTACTGCCCAAGTATATTGTGCATCTTTATTTTTCCCTCAAAAATCTGGGCCAAAAGTATGCATTATGCATGGTAAAATACAGTAAATCTATTAATCTATTAAAGGTTTCAATAGAAACATAACTTAGTAAATGATTTTAGGAGTTAGATTTACCATTCCTCTTTAATTTTCAAAACTGACTTGCTACATTATACCAAATACTGAAGTACTAATGTACTACATATTTTTTATTGTACTATATTCTTAAACAAAGAAATTCAGTGTTTCATACAAATTTTCACTTCTAATATTGATCTTTTATTAGATGTAAAATATTTCTAGAACATTTCATTTAGAATTAAAAAATAAGTGATTAAAGGAAGATTTATAAGTTCTGTGACTAAAAAACATCCAAATTACAAGAGGTCAGGCTTTAGAGTAGATAGAAATTTCCTTTTGAATGTTGCTAATGTGGTAACAGTGGAAACATCAGTTTGGAGCAGTCTTTCACCAGGAATTAGAAGATCCTGGTTTTTGTACTAGAACTATTTCTAACTTGCTGGGTGAGCTTCTACATAGCTCATAACTTTCTTGGTCTCTGTTCAAGTTGCTCCTTTTTGTAAGGAGTTTTATTTATCATGTTATCAAGGATATATAATAACATCCAGCAAAGTGGCAAAGTAGATGTTTGTTGAAACCATGTTGCAGAATAATTCCTAAAACAAGGCAGAAAAACAGTAGCTTTATTTACTTTTTGGGTTAGTTCCACATAATAATGTGAAATAGCTTTCCCATTCTTTGCCTTCCTTCACCGCCAAACACCTTTCTCTCCATCTGCAGTGCTCATGGCTCTACTTCTACATTTTCTTTCTCCTCCTCAAAGTACAACAGGTCTGCTGTGTCACTGAGCCTTTGCAAAATGTTTTTTCTCATAGGGCAATGCTATTTCATGGCGTTTTTCAAAAAATGAACATGACTCAAGTCTGTACTGGAAATCATCTCTTTTCTTTACTTGAATCTTGACTTGGGAGCAGGGCTGGGAGCATTTTTTGAGAACTCCAATTTGTCAAGCTTATGTCACCTCTAACTGCTGGTGGCAGCATTTTGAGAACAGGGCATGCTGACTTCTTGGCACTTCACCAAGTGGACTATATAAACAAATTCCTGCTTTGAGAATATTTTTCCTTACTTAATAAACTTGATGTAAATGGAAATAAGTAGATTTGAAAGTGCTTTGAAAAATTAAATGCTATAATATCCCAATATTTGTGTCATGCCCATGTTTCTGAGCCTGTCATATTTAGGCTTCTGCAACCTAGCCCTTCTCCAGCCAATCCTGGTTTCCTTTACATCCTAGTAGAAAAGTGATATTCTTGTCATGTTAGTTTCCTTATTGTCACCTCATCCACTAACACTATTATGGCATGCTCATTTTTACTCCTCTGACTACTGATGCCCCAGATTATAAGAGAGTGCCATAGAGCCACTGTACCTCAGCTCAACCCCTATCAGTTAAAGGGTTTTTTGGCTTTTTTTTCAGCCTTACACTCATGTTCAAATGCTTCCTTTGACCTCTGTAGCATCCCCTGTAGGGTTGTTTGGATTTTTTGTTTGTTTTGTTTTGCTTTCTTTGTTCTTTTTATTGAATTTATTGGGGTAACACTGGTTAACAATATTATACAGTTAGGATTCCTGAAAGTTATTTTTCTTTTTGTTATGCCAATAAGTGCATGAGACTAGTAGGTTATGACCCTGTTACCCAAATAGAGTTTTTATTAGGCATAGCTTACATGTAAATATAGATTAGCATGTGTTTAAAGTGTTTTTTTCATCCTCACCTGAACACATGTTTATTGATTTTAGAAAGAGGAAGTGGAGGGAGATAGTGAGGGACAGAAACCTTGATGTGGGAAAGAAACATTGATGGTTTGCCTCAGGTTGCCCTGAGTGGGACTGAACCTGCAACCTAGAAATGTGCCCTGACCAGAAATTGAATCTGCGACCTTTCAGTTTTCAGGACGATGCTCCAAACAACTGAGTCACACTGGCCAGGGCTAAAGTGTGTGTGTGTGTGTGTGTGTGTGTGTGTGTGTGTGTGTTTTAACAATATCCACTCCAGTTTATCATTAATGGCTATGCCATGGAGAGTTTAATAGCATTTTTCTCAATGCTTAGTACATAGCAGAGCTAAATGTTTCTTGCATTGAATTTATTTCTCATGAGGAGATTCATATATTAATAAAAGAGAAGTAGCTACAGAATTTTCATTCTCTTGGGTTATAAAACATAGGTAGTGTCAATTTCTCAGTTTGAGAAATTTTAATTGATGTTAATCAATATTTATTAAATGTAGTGATTATAAAGATAATAAGGTAGAGTCCCTACATTCATAATGCTTATAAAATATCTCACCAACATCTATACTGAGATTCATCAAATATGAGGTCTATTCAGAAGTCTGAGAAAATTTAGTTCCACCACCTCATTGTAGAGACAAAGGCTCAAATAAGTTAATTTGTTGAAGCTAAAATACTTTATTGGTAAAAAACAAAACAAAAAACCTCTAGAAACTGTGTTCCCTGAATCCAAATGACTACATGCTACTGCCTGATGTAAGGCTTAGATATAACAAAAACAAAAATATATTTCTGGAATATTTTCCCTGGATGTTTTGAGGCTTGACTAGAGACTTATCTTGAAGTTAATTATCATGTTAAGATTTGGTACCCTACTTGGACCAAAATGTGTATAAGGAGGGTTTAAGCAGGATAAAGGGAAGGTTGTGTAAAAGGTGTGAATGTGTGTTAACCCATCTGCAATGTTCTATCTCCTCTCAATATGTGGAAAATATATCTCAAGAAGAAGATGCTTTCTAAGTTTAATCATTTAAAACTAAAGTTTTTGTTTGAAAATACCTAAACAGCAACTTTACCTGACAGCATGGTATGCAGAAGAAAACATACAAAGTTACCCTCTTTTCATCTCTTTTGTACATTTTCATCTGAGATACATTTACAAACCTAATGAGAAGCACTATATTTAATGATTTTGGATAGAGCATGGTGCAAATTTCATTAGGAATATTATCAGTAAAATCACATGTTAACTATTTACCCAAGGGAGTCACATTTAAAATACAAGAACAAGTACTGAATTCACTTAATACTAAACAAATTTTTATTAGTACACTTGAGGAAATCTAAATGGGGCCTCAATTAAAGCATCAAATTATGTCTTTTATATAGCACAAAACCAAAATGTGATGCAGTTTTTGGATAGGCAGAGTGACTTTTATTAAACAGAACAAAACTTACTAGATATCCTAAATGTGATCTGAGCTCAAAATGGTTATTTGGATTTGCTTTGGATATTGCTTATTCCTGCTCATTCCACTTCTGTTGCTGCGAATTTGTTAAAAAAATTTGGAATCATTGCTTATTTACCTTTCATTGTTATAATTATATTATTGTATTTTATACATGTAGAATTAGAATAACTTTATACCATGTAAGTCCCTATTATCTTCAATTTCTGAATTATTAATTAATATAACTAAATCTGTTATTAGTTGCCCCTCTTTTGGGTTTACATGTAGGAAAATAATTTTTGTGTTTGTGTTTATATTATAAATATAGTTCCTGAATATTTGGTAACTTTAGGATAATAATTACTATTTTTTATTGTTGTTCAAGTACAGTTGTCTCCATTTCCCCACCACCACTCTCTCCCACCCCACCCTCAATCCTATCCCCCTTTGGCCTTATCCACATGCCCTTTATACATGTTCCTTGATGACCCTTTCCTTTCCCCCATTATCTGCCTCCCTCCTCCCCTTTGGTTACTATCAGTTTGTTTTAACTTCTCTTTTTCAAGATTTTATTTTATTTATTTTAGAGGGGAAGAGAAGAACAGAAACATCAATGTGTGATTGCCTCTAGCACACTCCCTACTAGGGACCAGGCCTGCAACACAGGCATATGCCCTGACTGGGAATCCAACCAGTGACCCTTTGATTTACAGGCCTGTACTCAATCCACTGAGCTATTCCAGCCAGGGATGTCAGTTTGTTATTTATTAGATGAATTACTGTTATTTTCAAGGTTTCATACTCTCCTTTCCCCTACTAATCTGCAATAATCACTACACTTGTAGGTGGAGATGCTTAAAGACTGAAGGCACTGGCTTCATTAACATGAAGAATAAGATGTTGTTATTTTGGCATATAGAATATACATGAAAGAGAGATCTTAAAAATGTTTTAAAAGCACATGCAAAAAGTTATAGTATATTCAAAGGATATCAGAACCATAATTTGACATAATGAATTAATTCAAGGAATATTTTTTGATGCCTAAATGTGCCAGCTGCAATTCTAGGTGTTGGAAACACAGTGGCGAACAAAACAATGCCTTGGTTTTCATGCCTTCAAGTTTAAATTTTGAAGGGGGAAAAAAGACAATAAACAAGTAAATAAATACATGATATGAATTCAGGTAGTGGTAAATGCTAGTTTTTTAATTTGTTGCTCTTCTTCCTAAATTAGACACTTGTGCTAATAGTCTTCAAATGGAACTTTTATTTGAGTACTTCAAATAGAAACAAATAATGTCATCAAACTATTCAGGATTCCTTTACCTCATTCATAACACTCTAATGAGGTTCTATCAGAAGAATTATGTCCAATTTCAGTGCCTTTGGTTATATTTTGCTTGCTTGTTTGTTTTGTTGATTATGTCCCAGTTAAAGGTGAGATGATATGGTATTTGTCCCTAACCACCTGACTTATTTCACTTAGCATAATGCATTCCAGTTCCATCCATGCTCTTGCAAAAGGTAGGAGCTCCTTCTTTCTTTCTGCTGCATAGAATTCCATTGTATAAATGTACCATAGCTTTTTGATCCATTTATTTACTGATGGGCACCTAGGTTGCTTCCAGCACTTGGCTATTGTAAATTGTACTGCTGGGAATCAATGAAATATAAAACAAAAACACTACAGAAAATTCATGAAACTGAAGGCTGGCCTTTGAAAAAAACTTGATGGACTTCCAGATACTGCTAGTAGACTGATCATTTAAAAAGAAAAATAGAAGCACAAATTGTTAATGTAATAAAAAAGAAATACTACTAAATATTGTAATGTAAAGGATTGAACAAAAAAGAAAAAAATTTGTGGACATTGACAACAGTGTAGTGATTGCTGTGAGGGGTGGAAGCGGTGAGGGTAGTGAAGTATGGGAGTGGGTGGTGATGGATGGAGACTTGGCTTGAAGTATGAACATACAATACAGTGTACAGATGGTGTGCTGTAGAATTGCAGAAATCTTTATAATTTTGTTAACAGGTGTTACTCTAATAAACTCAATTAAAAATGAGAAAAAGGAAGAATCATGTCCAGTCAGTGCCCCAAATTCTGCTCTCATATTTGCCTACTAAAGAAAGTATAATCAGACTTCCAGCCAAGATGGAGACCTAGGTAAACACACTGTGCCTCCTCGCACAACCAAAAGAAGAACAACAACAATTTAAAAACAAAAATACACCCAGAACTGACAGAAAATCAAACCATATGGAAGTCCGACAACCAGGAATTAAAGAAGACATTCTTCCAGACAGGTAGGAAGGGTGCAGTCGGGCAGCTTGCAGCAAAGTGGCTGCTGGCGGACCCTAGGTGCACAAGGAGGCAGCTGGAGGACCCAGGGAGGCACTGGATTTTGGGAGGGGGTGCTGCACTCAAGGCTGCCGCTGGCAGACCAGGTGGTCCCACATTCATGCACAGATAAACCAGGCAAAACTTGGGAGCAGGACAGACCACAAAACCCAGGGTCCCAGCGTAGGGAAATAAAGCTTCAAACCACTGATTAAAAACACCTGTGGGGGTTGGGGTGGCAGTGGGAGAAACACCCAGCCTCACAGGAGAGTTCATTGGAGAGACCCACAGGGTCCTAGAACTTACACAAACCCACCCACCTGGGAATCAGCACCAGAAGGGCCTAATTTGCTTGTGGGAAGTGGGGGAAGTGGGTGAAATCTGACCGAGACCTGAGCAAGCGCCATTGTTTCCTCTTGGACCCTTTCCCCACATACAGCATCACAACACAGCGACGTGGGGTGCCCTGTCCTGGTGAACACCTAAGGCTCTGTCCCTCACTACATAACAAGTGCATCAAAACAAAAAAAATGGCACAAATGAAAGAACAGATCAAAGCTCCAGAAAAAATACAACTAAGTAATGAAGAGATAGCCAACCTATCAGATACAGAGTTCAAAACATTGGTAATCAGGATACTCACAGAACTGGTTGATTTTAGTCACAAATTAGATGAAAAAATGAAGGCTTCACTGAGTGAAATGAAGCAAAATGCACAGGGAACCAATAGCAATGGGAAGGAAACTGAGACTCAAATCAATGGTGTGGACCAGAAGGAAGAAAGAAACATCCAATCAGAAAAGAATGAAGAAACAAGAATTAAAAAATGAGGAGAGGCTTAGGAGCCTTCAGGATATCTTTAAACATTCCAACATCTGAATTATAGGGGTACCAGAAGGGGAAGAGGAAGAGCAACAAGTAGAAAAGTTATTTGAACAAATGATAAAGAAGAACTTCCCCAATCTGGCAAAGAAAATAGACTTCCAGGAAGTACAAGAAGCTCAGAGAGTCCCAAATAAGTTGGACCCAAGGAGAACACACCAAGGCACATCATAATTACATTATCTAAGATTAAAGATAAGAAGAGAATCCTAGAAGCAGCGAGAGAAAAGGAGGCAGTGACCTAGGAAGAAATTCCCATAAGACTGTCCATTGATTTCTCAAAAGAGACCTTATGGGCAAGAAGAGGCTGGAAAGAAGTATTCCAAGTCATGAAAGTCAAAGACCGACATCCAAGACTGCTCTATCCAGCAAAGCTATCATTTAGAATGGAAAGACAAATAAAGTGCTTCCCACATAAGGTCAAGTTAAAGGAGTTCATCATCACCAAGCCCTTATTATATGAAATGTTAGAGGGACTTATCTAAGAAAAAGATGATAAAACTATGACCAGTAAAATGACAGCAAACACAATTATTAACAACCACACTAAAAACAAAAACAAACTAAGCAAACAACTAGAATAGGAACAGAACCACAGAAATGGACATCACATGGAGGGTTATCAACAGGAGAGTGGGAGGGAGAGAGAAAGGGAAAAGGTACAAAGAATAAGTAGCATAGATGGTAGGTCGAAAATAGACAGGGGGAGGGTAAGAATAGTATGGGAAATGTAGAAGGCAAAGAACTTATATGTATGACTCATGGGCATGAACTAAATGGGGGGAATGTGGGTGAGAGAGGATGTGCAGGGTGGAGGGGAGTTTAGAGGGGAAAATGGGACAACTGTAATAGCATAATGAATAACATATTTTTTAAAAAGTAAAAAGAGAAAGTATGATCAACTAATTCATTCCTCCTGCTGGCACATAATGGGTGTGTATGTTAGTTACTCTTTCCAGAGTTTAGTTAACGTCTTAAACCCAAATGAATACAGGTTTCAGGTGCTTTCTCTCCTCTCTCCACCCCATACCCCTCTCTTTTCTCTCCTATTCTCTTTGTGCTCACCTTAAAAACCATTTATTCAAGGCCAGCCATGTAGGATGAGGGATGAAGACATAATTGACTTGTTATTTCTGCTTTCTATCTTTCACATTTATTCAAAATAATTATTCAGATCTCATTATAAGACGTCCAAAGTCTGTGATCCAGAAATTTTGTCAGTCTCTTATGTAAGTATACTGTGGAGAAGTATTCTATATAGAACTATCCTTTACCAATATTTATTTGTTCCCTAATACATTTTTAGGGCCTTAAGTACCATGGCAATATCTAATATAAAAAGAAAAAATATTTGCTAACTCACAATAGTGCCTTAAATAGGGCAGTTTATTTTTGTTGCATTAGGAAGTTACAAATCCAATTAGGTTTTAAGAAAAATGAAATGTTAGACCTTTTACTTTAGTAAAATAAGGTTAAATGTTCGGACATCAGAGCCCTGGAGGCAAGAATAAGAATGAAGGGGGGGGGGAAAGGGACAACTGTAATAACATAATCAATAAAATATACTTTAAAAAATAAAAATAAAAAAAATATTTTTATTTTTGCATATACCCCATTTTTAACACTGAAAATTTTATTTTTATTAAATTTATTGTGATTACATTGGTTAATAAGATTATATAGGTTTCAGCTGTATAATTCTACAGTATATCATTTATATACTGTGTTTTGTGTTCACCACTCAAAGTCTAATCTTCTTGTCATCATTTAACCCCTTTACCCTCTTCTATCTTTCCTCACCTTCCTTTCCCTCTGGTAATCACAGTACTGATGTCTGTGCCTATAAGTTATTTTCTTAATCCTTTCAGGTATTTTGTCCACCCCCAAACCCCCCACTCCTGCAATGGCTGTTATCCTGTTCTCTGTAATCATGGGTTTGTACATTATTTTGTTCAATATATCTCATCCAGTGGATTCTACATGTAAGTAAAATCACATGATATTGTCTTTTTCTGACTTATTTCACTTAGCATAATACCCTCCAGGTCTATCCAAGCTATGACAAAAGGTGAGCCTTTCTCTTTTATGGTTGAGTAGTATTCCATTGTGTAAATTTACCATGGCTCTTTTATCTACTCTATTGATCTAGGACATTTATCTTAGCAATTTTTTTAAATCGATCAATTTATTATTTTTTAAATTTTAAAATATATTTTATTGATTATACCATTATAGTTGTTCTATTACCCTCTTTATTCCCCTCCACCCTGCACACCCCCTCCCCCACCCTTCCCCCCTTTAGTTTATGACCACGTGTTTCAAGTTATTTTTTTAAATAATTTTTTAATTTAATTCTTGTTCAAGTACAGCTTTCTGTCTTATATTCCCAGCCCTGCCCACCCCCCACCCCATGCTCCCCACCTCCCTCCCATTTCCACCCCCCACCCTTAGTTATTGTCCATGTGGCCTTTATACTTGTTCATGTGAGTCCATTCCCTTTTCCCTTATGATTCTCTCCCCTCTGGACCCTGTCAGCCTGTTCCCTATTTCAGCAATTTTTATGATACATCTTCTTGCACAGGAGAAGCAGGAGAAGAATAAACAAATGGTACTATATCAAACTAAAAGTTTTTGCACAGCAAAGGAAACCATTGACAAAATTAAAAGACAACCCATGAATGGGAGAACATATTCATTAATAATACATTTAATAATGAGTTAATATCCTAAACTTATAAAGAACTCAAAAAACTAAACACCAAACTTGTCCCCAAAATCCATTTAAAAATGAGCAAAGAACCCGAATAGATGCTTCCCCAAACAGGACATATAGATGGCCAATAGACATATGAAAAAATGCTCAATGTCACTAATCACCAGAGAGATGCACATTAAAACCACAATGAGATATGACCTCACACCTATTAGAATGGCTGTCATCAATAAATCAACAAACAACAAGTGCTGGTGAGGATGTGAAGAAAAGGGAACCCTCATGCGCTGTTGGTGGGAATGAAGATTGGTACAGCCACTGTGGAAAACAGCATGGAATTTTCTCAAAAAATTAAAAATAGAAACACCTTATGACACAGCAATTTCACTTCTGGGGATATTTATGAACACTGAGAATCTTTTTCAATAGAAAAATTAATATTTTAGGAAGGAAAGAGTTGAGTTAGATGTCCCTGAAGTGAGCCGTGCTTATAAACCTCACCTAATCTAATTCCTACCATCTGTTATCATTAATATTATTTTTAGCTCAGTAAGAACAAGTGGTGAGTGGGTAGATATATTTAGTTTAATTATAGTAAATTAGAAATACTGCTCTGTGCCAAGATATAAGCAAAGAAAAGTTGCAGTTCTTCATAGGAAAAAAGAAATCAGAAATTCTCATAAGATGATAACAAAAAATGTGGTGAAAATGAAGTATTTTCTCCAAGCTCTGATAAAGAATCTAACATTTCTGAATGTCCTGGTGATGGAACTATTTTTTTATTCTTTCATTTAACAAACATGATTTGCTGCCTATAACTTCCCAGACAATTACTCTAGTCCCACATTTTCTTGTTTAAACGCATTCAAGTTATTCATGATTTCATGCAGGTAAGAAGCATTCCCAAGTCTCTTTTATGCTAGTAGGACTCCAAGAGATGGTTCAGGTAAAGAAGGTAAAGCCAAACATCAATCTTTATTCAGCTATGCTTTGTGAATAGAACACTTTTTTAAAGCATCATTTTTTTAGAAAAAATAGTAAAAGAATGTAGTCAATTTATCTCATTATTAGACTTTGTAAAACACATGCAAAGGTAGCCAACTGATATTTCAGCTTGCTCAACATATTTGTATTTACAGGCTACCTTTATTTTATTTTATCATACATCATAATAATAACACTGACTCACGGTAAAATACTTAAACAAAGATATTTAAACAATATAGAAATATAAGCAGTAAATTGTGAATATTTTTCTTCTCCCATATAATCAATACTTTAGTGTATATCCTTCCAAATATCTTTCAACAATATTCCTAATTATATTCATTTATAATTTGTATATAAGTACTATGCAGCAGCTAGATAGAATAAATCGAATCTATACAACTGATAAGGAAGGATAACTTCAAAGTCTTAAAGAATGAAAAAAATGACTCACAGGATGGTATAGATAATGATTGTGTAGATTTTACCTTTGAAATTGGGAATCTCATTCTATTTTGATTTCCATCAGTAGTAGACCTAGGAAAAATATAAAGATATTTTTAATTTAGGAAAAATAATTCAAAAAGTACTGTATCAACAAATTAACAATACAGACACCCCTCCAAAGAGGACACACAGATGGCCAATAGACATATGAAAAGATGCTCATAATGACTAATCATCATAGAAATTTGTATTAAAGCCTGTCAGAATGGCTATCATTAATTCATCAACAAACAGCAAGTACTCTAGAGGATGTGGAGAAAAGGGAACCCTAATGCACTCCTGGTGGGAGTGCATTAAAATATACTGTTGTATTGAGATACTTCAAATAAAAATAAAAAATAGAACTGCCTTATGACCTAGAAATTCCAATTCTGAGAATATATCCAAAGAAGCCCCAGACATGAATTTGGAAGAATATATGCACCCCTATGTTTATTACAGCATTACTTGAAATAGCCAAGTGCCCATCAGTATAGGAATGTATAAAAATCTGTGGTACATTGACAAATTGGGATACTATATGGCTGTCAATAAGAAAAGAATCTTATATTTTTTGACAGCATGGGTGGACCTGGATAATATTATTCTAAGTGAAATAACCCAGTCAGAAAAAGACAAATACCATGTGACTTCAGTTACATGAAGAATTTAATGCACAAAATAAACCTATAAACAGAATATAAATAGGCTCATAGATAGAGTGCAGGCTGAGAGTTTGCAGGGTGAGAGGGCTAGGTAAAAAGGCGAAGAGATTATGAAGACAAAAAAAAGCAACACATAGCTAAGGGAAACATTATGGTGATAGCCAGAGGAAAAGTGGGTTGGGAGTAGGTAGAAGAGGATAATAGAGGGGTAAATGGTGATGGAAGAAGATTTGACTTTAAGTGGCAAACACACAAAACAGTATATACATGATGTATTATAGAACTGTACACTTGAAATCTATATGGTTTTATTAACCAACGTCACCCTAATAAATTCAATAAAAAAAAAACTAGGGAAAGGAAGCAAATAAGGGAGAGTAAAGGAAAGAAATGTAATATTGAATAAAAATGTGTAAAGAATCAAGAGTACATTATTCTAAAACAGAACTGAAAAACCTTTAGTTAGATTGAATAAGAAAAATAAAGAGATGATTCAAATAACCAAAATCAGAAATGAAAATGAGGACATTAGGGCTGACTATAAAAAATAGAATTACAAGAGAGTACCATGAGTAACTGAACACAAACATTGAAAGTTACTAGAAACACACAAGATAACAACACTGAATCATGAATAAACAGACCTGAATAAGACCTATGACTTGTAAGACTATTGAATCAGTAATCAAAAATCTCCCAAAAATGGATGCCCAGAACTAGATAGTTTCATAGTCAAATTCTCTAAAATATTTACAAAACAATTAATATTGATCATTCTAAAACTAAAAAAAAAAGGAAGAGGATGAAACACTTCCAAACTCATTCTGTGAAGCCAGAATTGCTTCAATACCAAAGCTGTGAAAAGACTGTACAAGAAAGGAAAACTATACTCCAATATCCTCTAGAAACATTGATTCAAAATTTCCCAACAAAATACTAGTAAATGGAATTCAAGAACACATTAAAATAATTATACAGCATGATCATATCAGATTTATTGCTTGAATGCAAAGATGCTTCAACATATGGAAATAAATGTAACACACTATATTAATAGAACAAAGGATAAACACACCAGATAATTTCAATTGATATATAAAAGATATGTGACCAAAAATTTAATACCCTTTTATGCTAAAGATATTGACAAATAATATACAGAAATTCTCTCAGTGTAAGAAAGGCTCATTGTGAAATGCTCACAACTAACATTAATACTCAATTGTGAAAGAGTGAAAGCTTTCTATTCAAAATCATAAACTAGACAAGGATGTCCACTTTTTCCACTCCTTAGCAACATAGTATTTAAATTTGTTACCATCTGTTTGCTAATTATGCAAGAAAAAGAACTAAAAACAATCCCAATTTGAAAGATGTAAATAAAATCATCTCTGTTTACAGATGGCATGATACGTACAAAATTCTATAAATTACACAGAAAGCTGTTAGAAGTAATAACTAGGAAAGATGGGGGAAATGTAGGTGGGAGCTGAACCCACTTGCCTGTGCACCCAGCTCAGACAACCAGCTGATCTGAAGAACAGAGTGAATAGCCAATAGAATCAATCCCAGGTGATACGAAGTTTAGAAGCCAAAGATTGCAGAAGACATTGAAAAACAGACAATCATATATTTCTTTTCATATTATTGTTGTTCCTATTCCCACATGGCACCCTTTCCTGGTCTTGGTCCATTTTACTATCTTCCTGAGCTTTATTACTGTTGTGGTTAACTTCATTTTTTTTGCACACTATGCCAACTTTCTAACACTTACTCCCACTGTATCTCACCATCTGACCTAGCATAAGCACTCTACTTTCTGAAGTCAGCTCACATTCTTTTTCCCCTCTAATAAGAGTCTTTTCTCTTTTCCACCTTTTATAAAACGTGGCTAGTTGGCTGAAATATCATAGTCATTGCTATATTTCAAAGGACCCCATATCTGTTTTCCACTTGTTGGTACTTTAAATCCCACAGAATAATCTCCCACTGTTATAATCCACTCTGCCTTCCCTGGATGACACACAAGATATGGTGGGAGCTGTGAACACCAGTAAACCCACTGGAGGAGAGAACCCAACAAAGGAGCCACTAAAGGGTAAAACCCAAGAGAGCACACACAAATGGAAGAAAGGGCAACCCTAGAGCATCCAGAGAAGCAGGTCAAACAGACCACACCACTTGGTCCTACAGAATTCCTACCATAGAATTTCACCCTATGAAGGTTTATATATATATATATAAAACCTTTCATCCCTAAGAAGCAAAATACACCTTCTTTTCAAATATACATGGAATATTTACAAAGATAGACCTCATGAGAGGACACAAAACAAGCCTCAACAAATTCAAGAAAATCGAATTTATATCACGCAATTTTTTAGACCACCATGGCCTGAAATTAGAAACCAAACTTGAAGAAAAAACTCAAAAACAATAAAATTAAAAAAACAATAAAATTAATTGATATTGAATAGCATGCTATTAAACAACTAATGGCTTAATAATGAGATCAAGGAAGAAATTAAAAAGTTTCTGGAAACAAACAAAAATGAACACACAACATTCCAAAACCTATGGGACACAGCAAAGGCGGGAAGTTCATAGCAATACAGGACTACCTAAAAAAGATAGAAACATTTCAAATAAACAACCTAACCCTATGTCCACAAGGACTGGAGGTACAACAACAAACAAAGCCCAGAGGGAGTAGGAGGAAGGAAATAACCAAGATCTGAGCACAATTAAACAACATAGAGACTAAAAGAACAATCCAAAAGATCAATAAATCTAGAAGCTGGTTCTTTAAAAAGACAAACAAAATGAAAAAGCCTCCCCCCAAAAGCAGACTCATCAAGGAAAAAAAAAGAGAGAGGGCCCAGATAAGCAAAATCAGAAAGGAAAGAGGAGAGATTACAACTGATACTAAACAGGTACAAAGGATTGTAAGAAATTACTATGAACAACTATATGCCAAAAAATTGGAAACCTGGATGAAATGAACAAATTTCTAGAAAAATATAACTTTTGAAAGCTGAATGAATTAGCAGAAAGCCTGAACATACCAATAACAGCTGATGAAATTGAAGCAGTAATTTAAAAACTTCTGGCATACAAAAGCCTTGGACAAGATGGCTTCACAGGAGAATTCTACAAAACAATTAAGGAAGAGCTAACCCCTATCCTTCTCAGACTATTACAAAAATCCAAGAATAGGGAAGACTCCCACGTTCTTTTTACAAAGCCAGCTTATCCAAATTCCAAAACCAGATAAAGACAGAACAAAGAAAGAAAACTACAGGTCAAGATTGCTGATGAATATAGATGCTAAAATCCTCAACAAAATATTGGCAAACCACTTCCAGCAATACATAAAAGAGATAATACACCATGATCAAGTGGGGTTCATCCCAGGCATGCAAGGTTGATTTTTTGAAAATCAATCATGTAATATGTCACATTAACAAAAAGACAAAAATCACATGATCATATTAATAGATGTAGAAAAACCATCTTAGAAGGTATAGCACCTATTTATGATAAAAAAAACACTCAGCAAATTGGGAGTAGAGGTAGCATACATCAACACAATGAAGGCCATATTCAATAAACCTACAGCCAATATCACACTCAATAGGCAAAATCTGAAAGCTTTCCCACTAAGATTAGGAACAAAATAAAGATGTCTGCTTTCATCACTTGTATTTAACATAGTACTGGAAGTTCTAGCCACAGTGATCAGACATGAAAAAGAAATAAAAGGCATCCACATTGGAAAGGAGACAGTAAAACTGTCACTGTTTGCAGATCACATGATAGTACACATAGAAAGCCCTACAGACTCCACCAAAAAAAAACAAAACCCTCAACCTAATAAGTGAATTTGCAAAACAGTGGGCTACAAAGTCAATATTCCGAAAATTGAAAGCATTTTTGTACACCTACAATGAAACATGAGACAGAAATGAGGAACAAAATTTCATTTGTTATAGCAACAAGACAAATAAAGTACCTAAGAATAAACTAACCAAGAGGTAAAAGATCTTTACTCAGAAAACTACACAACACTGAAGAAAGATATTAAGGAAGCTACAAATAAATGAAAGCATATATTGTGTTCATGGATTGGAATAATTAACATCATCAAAATGTCCATATGACCCAAAGCAACTTATAGATTCAAGGCAATCCCTGTTAAAATACCAATGACATATTTCACAGACATAGAACAAATATTTCAAAAATTTATATGGAAGCGTCAGTGACCCTGAAGATTCACAGCAATTTTGAGAAAGAAGAACAAAGTGGGAGGGATCACCATACCTGCTATCAAACAATATTACAAGGCCATTGTAATCAAGACAGTCTGGTACTGGCATAAGAATTGACACATAGGTCAATGGAACAGAATAGAGAGCCAAGAAATGAACCCAAGGCTCTATGGTCAATTAATATTCAATAAATGGAACAGAAGCATAAAATGGAGTGAAAATACCTTCTTCAACAAATAGTGTTGGGAGATCTGGACAGCTATATGCAAAAAGATGAAACTCGACCATCAACTTATACCATATACAAAAATAAACTCAAGGTGGTTAAAAGACTTAAATATGTCATGATACCGTAAATGTTCTAGAAGAGAACATAGGCAGGAAAATCTGACAAATTGCACCCAGCAATATTTTCTCTGACATGCCCACTAGAGCAAGAGGCATAAAGGAAAGATGAACAAATGGTATGTCATCAAAAAAAAAAGCTCCTGCATGGCTAAAGAAAACAACAGTAGCTCTGGCTGGTGTAGTTCAATGGGTTGAGCATGGGCCTGTGAACCAAAGGGTCACCCATTCAATTCCCAGTCAGAGCACATGCCTCGGTTGCAGGTCCTTAGTTAAGGCCATGTGAAAGGCAGCCACACATTGATGTTTTTCTCCCCATCTTTGTCCTTCCCTTCTCCTCTCTCTAAAATATAAATAAATAAAATCTTTAAAATTATACACCAAAATGTAAAAAGCAGTAAAATGAAAAGGGAACCAACTGTATGGGAAAACATATTTGCAAATGATACCTTGGATAAGGGTTTGATCTCCAAAATATATAAAGAAATCACATGACTTCACTCCAGGAAGACCAAGAAATGCTCATCAATAAATGAATGGAGCAAAAAACGTGGTATATTTACCACATGACGTGGTAATAATTTACCATTATTTACGTGATGGAATACTATGCAACACAAACAAAGAAGGAGCTCCTATCCTTTGCAACAGCATGAATGGATCTGGAGAGCATCATGCTAAGTGAAATAAGCCAGGAGGTGAAAGACAAATACCATATGATCTCACCTATAATTTGAACCTAATCAACAAAACAAACAAACAAGCAAAATATAACTAGAAACATTGAAATAAAGAACAAATTGACAGTTACCAGAAGGGAGGTGGGAGGGCAATAATGGGGGAACATAGGAGAAGGGTTGTTAAGGAACATGTATAAAGGACACATGGACAAAGCCAAAGTGGATAGAATCCAAGGTGGCAGGTGGGGATGGGTGGGGTGTTGGGCCATGGTGGGGTGAAAATGGAGACATCTGTACTTGAACAACAATAAAAAATAAAAAAAAATTGAGAACATAATAAATGGAAAGATAGCCCATATTGTCTGTTCAGACTAGGTGGCCAGTATGAAGCCAATGTCACTCATTAGTCACATGTTCTAATCATGGAAAGGGACTTAAAAAGAAATAAGTTCTGTTTTAGGAGTTTTCAAACATTCTTTTTCAAAAAAATTACTTTATTGTTGTTCAATTACAGTTGTCTGCATTTCCCTCCACCCTTCCCCCCACCCCCTCCAAACCCACCTCCCTCCCTTGCTTCCACCCTTCCCCTTGGTGTCCTTTATAGTAGTTCCTGAAAACCCTTCCTCCCAATGTCCCCTTCCCCCTCCCCTCTGGCTATCATTAGATTTCTCTTAATTTCAATGTCTCTGGTTATATTTTGTTTGCTTTTCTCTTTTGTTGATTATGTTCCAGTTAAATGTGAGATCATATGATATTTGTCCCTCCCAGTGTAGCTTATTTCACTTAGCATAATGTTCTCAAACATTCTTTAGAAGAAATAAGTAGCACCATATTGATATCTGGACTTCTATAGAAAGGAAAGAAGTTCTGTCATTGTACTAATGAAGGCAATAGTTTTAGTTTTGATGTATTTTCCAATTTTTCAAGAAGAGGTTTCTTAGGGAGGGCTGAATAGCATATTTCATTCTCTAAATTGGTAATTTTTCTCTATAGTATGAGAGACTTCAAAATGACAATAATCAAAGAGCTTGAACAAAATAAATATTTCCAACACATTTCTTAGTGCTGGGTTACATTTTAGATACCTGCTTTGAGATGTGGTATATAAGTAGTGTTATGTCACGTTAGGCACTTGATACTAAGTATTTTCTTTCTGTCTTAATAAAGCTATGAATGAAATAAAGATTTAAAAGTGATAAAGAAAATATTATATTATATGATTTAGTGAAATATGGAATATGAGTAGATACAGAAAAATAATGAAAAATGTTTAAAAACCTGATACTTTGGGTGAAACATGAAACTTTATTAGTATTACCAGAGTGGAAAATAGTCCAGTCCTATAACTCAACATTGTTACTTAAATTGTTTGTACAGTCCTTTTCTCCTACAATTTTATTATTTTTCTATATATTAAAAATGATAAAAGTGTTTCCTTATGCATATGGACAAAATCAAAGGCGGGATAGGCTCAAGGGTGGGAAGTGGGTATAGCTGGGGTGGGGGGGTGGTGGGAGGAAAATGGAGACAACTGTACTTGAACAACAATAAGAAATGTGGAAGAAATTTAAAAATGTGTTGTCTTATTTTGGGGAGACATTTTGAAATCATGACTATTTTTCAGGCTTTGTCATTTTTGAAAAGTTAGGTGAGTTTACAGATATATCTAACATAATGCTTTCTTGTTTTCATTTTACCTCAAACTAAGGAATGATGGAGACACATACAAAGTACTTTTTCCTTAAACTATTATTTTTTACAAAAAGAAGATTTTAAAAAAATTTATTGTTGTTCAATTACACTTGTTCCCATTCTCCCCCCTTAAAGATTATTTAAAAGTCACAAGATATGTTTAAATTCTTTAATATGATGCTTAAATGATGCCCTTTGATTCACATTTGGTGACAAGTGTGTGCATATGAAAATACAAACTTATTTTAAAGAAGTACATATTGTACTTGTTATATGGAATTGTATGTGAAAAAAATCTTACCTGTTAGATAGCTTTGCAGATTTCTTAGAAGTTTTCCCAGTATATCCTTCTGCAGGTTTCACAGTAATTTCTACTGCAGACCCTAGAATAAGTTCCTCTGCAGATCTCATTGTATATTTTATTGCAGGACTCACTGTAGTTTTCCTTGCTTGTCCCACAGCAAATCCATGTGCAGGACGCACCATATAGCTGCTGGTAGGACTCAAAACATGTTGCTTTGTTTGTCTCTCAGCATATCCTCTTGGTGGAATACTCACATCATATGTTGTTGACATTTCAGGATGTGCACTAGCAGGTCTTCTTCCAGGACCCACAACATAGCCTCTTCCAGGGTTGACAGCAATTCCCACAGTATGCTCTCTTGCAGGAATCATAGAATGGCCTCGTGCAGGACTCAGAACATAGGTTCTTACAGGATTCACAGTAAGTCTCGTAGCAGAACTCTCGGCATATCCCCTAGCATGTGTCACAGCATGCCCTCTTGCAGATGTCATAAAACAGTCATTTGCAGGACTCACAACAAGTCTCTTAGTAGGACTTATGGCATGAAACCTAGTGTATCTCTCAAAATACCCTTTTCCAGGACTCACAGCATAGCCTCTTGCAGCACTGAAAGCATGTCTCCTTGTAGGATTCACGGTAGGTAGCAGTTCAGATCTCACAGTAAATCCCCTTGCACCACTCACAGAATAGCCTCTGGCAAGACTCATAATACGTCCCTCTACAGATATCACAGAAAGTCCTCCTTTAAGTTCCCTAGAAGTTCCCCTAAGAGATTTCTGAGAAGGTCCCTCTGCTGGTCTCCAGGCATATCCCTCAGAAGATATTTTAGTTGTTCCCAGCATGAGTTCTCTCAAAGATCCCCCTTCAGCTCTCAAAATACTACAGTAGTCGTCAAATGACTGTAGAAAACAAATAAACAACAAAAAAGGATTAGCTATTAGAATATTTAAAACTCTGAAAATGTGGTACGTATATGTTAAGATCCATAATAGAGTCTCTCAGTAAAGAGAAAAGTTGCATTTTAAGTTGTTTAAGTACATTTGGAGATTATTTTCATTTATTTATATTTCAAATAAATTGGCGATCAAAGGAAAATAACATATTTGTATTCATACCTTGGCCCTTACAGTGAAAAAAACATATATTTTTTAAACTGAAAGTAACTGGTAGGCATTCGGTAACTGCTCTGTCACAAGTGAAAATCTGTTTTGTTACAATTTAGTTATAACAATATTTTAAAAATGCAGTTTCTTAAGAATATGCTTGTATATATGCTTATATTAGCAAAAAAAAGTAAAGAAAGCAAAATAAGAAGTTGAGTGAGAATGGATACATCTATTAGATGAAAGGTAATGGAGTAGAGGTGACGGTGATAAAAGTGAGACTTCTCTGATAAAGCACTTTTATATAATTTTGATTTTTTCACCAAACACAAAGCTATATCTTTACAAATAAAGTTAAATAAAATGATTAAAAGAAAGCCCTAAAACTGAATACAAATGGAAAAATTCTCCTTCTTGTCTACCAAATTAATAACATAACCACACAGAAATAATAATTGAAGCAAATTTGATTACTTCACTCTGACTATGCACCCCTATTTAGATGTATAGTTTAAAAAAACACCTGCAACAGCAACAGCAATTTTTTTCAATTGTTTTATTGTTTGTGCCGGTATTAGTATAGTGATCCTGAAATGATTTTTTCTGTGTTTTAAGCTACATGATTTTGTGTGTATTATATGAGTAAAATGTGTTGCTAGTATTCAGAAACAGGTGTCTCTTGGCTGGTAAATTAAAAATGTAACAAATATGGAATGGGGAAAATGGAAAATGACTCTGTGATATTAAATTTGAAACAGTGTTACCAGTATATACCTATGAATACACACACACACACACACACACACACACACACACACCTTTCTAGCTTTGCTTACTGAAAGAAGCTTACAAGTAATAACACTTAAGTAACAATTAGCACACTATTGATTATATTTTGGTTTCTAAATATCATTCCCCAATAAAAGGGGCCAAGATTCTTTGGCCCAATGGCTGATTCTATGTCTGGTACAGAATAAGGGCAAGGTGATTCTGGAACATCTTATTGTACTAAAAAACAAGGCAGGGCTTAAAGACTATTAGAGCATATCAAAGAACATAGGAACTAGCTTTAAGAGACACTGATTGGTCACATTTGGAACAAATAGAAAATGAAAAACAATAATGGTTGTGGAATTTATCATATTTAATTAAGTGTAGGTCCAGGAGTCTTCATGGATTCCTACTTGAAAACAGGAGGGAAAAAGGAAATCTCTTCCTTACAGAAGAATGCTAGCTAATAATTTTTTAAATTAGAAAACCACCATCTTATAACTTCCAATATAATATCGGTTCAGGCAAAGATAATCACTGGATGCTTAAACATTTTGGTAAATGGTAGTTATAGAGTCGGATATTTATGTGCACAGATTACTTATTAATTCAAGCAAAAAATGGAGACAACTATACTTGAACAACATCATTTTTTTAATGTGCCTTTGAGCCCTGGATGGTGTAGCTCATTGGATTCAGCATGGGCTGTGAACCAAAGGGTCACTAGTTTAGTTCCCACTCAGGGCACATGCCTGGGTTGTGGGCCAGGTTCCCAGTGGGGGCCACGTGAGAAGCAACCACTCATTGATGTTTGTTTCCCTCCTTTTCTCCCTCCCTTCTCCTCTCTCTAAAAATAAATAAAATCTTCAAAAACAGACATAGCATATAGTTATAAAAATGTGCCCTCAAAATGTGCCCTCAAAAATGTGCCCTCAAATGTGCCTTATGTCTTCTTGGAAGAGGTATTTATTCAGGTCCTCTGAACATTTTTTAAATTGGATTGTTTGGTGTTGAATTGTATGAGTTCTTTATTTTATAAAAGATTGTATTTATTTATCTTTAGAGGGGAGGGGAAGGAGAGAGGGAGAGAAATATCAATGTATGGTTGCCTCTCGTGCATCCCCTGCCAGGAACTGGCCTGCAACCCAGGCATGTGCCCTGACTGGGAATCAAACCACTATTCTTTGGTTCACAGGCACGAGCTCAATCCACTGAGCTACACCAGCCAGGGCTATATGAGTTCTTTATATGTTTTGGATATTAAGCCCTTGTCAGAGCTGTTGTTTGCAAATACCATCTCCCATTTGTTTGGCTGCCTAATGTTTTGTTATTGGTTTCTTTTGCTGTGCAGAATCTTTGTAATTTAATATAGTTCCATTTCTTTATTTTTGCCTTTAATTCCCTTGCCTTTCAGGTCAAATTCATAAATTGTTCTTTAAGATCAAAATCCATAAGAT
The DNA here is from genome assembly GCF_014824575.4 of Sturnira hondurensis. Lineage (NCBI taxonomy): Eukaryota > Metazoa > Chordata > Mammalia > Chiroptera > Phyllostomidae > Sturnira > Sturnira hondurensis. Next base: position 456,834 of record NW_028096861.1, on the reverse strand, counting down.
TAGCATTATATTTTCTTCTATGTAATCTATTGTTTCAGATCTTATATTTAGGCCTTTGATGCATTTTGAATTAAATTAATTTTTGCACATAGGAACAAACTATAATCTAGTTTCATTCTTTTGCGTGTTGCTCACCAATTTTGAAGGGGTTTTCTTTTCTTCACTGTGTGTTTTTGGCCCCTTCATCAAAAATCATTTGTCCACATACCTGTGGTTTTACTTCTGGGCTCTCAATTCTGTTCTATTGGTCTGTATTCCTGTTTTACTGCCAGTATCATAGTGTTGTGATTATCATCGCTCTGTAATATAATTTTAAGTCAGGCAATGTGATACCTCCAGCTTCGTTCTTTTTTTTCCTCAGGATTGCTTTGGCTATTCAGGGTCTTTTGTGGTTCCATACTAATCTGAATTTTTGTTATTCTATTTCTTTAAAAAATGACATTGGGGTTTTCATGGAGATTACATTAAATCTGTATTGTTTTGGGCAACGTGGTCATTTTAAATATGTTGATTCTTCCAACCCATGAACATAGAATACCATTCAATCTCATTATGTCTTTTTCAATCTTATAATAATGCTAGAGGAGCATATATAAAGGATACATGGACAACAACTGAGAAGGGTGGAAATGGGAGGGAGGGGGGAGGATGGGGGTGGGATGGGATGGGAGTAATAGAAAACTGTACTTGAAAAATAAATAAATAAAAAAAGGAAAACAACAATAAAATAACACTTTCTAGTTTTCAGTAAATAGGTGCTTCACATCCTTTGTTAAGTTTATTCCTAGGTATTTTATTCTTTTGGTTGCAGTTGCAAAAGGAATTGATTTTTCATTTCTTTATTGAAGTTCCATTGTTAGTTTATAGAAAAGCAAGATTTTTATATATTGATTTTGTATCCTGCAAGTTTATTTCTTTATTGTTTCTAGTAATTTTTTGGTGGAGATTTTAGGGTTTTCTCCATATAGAATCATGTCATCTGCAGAAAGTGACACTTTTACTCCTTCCCTCCCAATTGGATGCCTTTTATTTCTTATTTTTTAAAAATATTTTATTTATTCATTTTTAAACAGAGGTGAAGGGAGAGAGAAAGAGAGTGAGAGAAGCATCAATGTGTTGTTGCCTCTTGCACACCCCCTACTGGGGACATAGCTCACAACTCAGGCATGTGCCCTGATTGGGAATCGAACATGTGACCCTTTGGTTCACAGGCTGATGCTCAATCCACTAAGCCACACCAGCCAGGATATTTCTTCTTTTTATCTGATTGCTATGTCCAGGATTTCCAGAACTATGTTGAATAAGGGTGGTGAGAGTGGGCATCCTTGCCTTGTTCCTGATCTTAGAGGAAAAGCGTTCAGTTTTTCATCATTGAGTATGATATTGGGTGAGGGTTTATCATACATGGATGGCCTTTATTATGTTTAGGTACTTTCTTTTCATACCTATTTTATTGAGTGTTTTAATCATAAATGAATGTTGTATTTTATGACCTGCTTTATCTGTACATATTTATAAGATCATATGATATTTATGCTTTGTTTCGTTAATGTGGTGTTTTATGTTGATTGATTTGCATATCTTGAACCATCTTTGTGCTCCTGGAATGAACCCTGCTTAGTCATAATGAACTTATTATTTTTTAATGCATTGCTATCTTGAACTTGCTAGTATTTTATTCAGGATTTTTTTGTATCTGTATTTATCAGAGACATCGGTCTATAGTTTTCTTTTTTTTTTCATTTGGCAGTACCACGACACTTTATTTAAACAAATAAGTGGATGTGTGAATGAATAAATTATTATTATTTTTAATTAATTCTTGTTCAAGTACAGTTTTCTGTCTTATATTCCCAGCCCTGCCCCCCTCAGTGCTCCCCACCTGCCTCCCATTTCCGCCCCCCACCTTAGTTATTGTCCATGTGTCCTTTATACTTGTTCATGTGAGTCCATCCCCTTTTCTTTTTTGTGTGTTTTTTCCCTGCCAGGTTTTGGTATTGGGGTTGTATTGGTCTCGTAAAATGTGTTAGGGAGTATTGTCTCCTCGTTATTTTTTTTGGAAGAGTTTGAGAAGGATAGGAACCAAATCTTTTTCAGTGTTTCATAGAATTAACTAATGAAGCCATCTGGTCCTGGACTTTTACTTTTGGACAGGTTTTTGATAGTTGTTTCAATTTATTCACTGTTTATATGTCTATTTAGATTTTCCAATTTTTCATAATTCAATCTAGGAAGGTTATATGTTTCTAGGAATTTATCCATTTCTTTTAGGTTACTGAATTTCGTGGCATACAGTCTTTCATAGTACTCCAGTTTGATCCTTTCTATTTCTGTGATGTCTGTGGAAACTTTTTTTTTAGATTTGATTTTGTGTAGATGAGTCTTTTCTCTTTTTTCCATAGTGCATCTAGCCAGGGGTTTGCCAATTTTATTAATGTTTTTAAAGAACCTACTCTTTTTTGAATGAATATTTTATATAGTCTTTTTGTTCTCTATTTTATTCAATTTTGCTTTGATTTTAATTATTTCTTTTCTTCCGCTGACTTTGGGTTGTTTTTATTGTTCTTTTCCTAGTTCTTTAAGATACAATGTTAGGCTGGGAAGGGGTTAAGATGGTGACAGAGTAGCACCGAGGGAACCTAGCTCTCGTGCATCTGGTGAAAAATCCAGGCGGATCTACCAAAGAACAGCATAATCAACCAACAGTTCCCCAACATTTATGAAAATAGGAGACCAGAGAGTGTGACGGAGGAACCAGACAGCTACAGGTCGGCAAGGACTCCAGAAGGCAAGTGAGGACAAAAGTGGCTGGGCACCAGTGGCCTCCTAGGCTGCAAGCTTCCCCCGGGCATGCCCAGGGCAGGCGAACTCCTGCGGAGCATGAGTATAGACGAGAATTGGCACGCAATGGGGGCTGGCACTATCAGGGGAAAACAGAAGCCCCGTCTGAATCCAGGGCCAGGGTGCCTGTGATGGAGTGAACACTGGAGGCCTTGGACCCGGTGGGCCAGCAATACACTCCATGGGAGAGAACTGACTCCCCCCTCCTCGTCTAGGCAGGCAGGTTAATACCAGGCAGAGACCTGTGGGCTTAAATTAACCTAAAGGGTGGCAACTGTAGACTCTGCAGTCATCAGCCTGCCGGCCCACCAGCCCGCCAGCCTGAAGGATTTAAGAAGGACACTGTCATTGCTGGTGTTTTGGGATTGGGCTGGGCTGAGAGACAGGCTTTGTGGAGAAGTCTCTATTAGAAAGTGAACTGAGGGGCTCTAAGACCTCGGCTTGCCTCCAAACACCCAGCAGCCATCCAGGGGAGGGGTGGGAATGCCTGGGTCCTGCACGGGACTGAGAAGGACAGTACCAGATACCAGGGCACACAGGCAGCCTCCCGGGGCTGTGCGTGACCACAGACCAATCAGCAGCCTGCTCGCCCATGCCTGCATAACTGCCCTCAGAGATACCGCAACCAGAAAAACCGGTTTGGACAGTTTGAAACCAACAAAGGAAGGGTGCTTCCTTTTTTTTTTCTTCTCTTGTGTGTGTGTGTGTGTGTGTTTTCCCTCCCCCCCTTTATTTCTCTCTCAACCTCTTTTGTAACTAATCTTATATCTTGTAAACTGTATTGTTGCTCTATCTTTCAATTCTCTGTCCTTCATTTCTTTTCCTTTTTGTCCGGTTTTAGTCCTTCTGTTCTTCCCAAATTTTCCTTTTCTCCTGACTTTTGAGTGTGTGTGTGTGTGTGTGTGTGTGTGTTTGTGTGTGTGTTGGATTGTTCTTTGTGTGTTGCTTAGTTTTCTTTTAGGTGTATTATTATTTTTTTTGCATTATTCTTACTCCTTTATTTATTTTAAGAATATCTTTGTATCCCACCTCTTTCTGTACAGGTTTTTTTTTGTCCCGGCTGGGTATACTGTACTACCTGACAAGTTCCCACAGCTCTTTCCTCCACAGTGTTTTGCTGATTTTCTATACTTCACGTGCTTTCCTTTGCTATACTACCCAAGCTCTATAACCCCCATTTAGACAGATCACATAGAATCTATCATGTGAGTGTTGCTCTAATATTATGGTAAATAAGAGCTGTTCTGTACAACAGTAATACGTCAGAACACATCTCTCGGACGTTAGACCACCTTACAGGTGCCTGAATTCTATTACTCTATTTACTGACGCGCTACACCCAGTTACTAACCTGTACTGTCACCTTACCTCAAATCTGACCACCCACAACCACACTGCTTTCTAGATACAACTCACAAGACCCTTCTTAACAATACACTTAACCTATGCCCACCCTTTCCTAAAAGTGTTAAGCTAGGTCGAAGAGCACGGTTAACTCTATACATAGCCTAGAAATTGTCTATTTCTTCTCTGCCTACTGTGTCTGTAAATAACATAAAATACCCTTCTGCTATCATAAACCATTTTGCCTCCCCCACAACTGATCACACATGCACAATAAAGAAAGGAGTAGGTGGAAGTGGAGAACACCAAGATACCTGCAGGAGACTGCACCACTGACTTTCACAGGTATTCTACCACAGAAGTTCACACCATAAACCCAGGAACCCAGAACAGATCACTTTAAGAAGCTGAAGCCAACAAGAAGAGCAACACAAACAATGGGAAGACAAAGAAACAATACCCAAATGAAAGAAAAGGAGGAAGCCTCAGAAAGAATGTTAGATGAAATAGAGGCAAGCCAACTATCAGATGTGGAATTCAAAGCACTGGTTATCAGGAAATTCAAAGAGCTTACAACGAGCTACCAGAAACTACAGGGGAGCTACAATGAACTCTCTGAAAACTATACCAACATGAAAAAGGAAATAGAAACCATCAATAAAGGCCAAGAGGAAATGAAGAATACAATATCTGAACTGACAAACACAGTAGAAGGTATGAAGAATAGAATCGATATGGCGGAAGATCACATAAGTGAGATTGAAGACAGGATAGAAAATCTCCCAGACGGGAAAAGGGAAAAGAGAATCAGAAAAAATGAAGAGAATTTAAGAGAAATGCAAGACAACATGAAACGTAATAATATCCAAATAATAGGAATACCATAAGGAGAGGAAGAGGAACAAGGGATAGAAAACCTACTTGAAAGAGTAATAACGGAAAATTTTCCTAAGTTGAGGAGAGATAAAGTCGCATGGATCCAGGAATCCCAGAGAGTCCCCAGCAGGTGGAACCCAAAGAGGCCCACTGCAAGACACATCATCATTAAAATGACAAACCTCTAAGACAAAGAGAAAATCCTAAAGGCAGCAAGGAAGAAAAGGAAGTGACATACAAGGGGGTCCCAATAAGGCTGGCTACTGAATTCTCAATGGAAACATTCCAAGCAAGAAGAGAATGGCAAGAAATATTCCAAGTAATGAGAAACAGAGGCCTACAACCAAGGCTACTGTACCCAGCAAGGTTCTCAATCAAGATAGAAGGCCAAATAAAGAGCTTCCAAGACAAAAGAAGTCTAAAAGAATACGCCTCCACCAAACCAGCTCTACAAGAATTACTAAAAAGGCTACTTTAAGGAAAGGAAGGAAAAGAGAGAGATGGAGAGGAACACAGGTACATAAATGGCAATGAATAAGTACCTTTCAATAATAACCTTAAATGTAAATGGATTAAATGCACCAATTAAAAGACACAAAATAGCTGAATGGATAAGAAAGCATGACCCACATATATGCTGCCTATAAGAGACCCACCTCAGGTCAGAAGACCATCACAGACTAAAAGTGAAAGGATGGAAACAAATTTTCCAAGCAAATGGACAAGAAAAAAAATCCAGGGTAGCAATTCTCATATCAGACAAAAGAGACTTCAAAAACAGGGCCATAAAGAGAGACCCAGAAGGTCACTTCATATTGCTTAAGGGAAGAATCCACCAAGAAGACATTAACATCGTAAATATATATGCACCCAACATAGGAGCACCCAAATATATAAAGAAAATCCTAGAGGACCTCAAAAATGATATTGACAGCAACACAATTATAGTAGGGGATTTTAACACCCCACTGTCAAAAATGGACAGATCTTCCAAACAAAATATCAACAAAGATATTGCAGCATTAAATGACACTCTAGATGAAATGCACCTAATTGATACATAGAGAGCCCTTCATCCTAAAGAAGCTAAATACACATTCTTTTCAAATGCACACGAAACATTTTCCAAGATAGATCACATGATAGGACACAAAACGAGACTCAACTAATTTAGGAAAATAGAAATCATACCAAGCATTTTCTCTGATCACAAGGGACTGAAATTGGAAACCAACCCCACAGGAAAAAACCAAAAACACCCAAAATCATGGAGACTGAATGGTATGCTATTAAACAACGAATGGGTCAAGATTGAAATTAGGGAAGAAATCAAAAAGTTTCTGGAAACAAATGAAAATGAACTCACAACAACCCAAAACATATTGGACACGGCCAAGGCAGTCCTGAGAGGGTATCAATAGCAATACAGGCTTACCTAAAGAAAATAGAAACATTTCAAACAAACAACCTAACCCGACGCCTGCAAGAACTCAAGGGACAACAACAAAGACAGCCCAGAGCAAGTACAAGGAAGGACATAACCAAGATCAGAGCAGAATTAAATGACATAGAGAGTAAAAGCACAATTCTAAGGATCAATGAATCCAGGAGCTGGTTTTTTGAAAAGATAAACAAAATAGACTAACCTTTAAGTAGGCTCATCAAGAAAAAAAGAGAGAGGACCCAAATAAACACAATCAGAAATGAAACAGGAGAGATTACAACTGATACCACAGAAATAGAAGGGATTGTAAGGAATTACTATGCAGAACTGTATGCCAAGAAATTTGAAAACCTAGGTGAAATGGAAAAATTTCTAGAAAAATATAATCTTCCAAAAGTCAATGAAAAAGAAGCAGAAAACCTGAACAGGCCAATAACAGCAGATGAAATTGAAGTAATCAAAAAACTCCCATTGCACAAAAGCCCTGGACCAGATGGTTTCACAGGAGAATTCTACAAAGCTTTTAAGGAAGAACTAACCCTGATACTTCACAGACTATTTCAAAAAATCCAAAAGGAGGGAAAACTCCCCAACTCTTTTTATGAAGCCAGCATCATCCTAATTCCAAAACCAGATAGGGACACAACAAAAGAGAAAACTTCAGGCCAATATCACTGATGAACATTGACACTAAAATCCTCAATAAAATATTGGCAAACCACATCCAACAATACATCAAAAAGATCATACACCATGACCAAGTGGGATTCATCCCAGGGATGCAAGGATGGTTCAATATTCGTAAATCAATAACTGTAATACACCACATAAACAAAAGCAAACAAAAACCACACGATCATATCAATAGGTGCAAAAAAGCTTTTGATAAGGTACAACACCCATTTATGATAAAGGTACTCAGCAAAGTGGGAATAGAGGGAGCATTCCTCAATATAAAAAAGGCCATATATGAAAGACCTACAGCCAATATCATACTCAATGGGCAAAAAACTAAAAGCTTTTCCACTAAGATCGGGAACAAGACAAGGTTGTCCACTTTCACCACTTCTATTCAATATAGTATTGGAAGTTCTAGCCACAGCAATCAGACAAGAAAAGGAAATAAAAGGCATCCAAATCAGAAAGGAGGAAACAAAACTGTCATTGTTTGCAGATGACATGATAGTGTACATGGAAAATCCTATAGACTCTACCAAAAAACTGCTTGAACTAATAAATGAATTTGGCAAAACAGCGGGTTACAAGTCAATATCCAGAAATCAAAACCATTTTTGTATACTAACAATGAAACAGCAGAAGCAGAAATCAAGAAAAAAATCCCATTCTACATAGCAAAAAGAAAAATAAAATATCTGGGAATAAACCGAACCAAGGAGGTAAAAGACCTGTATGCAGAAAACTACACAACACTGAATACAGAAATCAAGGAAGACACAAACAAATGGAAACATATGCCGTGTTCATGGATTGGAAGAATTAACATCATCAAAATGTCCATACTACCCAAAGCAATTTACAGATTCAATGCAATACCTATTAAAGTGCCAATGGCATATTTCACAGACATAGAACAAACACTTCCAAAATTTGTATGGAACCACAGAAGACCATGAATAGCATCTTCAATTTTGAGAAAGAAGAACAAAGTAGGAGGGATTACAATACCTGATATCAAACTGTATTACAAGGCCACTGTAATCAAAACAGCCTGGTACTGGCATAAACACAGGCACATAGACCAATGGAATAGAACAGAGAGCCCAGAAATAAGCCCAAATCTCTACAGTCAATTAATATTTGAGAAAGGGGGCAGTAACATAAAAAGGAGTAAGGATAGCCTCTTCAACAAATGGTGTTGGGAGAACTGGACAGCCACATGCAAAAAAATGAAACTCGAGCACCAACTTACACCATACACCAAAATAAATTCAAGGTGGATAAAAGACTTAAATATAAGCCCGGAAACCATTAAAGCCCTAGAGGAGAGCATTGGCAGGAAAATCTCAGATATTCCATGCAGCAATATTTCTACTGATACCTCCCCTAGAACAAGGGACATAACGGAAAGAATAAAGGAATGGGATCTCATCAAACTTAAAAGCTTTTGCATGGCCAAGGAAAACAGTATCAAGATAAAAAGAGAAGCAATTGTTTGGGAAAACATTTTTGCCAATGACACCTCAGACAAAGGTTTAATCTCCAAAATATACAAAGAACTCACACGACTCTACTCAAAGAAGACGAGCAACCCAATTAAAAAATGGCCAAAGGACTTGAACAGACACACAGAGGAAGACTCACAGAGGATCCAGATACATATGAAAAGATGCTTGATATCACTAGCTATCAGAGAGATGCAAATCAAAACCACAATGAGATACCACTTAAAACCAGTCAGAATGGCTATCATGAACAAAGAAACAAACAACAAGTGTTGGAGAGGTTGTGGGGAAAAGGGGACTCTAGTTCACTGTTGGTGGGATTGCAGACTGGTACAACCACTATGGAAAGCAGAATGGAATTTTCTAAGAAAACTAAAAATGAATGTGCCTTTTGACCCAGCAATTCCACTGCTAGGAGTATATCCTAAGAACCCTCTAACACCAATCCTAAAGAACCTATGCACCCCGATGTTCATAGCAGCACAATTTACAATAGCCAAGAGTTGGAAGCAACCTAAATGCCCATCAGTCAGACTGGATCAAAAAGCTATGGTACATTTACACAATGGAATTCTATGCTGCAGAAAGGAAGAAGGAGCTCCTACCCTTTGCAACATCATGGATGGAACTGGAAAGCATTATGCTGAGCGAAATAAGCCAGGCAGTGAAATACAAATACCATATGATATCACCTTTAACAGGAATCTAAACAACAAAACAAACAAGCGAGCAGAATGTAACCAAAGACACTGAAATACAGAACGTGCTGACATTGTCCAGAGGGGAGGGGGGAGAGAATCACAGGGGAAAAGGGGAAGGACTCACATGAACAAGTATAAAGGACACATGTACAATAACTAAGGAGGGGGGCAGAGGTGGGAGGGAGGTGGGGAGCACTGGGGGGGCAGGGCTGGGAATAGAAGAAAGAAAACTGTACTTGAAGAGGAGTTAAATTAAAAAAAAAGATACAATGTTAGGCTGTTTACTTGGGATTTTTCTTGTTTCTTGATATAGGGCAATAATTATATAAACTTCTCTCTTATTACTGCTTTCGCTACTTCCCCGAAATTTTGTAAATCCCCATGGAAGGACATCACACTTGGTAAAATCTTTGAAATAAATTACTTGAACAGCAGGCATTTATGTAGCATACTTATCTGCAGAGGAGTTATTAGCCTTTTAAGCAATGGGGCATTTAAATGAGTATTCTCATATTTGTAACTGGCTGATTTGAAAAACTTATCACTGTTACTTAGTCACACAGTAATTAATAGGATACCTGCTGAACTATGAAGATAATAGATTTTTTTTACCTGTCTTCATATACTTGAAATTATTACAATCATGGACTTATGATTTTTGCTGTACCCTTATCAGATGGCCGTTATGGAAGAAAAAAAAAAACAGAGGAGGATCCTTTAATGAGTCCAACACAACAGACACATAAAGTTGTTATTTTCCTAAGATGTTAGGCTGTTTTTGATTAACAGTAACCAGCAAAACCCCATTACAGTAGCTCACCAACCTCTATTCTGTGGATTCAATTTCCATGGTTTGAGTTACCTGTGGTTAATCATAGTTTGAAAACATTAGGTAGAAAATTCCAGAAGTAAACAATTCACCTATTTGAATTGTGCCCCATTTTGAGTAACGTGATGAAATCTGCAGCTATTTCACTCCATCCTGCCTAGGATGTGAACCATTTTTTTGTCTAGCATATCCACAGTTGTCAGCACTTACTGGCTCTTTCATCACATCTTAGCCATGATGGTTATCAGATCAACTGTTGTGGTGTTCCAGTGTTTGTGTTAAAGTCACCCTTATTTTACTTAATAATAGCCCTAAAATACAAGACTACTGTTGGTAATTTATACATGCCAAAGAGAAGCTGTACAGTTTAAATAAAAGGCGAGTACAGTAAAATAAGACATTTTGAGAGACAGCATGTTCACTGAACTGTTATTACAGTCTATTATTATAATTATTCTCTTTTATTATTAGTTATCATTGTTAATTTATTACTGTGTATAGTTTATAAATTAAATTTTATAATAGGTACCCATTTATAAGAAAAACATACTATATATAAAGTTCAGTGCTATCCAGTTTCTGGTATCCACTGGGGGGTATTGTAAATTATTCATTCAGATAAGGGGGACTACCATAAAACCTTAGCATGGATTTGATTTTAAAAAGCAAGATTATGAGAGGATTTGGCACATGATAATTTCAAGAGAATAAAAAAAAAGTCACATTAATGGAGAGAGTAAATTTTGATGTGGTGTGCCATGTGAGGGACCTGAGCAGAGAGAAAACAGAAAAATGGTTTGAATGGAGTATTTAAGCAAGACAAATGTGTGTGAAGTTTGAACACTAGGAGACATAAAGGAGAACATAGAACCAAAATAAAGTTTATTTCACCTCCATTTCTGAAGGATAGTTTATTAGACATTAAGTTCTAAGTTGACAGCATTTTTTTCTTTTGATATTTTAAAGGTGTCAAGCTAGTAATTTCTGGTTCCCCCAGATTCTGATAAGAAGTAAGTGATAATTCTACAAGATCAGAAAATAGTCCAAGTTTCCATCAGTAGATGAGTGATTAAAAAACTGTGGTACATTTACACAATGGAAAACTATGCATCAGAAAGAAAGGGGGAGATTCACAACAGCATGGATGGACCTGGAGAGCATTATGCTAAGTGAAAGAAACTAGGCAGTGAAAGACAAATACCACATGATCTCACTCGTATATAGAATCTAATGAACAAAATAAACTGACAAACATAAAACCAGAGGCATGGCCACATGGAACAGTCTGAAAGATCTCAGAGGGGAGGGAGCTGGGAGGACTGGAAGGGATTAGCCAAAGAATGTATGTGTATATATATATATATATATATATATAGCCCATGGACACAGTCAACAATGTGGTGAAGGCCAGGGGAAGAGAAATGGGGGCTGTGTGGAGGGGGGCAAAAAGGGAGAAAATGGGGAACACCTGTCAACAAAAAGGAAAAAATAAATAACTGATAATTCTTATACTAAAGAATTTATATTAAAATTTCTGTATAAATAATTAATTTAGAATTTTATACTAAAATTCCTGTATATCAGTCATCAGCAAACTATGATCCATGCTGCTGCAGACTCTATCCAGCAGAGTCTGCCTGTTGTGGTTGAGGACGAGAATCAATGCACAGATGACAACAATCCTGTATGGAAAAAGGGAACAGGCACGACTACTCTCTCAAGGGGAGAGCGCCTATGGTGCCTTGGCCACTCCCTCAAGAGGGGAGCACCCCAACCCTTGTCTAGACAGGCTTTTATTGTTTTCTTTGGGTCTTACCAAATTATTATCTACAGATAATAGAACATTATTGTCTACATTCTAGGTACAATCAAGGAAATAAAAATAGCATGCAGAGGGGGATGGCAATGGGCTGATTAGCTCTGTCCTTGGGAGAGTTCACACAGACTTTGGAAGTTACCTTGAGAATAAACAATACACATTTGTTGCTTTAAACCAGGGTGAGGGAGTTTTAGCAAGAGAAAGCCATAATAGTTTGTAAGTATTTTCTGGGCCTGATTCTCATGGGAAAACTTGGTTTGAAGATCTGGCTCCTGCCCACCACATCATATCTGTAGGTTTTCCATACAGAGCTGAGTCACATTTGCCAGGCCAAGACAAATTGGTCCCCTACACATGCCACTTTTATGTGGTCCATGGTATAAAAATGTTTTTATAGTTTTAAATTATTTAAAAAAGGAATATGTCACAAAATCATGTGTGACCCATAACCTAAATATTTACCAACTTCAGTTGAATGTAATGCACTTCATCTGATGGTTTTCAGATTTTTCTCTTTGTCTTTGGTGTTCATCAGTTTGACTGTATGTCTAATGTTGGTTTCTTTATATTCATCTTATTTGAAGTTAATTTAGCTTCTTGTATTTTGTTGGACCACATTTTTCATCAAATTTGGGATGTTTTCTCAAGTTTTTCCAGCCCCAGAATCACTCTTTTCTAATTATTCATACTTTATATCTTTTTATGTTGAGCCAGAGGTCACTGGAACCCTGTTTATTTCTTTGGTTCATGTTCCCCAATTCTTCTTATTCAATGATTTTTCTCTTTTCATGTTTACCAAGTATTCTGCCATCTCCAGCTTGTTTCTAAGCTCTCCTTCAATGAATCTTTTATGGTAATTATTGTAATTGCCAATACTAGTATCCTCTTGGTTTTCAAAAATAGTTTAAATTTCTTTGCTGGTATAGTGTCTATTCACATATATTCCTTTAATTCTTGTAGCCTATTTATAACACCTATAGTAAAAGTCCTTGTATGCTGAGTCTGGCAAGCCTCAGGTGGTCTCACTCTGCACATGTGTGTTCCAGCCCATGGCCATAAACTCAGTGAGGCCCCACAAACAAAGCCTGGAGTACACTTTCTACACAATTCCCTTATTGGTTTAATACTCCTCTCCACAACTCCCATACACTTGAGCTGCCTCAAACTCTGATCTTTGTCATCTCAACTGATATGTGACCTATAGCTCTCTATGCTTCTGTTAGAACATTGTCCCCAGACAGAGAACTGGTTTAACACAGGTTCATCCTGTGAGTTTTTCTTCCTTCAGGGATCACAGTTACACATTGCTTATTGTCCGCTAATTGAAAACAACTGTCCCAAATGTGTTATCCAGTTTTATAATTGTTTACTGTGGGGGAGGTAATCTAGTACAAATTACTTCACCATGGCATCAATTATATCATCATAGTACCAATTACATCATCATGTTCAGAAGCAGAAATTCCTCAAGGTAATCATTGAATTCATATTTTGTCTAAGATCAAACTTGCATAATACCATAGCATAAATAAGGTAGGTATATTTTCCTCTAAGTTTCCCTGGAATTGAAAAAATAGAAAATAAAATGTAGATAATATATAGTATGTATTTAGCAGTCCCTATGACCTGTCACTATTCAAAGTGACAGGTCATAGGAACTTTACCCATGTTAACTAATTAAATTTTCATGGTACACCTGTGAATTAGATATTATTTTATTACCTTCTTGTTACATAAAGAAAATAAGGGCAGAATATTGATGCTGTTAAGTGATTGAACTAAGATTCAAATTTAACCTCTCTGATTCCAGAGTTCATATTTTTATCCATTACTCTAGATTGGTTTAGCATAACAATAAGTGAATATAGTCACTTCAGGTCAGGGTTCATATCTGATTCTGACTTGTATTAAAAAGTAACTCATTGCAGTTCTGGCCAAGATGGAGGCATAGGTGGATATACTTTATCTCCTCACACAACCAAAAGAAGGACAAAAACAAATTTAAAAATAAATACTAACCAGAACTGTCAGAAAATCAAACTGTATGGAAGTCTGACAATCAAGGACTTAAGGAATAAACATTCATCCAGACCAGTAGAAAGTGTGGAGATGGGCAGCTGGGGTGCAAAGGACTCACAGCAAGGTGGCAGCTGGCAGACCAGGAGAGGCAGTGGCTGGTGGAGCAGACAGTCCCACATTTGTGTGTGGATAAACCAGGAGGATGGGAGAGTGAGGCAGACCAACCAACACGGGGTTCCAGTGTGGGGAAATAAAGCCTCAAAACCTCTGACTGAAAAAACCTGTGGGGATTAAGGTGGCAGGAGAAACTTCCAGCCTCACAGGAGAATTCACTGGAGAGACCCACAGGGCCCTAGAATGCACACAAAACCACCCACCTGGAAATCAGCACCAGAAAGACCAAATTTGCAGAGGAAGTGACTGAAAGCCTACCGAGAGCTGACCAAGGTACATTGTTCCCACTTGGACCCCTCCCCAACATATAGTGCCACGACACAGCAAGGTGGGTTGCTTGGCCCTGGCTAACACCTAAGGCTCAACCCCTTACTACTAACACATACCTAGACCAAAAAAATGGCCCAAATGAAAGAAGAGATCAAAGCTCCAGAAAAATACAATTAAGTGATGAAGAGATAGCCAACCTATCAGATGCACAGTTCAAAACACTGGTAATCGGGATGCTCACAGAATTGGTTTAGTACGGACACAAAATAGAGGAAAAAGTGAAGGCTATGAAATGCAAAATAAAGGGAAATGTACAGGGAACCAACAGTGAAGAGAAGGAAACTGGGACTCAAATCAATGGTTTGGAGAAGAAGGAAAAAAATCAACATTCAACCAGAAAAGAATGAAGAAACAAGAATTCAAACAAATGAAGAGAGGCTTAGGAACCGCCAGGACATCTTTAAATGTTCCAACATCCGAATTATAGGGGTACCAGAAGGAGAAGAGAAAGAGCCAGTGGAAAATTTATTTGAACAAATAATAAAGGGGGACTTCCCCAATCTGGCAAAGGAACTAGACTTCCAGGAAGTCCAAGAAGCTCAGAGAGCCCCAAAAAGTTGGACCCAAGGAGGAACACACCAAGGTACATCATAATTACATTACCCAAGAATAAAGGTAAGAGACAATCTTAAAAGCAGCAAGAGAAAAGGAGACAGATACCTACAAAGGAGTTCCCATAAGAATATCCACTGATTTCCCAAAGAAACATTGCAGGCAAGAAGGGGCTGGGAAGTATTCCAAGTCATGAAAAGCAAGGACCTATATTCAAGATTACTTTGCCTAGCAAAGCTATCATTTAAAATGAAAGGGAAGATCAAGTGCTTCCTGGATAAGGCCAAGTTAAAGGAGTTCATCATCACCAAGCCCTTATTGTATGTAATGTTAAAGGGACTTATCTAAGAAAAGAAAGAAGATAAAAAATATGATCAATAAAATAACAACACACTCACAACTATCAACAACCGAACTTTAAGAAAAAAACAACCAAAAACAAACTAAGCAAGCAACTAGAACAGGAACAGAATCACAGAAATGGAGAGTGTTATCAGTGGGAAGGGGGAGGGGGTTTGGGGAAAGGGTACAGGGAATAAGTAGCATAAATTGTTGGTACAAAATAGGCAGGGGGATGTTAATAACAGTATAGGAAATGGAGAAGCCAAAGAACTTATATGTATGACCCATTAACATGAACTAAGGCTGCGGGGGGGGGGGGAATGTGGGTAGGAGGGGGTGTGCAGGGCAGAGGGGAATAAAGGGGCGGAAATGGGACAATTGTAATAGTATAATCTATAAAATGTATTTTTTTAAATGGGGAAAAATAAAAAGTAATGCATTGTGGTTAAAATTATTTTAAGAGGGGTGGTTTTGGAGGTTATTTCTATCAAAGTTTTTTTTTTTTTGGTATACAATATTGCTGTGAATTTCTAGGACCTATCTTTATTCCTACAAATCCCTGGGAAATAAATGCTGGAACTTCATGAACAAAACAAACAAGCAAGCAAAATACAATCAGAAACATTGAAATAATGAACAAACTGACAGTTACCAGATAGGAGTGGGGAGAGGGATAATAGGGGAAGGGCCATCAAGGAACATGTATAAAGAACACATGGATAGAGCCAAAAGGGGTAGGTTTGAGGGTGGGAGTGGGGGATGGGTGGGGTGAGGCAGCATGGTGGGTTGAAAGTGGAGACAACTATACTTGAACAACAATTTAAAAAATTAAGAAAAATCAAAAATAAAAATGAAAATTAAAAAAGTAAAATTCCACATCTGTATACATAGTTAACTACTTTATCTATTTCTGTCAAGACTAATTAAATATTTAACACACTTTTCTACAATCACCAGACAGAGAAATATTAAGACTAGAATGCTCCTGGAATATAATCACTTAGTCCAAATATATTACAGTTGCAGTCAGCACTTCTAATTGGTTATCAGTTGTAAATGAGTCACATTTTTACCTGCCTTATCCATAAGTACTCACCAATGGATCTCAATTAGTAATATTACTCTTGAGATTTACTGCTAGAATTTTAATCCAATAATACAATATATCATATCTTAAAATGGAATGATGCATAAAATTTACTGCAAATGATTAAGCCAAAATCATGAAATTGCCCATTTTCAGAATATAAGACCAAAATTAACACAAATTTGGCAATGTAATCAATCACTCTTACTAAAACATGAATAAGAAAAACAATTCAGGAAGTTTGCATAACTCTTCATAATGGTTAAATCCTACTTTTAATGGAAGTTCCCATTCCTTAAGTCACATTTCATAGTGGAATCTACTAAGCTCTGCTGATGTTGAATTAGGGTATTAACTGGGGACTGAGAGTTGTTACACTAAATATGACAGGGCAAAATTATTATCACACTCAATTTTTTCATGAACTCTTTCCTCTTACCTTTTTTTACATCTTATTTATTTATTTATATTTTTAATTGTTGTTCAAGTACAGGTGTCTCCATTTCCCCCCACAACTCCTCTGCTCCACCCATCTTACCTCCCACCCTTGATCCTACCCCCTGTGGCTTTGTCTATGCATCCTTTATACATGTTCCTTGTACTGGAGTTAGATTACAGTGGTCTTAAAACTTTCCCGTGATCATTACTCACTAACATTCATAGTGTTTTTTATTTTAATGTGCTCTATTTTGCCAGTTCAGTTATAAGTTGAACTGATACTCTCATTAAGAAAAGAGAATATAATAGCAATTTTCTTGCAGAACAGTGGAAAGTGGTCATGTAAAACCTTAGAAGTTATTTATTACTTTGAGATGATCAGATTACTAACAGTTATGTTAAGGAGTAAAACACCCCTGAAAATATGGAATGTAACTATCAGGAACCATCAGCAATAGCTGATGAATTAGTAACATTATTATTAATTTCAAAACCTTCTTGACATGATTATTGTACTCTAATCACTTCATGATAATTACAGGAAATTCTTATGAATTAGTGAAAAGTCCAATTTTTTTAAAAAGTATAGGTGACATACAATGCTATATTAGTTTTAGGTATACAATGTAGTTATTAAACAATTATATACTTTACAAATTGTTTCTCACAATAAATCTAGTAATCATCTGTCATTGTACTAAGTTATTATAATAGTATTTACTATATTTACTATGCCGTACTTATATCTCTGTGACTTATTTTATAACTGAAAGTTTTAAGTTGTTAATAAATTTACCTTTACTACACTTGCTGGATTTATAGAAAGTTAATGCTGGAACAGACCTTGAAAACTCACATTCTTTTTTAAAAAATTTTATTTATCTTATTTTTAGAGAGAGGGAAAAGGTGGGAGAAAGAGAGGGACAGAAACAACAATGTGTGGGTGCCTCTCATGTACCCCCTACTGGGGGCCTGGCCTGAAACCCATGCATGAGCTCTAACTGGGAATCGAACCAGCAACCCCTTGATTTGCAGGCCAGAACTCAATCCACAGAGCCATACTAGTCATGGCAAAAAATCACATTCTTACAAATCCATCATTTTGCAGATGAAGAAAAATAAGAAACACAAGTAAATTCACTTGTCCAAGATCACATAGCTACTTGCTGACAATGTCAGTACTAAAACTGAATTCTATTAACTCAGTTCAGTGCCCATTCCACTGTACCTCTCTGTAACTTGCTTATCTAACAGTGTCACTTAAATATATATAAACAGTGTCATTTACAGGACTTTTGAGAACTACTCTGCTTTATAAAAAGGGATTTTAATTAGATTTTAAAATCAGATTGTTTGTAAAGAATAGTTTCAAACTTGGAAGGTTTTCTTCCAAATAAGTTATTCCCCTTGCAGTATTTTTCACTAAGAATTTACTTAAAAGAACCACTCTTTTTTCATTTTAAAAATTATACTTGACATAAAATATTTGTTTCAGGTTTACATCTTTATATACCTCATGAAGTGATTGCCATGAACAGCCTAGTAACTTTCTTTCACCATAAAAATGTATTAAAATATTTTTGACTTTTTTCTATATGGCACACTACATCCCCAGGATTATTTATAACTGAAAATTTTTGCACCCTAACCCCTTTACTTTACCTTTATTTGTCACCCACCCCAACCCTGGTAACCATCAGTTTGTACCCTTTATCTATGAATCTTTTCCTTTTTTGCTGCTTGTTCATTTTGTATTTCAGGTTCCATGTATAAGTGAAATAATGAGACATTTGTCTCTCACTGTCTGACTTATCATACTTAGCAAGTACTTTCCAAGTCCATCCATATTGTTGCAATGGTAATATTTCAGTTTTATGGCTGAGTAATATTCCATTTGTGTAAATGTACCACAGCTTTTTTATCTACCTGAGTGTCATCTATCAATAGACGCCCAGGTTGCTTTCATATTTTGGCTACTGTAAGTAATGCTGCATTAAATATAGGAGTGTATATATCTTTTCAAATTCATGTTTTTTATTTTTTGAATAAATACCCAGGAACAAAATTGCTGTCTTGCATGCTAGTTCAATTTTTAACTTTTAAAGAACTTTCATACTGTTTTCCATTGGCTGCACCAATTTAAAAATCCCACCAACTGTTCCGAAGGATTTCTTTTTCTCCACATTTTTGCCAAGCCATTTTATTTGTTGTCTTTTTGATAATACCCATTCTGATAAATGTGAAGTGATATCTCATTGTGGTTTTCACTTACATTTCCTTGATGATTGATGATGACATTTAAGTCATGATAAAATGATGAAAATATAATCTTAGTGGTCGTATATTTTTATCAATTTATTTAAAATTGAAGTTCATGCAAATTTTAGAACTGCACATGATGTGAACCATCATAAAACTCAAAAACACAGTATGTACATTGTTAAGGCAAACAAGTTTTTGACTGGAAATTATATATATATAATGCACTTTCTATATGAATACATGTAACAATATGTTTCTTATACTCTGGCACTACCTTAATCAGTCAGTTTCCAAGCTGACAGTATATCTTGGTATGATATGAAAATTTTCCATGTTTAATTTTTACACAAAATGATTTGTTTTTCTGCTGCATGTACAAATAATCATTCTTCTTAACTATTTCTGACTTCATGTCAGTAACAGTTTTCAATGGTAAAAGAAACAATGAAGTCTTAAGCCACTAAAAAAGAAAGTATTATTTGTCTTTTGCTAACTGACTTCATTGAGCATAGTATTTCACTTGTTGATTTATTGATGGTAGCGATTCTGACAGCTGTGAGCTGAAATTTCATTGTGGTTTTAATTTGCATCTCCCTGATAATTAGTAATGATGAGGATCTTTTCATATCTCTATTGGCCATCTGTATGTCCTCTTTGGAGAAGTGTCAATTCATATTCTCTGCCCATATTTTAATTGAATTTTTTTGTGTTGAGTAGAATAAATTCCTTACAAATTTTGGATAACTCCTTATCAGATGTGTAATTGGCAGATATGTTCTCCCATTTAGGAGGTTGTTCCTTTGTTTTTTTGGTTTCATTTCCTGTGCAAAAACTTTTTACTTTGATGTAGTCCCATTTATTTATTTTTCCTTTGTTTCCTTTGCCTGAGGACATATATCAGAAAAAATACCCTTAAGAGAAATAGAGATTTACTGCCTATGTTTTCTTTTAATATCTTTATGTTTTTGAGTCTTACACTTGTCTTCAATTCATTTTAAGTTTATTCTTTTTTTCCAAATAGTTTTTTTATTTAATTGTTTTTCAAGTATAGTTTTCTATCTTACTTACACTTATCTTACACTTTCTATCTTACTTCCATCCCAGCCCACCCTCCCAGTGCTACCCACCTTTGTCAAATATTAATTGACCAAATAAACATGGGTTTATTTCTGAGCTCTCTATTCTGTTCCATTAATCTATATTTCTGTCTATGCCAGTAACATGCTGTTTGATTACTATGCTTTTGTAGTACAGTTTGATATCAGGTAGTGTGATTCCTCCAACTTCATTCTTCTTTCTCAAGGTTTCTGTTGTTATTCAGGGTCATTTGTGGTTCTATATAAATTTTTGGAACATTCATTCTAATTTTGCGAAATAGGTCATTTGGTATCTTGATAAGAATTGCATTGAATCTATAAATTACTTTAAGTACTTTGGACATTTTAATTATGTTAATTCTTCCTATAAATGAACTTGGTATATGCTCCTATTTATTTGTATCTTTGATTTTTTCTTCAGTGCCTTATAATTTTTAGAGTACAGATTTTCTACCTGCTTTGTTAAATTTATTCTTAGGGTTTTATGGTGCTATTGTAAGTGGGATTGTTTTCTTAGTTTGCCTTTCTGATAGTTCATTATTGGGATTAAAAATGAAAACAGTAAGCCAAAGATGGTGGGGAGGTAGGTGGGAGCAGAGCCCACTTGCCCCTGCACCCAGCTTGAACAGCTAGCCAATCTTCTGAAGAACAGAGTGAGCAGGCAATGGAATTCCAGCTTATATTAAGTTTGGAGGCCCAAATCATAGAAGGCATTGAAAAACAGATGGTAAGGAGATTGCATTGGGTTGGTAAGCTTCCTGGGACCTGCGCAGGGACCAAGGCTGCTGTGGTCCCCAGCCAGGCACAAGTGTTGGAGGCTACTGGAGGGGCTCTGGAGGAAAGCCAGATCAGCTATTATGACTCTGCAGCTTCTTCCCCTACTAGAGCAGGGAAGAGAGCAGGGCACCAGGAGAGACCTGGATGCTTGAAGTCACTAGCGGGAATAAAGATGAAGTGGCAAACACACAGAAATGATGTTTACCCACTGGGACTGTGCTCACCAGCTGTGTCATTACCAGAGAAATTGGGGAGCCAGATGACACCTGGAGAAGGGCGAAGACTTATGCCATGTAGGACCCTGACCTGGATAGTCTCTGGCCTGTTCAGAGAGTTGGGCTGTGTGAAAAGCCAGGCACTTGTCAAGAACAGTAGGCTTAAACAAAAGGGTTTTACTCAAAAAAAGTTCAAGGGACTCTCTCACAGTGGCTGGGCTAGCAAAGAGGGAGGAGGAGGCACATAGCATGTATCATTCAGAGGAAATCAGCAGGGCTCAGGAATTTAGCATTCCACAGAGAGACTTAATATAGTGGGGGAGCTAAACTGTTCTCAAGGAACCATGAGAGTGCATAGCAGCAGGCCACCAAACAGGGAGGAGGTGGGGTATGAGTTGCTCCTAATCAGTGCACAACAGGTGGATTAAAGGCGCCAGTCTGGTGCAGATGGACAGTGGGGGCCTGGCAGCACATGGAGGGCCTAGGTTGGAGGCTAGGCAACAGTGAATATTGAAGCCCAGACCTGGCCCCCATCCTCACAAAACCACAGGAAAAGAAAAATGCAAAGCACAGCCCTCCCTCTGCCTTTGGCATCCAGGACAACCGGCAGAACTTGCTTGGCTCTTGGCAGGTTTAAAGTCAGAAGGAGGCTTTTTACCCCCAAGTGTGAGAAATAAGACCTGGTGCTATGTGAGGACCAGAGACAGATCCAGAGAGCAATCATAAGACTAATGCCAATAACTGAGAAACTGAGCAAATTTTACTTTGCTATCCAATACAACTTGTATTTTTTGTTTACTTTTATTATTTTTTCATTATTTTTACTTCATTTTATTAGTATTTTTATTTCTCTCCTGTTTAATTTTCTTTGTTTGTTTGTTTAACTGCATTGTTTGACTGCTACTCCTTGTTCTCTTGTTTATATCACATTTTAATTTTCCTTCTTTCATTTCACTTGTGTTCCAACAAGTACTCCTGGTCATGTACTTTCTAACTTCCTATTCTTTTTATTCAGGTCATATATTTCTTGTCATATTATTGTCATATTATTTCTAGTATTATTGTAAATAACTGTTGTTCCATATTATTGTAAATACTGCACAGCACCTTGTCCTGGTCTTGGTCCATTTCACTATCTTCCTGAGTGTTATCACTGTTGTGGTTAACTATATTCTCTCTCACACTATGCCTACTTTGTATCCTTTACCCTCACTATATCTCACCATCTAACCTTGCACAAGCACTCGGTTTTCTAGATTCAGCTCAAATTCCTTCTCACCTCTAATTAGAGTCTTATCTCTTTTTCATCTCATAGAAAAAGTGGCTAGTTGGGTGAAATATCACAGTTTACACTGTACGTCTACAAAGGATCTCCTATCTGTTCTCTACTTGCTGGTACTCTAAGTCCCATAGAATACTTTCCTGCTGTCTTAATCCATTTTGCCTCCCCCCTACCACTGATCACATACAAGATTAGGTGGGAGTTATGAACACCAGCATACCTGCTGGAGGATAGAACCCACCAACAAAGGAACCAACAGGTAAAAACCCAAGTGCAACAAGAGAGCCCACACACACAGAAGAAAGGGCAAACCTAGAGCATCAAGATAAGGAGATCAAAGAGACCACACCACTGAATCACAAAGAGCTCATACCATAGAATTTAACTCTACAAAGACAGCTACCAAAGTGGAACATCAGGAAGTGCAGATACAAATGAAAAGAGTCACCTAAAATGGGGAGACAAAAAAGAACATGCAATCAAAAGGAATGAAAGACCCTCCACTAAAAGAGCTAAATGAAATGGAGGCAAGCAAGCTATCAGATATAGAATTCAAAAGAATGATGCTCAAGGAACTCACAGAAAACTACAAGGAACTGAGTAGACAGTACAACAGTATAAAAAAAGGAAATAGAAACTATAAAAAGCCAGAAGAAATGAAGACTATAATTTCTGAAATAAAAAACACACTGGAAGGAATTACAAGCAGGCTGTATGAAGCAGAGGACCAAATTAGTGAGGTGAAAAACAACGTGGAAAGAAACACCCAGGTAGAGTAGCTGCATTAAAAAAGACTTAAAAGTATGAAGATAGCTTAAGAGAACTCCAAGATAACATGAAATGCAACAACATTCAAATCACAGGAATACCAGAAAGAGAAGAAAACAAAGGAGGAATAGAAACCCTGTTTGAAAAAATAATGACAGAAAACTTTCTGAACTGAGAGGGAAAAAAAATCATCCAAGTTCAGGGACAGAGGGTCCCAACCAAGATGAACCCAATAAGGCCCACTCCAAGACACATCATAATAATAATAATGCGAAGTTTGAAAGACAAAGAGAGCTCATCCAGCCAACATGGAAGCATAGGTAGATGCACTGTGCCTCCTAACATAACCAAAACGATGACAACAACAAATTTAAAAATAAATACCAACCAGAACTGCCAGAAAATATCAAACTGTATGGAAGTCTGACAACCAAGGAGTTAAAGAAGAAACATTCATACAGATTGGTAAGAGGGGCGAAGATGGGCAGTCAGAGTACAGATGACTCGCAGCAAGGCAGTGGCTTGTGGATCAGGCAAGGTGGCAGCTGGCAGAGTGGGCAGTCCCACATTTGTGTACAGATAAACCAGGAGGAACAACTGGGGAGTGAGACAGACCAAGCAACACAGGGTTCCAGTGTGGGTAAATAAAGCCTCAAAACCTCTGACTGTAAAAACCTGTTCAAGGTAGCAGGAGAAAGTGCCAGCCTCACAGGAGAGTTCATCGGAGAGACCCACAGGGTCCTAGAACACACACAATCCCACCCACCTGGGAATCAGCATTAGAAGGGCCCAATATGCTTGTGGGTAGTGGAGGAAGTGACTGAAAGCCAGCAGAAAGCAGAACAACCAACGTTGTTCCCTCTTGGACCCCTCTCTCACAAATGGTACCACAATGCAGCAAGGTGGGTTGCCCTTCCCCAGTGAATACTTAAAGCTCCACTCCTTACAATGTAACAGGAGAGCTGAGACCAAAAAATGTGGCCCAAATGAAAGAACAGATCAAAGCTCCAGAATAAATGTAACTAAGTGATGAAGAGATAGCCAGCATATCAGATGCACAGTTCAAAACACTGCTAATCAGGATGCTTACAGAAA
The DNA here is from genome assembly GCF_014824575.4 of Sturnira hondurensis. Taxonomy (NCBI): domain Eukaryota; kingdom Metazoa; phylum Chordata; class Mammalia; order Chiroptera; family Phyllostomidae; genus Sturnira; species Sturnira hondurensis. The sequence goes on along the minus strand of NW_028096861.1, from coordinate 432,359 downwards.
TGGTTGAGTCTGGTCACAAAATAGAGAAAAAGTGATGGCTAGGAAATGTGAAATAAAGGAAAATGTACAAGGCACCAATAGTGAAGGGAAGGAAACTGGAACTCAAATCAATGGTTTAGAGCAGAAGGAAGAAATAAACATTCAACCAGAACAAAATGACGAAACAGACTCAGGAGACCAGAAGCCTGGCTGTGGCACCATAATGAAGGTGTTCCATAGACATGTCTCATCTACCAATGAAACTCCTGTTCAAGAAGATCAAGAAATGGAACCTCAAATTGCAGCAGCGAAACCTAAAGCTACAGGGGGTCAGGAATGTGAGCCTATCAGAAACTGAAAATGGAGATGTGTCTGAAGAAACAGTAGGAAAAGTTAAAAAATCCTTAAAACAATCTATGAGGGTAGGTTTATCAGCAGCCCAAAATGAAGATACACCTGAAGAAACACAAAGAAGTGGAAAAGTTAAAAAATCTGTAAAGCAATCTATGAATAAGGGCTTGTCAGAAGCCCAAAATGGAGATTTGTCTAAAGAAAAAGTGGAAAATGTAAAAGTTAAAATATCCCCCAAGAAATCTACCATATTAACCAATGGGGAAGCAGCAGTGCAGTCTCCCAATTCAGAATCAAAGAAGAAAAAGAAGAAGAAAAAGAGAAAAATGGTAGATGATCATGGGCCTGATACAAAAAAAGCAAAAACTGAAGACAAAGGGGAATTGGAAGAAGGTGCCCAGGCTCCACAAGAAACAGAAACCAGTGTGGAGAAGCCAGACGATGGCAAAGAGGACAGTGAAGTGCCCGGCCTGCCCCTGGAACTGACAGGAGCTTTTGAGGATACTTCATTTGCTTTCGTATCTAATCTTGTCAATGAGAACACACTAAAGGCAATAAAAGAAATGGGCTTTACAAACATGACTGAAATTCAACATAAAAGTATCAGACCCCTTCTGGAAGGCAGGGATCTTCTCGCAGCTGCAAAAACAGGTAGTGGCAAAACGCTGGCCTTTCTCATCCCCCCAGTGGAACTCATTGTTAAGTTAAAGTTTACGCCCAGGAATGGAACAGGAGTTCTTATTCTCTCACCCACTAGGGAACTGGCCATGCAGACTTTTGGTGTTCTTAAAGAGCTAATGACACACCATGTTCATACACATGGATTAATCATGGGTGGCAGTAACAGATCCGCTGAAGCACAGAAACTCGCTAATGGGATCAACATCATTGTGGCTACACCAGGCCATCTCCTGGACCATATGCAGAATACTCCAGGGTTTATGTAGAAAAACCTACAGTGTCTGGTTATTGATGAGGCTCATCGCATCTTGGATGTTGGGTTTGAAGAAGAATTAAAGCAAATTATTAAACTTCTGCCATCACGCAGACAGACCAGGCTATTTTCTGCCACACAAACTCGAAAAGTTGAAGACCTGGCGTGGATTTCTCTGAAAAAGGAGCCACTGTATGTTGGTGTTGATGATGATAAAGCTAATGCAACAGTGGATGGCCTTGAGCAGGGATATGTTGTTTGCCCTTCTGAAAAGAGATTCCTCCTGCTCTTTACATTCCTTAAGAAGAACCAGAAGAAACTAATGGTCTTCCTTTCATCTTGTATGTCCGTGAAATACCACTACGAGTTGCTAAACTACATAGATTTGCCTATATTGGTCATTCATGAAAGGCAGAAGCAAAATAAGTGCAGGACCACATTCTTCTAGTTTTGCAATGCAGATACGGGAATATTGTTGTGCACAGATGTGGGAGCCAGAGGGCTGGATATTCCTGAAGTTGACTGCATTGTTCAGTATGACCCCCCCAGATGATCCCAAGGAATACATTCATCGTGTGGGAAGAACAGCCAGAGGCCTAAATGGAAGGGGGCATGCCTTACTCATTTTGCACCCTGAAGAATTGGGTTTCCTTTGTTTCTTGAAACAGTCCAAGGTTCCATTAAGTGAATTTGAGTTTTCCTGGTCCAAAATTTCTGATATTCAGTCTCAGCTTGAAAAATTGATCAAAAAGAACTACTTTCTTCATAAGTCAGCCTAAGAAGCATATAAATCATACATTCGGGCATATGATTCCCATTCTCTGAAACAGATCTTTAATGTTAATAACTTAAATTTGCCTCAGATTGCTCTGTCATTTGGTTTCAAGGTGTCTCCTTTTGTTGATCTGAATGTGAACAGCAATGAAGCCAAGCTTAAAAAAAGAGGAGGTGGTGGTGGATTCGGCTACCAGAAAGACAAGAAAGTCGAGAAGTCCAAAATTTTCAAACACATCTGCAAAAAATCTTCTGACAGCAGGCAGTTCTCTCACTGAAGGCATGCCCACCTTTCATCTTCAAGAGCTTGTCCTGAAATGACGTTTTCTCTTTTGCTCTAACAAAAAAATTTTTACTTTAGGATTTGGACTGATCTAATGAGTATAAGTTGACTTGGGTTATGAGCACTGAGCATTGATATTTCCAGCAAGTCTCTTATTTGGGGTTATGAAACAGTTCAGTTTTTCTTGATTTCCCAATGACAAAGCAGAGGATCTTTTTGGTCTTTGTTGTGATTATAGTTTTTTCTCTTTTATTTGTGGTTGTTTTTCATTCTTTTTGTAACTTTCTGGTATCTGAAGATTTCTGCAGCATGGATTATTGCTACAGGAACCTGCTTTAGAAGGCGGATGACCTAGTACACTGGACAGAAGGTGATGGTGGTGGTAACAATGCAGGAAATTGTCTGTTTATTTTTTTTGTTGTTGTTGTTTCTTGGACCTTAATGGTAGTTGTTGACCCCTCCTGAAACTGCTACTGTGTAAAAGGGCAAAGAGCTTTTGGAAATACCTAAGAAGCACCTTCAATTAAAGGTGGCATTGGCTTTTATATATACACCAGATTTTAAAATAGTGAGTCTTTCCTAATTTTACTGTATTAAGAGCAAGAAGTATGAGTTGTTAACGATTTGAATAAAATGCCCCTAGCAGTTCTGTTTGGAACAAGGGGGAAAAATGAAGAAACAAGTATTCAAAAAAATAAGGAAAGGCTTCAGAACTTCTTGGACAATTTTAAATGTTCCAGCATCTGAATCATAGGGGTGCCAGAAGGAGAAGAGGGGGAGCAAGAAATGGAAAACTTATTTGAACAAATAATGAAAGAGAACTTCCCCAGTGCAGCAAAGAAAATAGACTTCCATGAAGCCCAGAGAATCCCAAAGATGTTGGACTCAATGAAGCACACACCAAGGCACATCATAATTACATTACCCAAGAATAAAGGTAAGAGACAGTCTTAAAAGCAGCAAGAGAAAAGGAGACAGATACCTACAAAGGAGTCCCCAGAAGAATGTCAGCTGATTTCTCCAAAGAAACCTTGTGGGCAAGAAGGGGCTGCAAAGAAGTATTTCAAGTCATAAAAAGCAAGGACCTACATCCAAGATTATTCTGTCTAGCAAAGCTATCATTTAAAATGGAAGGGAAGATCAAGTGCTTTCCAGATAAGACCAAATTAAAGGAGTTCATCATCACTAAGCCCTTATTATATGAAATGTTAAAGGGATTTATCTAAGAAAAAGAAGGTAAAAACTATGAACAGTAAAATGACAACACTCACAAGTACCAACAACTGAACCTAAAAAAAGAAAGAAAAGTGAACTAAGGAAACAACTAGAACAGGAACAGAATCACAGAAATGGAAATCACATGGAGGGTCATCAGTGGGGCAGTGGGAGGGGGAAAAGGGGGAAATATGTACAGGGAATAAGAAGCGTAAATGGTAGATACAAAATGGACAAGGGCAGTTTAAGAATAGCATAGGAAATGTGGAAGCCAAAGAACTTATATGTAGGACTCATGGACATGAACTAAGTTGGGGGGGGGGATGCTGGTGGGAGGGGTGTGCAGGGTGGAGGGGAATAAAGGGAGGAAAAATGGGACAACTGTAATAGCATAATCAGTAATATATGTTTTTAAAAAGAAAAAGAAAATAAAGGGCACCTTATAATAAAAAAGAAGATAAAGAATCTTAAAAGCAGCCAGGAAGAAACAAGAAGTAATAGGCAAAGGGGCTCCAACAAGGCTAGCAGCTGATTTCTCAACAGAAACACTACAATCCAGTAAAGAATGGCAAGAAATATTCCAAGTAACAAAAAGCAAAGGCCTGCATTTGCTTTTTGAAAGAAAGTTTTCAAGAAAACTTTACCCAGTGAGGCTCTCAATTAAAATGGAAGGCAAAAGAAGGAGTTTCCCAGAAAAAAGAAGGCTGAAAGAATACACCTCCACCAAGCCAGCACTACAAGATATGCTAAAGGGACTGCTATAAGAAAAGGAAGGAAAACAGTGTGAGAGAGAGAAGCACAGATACAAAGGGAGGACGAATAAATAGCTATCAATAATAACCTTAAATGTTAATGGATTAAATGCTCCAATCAAAGACATAGAGTAGCTGAATGGATAAGAAAACATGACCCACACATATGCTACCTACAAGAGACCCACCTCAGTATGAAAAGGACCTACAGAGACTGAAAGTGAAGGGTTGGAAAAAAATATTCCAAGCAAATAGACAGGAAAAAAAAGTTGGAGTAGCAATACTTATATCAGACAACATAGACTTCAAATCAAAAGCCATAAAAGGAGACACGGAAGGACACTTCATAATACTCAAGGGAAGAATCCATCAAGAAGACATAAACATTGTCAACATATATGCACCCAACATAGGAGCACCCGAATATATAAGGAAAATCTTGGAGGACCTCAAGAAACATAGACAGCAATAAACTTATACTAGGGGATTTTAACATCCCACTGTCAAGAATGGGTAGATCTTCCAAACAAAATATCAACAAGGATATTGTGGCATTGAACAATGCCCTAGATCAAGTGGACTTAACTGATATATATAGAATCTTTCATACCAAAGAAGCAAAGTACACATTCTTTTTTAAAATGCACATGGAACATTCTCAGGCCACATGATAGGACACAAAAGCAGCTTCAACAAATTCAAGAAAATTGAAATCACATCAAGAATTTTCTCAGACGGCAAGGGACTGTCAGGAGAAACCAAGAACATTATCAAAAACTCAGTAGTCACCAATGCTGCATTAAGTATGTGTAAATTGACTCTTTCTATTGCCACTCCTACTTCAAAGAAAAGTCTCAGGACGTTTATTAATAAAATTTATGGCTTTAGCCTAAGAAAATATGTAGCTATAAAAGAGAAAAGTTCACATTTTCAAAAGTAATTTTGTGTGGAAAACACCAATTACATACTATGTGAATAAATAATCCACCTTTGCTTTATAAAGACTCGGGGAGAAAAAACATTATCATCTTTTGTAAAAGGGATGTTTAGAGATTTCGTACAGAACATTCATATAACTAGAAGTAGTGTCAAACTACTAAATTTTCTCTCCCCTCTAATTTTTGTTTAATATGTACAATGAAATAGGCATTTATTTAAGAAGAAAGTGAAAATTGAGAACACTAGTTCTATGGATGCAAGATTATTATATATTCCTTTCCCTGAAATATCATTGTCAAATAAATTAGAACAGAATCACGTAAAACTGTTACTATTTACACATGACATAATACTGTATATAGAAAACCCTAATAAATAAATTCAACAAAGAAGGAAGATACAAATTCAACATCAAATTAATTGTATTTCTATATACTAACAATGAATAATAAAGAGATTTAAGAAAGCAATTCCAGCTATAGTAGCATAAAAAATAAAGTACTTAGGAATTAACCAAGGATATTAAAGACTTGTACAATAAAAACTACAGAACATTTCTGAAAAAAATTAAAGAACACAAATAAATGGAAACACACCTCATGTATATGTATTGTAAGTGTTAAATTCTTAAAAAGTCAACACTACACAAAGTGAACTAGAGATTCAATGCAATCTGTATCAAAATTACCATGATGTTTTTTCAGAAATAGAAAACACATCCTAAAATCCATGTAGAATCTCAAGGTACCCTAAATAGTTAAAATGATCATGAAAAAGAACAAAATGGTGAATTCAAAACTCTTGATTTCAAAACTTAGTACAAATAAACAGTAATCAAAACAGTGTGATACTGGAATAAAGACAGAGATATAGACCAATGGAAAGAATAGAGATCCTCAAAAGAAACTCTTGCACTGGAGTCCCAGGCAGTTCCTCTTTAATGACCCATGCATGGACTTACTTAGATTCACTCCTCTGAGTTCCAGCATGGGCGAAGCAGCTTGAAAGATTCCAAGAACATATAAGGATGAGCTAAATTGTCTAGCATCAGGGAGAGAGATGGAGGAGCAGCTTTATCCCAGACCGATAAGCTGGCAAATGTAACTGTTTCTTTTCTGAGACTTTCCCCACAGAGCCAGCAGGCAGGGCTATATCTGAGACTCTATCATCCTGTCTCATACTGTTGGTTGTACCATACTCATTCCCTGAGATGCTGCCCCACCCAACCTGAGAACCCACCCAAGCTGTTTCCAATGGTTTTTTCATATAAATGGCCTGTCTTGGCTCATGCTTCAGACTTTCCTAAAATCTCTCGAACAAGCAGCATCTGGCCTCAGTGTGTTCCATACCTCTCACTAAGTGGCCCTAGGCCCCACACTAGTGGCAACCAGCCTAAGTTTGCACCTTGACCTCTCCTGGGAACCTCCAAGCCCAGAACAAGCATCAGCCATCTGCAGATCACTTTGCAGCTCATACTGGGTATAGTTCTGAGCAGAACACAGGCAGTGGCTGACCTGAGCCTGTACCTCCTGGAGGCCCCAGAGCCAATGTACCCAGAGGACAGCTTCTGACTCTGTCAATGTACCACCCAATCACTTACATAGTGACACACTCAAGGGGCAGACTCATTGAGCACAAGAATTCTCCTGAAGTAAGTCCTGTACTGTAGGGTGGTCTTCTGCAGAGCTGATTCTCCATGGTGACCCCAGTCAGTCATTTCAGCCATTTGTCCTGGGGCTAAATTCATCTTGTTTACATGCTAACATTAATGAAGGCTCAACTACTACAGGAGGGGATATATAGGTTATATAAGGAAGCACATCTGGAATGTCCAGCTCAGGTGACTGGGGAGGCTGTTCTACTGGACTCTACAGGAAATCTACTATGTTAGGCCACACTATGAAGACAGGGAGATGCAGCACCTCTGCCTAATTCATAAAAAAAAAAAAACATAGGGAAGCTTACAAAATGAGGAGACAAAGAAACATGGCCCAAATGAAAGAGCAGGACAAAACTCCAGGAAAAGAACTAAACAAAATGGAGACAAGCAACCACTAGACTCAGAGCTCAAAACACTGGTTATAAGGATTCTCAATGAACTTAGGGGAAAAGTAGATGAACTTGGTAAGAATTTCAACAGCATAAAATCGGACATGAAAACCATAAAAAAAAACAAGTCATAAATGAAAGGTACACTAACTGAAATGAAGAATAACTTACAGGGAATCAACAGTAGAGAAGATGAAACCAAGAATTAAATCAGTGATTTATAATATAAGGAAGTAAAAGCACCCAATCAGAAGAGCAAAAAAAAAAAAAGAATTTAAAAAATGAGGATAGTGTAAGGATCCTCTGGACCAACTGAAGTATACCAACACTCGTATCATGGGGGTACTGAAAGAAGAAGACAGAGCAAGAAATTGACAACCTATTTGAAAAAACAGTGCCAGAAAACTTCCCTAACCCAGTGAGACAAATAACAAGTCAAGGAAGCTCAGAGAGTTCTAACAAAATTAGCCCAAAGAGGCCCACATCAAGGCACATAATTAAAATGTAAAAGGTTACAGACAAAGAGAGAATTTTAAAACAGCAAGAGAAAAGAAGTTAGTTATCTACAGGGGAGGTCCCATAAGACTGTCAGCTGATTTCTCAACAGTAGCTTTACAGGATAGAAGGGATTGGATTGGCAAGAAATATTCAAAGTGATGAAAAGTGTGAATGTACATCCAAGACTACACAGCAAGGCTAACATTTAAAACTGAAGGTGGAATAAAGAGCTTCCCAGACAAGAAAAAGCTATAGGAGTTCATAAGCACCAAACTAGTATTGTATGAAATGCTAAAGGGTCTTTCTTAAGAAGGAGAAGAAAAAAATTAAAAAATGAACAATAAACTTACAATAAATACATCTCTCCCAACAAGTGAATCTAAAAAACAAAATAAGTGAATAAGCAGAACAGAAACTGACTCATAGATACAAAGAACATTTTGATGGTTGCTAGATGGGAGGGTAGTTGGAAGAATGGATGAAAAAAATGAAAGGATTAAGAAGCACAAATTGGACTTCTGGCCAAGATGGAGGCATAGGTAGACACACTGCATCCTCGCACAACCAAAAAATGGATAACAACAATTTAAAAACAAAAAACAACCAGAATTTACAGAAAATTTCCTGTATGGAAGTCCAACAACCAAGGAGTTAAAGAAACATTCATCCATACTGGTAGGAGGGGCAGAGATAGGCAGCCGGGCAGAGAGGGGTCCCAGGAAAGCAGTGGCTGGCAGACCCAGTGAGGCAGCAGATTGTGGAGTGGGGCACGCAAGGCTGCTGCTGGCTGGCAAGGCAGTGCCTGGTGGATCCAGTGAGGTGGTGGATTGTGGATTGGGTGGTCACATTCATGTGTAGATAAACTGGGAGAAACTACTGGGGAGTGGGACAGACTGCACAACCCAGGGCCCCCGGCATGGGAAAATAAAAGCATCAAACCACTGATTAAAAATACCTGTGGGGGTTGGGGTGGCAGTGGGAGAAACTCCAGCCTTAGACGAGAGTTAATTGGAGAGACCCACAGGGTCCTAGAATGTGCACAAACCCATCCACCTAGGAATCAGGACCAGAAGGGCCCAATTTGATTGTGGGAAGTGGGGAAAGTGACTGAAATCCAGTAGAGACTGGAGCAAGCACCATTGTTCCCTCTTGGACTCCCTCCCCATATACAGCATCACAACACAGCGACGTGGGGTGCCCCGTCCTGGTGAACACCTAAGGCCCTGCCCCTCATTACATAAGAGGCACGTCAAGACAAAAAAAATGACCCAACTGAAAGAACAGATCAAAGCCCCCCCCAAAATACAACTAAGCAATGAAGAGATAGCCAACCTATCAGATGCAGAGTTCAAAACACTGGTAATCAGGATACTCACAGAACTGGTTGATTATAGTCACAAATTAGATGAAAAAATGAAGACTACACTAAGTGAGATAAAGGAAAATGTACAGGGAACCAATAGTGATGGGAAGGAAACTGGGACTCAAATCAATGGAATGGACTAGAAGGAAGAACGAAACATCCAACCAGTAAAGAACAAAGAAGTGGGAATTCAAAAAAAATGAGGAGAGGCTTAGGAACCTCCAGGATATCTTTAAACGTTCCAACATCCGAATTATAGGGGTACCAGAAGGGGAAAAGAAACAGCCACGAGTGGAAAACATATTTGAACAATAATAAAGGAGAACTTCCCCAGTCTGGCAAAGGAAATAGACTTCCAGGAAATCCAGGAAGCTCAGAGAGTCCCAAAGAAGTTGGACCCGAGAAGGAACACACCAAGGCACATCATCATTACATTAGCCAAGACCAAAATGAAGGAGAGAATCCTAGAAGCAGCAAGAGATAAGGGGACAGTTACCTACAAAGGAATGCCCATCAGACTGTCAGCTGATTTCTCAAAAGAGACCTCATAGGCAAAAAGGGGCTGGAAAGGAGTATTCCAACTCATGAAAGGCAAGGACCTACATCCAAGATTGCTCTATCCAGCAAAGCTTTCATTTAGAATGGAAGGGCAGATAAAGTGCTTCACCGATAAGGTCAAATTAAAGAAGTTCATCATCACCAAACCCTTATTATATGAAATGTTAAAGGGATCTATCTAAAAAAAAAAGAAGAAGAAAAATATCAACAGTAAAATGACAGCAAACTCACAATCATTAATAACCACACCTAAAACAAAAACAAAAGCACACTAAATAGACAACTAGAACAGGAACAGAACCACAGAAATGGAGATCACAAGGAGGGTTATCAACATGGGAGTAGGAGAGAGGGGGGAAAAGGTACAGAGAATAAGTAGCACAGATGGTAGGCAGAAAACAGACAGAGGGAGGGTAAGAATAGTAAGGGAAATGTAGAAACCAAAGAACTTATATGTATGACCCATGGACATGAACTAAAGGGGGGAATGTGGGTGGGAGGGGGTGTGCAGGGAGGAGGGGAGTGAAGGTGGGAAAATGGGACAAATGTAATAGTATAATCAATAAAATACATTAGAAAAAGAAGCACCAATTGGATATTATAAGAAGTCATGGTTATGTAAAGTACAGTATAGGCAGTATAGTCAATGATATTTTAATCACTGTTTATGATGTCAAATGGGTATGAGATTTATTGGGATGGCCACTTAGTAAGTTATATAATGTATAATCACTAGGGTACACACCTGAAACTAATATAATATTGTATGTCAACTATAATTGAAAGTAAAGAATAATTTAAAAGGAAAATAAAATAAAATAGGAATCTCTGTTACAAGCACTATTTCTGAGCCATGAATTACTTTCTGGACCTGTTACAGCCATCCAGTCATTTCAGTTCAAAATTTTCTTCACTTATTATATTTGAAGTTTTGAACAGCATATTTTATCTTTGGTCCTATGTTTTCTTTTTATATGTAACAAGGCTACTACTACATGCAATGCAGACTTTAAAGAGTAATTGTTAAACACTGTGACAATGCTTTGAGCAAATATAAAGAATTTTTTACACTGTGCATTTTCGTCTACATTTTGGGTATACTAAAGCTCAGGGTTTATCTTAGATGAATTTTGGGCATCATCAGTTAACAGTTACTTATGAATCTTCATGTTAATTTTTCACAGACTTATATCATCCCTACTCCCTCTTTTCCTTCTTTATTTCCCAAGTTGATTATGACACCACCATCTCTCCACATCAGAGAGCTGGAAGTAATACTAAACTCTTTCTTTCCTCTTACATGAAATAATTCAGTAATTCCAGCAATTTTGCTTTAATAACTTTCAAATCTGCCCACTTTTCTCCATTATTACTACTTAGTGATTAATTTCAAACTCTTCTGAATCAGAGTTTGGACTACCACAGCTATATCCTAACAGATATCCCTCTGCTACTTTTCCTCTATACCTCCTTTTTCAATGAATTCTCTACACCACAACCCAGAGTTATTTATTTAAAGTGAAATCATATCACATTGCTATACAAGCTTACAAACCTTTAAAGGCTACCCACCACCTCTAGGATGATGTTTAAATTTCCTACTATGTCAGACAAAGCTCCTGCTTACTTTTCCACTCTTACTTCCCATTAGCCCCTAATCATATGTGCTATTTGCATGCCAACCTATGGGTGGTTGTCCAAATGTGCCATGATCTTCCTCACCTGACCTTAAGAGTAGAAATTTGGGAATGGAAGAATCAATAATGTTCATAGAAATCTGAAGATTCAATGGTTATGTCAGCCTTGAGTTAAGGGAAGGTACAAAAATAGAATTATGGTGCCTGTATACAAAAACAAGACAATGTAGAGAAAAAGTGAGAAGACTCACCTAGCTGGATGCGAGGGTTGAATTAAGTATTAAAAAATAAGGCACATAGAGAGGGTGTTGACACATTGTGGGGATCTTATAAAAGGTTGGGTAGGTCAACATGGTTTGATTGCTTATGTGTCCTATAGTCCTTAAAATGTATCTGATAATTATGAATCACAAAGAGATGTTTGTTTTTAAGTACATCGGCAGCCTGGGACCTGTTTCTAACTGCAAATAAAGTAAATGCAATTTTATTTTAGTTATTTCAGTATATTTTTTCAGCTCTCTTGCCATGAGCAAGAGCTCCAGAGATAGCCTCATTATGTACAAGTCATTCATCTCTAAGACTTTTTGGTAAAGAACATTTGCTATCATTTTCCCTGGGTTATCAAAGCCTAATGAGATAAATATCAAGATAAGCAAACACTACACAATACTGATGAGTCTTAACCATTTTAATTTTGTGTGCCACACTCATAAAACAATAAAAATAATAAATGACACTAATGATAAAATAATTTATTGTGGGTGATATTAAACCTACAGTGGCCATAACAATATTAAAAGCATTGGTCATAAGATTTGTCAAAATTAAGACCTTCTTCTTCTGGAATAGAGACTTATAAAAAAGATGGAGAGAATTTGTGGTTGAAAAATCTGATTGCATATTTGACTCATTAGCCACACAAAATAATTTTATATGTTTTCTAGAAAGGACCATAGTGAGTCCTTTTCTTAATTTCAGATTCTGGCAGAAGTAAATAATGTGAATGGGGCAATTTTCTTGTAGCCAACATTGTAGGTCCAAATAAATAATAAAGGCATGGTCACACAACAGGGAGGGGATATGAAGACAAACATCAAATGAACATTGCTTAGAGATGTTTTATTAAACATTGCTTCAGAGATCTCTGAAAATTTTCGAAGTTATTTGTTCACATCCTGAAAACCTTCTTGGCTGTGCCTTTGTATTTTCCATCTCAAGGTATTCTTTTCATTAATCAATGGCCAAGGTTTTGTCTGCTACCTGTCTGGAGGCTGAGCTGCAACAATAGGATAAAAAGAAACTTGGGAGTTAAAAGTGGTAATGAAGAAATATATTCTTACTTAAACTATTTAAAATAGATTATATAATATAAAATATCGGATATTATATCACTCAAAAGCTCCATACCCATTCCCAATAACTTCTGTGATCACCTTGCAATCACAGGTATAATACTGACTCTTCTAAAACTACTGAGATGGAATCATAGTAATGCTCACTTTGTAAATTAGGTATCTGCTAATATTAGATTAAAACAATGTTTACTATACTTGACATCCTTAATACATGTTATTTTCTCTAAAGTTTTAATTATAGGTTCTGATTCTTTTTTCACTTGGTAGCTGTGTGAAAAGGCTACTTGATTACCTAATACCTCAGTTTTCCCATTTGAAAAATAGGAATAATATGGAAAATTATGTAACTTAATAGAGTTGTCGAGAGAATTAAATGAACTAATATATGTATTAGTTCATTTAATTGAAACCCAAGAATGCATTCAGATAGTAATGCTACTAAATGTTGGTTATTAAATGGCTGCATGAAGATTTACCTTGAATTTTATGTATTTTCCAATTCAACATTGATGTCTCCCCAATTTTGATGTTACATCATCTTCTATTTAAAAACTACACTCAAGAGTAGTAAGAAGCCATGAAAATAATCACATTCAGAATTGAATTTTTCTGACCTTTTCCTTAAAACTCTCACATTAGCAATATATCATTTTTATCTGTTTCAGAGCATATTGCAACTATCTAGAAATGGTCTTTTTAGGGCTAGGACAAAACCTTGCTTGCCTCATTATCTATCATTACGCAGTCACATTGGATGACCTGTACTTTTTTATTGTTACCAGTGTCCATTGTTGGTATAGGTTGTATAAAATGGAATAAAATATTGCTGATGCTTTTTTCCTCTGTTTCTACTGCACTTACTACTTGACTAGAAATTTTTTTATTCATGAAGTATCAAGATAGGAAGTGTGAACAAACAGATTCTTCCCAACTTATAAAAAAAGCTGTGTTATAGAAGTTCATTTATAATATAGTTGTTTGTAATAAAAATAATTTTCTTATTAAAATCACCATAAAAGCTAAGTGGTGGCTGTGGTCCCCAAAGTACCCCCAAAGCAGAGGAAATTATCTATGGGGTGTGTGTGTTTGTAGAGCCTCTCTATGAGAGGAGAATAGGGAAGCAGTGGGGAATATAGTAGAAATTTAAGGTTCCCGAGTCAGCAACTAGGTAGTACGATTGGCTCAGGGCAGCTTGACAGCCTGATTATTTTCTGAATGAAGAAAGATAATGGAGATGGAGTACCTCAGAATGGGAAAAACAGAAACTGGTAGTAAAAAAGTGAGGGTTTGGTAACATAGGGTACTTAACATTTTTCATGTTTGTAACAAGTGTGTGTGTGTGTGTGTGTGTGTGTGTGTGTGCGTGCATGTCTCAAGAGAGGGGCAGGTCAGGAACTACTAAGAATGATGTAGAAGAAAAATATTTCTTACACAAATTGGCTTAAACTATCCAGAATTCAGATTCAATGATATGATTTTTAAAGATAAAGATTATTGAAATCCTGTTTATTATTATACAATAATCTCTTTTTCTCTACATAACATTATTTCCTTTGCCTTCACTTCCAATATATTCCTTTTTTACTGCTACCTTCTTATCATCAGTCTTCATTTTATTGAAGAACTCTACTACACTGGATTAATACTCTCTATTCCATAAACATTTTGCTGAATAAATCTAGGTATATTTTGAAGGGGATTGGTTGACATGACTCATGAGAGGCAAAACTGAAATTTCATACTTTGCTTATTTAATCATTTCATTTATATTTTCTTTGACTCCCAATATATCAAAATTCATATAAAAACTGTCAAAATGTAGCCTATTACTTGGCCCTTTATGTATAAGATGAAATAAATTGAGACAGCGGCCTCAGTTTTTTCAAACTGGGAAAACATGACAGATACCACATGCTGCGGCTGTCAAATGCACCACATCCACGCTTATGTCACTGAGGCAAAGATTTCTGGAATTTAAAATTCTGGTAAAATGCTTGACAATGAAATGCCTCTTTAGTCAATCATTAAAGATTTATAATGTTGAGTGGAAGGTAGTCTTAAAGTTCTCCTAATTTAGTCTTTACCACTCTTTGGACTCAAGTTGATTTGGCCTGTTTTTCTCTGTCTGCCTAGAGATGATGCATCATTGACCCTGTGGCTACATTGGGGGGACTGGGGAAAACAACCTTCAGCTATCACAGAAAATACTTGATTCTAAAATTCCTACAGAATTAAGGTTATTAGCACAGTTTTTGTTACTGCAATACAGGCAGTAACAAAGTGCTCTTTGCTTTGAACTTGAGGCAACTGCTTCTCCTTTAGACCCATTGCAGGACTGTGGTGGCTCATAAAACTACACATAGCGTACGTGAAAGGAGAATACTGAATTCTATCTAAGACTGTGATCTTTTATTAGATTAACAGTTGTTTTCTCCCAAATTATTGAGAGCACAATGGATAGATCACATTGTTAGCAGGAGGAAGTTTTAGATTTGTTCAATATTATTTATTGAGTTACATTCGATTTGAGATCTTTTACTAATTCATTGCAAAAGTAGACTACAACTTGATTCACTCTGTGTCAATTGAACACCTTCAGGACCCTGTTTTATCTAACAAGGAATCAAGCAATAGGACACCATGGAAGCACTTTTAGTATTATGAAGAAATTTTATCAAATTGCTATATATATGACTGACTTTATGGAAAAGTTTGGTGCACAGATGGCCTCAGTAGTTTAACAATTAACAGACCTTGAGCAAGTAGCCAGTATCTTTGTATAGGAGATGGTTTTGTTGCATCTTAAGCTGAAAATCCACAGAAAACATCTTCCACTGTAACAAAACACAGCATATTCCTAAAAAGCTAGGAATGGAAGAAAATGCTTCTCTGTATTTTAATATATTTAACTAAGAAGCTATTAGGCAGGACATTGCTTTGATTATATGCATTAAATACCATATTTTGCCATGTATAATGTGTATCCACATTTTGGCCAAAACTTTCAGGAAAACGTCTTTCATTTTAATTTTCCCCCCATTTTATTGATGTTCCAATACAGTTGTCTCCATTTTCCAATGCCCACTTTTATTTAGTTATATTTAGATACTTGTTTTTTAAAAATATTTTATTTATTTATTTTTAGAGAGGGAGGAAGGGAAGGAGAAAGAATGGGAGAGAAACATTAATGTGCGGTTGCCTCTCATGCGTCCCCCACTGGGGACCTGGCCCACAACCCAGGCGTGTTCCCTGACTGGGAATTGAACCTGTGACCCTTTGCTTCACAGGCCTGCGCTCAATCCACTGAGCTACACCAGCCAGGGCTAGATACTTGTTTTTTGTATTACAAAGAAATTTTAGCATTTATTTTTAACATATTATAATACAAAAGACAAATAATTATAAAACACAAGAAAAGATACAAGGTATAAGCAATTATATGTACCCACTAACTACTCATATATAATGAACATCCTTATTTTCCCCTCAAAAATTTGGGCAAAAACTGAGCATTATACATAGCAAAATAATATATTTGCCTACCTAAAGGTTAGGTTTAAGATTTATTTCAATGAGCCCTGGCGGGTGTAGCTCAGTGGATTGAGTGCGGGCCTGAGAACCACACGATTGCGGTTCAATTCCTAGTCAGGGCACATGCCTGGGTTGCAGGCCAGTTCCCAGCAGGGGACTCACGAGAAGCAACCATACATTGTTAATTCTCTCCTTCTCTCCTTCCTTTCCCCTCTAAAGATAAATAAATAAAATCTTTTAAAAAAGATTTATTTCAATGAATATTAAGCGGAATAATGAAACCTATCTATGTATCCCCATGGCTACATGAACAGGAAAGAAATGAAAAACTAGGTGGACCATTTTGAAATGAAAGTATGAAAACTTTTGGCTATTTCAGCCAATGTTCCTTTTGAAGATATACTGCAAATTTACCCTTTTTTGAACCAAGACTTATCTACTGGCTTCCTGAAATGTTCAAAACACTTGTAAAAATTATCTTTGTTGGTTAATTTTTGAGGCCATTACTAGAGGTTCTAATTTAAGAAAACTTTGATGCAAAAAGCTTAACACATTTGATTAGTATGTTCAAGCATTTATCCCTAGAAATGCCTATGTAACTCCACATTTTCAATACTCTGACTACAACCAATTGCACTATATGAAAACCTTTATCCAATGTCTCTGCTAAATCATCTTTGTATTTTTAATCTACCATAAATCTAAAACAGCCAACTGTTTAAATGACCTTAACACAATTCTTCTCAAGTACAGTAGAATCTATCAAGGACTTAAACTAATTAAATTACTAAGTAAACCTTATTTATATGTAAAAGCTATTTTCACAGCTTAAGTTGAAGAAAGGTATACGTACTATTAGTTTTATCTTTTACATGAAATTGTAGTTTGTACAGAATTGTAAATAACTTTTAGATAACTTATTAAATGACATAAGGCCTTTAATAATATTGCTCTAACACCACTATCAATGAAAGTCAATATTGAACTTCACCCCCAAAAAAAGATATTTCAGGAATTACAAGCTTGCATAGTTATTTCTGAAACATGCAACACAGAACAATAATCCACACACACACATATTCCAGCCATTTTAATACACTGGTGTCCTGTTGTGATCCTAACATTCTAACTGTTCTAAAAAGTCACTATGATGCCCTTTTGTCTTCATACAGCTTTTACCCTGAACAGCCACTTCTTTTCCCACTAAGATAAGTAGGCTGTGAGCACTTCAGAGGGCACTAACTGTGTTTTTAACTTGGTCTGTATATTTTTGAGCCTTCTACACCATTTAATTTTTCAATACATATTGAAAGAATGAATGAACATGGTTCACATGGCTTGATTGTATGTTTGGATGTTGAGTTGGTTTGTTTCACTTATGTTTGGTTGAAAAGTTTTATTTTTTTCAAAGTGAGCTTCTTTCACATTATAAATTGTTTGAATGAGGAAAACACCTCCGTTCTCCCCATAGTTGTTTGTGATGAAAATATGGAGAAAGACATAATAAACCAGAAAAATGTGGAAATGCCAAAACTACAAGGGAAGGCAATAATAATTCTTCCAGAAACATGCTTTGTAATGAAGGCATGCAAAATAGACAGTTTTGTAAGCTATTTAATGAATGTGTTGTGAAGACTGTCTATCTTCCACGAAAATAAAGTGGTTGCATATATTGCCATTATCTAGTCATGGTCAAAATGTTAGAATGTATGTTCCCAAAGCCTAGTATCTATATGACTAGATATTTTTAGGAGGCATTTTATAGTTTTGTTTATGAGGAATCAAACACTCTGCATTTTAAAATTTTGATGTTTTGATGCAAGAGAAAGTATCCTACTTTGCAGGTGGTGACATCTAAAATCAACATAATGTGTTTTACATACCCCAAGTTATGAAAGAGAGTTATTCGTATGATGTGAACTACAAAGTGTGACCTATATTCTTTAACAAGTAGGCTAAAATTCACCACCATATTTTCAGTGAGCCAGAAATACCAAATCTATAAAATAAAATATTTAAATGCTTCATACTACTGTAAAAGGTCATTGGTGAAAATAACTGAAAAAAAACATCTATTTTTTATAATGTTAAGACTTTTATGTTAGCAATATCATTTTATTACTTCTAATTGGCCACTATTAGCTTTAAGTTTGTATAGGGAGATGCTATAAAACTATACTATGTAATTACAATTGTTTCCATGGAAGGTACGTTCTCTTGAGAAAAATCACAAAATTGTTCTCTATTAAAGTAAAAGTATTAAAGAGATACCAATTTCCTACTTTCATTTTGGCTATAAGAATATATACCTTATTTTAAATGCACAATTACATTCAATTATACATTCAAGTAGAAAATTATTTCAAGTTGCACATATACACACAGACACTATCATCCAAATTAAATGTATTTGTTTATCATCCTAAACCTCATTAGGTTAAACAAATGATAAACAAATACATTGAATTTGGATCAAAACTAATTTGTATCAACTTAGTTTCATCTCAAGACATGTTCACAAAGCTTCATCAAAAGGAATATTACTTGCTGCTGTCAAAAATAGTTTTTCAAACTTTTAGCAACCTTAGTTTGTGCATGCAATCATAGTGCTAGAAGAAACATTTGATAAAAGCTCATAAAAACGTAACTTTACTTATTTTCAGGGAAAAATAAGAAAAAGCAAATCTTAAGTCAAAAGTAGCGTAGTTTGGTGTTCTTTGTTCTCTGATATCATGTCACCAAAGTAATTCTACTTATTTAAATGAGACTTTAGAATACCATGGCTATTTCTGACAGATTCCTACACAAAATCGAATTTTTGAGAGAGAGCTGTTTTACAATATCTCAATGCATGTTAGTTACAGATCATTTAGTTTTATTCTCTCTGTGTACATAGAGGGAAAGAACCAATACCAAGTCATGTACAGGAAGAGGTAGGTCAAATGATGTTGTTTGTGACTAGGTTTACATTTATGGCCTATGCAACCCTTAACATAGTAATAAACAAGTTAGCCACAGTGCAATTAAAACTATTTACTACTTGTCAGTTGTATAGCAGATGGATATTTCACGTGCAAAACAATGTTGCTGTCTACAGGGGTCATGGGAGAAGTAATACTGCACACCTTGTCTACTCTCTTTCACAGCTAGCATGTCTACATAAATAATTGTTTGACCCTGTTCAATTTAGCTTACACTATGAATTATAGAAAATGGAGAACAAATTTAAAATATTCATGTTTATAAACTTACCTTAACAAATTGATTCACAGCACCTGACGATATTGCAAACTTCACAACATCTGGTTGTTCAGCTTCTACTATAATACCAAAACTCAGGAGCAGAATGTTTGAATCATGGTAAAAGTTTAAACTGGAAGGACCCTTGATACCAATGGGATTCTGGACGCTAGAGAAATATTTTGAAAGGCCAGATTCTTTGGCATCAAGGACGTATTTGGACTCAGTGGCATGCATAAAGATAGAGTCCATAGAGCCATCATTGGCTTTGGGGTAAACACCAAATTTGTCGTAGCCAGTACTTGTATAATTTCCACCAAACTTATATAAATCAAAAGATGTGGAGGTGGTCAAATTTTCAGGAGTGAAAGTATAATTAGTGTCAGCAACAAAGGTGGAGGTACTATCATAAACAATATTAGAAATAGAGAAACTGGAACCAATTTCCAAGTTAGGCACAGGAAAATTAATATTGGTGGTACTAGTAAAATCATGAACATTAATAATATTTACAGCATCATAATTGGGGGTGGTGACAAAGATGGAGCCAATAACATGAATAAACTTAGTCTCATGGATAGTGTCTGAGCCATAGCTTATAAAAGCAATATAGCTAGGACTAATAGCACCCCTACAATTAGTGCTGTTGCCGCCATCAGAGACATTGCCATTGCCACTGCCATTGCCATTGGTAGAGCTGGGTCTTACAGCATAGCTGCTTTTGGTGATATTATTGGGATTGACTACAAAACTAGAACCTACTATTTGAATAAATCTTGAAACACAGTCAAGGTCTGAGTAATAGTTTGGGACAGCTGAACAATTGTGGTCAAAATCACTGGTAGATTTTGTATCATAGTTGGAATCAACATCCTTGTGAGAACTAAAAGAACTATTGTGATTCGCATGGTAAGGCCTGGCATTGTTATTAAAATCAGTGTCATTTTCAAGGACAGAAATATTATCATTGGGACCTGGGCTGTTATTGTTGAGAATAGGGTTGGTGTTGAGGCCAGAGCCATTGTTATTGAAGCCAGGGAGGTTGGGACATTGTCCGTTATTTTGGGGTCCAGGGCCATTTTTTTGGAGGACAGATTCATTTAAATTAGGGCCAGGTCTATTGTTGTTGGGGCCAGCTTCCTTGGTGGTGCCAGTACCATTGTAGAGGTAAATGCCATTGCCTGACCTAGTAGCACTGCCGAGGCCAGCATCATCATTGGAATTAGAAGTGCAATCCATGCCAGTTCCATTTTGGACCTCACAGGTGTGGTTTGGATTAGTGCCATTGTCGAAGCCAGTGGTACAGTGCTGATCATTGTCTAGACCAGAGGCACTGTCTAAATTGTTGGTGCATTTTTCCTCCTCAGAATCACTGCTATGTTTGGAGTTAGCATCATTGTTAGTGCCTTTATCAATGTTTGAGTCATGTCTGCCATTACAGTCAGTTCCATTGTTAGAGTTACCATCACCGCTGGAATCAGCTCCACTTGTATGGTCAGCATTACTGCTGGAATCAGATCCATTGTTTGTATCTGCATCTTTTTCAGAATTGCTGCCTTTGGGATCATTATCATCACGGTCAGACTTATCTTTGGGATCTTTCTTATCTTTGGTATTGTTTTTATTTTCAGCATCTTCCTCATCTTCAGATTCTGTCTCATCTTCGGAGTCTGACTCATCTTCATGGTCTCTCTCATCTTTCAGAAGAGGCTTGTCTTTGGTGATGGCCTCACTTTTGAGATTGTCACCACTGACCAGTTCAGTCTTATTATCAGAATTGGCTTCATTTTCAGGTTGGGTAGTAAGGTTAAATTGGACCTCACTTTCAAGGCCAATGACGTTGCTGACATTGATATTATCTGGCTCAGAGGTACTATGATGACTTGTAGTATTTTCAGGATTCATGGGAAAGGTCTTGGTAACCGTAGAGTGTATGAGATTTTGGAGAGCCAAGCAATTTTCACAATGTAAATAAGAAGTTGAACCTGAAGAATATTTGGAATCCCTTCCATGCTTAGGACAGTGAATGCCCACCATATGTTCCAGATCCAGGGCTTGAGATAAAGAGATCTTCTGAGAAGTTTTACCTTGTCTTACAGGTCTGGGACTCAGACAATATTTAGAACAAAAGGAACTTTGGAGATGTAAAGGGGAGTCAGAGTCTGAATCATTATTAGAATTCCCAAGACATTTATGAAAAGAAGAATTATTGATTTCCATGAAACATTTGGGACATATTGTTGCTCTAGTGTCCATGGTATCACTATGAGTTTTGGGGCTCATGGATATAGGGTTGCAGTCAATTGCTGAAACTTCAGAGTTGTTATCCTCAGCATTCAGGAGATTAATTTGAGACTGAGAACTCTGAAAACTCTGTACCTGTCTATATTCTTTGCAACAACTCTTATAGGAAGAAATTTTGTGGCTAGCATTTATTTGATCCTTGTTACCCACTAATGTGTTTGGATCTAGAGAAACATTGTGGCTGTGCTTTCCCTTTAACTTTTGTTGTGAGGCTTGCTTGTCACTGACAGTTGGAGATACCTCTTTGCATCTTACAATCTTTTCATTAGTCAGGTGTTCTTCATGTTGAATTCCAGAAACTCCTGGAGACAGAAGAATAAAATATGAGAATAATAAAAAATAATGAAGTTCAACTTTGAAACTCACATCACAACACAAATATGTGCAAAGGGAAAAATGTCATTTTCTTTAATTGGTCATTGCTATTTGATATTTCAAAAGAGAGCCATGATCCTAAGTTTTCTGCTTAAGAAAGTATCATCTTGAGCTTATTAAGACAGAAGAAATGAGACATGAACATTAATTTCAGATTTTACACTCTTCTGATTTGAGAGCTTACTTTTTAGAAAATAACTCATTGCAAAGAAAATGATTGGCATGTTAGGGCCAAAATAAACCTTGTTTTACACAGCTTCATTCTTAGAGAGCTGCTCCTTTTTTTGTTTTACTTCTAGAAAAACAAGCAATTTATTCATTATTAGAATAAAATCTCAATAAGGTATACAATCTTCATTTTTGGACACAAAATTTCTTTAGGCTTGATGTCAAAAAATTACAGATTTTATGATATTAAATTTATTATGTAGCATCAATTTTTATAACTATCAAGAACTCACTGGCACATGATTCTGGAAATTTAGACATATACCAATAGCTTAGCTTTAAAATTGAACTAAAACATTTAATAAATGTCATCATGAAATAGTTTTGCTTTCCAGGTAAGTAGGCAGAAATAAAATAAAAATAAATGACTTAATTTTAAAAGCAGAAGGCCGCCTCCATTATTCCCTCAATGTCCTAAGACCATTTTTTTCTTTGCTTTGGCTATAAGCACAAAAATCACACTAGGGAAAGTGTCTAAGAATGCTGGGTGATAGTTTTGACTTAGAAATTTATAGCAACTTTTACAAAAAAGGAAATATGTCTTCTCATCAAATTTCCCTTAAGGTCACATAGAATCCATTAAGATAAAGTTATAATTGCACACTCATAATCTTTAGGCATTTATAAGAGAGATAATTTTGCTATATATGGCTTTGCCTGCAATTAATCTTTTTATCATATATCTTTCATAGATATATTTCTAAGAAAATAAGCTCATATTTTTATAAATATATGAAGGTAGTATGTTGCCCCTGGTATCATGATAGCTTTCAATGGTACTTACATAATGTAAGAGACATAAGATCTTGGTAGTCTATATTTTCATGCTTTATAATAAATACTAGAAGCAGAACTGTAAAATTTTTATCCCAAGTCAAATGTCAACAAATATTAATATTATACTGGTTCCAGCACAAATAACACTCCCTTTTATTACAAAAGCTTTTATTACAAATTCATAAGCACGTAATTCTGAAACATAACAATATCTCACTCAAGTACTCCATATGACATTTTAGGTGAAATGTTCAAATTAAAACTATAAATTATTACACCCATATTATTACCCTACCAACCACATTCAAGCAGGCGTTACTTCTGCTGGACCCTGGATTTAAGGGCTCTGGTATTCAATAGCATGTATTACATATTTCATTCATATAGTCCTATTTTAAATTAGCAACAAAGACTTATAACCCAACAGAAACAAACAGTGATATAATCTGGATATTTCTTTAACTCCACATTCAAAATAATAGTGGAGTGTACTAAAACAGTTATACAGTCTGACTGGAAAGCAAACTGGAGGTATATAGGTATTAAAGGTGCACAGGGTTTTTAAACTCAAT
Source organism: Sturnira hondurensis (assembly GCF_014824575.4). NCBI lineage: Eukaryota > Metazoa > Chordata > Mammalia > Chiroptera > Phyllostomidae > Sturnira > Sturnira hondurensis. The sequence continues at coordinate 408,645 of NW_028096861.1, read as the reverse complement.
GAAAAATGCTGTTTGAGCCCTTGCTGGTGTGGCTCAGTGGATTGAGCATGGGCCTGCAAACCAAAGAATCTCTGATTTGATTACCAGTCAGGGCACATGCCTGGGTTGCAGGCCAGGTCCCCAGTAGGTGGTGTTCAAGGGGCGACCACACATTAATGTTTCTTTTTCCCCTCTGTTTCTCCTTCCCTTACCCTCTCTCTAAAAATAAATACATAAAAAAGAAAAATGCTGCTTGAAAAGGATATGTCAAATACAAGAGTTTGTGTCACTAAATTTGTTAATATCTCATATTGTGATTAAGAGTGAGGCACCATACTAAGAATGAGATGAAAATTAGACAACAGCATTTGTTCTGCTTGTCTATCTCTCACCAAAAAGGGCTTGAGAATATTTTAAGTTTTCACCCCTGGAAAAACTTCATGCCCTGTATGAACAGGTAGTAGAAGCAAAGGAAGAGTTGACACTAATTAAGGATCTAGAAATATTTATTGAATGTATATTGTTTAGTTACCTACTTTTCTCATTTAGCAGTATATTGTGAATGCCTCTCTATTTCAACAACACTATTTCTACATTAGAGTTTTATGAATATATACTATTATATTGTGTGGATAGATTATAGTTTATTTGCCTAATTCATTTTGGATTTAATTTTGATCACCTCAAATAAATATTAAGCATGTTAAATGTGTATCAAATAAATCTAAGACACTAAAAGCCAAAGGAATGCTGAAATAAACTGAAATTCTAATAATACTATTGGTCTTTTTTCAGGAAAGACATTTACTTTTGAATTTCCCTAAACTCCTGAAGTTAGTGTAACATCAAATTACTAATGAAAAAAATTCAAAGTATAGATTTTGCTTGATTTTCATTCAGCTCTAATTTCCCACAATATTTATGTCAATTTAGGAAGCCATCCCTCCTATGTATCAGATGTCCAGGTTTAAGAATGTTGGGCAATTAAGATATGTAACACATAAGGTGGTGTTCTGAATTTATTTGCATGAAGGTTTTAATTTTATTTCATTTAATGCATGAAATTTACTTCAAAATTCATTCTTGCTTTTCTTCATAAATGCCTTTATAACTACATCAGTAAAGTATGTATGCCTACTGTTTGTACATGAGGTAGATAGTGAGGGGGGTAGAGAAACAGAAAGAAAGATACAGAGAGAAAAGAAGAAGAAGAAGGGGTGCAGAGGAGAAGAAGGAAAAGAGAGTATGGGATGAGAGATATGACTGTGGATTTATATTAGGAGGAAATATGAGCCATTTGAGTTGTGGGAAAGACAAGACTAGAGACATTCTAGTCTCCTCTCGCTCTTTGTTTGCTGGGATTATGCGCTAAGAATCTGGAAACATCAATTCAAAAGAACCTATGCACCCCGATGTTCATAACAACACAATTTACAATAGCCAAGTGCTGGGAGCAACCTAGGTGCCCATTAATAAATGAATGGATCAAAAATTTGTGGTACATTTACACAAAAGAATACTACCAGCAGAAAGAAAGAAGGAGCTCCTACCCTTCATGACAGGATGGATGGAACTAGAGAGCATTACGTTAGGTGAAATAAGCCAGGCAGTGAAAGACAAATACCATATGATTTCATCTATAAGTGAAACCTAATCAACAAAACAAACAAATGAGCAAAATACAACCAGAGACATGGAAATAAAGAACAAACTGACAGTGACAAGAGGGGTGGGGAATAATGGGGTAAAGAAGGGTAAGAGTCATCAAAAGACATGTATAAAGGACCTGTGGACAAAGACAATGATGGGGGGAAAACTGAATGTGTGAGGTGAGGGTGGGTAGGACAGGGGAGAGCAATGGGGGAAAATGGGGACAACTGTAATTAATAAAAAATAAAAAATATATATATATAAATAAAATTTTTTAAGTTAAAAAACTCCAGCTCTAAAAACTACAAAATGCTGTTGAAAGAAATATAAAAAGATAATATTGTATCAACATTGCATGTTGACAGTTGGTATCTAGATTTACTGTGGTAATCATTTTATAATGTATATAAATGTTGAATCACTCTCATGTACCTGAAAACAACCCAATATATTGTCAAATATACTTTAATAAAAATAAATAATGGATAAATAAAATAGAAAGGTCTAAATTAATGTAAAAACATTCAATGTTTATGGATCAGAAGACGATGTTGTTAAGATGGCAACACTTTACAAACTGATCTACATATTCAGTGCAATCTCTATTGCAGCTTCAGTTGTAAGAATTGACAAGCCTTAAAAGTCTATGCTGCAGAAAGGAAAAAGGAACTACTACCCTTAGCAACATCATGGATGGAACTGGAAAGCATTATGCTGAGCGGAATAAGCCAGGTGGTGAAAGACAAATACCATATGATATCACCGTTAACAGGAATCTAAACAACAAAACAAACAAGCAAGCAAAATATGACCAATGACACTCAAATATGGAACAGGCTGACAGGGTCCAGAGGGGAGAGGGGAGAGAATCATAGGGGAAAAGGGGATGGACTCACATGAACAAGTATAAAGGACACATGGACAATAACTAAGGGTGGGGGGCGGAAATGGGAGGGAGGCGGGAGTATGGGGTGGGGGGCGGGCAGGGTTGGGAATATAAGACAGAAAGCTGTACTTGAACAAGAATTAAATAAAAATTATTTTTTAAAAAAAGTCATATGAAACTACAATGAAACTGAAATAGCCAAAACATTCTTGAAAAAGAACAAAGTCAGATTACATATGCTGGTACTTCCAGATTTTAGAAGTTACTAAAAAGAATGATAATGTGGTGCTGGCATAAGGATGGCATATAGATCAACATAATAGAACTGAGATCAAGAAAGAAAACCATGGGTCTCTGGTCAACTTATTTTTGACAAGGGTGCCAATATCGTTCCATGGGAATAGAATAATCTTTTCAACATGTGGTATTGGTTCAACTAGACAGCCACAGATAAAAGCATGAATTGTTCTTTCACATCACACATGTGCACATACACACAACAAAATGGATCAAACAACTAAATATAAGAACTAAAATGAAAAGTATTAGAAAAATAGGTGGGTATCTTCAATACCATTGATTTTGCAAGTGATTCTTAGACATGACACCCAGATCATGAGTAACAAATGAAAAGGGTAAATAATTTGGAGTTAATCAGAATTTTAAAATGGTGTGCTTCAAAGGACACCAACAAGAAAATAAAAAGACACCCCACAGATGGCCTCAAATACTTGCAAATCATATATCTGATAAGAAACATATTTACTAATTATATAAAGAAATTTTACAACTCAATAATAATAAGAATATAAAAGACAGACCAAATATGCATTTATCAGAGGAAAACATACAATGGTCAAAAGCACAAAACATGTTCAACATTATTAGTCATCAGAGAAATATCATCAATGAAAGCATTTCACAATGATGATAGCTTAAATTTAAAAAGTAAGATAATGACAAGTGTTGAGAAGGATGTGGAGAAATACAAATACTCATATACCGCTGGTGGGAATGTAAAATTGTGCAATTACTTTGGAAAACAGTTTGGCAGTTCCTCAAGCAATTAAACATGCAGTAACCATATGATCCCACACTTCCACTCCCAGATATGTAGACAAGAGAAATGAAAACATATATCTATGTGCGCAAATGTTCATAGCAACATTATTCATAATAGCCAAAATGTGCAATCAAATCATATGTCCATCAATGGACAAATATGAAGGGGGATCCGAAACCCTCAGATTTTATTTATTAAAAATTGTGTATTTATTGTTATATGTTGAGACTTCAGTCCCTTCAAAGTACTCTCCATTTGATGCAATATACTAAGTATATTGCGTCAAGACTTTTTCCCACTGCTCGGAACTGTTTTTGAACTCACTGATTTTGATGCCTTTTAGTGCTTTGGACGTTTTTTGTTTCACCTCTTCTACATCAGCAAAACATTTCCCTTTGAGGACTTTTTTCATACAGAGAGACAAAAAAAAAAGTCACTCAGGACAAGATTGAGTGAATAGGGATTGTGGGGCATGGAGGTCATGCCATTTTGGGTCAAAAACTGCTCAACACTAAGCACAGTGTGGGCAGGTGTACTCATAAATCATCCATGATGAAATGGGCAAACACGTCGAAAGAGTCTTCAAAAAAAAATTCATTGAAGCCAAATGCAGCCTCTCACAACAATGCCAGCTAGTACACTAATACAGATGGGTTCCTAGAACACTCACGCAGTGGGGGAAGTCTGTACTACAAGGGACTTGCCCTCCAGAAGATAATTCTGGTGGGGTTTTTTTGCCCCCCCCTTGTATATTATCAAAATGCGGAACATATATACAATGAAACATATTTTTGGTTATAAAAACAATAAAGTACTGATAAATGCTACCATATGGATTAACATTGGAAGCATTATACTAATTGATTGAATGTGGTCACAAAGGCCATTTATTATATTATTCCATTCATATTAAATGTCCAGTAGAGGAAAATCTTTAGAGACAGAAAGTATATTAGTGGTTTCTTAGGGTTAGGGGGAATAGGAAGCATAGGCGGGTTATAACTACATAGTATAGGGTTAATTTTCATGGTGATAAAAATGTTCCAAAATTGACTATTAGTGATGGTTACACATATCTGTGAATGTACTTAAAACCATTGAATTGTCTACTTTAATGGTGAATTATGTCTTAATGAAGCTGTTTTAAAATACACTGGCACTGAGAATCTAATGAGATTCCTTGGCAGACAACATACCTTACATGTTGTTACAATGTGTTGGTGAATGAATGAAATGTCTTTTCTGACTCTAGGGGGTAAGGAATTTGGAACCTTGCACCTAGTTTCCACTAGACTTCACTTAATGTGACCTTTTTCCTTTATTATTTTATTTTTTTATTTTGTATCTTTTTGCTATAGTAAATCATAGTCATGAGAACTCCTGTATGCTGATTCCAGTAAATCCTTCTAAGAATTATTGTTCCTGGGTATTGCCTAGAGCATCCCTGATACCACAAGTTCTGGCTTAAATAAGTCAGAGAGAGAAAGGCAAATGCCATTTGATTCCACTTGTATGTGGAATCTAGAAAACAAATAAACAAACAGAACAGAAACAGACTCATAGACACAAAGAACATTTGACAGTTGACAATGAGAGAGGGTTTGGAGAGATGGGTAAAAAAGGTAAAGGGATTAAGAAGTACAGATTGCACCAGTCTGCAATTCCACCAACAGTGAACTAGGGTCCCCTTTTCCCCACAACCCCTCCAACATTTGTTGTTTGTTGCTTTGTTTACGATAGCCATTCTGACCGGTGTAAGGTGGTATCTCATTGTGGTTTTAATTTGCATCTCTCTGATAGCTAGCGATATTGAGCATCTTTTCATGTGTCTCTGGATCCTCTGCATGTCCTCCTTGGAGAAGTGTCTGTTCAAGTCCTTTCCCCATTTTTTAATTGGGTTGCTTGTCTTCTTAGAGTGGAGTTGAGTAAGTTCTTTATATATTTTGGAGATTAAACCTTTGTCTGAGGTATCATTGGCAAATATGTTTTCCCAAACAGTTGGTTCTCTTTTTATCTTAATGCTATTTTCTTTAGCTGTGCAGAAGCTTTTTATTTTGATGAGATCCCATTTGTTTATTCTTTCCTTTATATTCCTTGCTCTAGGGGACATATCAGTAAAAATGTGGCTGCGTGAAATATCTGAGATTTTCCTGCCAATGTTCTCCTCTAGGACGTTAATGGTTTCACAGCTTTAATTTAAGTCTTTTATCCACCTTGAATTTATTTTGGTGTATGGTGTAAGTTGGTGCTCAAGTTTCATTTCTTTGGACAGTATGGAATTTTCTAAGAAAACTAAAAATGGACCTGCCTTTTGACCCAGCAATTCCACTGCTGGGATTATATCCTAAGAACCCTAAAACACCAACCCAAAAGAACCTATGCACCCCAATGTTCATAGCAGCACAATTTACAATAGCCAAGAGTTGGAAGCAACCTAGATGCCCATGAGTAAATGAATGGATCAAAAAACTATGGTACATTTACACAATGGAATTCTATGCAGCAGAAAGAAAGAAGGAGCGACTACCCTTTGCAACAGCATGGATGGAACTGGAAAGCATTATGCAAAGTGAAATAAGCCAGGCAGTGAAAGACAAATACCATATGATCTCACCTTTAACAGGAACTTAAACAACAAAATAAACAAGCAAGCAAAATATGATCAAAGACACTGAAATTCAGAACAGGCTGACAGGGACCAGAGGGGTGAGGGGAGAGAATTTCAGGGGAAAAGGAGAAGGATTCATAGAAAGTAGTATAAAGGACACATGGAGAACAACTAAGGGGGGTGGAAACAGGAGGGAGTAGGGAGCATGGGGGGGTGGTCTGGGATGGGAGTGGGGGACAGAAAACTGTACTTGAACAAGAATTAAATAAAAAAAGAAGTACAGGTTGCTAGTTGCAGAACAGTCATAGGGATTTAAGTATAGCATAGGAAATATAGTCAGTAATACTGTAATAGCTATGTATAGTGTCAGATGGACATTAGACTTATGAGGGGGATCACTTTGTAAGTTGTGTAAAAGTCTAATCACTTGGATTATATACCCACAACTAACATAATAATTTACATCTACTGTAACTAAAAAATAAAAATATTTACAAATAAATAAATTTTTCTAGATATTGGCAGAGAATATATAAATTTTTTGGCATTTTTTATTCAATATACTCACCTTTGTTACCAGTTTGTTGTACAGAGTATTTTTCCTCAGTTTTCTTTGCTTGGCCAGATGAAGGTAACAGGACAAGAGGCCTCCAAAAACCTATAAACATATTAAATAAGCTCAGTTATTTTCCAGTTCCTAATAAAATGTATAGAAAGGAAAATTTATGTTATATGATTCTGCAGTAGAAAAATATTTCTGATACAGTTTTTCTTCAAATATATCTGTCAGTAATGGTGATCCTCTCCCCAATTTTCATGAAGTTTATTAAAGCAATATGGAAAACTAAGTTAAAAGTATTCTATCATATACTGGTAAGATATGTTTCCCATATAGGAATTCAGCAGATGTTCATTTAAATCCTTCTAAAAACACTGAAGCCACTTCTTGTCCTAATAAATTAAATACTTGGTATAAAATTAGCTAACAAGCACCCATTAGTGTGACTGCTCTCAAAAACACAAAAAATAAGTTTTGGTAAAATGTGAGAAAATTGAAACCATTGTCCACTGTTGGTGGGAACATCAAATGATACAGCCATTATAAAAATCAGGATGGTGGTTTCTCAAAAAATGTTAAAATAAAATTACCACATGATCCAACAATTCAACTTCTGAAAATTCTACTTTCAAAAGAATTTAAAGTAGAATCTCAACAAAATATTTGTACACTCAAATACTTTATATGAGATACTTATATGAGATATTTAGAGTAGTCTAAATCATACAAACATAAAGTAGACTGGTGGTTGACAGGGACTTAGGGAAAGGAAAAGGGAGAGTCATTGTCTAATACTTTTAGACTTTTATTTGTGAGATGGAAGAAGTTCTGGAGAGTGGTTGCACAACAGTGTGAATGTACTTAACACCACTGAACTGTGCATTTAAAATAGTTAAGACAGTAAATTTTATGTTATGTATATTTTACTATAATTTCTTAAAAATGGAAAGAATGATAAAGTGCTTCTCAGATAAGGTCAAGTTCAAGGAGTTCATCATCACCAAGCCCTTATTATATGAAATGCTAAAGGGACTTATATAAGAAAGAGATGATGAAAAATATGAACAGTGAAAGGACAGCAAACGCACAGTTATTAACAACCACACCTAAAACAAAAGCAAACCAAGAGGACAGCTAGATCAGGAGTGGAACCATAGAAAAGAAGAACACATGGAGGGTTAGAAACAGGGGGGTGGGAGGGGGAGAAGGGGGGAGAAGGCACAGAAAATAGCATAGATGGTAGGTAGAAAATAGATAGGGGGGAGGGTGAGAATAGTGGGGGAAATATAGGACCTAAAGAACTTGAGACACGTGGTTATAAACTAAGGGGGGGAGAAGGGTGGGGGAGGGAGTGTGCGGGTGGAGGGGAAAGAAGGGGGGGAATAGAACAACTGTAATGGTATAATCAATAAAATATATTTTAAAAAATGGAAAGAATGGCTAACCATAGGCTATGGTGGAGTATGGGGCTGAGGGGATATAAATATTTGTGCATGTCACTCAAAATGGACATTGCAATTCAAGGATCCCCAAAAGCTAGTGCAATACTTGATGTATAAATTTAAAGTACAACATAAATTATAAACATCATTAAGACTTATAAGGAGAGAAATTAAGAAAATGAGTTAGTGTCAGTGAACTCTGGACTGTTCTCGGGAAAAGGATTTTCTAAAAAGTATAAAATAAAAACTAACAACTGTTCATTTACTTAAAGGAAAAACTATTACTATTTAGAATCCAGTCTCAGCAAAGAGACTTAGTTCCTTCCTGGAAGATGCAGCAAAGCTGCTTTTCCTCATATCTCTTCAAAGTAACATGATATAGAGAAGGAACAGACACTGTGCAAGCTGACGTTAAGAGAAGTGTATTGCTCATTTGGGAGTGAACATGAGATAAATAGCACAAAGAGCAGGTTCTCATTTTTCCCACAGCCTTCAGTTTTATTTCTAGAATTTTACAAATCACATTTAGCCTGTCAGTTTATAGTTTCAATATACAACAGCTAAAGATGGGTGAAAGCAGCTAGCAGAATTTTTGTTTTATGCTTGTAAGGGCATCCACCTGTGGCTTTCCATATATCAATGAATGTTTTATATGAATAATAGTCCACAAATTAGATAATTAAAGTCTGATGGCAAATATTTAAAATATATCAAAGCCTTTTATAAAAATAATGAGACCCGGAGAAAATATAGTTAATTGACTAGTTTCACTGCAATAGTATTGTAGTCTCAGATTATAAACTTCATGAAGTCACAGATGCAGTTGAGATAACACTAGGCTAAATGTTACTGTGCTTTAGCTTTGCCAATAATTATGTATGTGACATTTAGTGAAGCAATCTTCTTGAGACCCAGTTTTTTAATTTTTACAATAGGTACAATAATGCTATAGTATAGTAGTTCTTTCTAAATTAGAAGATCATGAAGTTAAATTAAGAGTTGAAATATAGGTAACATAATTAAACTTGATAAGGAATTCAGGCTCTGGAGTCAAATAAACCTAGGGTCAAATTCCAGGACAAGTCACTTGAACATTATAATCTCGTCATCTTCACTGTAAGACTGAAATAGTACATAACTCTCAGAGCTGAATGATAGTATGTCTTCATGCTTAACAGCACAGATTTGGGAACACAGGTTCACATCCCGAATCTCCTTGATTGTGTTACCTTGGTTAATTATATAACTTCTTTGTGGCTCAGTTTATTCATTGATAAAATAGAGATAATAATAGCGCCTACCTCATAAGTTTGATTTCATCACAAATGTAAAATTAGCAAATTAGTATTAATTAATTACTGTTGCTGAATTGGTACTAACAATTAGTATATGTAAAATGCTTAGAATGGTTCCTGGCAGTTATATATAAAATTTAGCTATTACCAGTATGGGAGAATAACAATAGTGTAAAGGCTAGAAATAATGTATGTAATTAGTGTAGCATAGTGCTTGATAATATCAGATACTGTTATTATTTTTACATTAGTGGACTTTGAAAGGTGCTATATATATTTAAGGTATCATACTTTTACATATTTATTATAATATATGCTGAGCATATAGTACACATTTAATTGACAAAATTTTACAAAGCACATCAATAACAATGCAGTTAAGTTCTTGAGAAGTTAATTATGCTATAACACTGGACATTTATCAGATGATGCTTGAAGATATTAAAAACAACAATAAAATATAAAAAAGAAAATATTAAAAACTGATTCTGGATGAGAATGTGAATCTCTATGCTGACCAATGCAATTATTACAGGATCGCATATACTGTTACAATAGAACAATACTGAATTGAGGGAGAATTAACTTTGTGTTACTAAGTTCGAATGCAGTAAAAAACATTGTTTTAAGTTTTTGTCCCTTTTTATATAAGATAGCATAACTTTTTCACCACTCCATCAATATACTGCTTTATAAGAGGATCTCAGAAATTAATTTCTTTTTTTAAAAGATTTTATTTATTTATTTTTAGAGGGTAAAGGAAGGAGAGAGAGAGAAATATCAATGTATGGTTGCCTCTGGTGTGTCCGCTGCCGGGAACTGACCTGCAACCCAGGAATGTGCCCTGACTGGGAATTGAACCGCGATCATGTGGTTCGCAGGCCCGTGCTCAATCCACTGAGCTACACTAGCCAGGGCCAGAAGTTAATTTCTTTCAGTACTTAATGCTTTCTTTTTTATTTTATTTTATTTTTTTTATTTTTTATGTTTGCTGTTACTAATGTGTGTCTGGAACATAGGAGGGGCTTAATGTATTTTTTAAGATTTTATTTATTTATCTTTAGAGGGTAAGGGAAGGAGAGAAATATCAATGCATGGTTGCCTCTTGTGGGTCCCCTGCTGGGAACTGGCCTGCAACCCAGGTATGTGCCCTGACTGGGAATCGAACCGAGATCCTTAGGTTCGCAGGCCTGCGCTCAATCCACTGAGCTACAACAGCCAGGGCTTAATGCTTTCTAATAGACAGTTTATCTCAGGGAATATATAAAATCAGATAAATATTTTATATTGACTTTTCAAAGAAAATATCAGTTATTCCAAGTGAATTTATAGTGGCTGGAGGATGAAACTTTATGTTAGTAAATGCAAAAAATATATAGTATGTTTTATTTTATTAATTTCGATAGTCCACTCTACTTAAAAACATATAACAAGAGTCAATATCATATATAACAATATCAAGATTTGTGCAGAAATGGCATATTAAAATAGAAAACTGATAACACATTAGATATATATTATTTCAAGTATTCTGTTTTTGAAAACTCACTAGAACTTATTGAGGCATAGAACTTCTTGTTTTAATTTCAAAAGGAAGGTTTTTTAACTAATGTTTGGGGGAGAGGTTCTTAGTTTATTTTTTGTGCTTTGAGTTGTATTTAAAATGCTCTGTGAGAAATGGCTAATATGAAGGAAAAACACCATCTGAAATGATTACTTCTTTTAAGATAAGGAGATAAATCAGGTAACTAAAGAGAGATGATTTGCCTAATTTTTAAACATGAATTGGAAATGGGAATAAGATGCTTTTTCTCTAAATTTCTGATAAAATAATGTCAAGCCCAAATTTATTAACACTATTGACATTTTAGAAGTGTTATCACATTACTAATTAAACTTGTAAACAAGCTGCTTTCAAAATACCGTATGGTTTCACCTATAATTGGAATCTCATCAACAAAACAAACAAGCAAGCAAAATAGAATCAGAGACATAGAAATAAAGAACAAAGTGTCAGTAACCAGAAGGGAGGGGAAGAGAGATAATAGGGGGAATAAGGAAAGGTCCATCAATGAACATGTATAAAGGATCCATGGACAAAGCAAAAGGGGTGTAGGAATGAGGGTGGGAGCTGGAGGTGGTTGGAGAGAGTGGTGGCAGAAAAATGGAGACAACTGTACTTGAACAACAATAAAAAAATAGATGCTGGAAAAAAACCCTGCACACATTTAAGCTTACCTGGTGGACGATTAGCCTTTTTGCGAGCACCAAGCCGTTGTGCTTCATTTTCTGCATCAAGGTGGTGTCTTTCATTGTCAGATGCAATCCAACGCTCTTTTCCACTCTCAGGATGTATGTCATATTTTTCCTGCTCTTTATCCATTTGAAGTCTCTCATTTTCCAATTGTATCAGACACTCCCTCTCCATCTTCATCATGTGTCCCTCACTTTCAAACTCATTTTGATATTTTTCATTTTCAGTATTTGCTCCGTCTTTTTTAGAATCAGAGTCTAGTTGATGTCTTTCAAAGTTATCCCGATGTCTTTGTAAGTCAACCTGACATCTTTCAGAACTACTCTGAAATCTTGCAGACATATATTCATAACTTGTACAGCCATCCCAGTATGCATCATGGTCAAGGTCTAACTGCTGTCTTTCAGAGTCAGTATTGGATTTTTCAGATTCAGGCCTGGGGTCCACCCGGAATGTTTCAAATGCAAATTCACTTTGGCAACTTTTGGCCTTCTTCATGTGTTTCGCAGAATCAGAAACCATCCCTAGGCTTTCAGAATCCAAGTCAATTGTGTGCCTTTCAGATGAAGAACCCATCCAGAACCCTTCAATGTCAGTGCTCAACTGGCATGTTTTAGTACCCAGGAGACATTGTGCAGCTAATGTAGCTAGTGCATGTCGTTCTGAGTTCGAGTCCTTCCCACATGGTTCAGAGTCAGAGTCCATTGTATCTCTCTTCAATCTAGTCTTAGCCTGGTGTTTTCCTTTCCCTACTAGTTGTACCCCAGAGGCAGAAGCTGAGTCCATTTTATCTTCTTCCATGTCTGAGTCCATCACATACTTCTCAGAAGCAGGAACCATCATCCTGTGTTGTTTACTCTCTATCAATCTTTGAGATTCCATCAGGTGTTTTACAGAACCTGAAGCTATTAGGCATTTGTCTGCCTTCACATGTTTTGCAGATGCAGAAGCTATGGGGCATTTTTCTGAGTCTGAGTCCATATCAGGTCTTTCACTGTCAGAGTCTGACAAATATATTTCTGAATCTGACTCCATCCAGTATTTCAGAATGTCACAGTCCACCTGGAATTGTTCAACTTCCACTGGGTGTTGCTCTGACTCTATCGTGTCTTTCACAGAAGCTGAAGCTATCTGGTATTCTTCTCTTTCTAGCAAGTGTTTCACAGAGTGTGAGTCCACGGGGCATGTTTCTGAGTCTGAGTCTACATCCCATATTGGTGAGTAAGAGTCTTTTGACTGGTCTTCTGAATCATCATCAAAATCAATGCCTCTGTCAGAGTCAGAACCAATCATACCTTTTTCAGACTCAGAATCAGGCAAGAAGAAACCATATTTAATTACTGGTATTTCTTGAAGACTTTCATAGTCCCAAAAGCCAACTAAGTTTTCGAAATCTTTTGTATCAGATAATCCTGTCTTAGATTTTTTTCCTTTGTCAGGTGGCATCATAACTGCTCCTTCACTGTTTAAATAAAGGACAAACATGAATGTTTTTAAATATTCATCAAATGTCAGAAAATATATTATTTCCATGTTAGAATTCTGTGTAATAACATATTATAGATTATATATTTCTATCTATCTAACTGTAGAAAGCAAGAGGCACTGCTAGTTTATTGTAAAAAATTGGAAGAATACTAGTATAGGCATGTTTACACTCACTTACATTTACCCTCATATTAACTGTTTTCCAACACACTTGAAAGTAACTGCCTGGCTGAGCAACTTCCTGGCAATGTATTATTTTCTTGTTCCTCTTCAATCAATACAACATTATTTTTTGAATTAATATTATCTTAAAATGTAGTGAAAAATATGCTACTCCAAGTTAAGATTTTATGTATGTAGATCTGATTTTCAGTGAGGCTTACCTTGGACTGTCCAGTATTTCTGGAGAAAGACACTCAGATCTGCATGATACTATTTCATTTTGAAGGGACATATCTTGAAGAAGAAATGCATGTTCATTCAATGAACTTGTTATAGCTATTGGCTGCAAAGCAAAACAAATAATAAACAAAGTTATAATTTCTCAGTTATACTTAACATGAAGCACAGCACACTTAGGCATTTTGATTGATGGGGGGAGGGTATTGCTTCATTAGCTGCATCTGTGCTTAAGGGAAAGCCATAATGAGAACCTCTTTCAAAATAAATTTCAGAATATATATTTATTTATAAGGGTACACATGATAAACACATTGTGAGGTGTCCTCTGAGTCTCTACTTTCTTATAAACAAATGCTGCTTTGGTTTACTTAGTACTTTGGTTTTAGGCAAACGGCATTTGATCTAAATTGGGGCAATTATATTCTCTTTCCTGGGGATTTAGAATTAGAATTCAGAAGTTATATTTTTCTGTTTCTTATTTAAAATGAGGATAGGCTATCTCTGACACTATGAAAATTCAAAGTCTGTCATTTGCCTAGAGAAGTAGAGAAAAGCCAATGTTCAGAGAATATGAAGAATTAGAAAAGGATGAAGATTATAAAGAAATGGCACAAAATTATATGCAGCCTAGAAAAATAAAGGAAACACAGTAGCTATATTTTGCATAATGTCTATGGAGTAGCACTATTCTTTATAGAGGGCTTGGAGATGAGAATACTTTGTCCTACTAGACACAATGAGATAACTTTTTCATTCCTATAATGAAGAAATTTCAGCCAGAAATGTTCAGCCAGAATTTATACCAAAATATTTGGTAAGACCTAACTTAGACTTTGTCACCCAATTTGGCACTAAAGCCAAAGCATTGAATGAAGTCAAACTAATGTAGTAACCATTTGCTTAGAGCATATTAAGGAGTTGATTTCTTTTTTAGAAAAGAAATTCAGAGTCAGAGCTCTTGGTGGGAAAGTATATAGTGTTTCAACATTTTCAACTGATTTGTGTTTCTGACACCATCTTTGAAATCTAACCTCATTTACTATATGTGATGTTGCTATGTGTTTTAGAAATTATTTCTCTGGGTTGTACCTTAATTATAATAAACTGAGCCATATCACATCACCAGGAAGATCTAGAGCCTTCCTGAGAGAAAATTAAGTTAGTTCTGGAGATGTAGGAGCTATGGAGCAATTCTGTTCCATTTGCTTCAATTCTCACATATCATACATTATTAGCTCAAAGGTTTGATACAGAGAAGGTAACATTTTTCATGCAAAGACATGTAAATATGTTTGTCTCTGATGTGAGACATAAATTGCTCTTTGATTCTGAAAAACACAATATATATTTCTCAAGGTAGGAAAAAGTGTGTAAATTTAACCCCAAGATGAAGGAATATTGGCAGATAGAGGTGCCTTACTTATTAGATCCAGAAGAGTGACTAACCTGATCCTTTCCAGAAGGAAAATTCAACTCTCACAAGAAGGAAATTATGCTAGAATTCCTCTCTTCAAAGAAACAGTTACAATTATATAAAATGTAAACAAAGCCAAAGCTGGACAGGATTGAAGGTAGGAGGTGGGGGTGGGTGGGGTAAGGGAGAGTGTGAGGGGAAAATGGAGACAACTGTACCTGAACAACAATAAAAAAATAAAAATAAAATAAATAAATTTGAAAAATAAAATGTATTTAGATGTAAAGAAATTTTAGATAGTTTTTTATTGTTTTGGTCCAAACTACTGAGATATTTGAAAACTGTATCTGAAACATATTTACTCATTACCATATCATTCAATAAAATTTAATGAGTTGTTTTCCCCCATTTTTACAAGGATCTGACGTTCAGAAATATGAAGTTAAGTAGAGTTATGAGATATTCTAAACAACTGGTGTGTAAAAACGAACCTTTTAGCCTTGATTATCTTATAACACAAAACATGTCAAGTTTAAAATATGAACAAATACAACTCAATATTATACTTTTTATCTACTGAATCTTTTCATATATTTATTTCTCCTTGTATTCATAAGGTTCTGTGTTATATGTACATATTTAAAGATGTCCAATAGGTCCCAAGGTCGCTGGGTAGCTCAGTGAAATATTGACAGCCAACTTTTGAATATTTATGGATTTTCACAGGAAATCTGTATAAATAATTTATCAAACTTCTCAAGGGGGGAAATGCCTCAATATATTCAAATTTATTTTTAAAATCTGAATGACTAAAAAGTGGTAGGTGAGAAACTCAAATGAAGCAAAGACAGTTAAAAAATGACACCAGAAGGGCTATATCACAAGGGGATTAAGAATCCAGGAGTCATACCTGCTTTCTCTGACTCCATGATTGCCCTATCTATTATTTTTATTCCACATCATAACCCAAATGACATTTCTAGAGTGCAAATCAGACATTTCCCTGATTAAAATCCTTCAGTGACATCCTACTCTTTTAAAAATCAAGACCAATCTCCTTAAAACATGAAATATGAAGCTTTTGATCATCTAGCTCCTTCCTGCCTACTTCTTTAATGTCAGTTCTTTCCACCTACATCCACCACCTCCATTCAGCCCCACCTCAAACCAATAATCGCATGGATAACTCACACTTAATTTTCAAATCTCTACTTAAAGATCACTTTCTCAAGATTTTTGCCTCTAACTCCCCTAAGACTAGATCAAATTCCCCTTTTACACTCTCTGATATGAACCTGTGTTTTCCCTTCAGAACTCTTGCTTATATTGCAATTGTTTGTTGTCTGTCACATGGAGAATGAGTATTCCATGGGGGTAAGGAATTTTTACTCACTAGATTACTCTAATTATCTAACTCAGTGCTTGGAACTAATAGGTGTTCAATATATATTTGGCAAATGAATGAATGAAACTTATACTCCAGTTATATTAAGGTACTTAGCTTCTCAAAGGACCCACACATACATACCCCTTATCCTCTCCCTTTATGCATGCTGTCTGGCTTACACTTTCTTATACTTCTAGACCAATATATGGATGTCATCTTTCTTGGAAAACAATTTCTGACCCCCTAATTACAGTAAAAAACAAAAAGGTTCACATTCCAACTTCAATGATTTTCTTAATAACTACAAATAGCAACAGGCTGGATGGTTACTTAAACCTTTCAAACTGAAAACTACATTAGTTACTACATAGAAATAAGAAAATAAAATGAAACAATAATAATATTAGCTATAATTTCTTTTACACTTACTATTTTATAAGTCAAAGCTTTATATTTTCCAGCACAATGTAATGAGTGGCTAAGGATAATATATTCTTTCATCTGACTGCTTTAATACCTGTAAGAAGCTGTGTGAATTTAGACCACTCCTTTAATTTCTCTGTGCTTTGCTTCCTCATCTGTAAAACTGAGATAACTAATAACATTTATCTCTTAAAGCTTTTATTGAAGATTATCAAGTAAATATTTCTAAAGTGTGTAAATATGGTCTAGCACATAGTAAACACAATGTGTTTGTTACATAAATTATCAACATTTCGCCCTGGCTGGTGTAGCTCAGTGGATTGAGCACAGGCCTGTGAACCAGAGGATCGCGGTTCAATTCCCAGTCAGGGCACATGCCTGGGTTGCAGGCCGGTTCCCTGCAGGCCAACTCCCAGCAGGGGACGCACAAAAGGCAACCATACATTGATGTTTCTCTCCCTCTCCCCTTCCCCTCTAAAGGTAAATAAATAAATAAAATCTTTTAAATTAAAAAAAAAACATTTCATGGACCAAAAAACCCCAGACAATTATAAAACTGTAAAGAAACATTAAAAATTGTACATTAGCCAAAGTATACTTTCTAAAAATGGTAGAAAGTTATCAAAAACTAGGAAAAGTAGTTCAAGTTTTTAGCAAAGAACTTAAGAAGCTCAAATTCTTAGCAAATATGAATCCATCAGACAGCACAAATTATTCTGGGGGAATGTTAAAATTCTATAAACAGAAAATTATCAGATAATAGACCAGTCTGCTATTATTAAAAAAAAAACAGCAAAAATTATTTCAATCCTAATCCTGAGAAAATCAAAATGCCTCTTTAAACAACTACAAGTAAAAATGCACCTAGAGAGCTATCTTCAGGATAAATACAGACTTTTTCTTCAATTTTTCTTTTTTGAATTAATATACTTTACAGCACTGATAAATGCTACATGTTCTATTATTTATTACAGCTATTTGTCAATTAAGAATGCCAAATGAATGTTTCACAAATTGATCCATGTTTATTTCGTCAGTATCTTTTTTTCTTTTTAGTTATTTTATTGTTGTTCAATTACAGTTGTCTGCATTTTCCCCCACCACTACCTCACCCCAGCCAAACATACCTCCTTCTCTTGCCTTTACCCTCTCCCTTGTTTTATTCATGTGTCCTTTATAGTAGTTCCTGAAAACCCTTCTCCCCACTGTCTCCACCCCTAACCCCTCTGGCTATCATTAGATTGTTCTTAATTTCAACCTCTCTGGTCACATTTTATTTGCCTTTTTCTTTTGTTGATTATGTTCCAGTTAAAGGTGAGATCATATGCTATTTGTCCTTCACTGCCTGGCTTATTTCACTTAGCATAATGGTCTCCAGCTCCATCCATGCTGTCTCAAAGAGTAGGAGCTCCTTCTTTCTCTCTGCTGCATAGTATTCCATTATGTAAATGTAGCATCGTTTTTTGATCCACTTGTTTACTGATGGGCACCTAGGCTGCTTCCGGCACTTGGCTATTGTAAATTGTGTTGCTGGCCTAAGAACAGACACATAGACAAATGGAACAGAACAGGGAGCCCAGAAATAAAACCAAGTATCTATGGTCAATTAATATTTGATGAAGGAGGAAGAAGTATAAAGTGGAGTAAAAATAGCCTCTTCAACAAATGGCATTGGGAGAGCTGGACAGCTACATGCAAAAAAATGAAACACGATCACCAACTTACACCACACACAAAAATAAATTCAAGATGTGTAAAAGACTTAAATGTAAATCATGATATCATAAAAGTCCTAGAGGAAAACATTAGCAGGAAAATCTCAGACATTCCCTGCAGCAACATCTTCACTGATATGTCCCCTAAAGCAAGAGACATTAAAGTGAGAATAAATAAATGGGACCTCATCAAATTACAAAGCTTCCCCATGGCTAAAGAAAACAGCATTAAAATGAAAAGAGAACCAACTATATGGGAAAACATATTTGCCAATGATACCTCAGACAAGGGTTTGATCTCCAAAATTTATAAAGAACTCCAGGAAGTTCTCCTGACTTCCACTCCAGGGAAGTGGAGTGGATCCACTCCCTGGACTTCAGGGAGTATGTACTCCAGTGGAGTATACATGACTCCCCTCCAGGAAGACAAAAAAAAAAAAACAATTAAAAAATTTGCCCTGGCTGGTGTAGCTCAGTGGATTGAGCACGGGCCTGCGAACCAGATGATCGTGGTTTGATTCCCAGTCAGGGCACATGCCTGGGTTGCAGGTCAGTTCCCGGCAGCGGACACACCAGAGGCAACCATACATTGATATTTCTCTCCCCCTCTCCTTCCCTTCCCCTCTAAAGATAAATAAATAAATTCTAAAAAATGGTCAAAAGACTTGAACACACACTTCTCCAAGGAGAACATACAGAGGGCCCATATACATATGAAAAGATGCTCAGCATCACTAGCTACCAGAGAGATGCAAATTAAAACCACAGTGAGATACCACTTCACACCAGTCAGAATGGCCATAATAAACAAATCAACAAACAAGTGTTGGAGAGGATGTGGAGATAAGGGAACCCTAGTGCACTGTTGGTGGGAATGCAGACTGGTGCAGTCACTGTGGAAAACAATATGGAATTTCCTCAGAAAACTAAAATGGGACTGCCTTTTGACCCAGCAATTCCACTGCTGGGATTACATCCTAAGAGCCCTGAAACGCTAATTCAAAAGAACCTATTCACCCCAATATTCATCCTGGAAACAGCCTAAGTGCCCATCAGTAAATTAAATTAAAAAACTGTGGTAAATTTACACAATGGAACACCATGCAGCAGAAAGAAAGAAGGAGATCCTACCCGTCATGACAGCATGGATGGAACTGGAGAGAATTATGCTAAG
Organism: Sturnira hondurensis; assembly: GCF_014824575.4. Taxonomy (NCBI): domain Eukaryota; kingdom Metazoa; phylum Chordata; class Mammalia; order Chiroptera; family Phyllostomidae; genus Sturnira; species Sturnira hondurensis. The sequence goes on along the minus strand of NW_028096861.1, from coordinate 388,906 downwards.
TAAAATAAGCCAGGTGGTAAAAAGAAAAATACAGTATGATCTCACCTATAAGTGGAAACTAATCAACAAAACAAACAAATAAGCAAAATAGAACCAGAGACTTGGAAATAAAGAGCAAAGTGACAGTGACCAAAGGGGAGGAGGTGGGGGATGGGGGAAAGAAGGGGAAGGAGCAAGCAAAGAAACATGAATAGAGGACTCATGGGCACAAACAATGTGGGGCATTGACTGGAAGTAGGGGGTATGGGGTAGGGGTGAGCAATGGAGAAAAAGGTGGAACAACTATAACTGAACAACAATAAATAAATGAAGGAAACTTCATTCTTTAGAAAAATCCATGACTAATATTCAGAATACTATCCTCAATTAGAATAGTCTATTTTTAGCATTCACTTTTCATCCTATTGCTTTATTCACTTATGCTGTGTTAATGATGGACACCGAATTGCTTTTAAGTAAATATAATAAACTTCATAGATATGTATTGATGATTCCTACTAAACATATGCCCTGGCTGGTGTAATTCAGTGGATTGACTGTGAGCTGTGAACCAAAGGGTCACTGGTACAATTCCCAGTCAGGGCATATGCTTGGGTTGCAGGCCAGGTCCCCAGTGGGGGGCACATAAGAGGAAACCACACATTGATATTTCTCTCCCTTTCTTTTTCCTTCTCTTCCCCTCTCTCTAAAAATAAATAAATAAAAATTAAAAAATAAGTGTATTTTAAGGTAGTGTTTTCAGTAAACAGTTGGAGGGTTGTAAATATGAAAGTCTGTATGTGAGTAGGAGGAAATATTTTAATATTAAAACTGTAATGCTTAGGACTCTGTAAGCAGTTGTGTGCTGAAAAGCTCAAAATTTTGTGGTAGATATATGGCTACATTTTGGGTTGGATATACACACCTATGCAGTAGTAACATTGGCCATTCACTCAGTAACTATTTCTTGATCATTGATTACATATTTTGTACTGTTCTAAGCATTAAAATTATAGTAGTACATAAAAATAGACATGGCCCATGCCCTTGAGCAGATGATAGTTAGTTTAATGGGAGAGAAAGGTATTCATTTAAAAAACAAGTAAATGTGAAGATAACTATCAGTTTCCTGTCAATATTCCTTCCATAGTCTCTCTGTCTAATGATCTGATGACATTAAGAGAATCTTATTCTGATGCTCCTTTTCCTATTATCTTTAGAGACCAATGACCAAGTTCATGAAAATAGCATTTTTCTGAACACATATAACTATTCTTATATTGTTTCCTTGAAGTTTTGTTTCTAAATTTGTGAGATTTCTTATACTGATGTGACCCCTCTTGATTTAATATAGTGACTTTAACATAATTAAAATACTCAATCTTTTAAGAGGCTCAAAATAAATGAAAATCCTAAGCATTAAGGCAATCTGTTGAGGGAGATTGGAGAGACTCAGGTGATGTCTCAGATAAATAACTTCTACTATCTAAGAGGTATTGTGTAGTGAGAAGAATGTGAACTGTGGAACCACTGAGATCTAAGTTACTATTTAACTTAAGCCACTTATATATAAACTATGCGATCTTAGCTAAGTAATAATACATGTTTGAACCTCAATTTCTTTATCTGTAAACTGTTAATAATATTTCCATTTCACAAGATGCTAATGAGAATAGTGTCTTGTTCTTATTAGGCATTTAATAAATGTTAGTGTTTTTTTTTATCCATGTGTTTAGGTTGGCTCTAACTATAGATTTAGATTATTTAGGGCAAGCAAATGAATTATTCAAACTATGGTAATAATAGTGTATTACCAACATGTATCTGTTCCTTGTTACATTTGTCTTGCCCCCCACAATGCAAATTTCTTTCAAAGTGGTATTTCTTCCTGATAAAAATTTAATTAATTAAAAAGTTGAATCACATTATACAATTTCTAATTTTATTTTAAACTTTAGCTTTAACATTTATTATAATGTGCATTTGGACAAATCATGCTCACTAATTTGACAACCTATTTTAGTGACCTATTAAAATTGATTAAACTAGGGTTTTACTTCATACAAGAATATAAAGGCATAATATGTGGAGGGCATTGTGACTTCATCTTAAAGATAACTATCCATATTACTTGCCTAAATTTAAAAATGTTTTCATTAGGAAGTTAATTTCAGATCAAAGAAACTAATCCAAATTATTTTCTTTTTTTTTTCAATTTTTTAATTTAATTATTTTTCAAGTACAGTTTTCTGTCTAATACTCCCATCCCATCCCACCCCCCGTGCTCCCCCCTCCCATTTCCACCCTTCTCAGTTGTTGTCCATGTATCCTTTATATAGGTTCCTCTAAATCCCTCCCTTATTTCCCATGAAATTCCCTCCCCTCTCCCCTCTGGTCACTGTCAGCCTGTTCTGTATTTCAGTGTCTTTGGTTATATTTTGCTTGCTTGTTTGCTTTGTTGTTTAGCTTCCTGTTAAAGGTGAGATCATATGGTATTTGTCCTTCAACACCTGGCATATTTCACTCAGCATAATGCTTTCCAGTTCCATCCATGATGTTGCAAAGGGTAGGAGCTCCTACTTTCTTTCTGCTGCATAAAATTCCATTGTGTAAGTGTACCATAGTTTTTGGATCTATTCATTTACTGATGGGCACCTAGGTTGCTTCCAACTCTTGGCTATTGTGAATTGTGCTGCTATGAATATTGGGGTGCATAGGTTATTTTGGATTGGTGTTTTAGGGTTCTTAGGATACAATCCTAGCAGTGGAATTGCTGGGTAAAAAGGCAAGTCCAATTTTAGTTTTCTGAGAAAATTCCATACTGTTTTTCACAGTGGTTGTACCAGTCTGCAATCCCACCAACAGTGAACTAGGGTCCCCTTTTCCCCAAACCTCTCCAACATTTGTTGTTTGTTGCTTTGTTTATGATGGCCATTCTGACTGGTGTAAAGTGGTATCTCATTGTGGTTTTAATTTGCATCTCTCTGATAGCTAGTGATATTGAGCATCTTTCAGGTGTCTTTGGATCCTTTGTATGTCCTCCTTGGAGAAGTGTCTGTTCAAGTCCTTTGCCCATTTTTTAATTGGGTTGCTTGTCTTCTTAGAGTAGAGTTTTGTAAGTTCTTTATATATTTTGGAGATTTTGAAAGGTATTTTAAGCCCAGAATTTAATAAAAATTTTCTTCATTAAAAATGCTGACAACTAGAGTTCCAATCAAGATGGAGGTGTAGGTAGAAACACTCACTTCCTCATGCAACCAAAAGAAGGTTAACAACCAATTAAAAAAAAATCAGAACTTCCAGAATATCAAACTGTATTAACTCTGACAATCAAGAAGTTAAAGAAACATTCATCCAGACTGCTGAGAGGGGTACAGATGGGCAGCCAGGAAGGTGGAGAGGACCTGCAGCAAGGTAGCAGAACACACGGGTGAGGAGGGGCTGTTGGAATGGGAACCTAAAGACTCAAAACCTATAGCTGTAAAATACTGCAGGGGTTATGAAGGCAGGAGAAACTCCCAGTGTCACAGGTGAGTTCATTGGAAAGTGGGGCAAGAGCCTAGCTAGCAAGCAGCATTGTTCCATCTCTGAATCCTCCCCGACAGACTGTGCCACAATGCAGCAACATGGGTTGCACCACCCTCGTGAATACCTAAGGCTCTTCCCCTATGTAACAAGTGTGTCAAGACAAAGAAATCTGGCCTAAGTGAAAGAACAGATCAAAACTCCAAAAAAAAAAAAAAGAACTAAGCAATGAGGAGAGAGACAACCTATCAGATGCAGAGTTCAAAACACTGGTAATCAGGATGATCACAGAAGTGATTGGGCTCAGTTGCAAAACGAAAGAAGAAATGAAAGCTATACAAAGTGAAATAAAGCAAAATATACAGGGAACCAACAGTGAAGGGAAGGAAAATGGGACTCAAACCAACAATTTGGAACAAAAAGAAGAAATAAACATCCAACTGGAACAGAATGAACAAACAAGAATTCAAAAAATGAGGATAGGCTTAGGAACCTCTTGGAAAACTTTAAACATTCCAACATCTGAATCATAGGGTTGCCAGAAGAAGAAAAGGAAGAGAAGCAATTGAAAACTCATTTGAAAAAGTAATAAAGAAAAACTTTCCCCGACCTGGTGAAGGAAATAGACGTCCAGGAAGCTCAGGAAGCTCAGAAAGTCCCAAAGAAGTTGCACCCAAGGAGAAACACACCAAGGCACATCATAATTAAGTTACACAAGATTAAAGATAATGATATAAACTTAAAATCAGCAAGAGAAAGGAAGACAGTTACCTACAAAGAAGTTACCATAAGACTATCAGCTGATTTCTCAAAACAAACCTTACAAGCAAGAACAAAACCAAAGCAAAAAGGGGTTGGAAAGAAGTATTCCAAGTCATGAAAGGCCAAGGACCTACATCCAAGATTACTCTATCATTTAGAACAGAAGGACAGACCAAGTGCTTCCCAGATAGTGTTAAAGGAGATCATCACCACCAAGCCCTTATATAAAATGTTAAAGGGACTTATCTAAGAAAAAGTACATTGAAACTATCAACAGTAAAATGACAACAGACCCACAACTGAACCTCAGAAACTAAGCAAACAACTATAACAGAAAAGAATCACAGAAATGGATATCATATGCAGGGTTATCAGTGGGGAGGGGAAGGAGGAGAATGGGGGAGAAAAGGTGCAGGGAATAAGAAGCATAATTGGTAAGCATAAAATAGACAGGTGGAGGTTAAGAACAGTGTAGGAAATGGAGAAGTTAAAACTTGTATATACAAGACATGAACTAAGGGGAGGGGGTAGCTGGAGAGTGGGAGGTGCAGGGAGAAGGGGGGATAAAGGGAAGAAAAAAATTGAGACAACTGTAATAACATAATCAAAAATATTCTTTAAAAAGATAATACTCAAGGGAACAATCCACCAAGACACAAACATTGTAAATATATATGCACCCAACATAGGAGCACCCAAATATATAAAGAAAATCTTAGAGGACTTCAAGAAAGATACTGACAGCATCAAAATTATACTTGGGGATTTTAACACCCCACTGTCAAAAATGGACAGATCTTCCAAACAAAATATCAACAAAGATATTGTGGAATTGAACAATGTCCTAGATGAAATGGACTTAACTAATATATATAGAATCCTTCATCCCAAAGAAGCTAAATATACATTCTTCTGAAATGTGCATGGAATATTTTCAAAGATAGGCCACAGGATAGGACACAAAACAAGCCTCAACAAATTTAAAAAAAATTGAAATCATCCAAAGAATTTTCCCTGATCACAAGGGACTGAAATTGGAAACCAACCCCAAGAGAGAAGACCAAAAACATTCAAAATCATGGAGATTGAATAGCATGCTATTAAACAACGATTGGGTCAAGAACGAAATAAGGGAAGAAATTAAAAAGTTTCTGGAAACAAACAAAAATGAACTCATGACAACCCAAAATTTATGGGACACTATGAAGGTAGTACTGAGAGGAAAGTTCATAGCAATACAGGCCTACCTAAAAAAGAGAGAAACATTCCAAACAAACAATCTAACCTTATGCCTACAAGAACTTGAGGAACAACAACAAAGCCCAGAAAAAGTAGAAGGAAGGAAATAACCAAGATCAGAGCAGAATTAAATGACATAGAGACTAAAAGCACAATTCTAAAGATCAATAAATCCAGGAGATGGTTTTTAAAAAGATAAACAAAATAGACAAGCCTTTAAGCAGATTCATCAACAAGAGAGAGAACCAAAATAAACACAATCAGAAATTAAAAAGAAGAGATTACAACTGACCCCACAGAAATACAAAGAATTGTAAGAAATTACTATTAAGAACTGTATGCCAAGAAATTTGAAAACTTAGGTGAAATGGACAAATTTCTAGAAAAATATAATCTTCTAAAACTCAATGAAGAAGAAGCAGAAAGCCTGAATAGACCAATAACAGGAAATGAAATTGAAGCAGTAATCAAAAATCTCCTGAAGCACAAAAGCCCTGGACCAGATGGTTTCACAGGAGAATTCTACAAAGCATTTAAGGAAGAGCTAACCCCAATTCTTCACAGGCTATTCCAAAAAATCCAAAATGATATAAGAATCTTAAAGTCTTTTTATGAAGTCAGCATCATCCTAATCCCAAAACATGATAAAGATACAACAGAGAAAGAAAACTTCAGGACAATATCGCTGATGAACATAGACCTACAGCCAACATCATACTCAATGGGCAAAAACTAAAATCTTTTCCCCCAAGATAAGGAACAAAACAAGGTTGGCCACTTTCACCACTTCTATTCAATATAGTATTGGAAGTTTTAGCCACAGTGATCAGACAAGAAAAGGAAATAAAAGCCATCCAAATTGGAAAGGAGAAAACAAAACTGTCACTGTTTGCATATGACATAATAGTGTACATGGAAAATCCTATAGACTCTACCCAAAAACTGCTTGACCTAATAAATGAATTTGGCAAAACAGCAGGATACAAAGTCAATATCCAAATATCAAAGGCATTTTTGTATATCAACAATGAAACAGCAAAAGCATGAATCAAGAAAAAAATCTCATTTCATATAGCCACCCCCCCCAAAAAAAAAACAAACTAGGAATAACTCTAACCAAGGAGGTAAAAGACTTGTATGAAGAAAACTACACAACACTAAAGAAAGAAATCAAGGAAGACACAAATGGAAACATATACCATGCTCATGGATTGGAAGAATTAACATCATCAAAATGTCCATACTACCCAAGTTTCAGATTCAATGCAATACCTATTAAAGTACCAATGACATATTTCACAGACATAGAACAAACACTTCACAAATTTATATGGAACCATAAATGACACAAAATAGCAGCTGTGATTTTGAGAAAGAAGAACAAAGTAGGAGGGATCACAATACCTGATACCAAGCTGCATTACAAGGTCACTGGTAATCAAAACAGCCTGGTACTGGCATAAAAACAGGCACATAGACCAATGGGACAGAACAGAGAGCCCAGAAATAAACCAAAATCTCTATGGCCAATTAATATTCGACAAAGGGGGCAGCAACATAAAATGGACTAATAATAGCCTCTTCATCAAATGGTGTTGGGAGAACTGGACAGCTACATGAAAAAAAAAAAATGAAACTCGAGCACCAACTTACACCATACACCGAAATAAATTCAACGTGTATAAAATACTTAAATATAAGCCGTGACCCCATTAAAGTCCTAGAGGAGAACATTGGCAAGAAAATCTCAGATATTTCACGCAGCAACTTGTTTACTGATATGTCCCCTAGAGCAAAGGATATAAAGGAAGGAATAAACAAATGAGATCTCATCAAAATTAAAAGCTTTTGCATGGCTAAGGAAAACGGTATTAAAATAAAAAAAGAACCAACTGCATGGGAAAACATATTTGCCAATGATACCTCAGACAAGGGTTTAATCTCCAAAATATACAAAGAACTTACAGGACTCCACTCCAAGAAGATAAGCAACCCAATTAAAAAATGGGCAAAGGACTTGAACAGACATTTCTCTAAGGAGGACATATAGAAGATCCAAAGACACATGAAAAGATGCTCAATATCGCTTGCTATCAGAGAGATGCAAATTAAAACCACAATGAGATACCACTTTACACCAGTCAGAATGGCCATCATAAACAAAGCAACAAACAACAAGTGTTGGAGAGGTTGTGGAGAAGAGGGGACCCTAATCCATTGTTGGTAGGATTGCAGACTGGTACAACCACTGTGAAAAACAGTGTGGAATTTTCTCAGAAAACTAAAATTGGACTTGCCTTTTTACCCAGCAATTCCACTGCTAGGATTGTATCCTAAGAACCCTAAAACACCAATCCCAAAGAACATATGCACCCCAATGTTCATAGCAGCACAATTGACAATAGCCAAGAGTTGGAAGCAACCTAGGTGCCCATCAGTAAATGAATGGATCGAAAAACTATGGTACATATACACAATGGAATTTTATGCTGCAGAAAGAAAGAAGGAGCTCCTACCTTTTGCAACATCATGGATGGAACTGGAAAGCATTATGCTGAGTGAAATAAGCCAGGTGTTGAAGGACAAATACCATATGATCTCACCTTTAATAGGAAGGTAAACAACAAAACAAACAAGCAAGCAAAATATAACCAAAGACACTGAAATAGAGAGCAGGCTGACAGTGACCAGAGGGGAGAGGGGAGGGAATTTCATGGGAAATAAGGGAGGGATTTAGAGGAACCTATATAAAGGATACATGGTCAACAACTGAGAAGGGTGGAAATGGGAGGGAGGGGGGAGGATGAGGGGTGGGATTGGATGGGAGCAATAGACAGAAAACTGTACTTGAAAAATAATTAAATAAAAAAATTGGAGGGGAAAAAAGAGAGAGAGAATAGGGGTACAGTGACCAGAGGGGAGAGAGGAGGGAATTTCAGGGGAAAAGGTGAAGGATTTACAGGAACTAGTATAAAGGACACATGGACAACAACTAAGGAGGGTGGAAACAGGAGGGAGGTGGGGAGCATTGAGGGGGTGGGCTGGGATGGGAGTAAAAGACAGAAAACTGTACTTGAACAATAATTAAATTAAAAAATCATTTAAAATATTCTTAAAAAAGAAAAAATGTTGACAACTGATTCAAATGGAAAAATTATGATGAGTGTGGTCAGTAGCATGTCAAAATATTTTTTGACAAGGGATAGGCCACAGGATAGGACATAAAACAAGCCTCAACAAATTTTAAAAAATTGAAATCATCCAAAGAATTTTCCCTGATCACAAGGGACTGAAACTGGAAACCAACCCCAAGAGAGAAGAGCAAAAACATTCAAAATCATGGAGATTTTTAAATTTTTTTTAATTTTTACCCAAGGATATGTTTATTGATTTGAGAGAGAGTGACAGATCAATAGGTTGCCTCCCATATGCATCTCAATTAGAAATCAAACCCACAAGCTATGTATGTACCCTGACCAGGGGTTGAACATGCAAACTTTTGGTGCATGGGATGACACTGCAACCAACTGAACCACCCAGCCAGGGCCAAATTATACATTTTGATAAGGCATACAACACAGATTCACTGAGACTGGTCAAATGATTCTAAACCCATTTGAAAACAGGCTTGGGTCAACAGCTTTGACCTTTTCCATATGTTCTATTAAGGCTTGATTCATGTATAAACTTTTATAAATGAAGACCCCCGCTTGATACAATTGACTCCTTCTTTGATAAGCACCGCAAGTACGTACAACTGCCAGATTATTATGGTGTGGTCCACACCATAATTAACCCTAAATTATTCTTGGAAAATGGGGGTTATGGAGTTCAAGAATGTGCCTTGTAAATATAAAATTAGAGTTTAAGTTTTAGGTCTACTTAATTTTTGAGGCCCATTCTCTTAATCACACAATAATACTTCTACAATGAATACCAGTTGAATGAATGAATGAATGAATGATGACAGCCTTTATCATTTACCTCTCTCCAGAATTTCTTTTTTTAATTTAATTCTTATTCAAGTACAGTTTTCTGTCTTATATTCTCAGCCCTGCCCACCCCCCAGTGCTCCCCACCTCCCTCCCATTTCCACCCCCCACCTTAATTATTGTCCATGTGTCCTTATACTTGTTCATGTGAGTCCTTCCCCTTTTACCCTGTGTTTCTGATGTCCTTCCATGTAACTACACTGAAAAAGCATGTGGAAAAGAGATTTTAAGTGTTTCTTGAAAGTAAAAATTACTTTCATTGTTCTAGTGATAGGCTTAGTGATTACATCAATTATTTCTCTTCATATACCCTTAAGTTTATATCTCTTATAAAAAGAGTGTAAAAAGACAGACAACTGAGTCATCATTACTGCAATGTGTATGGACTTTACTTTCATCTTCATTTAGACACATATAATATCAGTCTCCAATCAAAAAGCACTTGTACAATGTTTGGAATACTGAAGATGACTTGGCAGAAACAAAATGACGACAATACTTTCTGAATTAGATGTTAATTAGCACCCCTTTCAGTCCTCATAATTTAGCTCTTAAAGATTAATAAACCAAATGAGGACTACTTTATCCACATTTTCCCCTTCAAGGTGGCTGCTTGGGAATCCATAACCCCCATTTTCCAAGAATAATTTAGGGTTAATTTCTACCTTTTAAATATTTTATAGTAACACTTATATGATATGGGTCTTATGTAAATATAGTAAACTGTACATTTTACTTTATAAACCAGTATTATACATTTTACAATGAGAAACTTGCCAATATGTGTTTATGTGACTCTTAATTAAAGATTGAATTTGTTAGAATCATTTATTATTGTTAAATATGTTATATTTCAATTTAGGTTTCATGAGAAAGTGAATAATTTATTAATATCACCTGTGTAGCTACTTTTTTAATTTTAATTATTGTTCAGGTACAGTTTTCTGCCCTTTACCCTTATCCCAGCCCACGCCCCCAGTGTAGTTACTTCTATTAAAGTAGCTAAATAATTCTATTTTTACTGTACTTATACATTGTGTGGTAAACATGTTTCCAAAGTTCATTTGTACCCTGGAAAAGTAAATGATGTTATAACATTAGGACTAGATTTTAAGGTTTCCTTTCCTTGGGCAGAAGGAATGGATATAGCTGACTAAAAACAACAGAACTGACTGTCAGAATTTGCTTGAACTTTTATTTTCCTATTCTCTGAACCTATTGGATGAAATAGTACCTTTGGTTCATTTACATTTGTTCATCGTTTTCTGACCTGGCTTTACTATGGGACCATGACAATCTATCCATCCATCCATCCATCTACCAACTGACCCATTCTTAAATACATTAATTCATTCAAACAAATATTAAATTCATTCTATGTTCAAGGTACTATGTATTTCTTGCAATAATAAAAATAATAAAAATCAGTTTAAAAAACATGGCACATACTAACTAAAAGAGAGTGTGATGTCTTACTTGTCAGTATTATTGTAAAGTGACATATGGTCACAAAGCACAAACTGACTAATTCTACCTGAAGATATTAGGTAAGACACCACAAAAGAAGTAATGTTTGACCTGAATGTTGAAGAATAAGTAAGAATTACTCCAGCAGAGAAGGAAGAGAAAGGAAATATGAGCACTGAGAAAAATATAAGCAAAAGGGACCAAGTGTACTAATTACACTGGAGAACCTGGAGTATTTGCAGATGTAGTCTAATATGGCTAGTAGAACCCAGGATAAGGAGTTGTACCATTCTAAGGATTAAAAGCTGGTATAAAGTCATTGAGAATTAGAGAAATTAGGAAAAAATGAGAAGGGTAGAAAAAATAATTATTACGTAAATTTCCACAGAAGGATGAGTCAACCATAGTCAAATGTGGAATATTAGCCAATGTTTCCTTGGGAGGGAGGAGCCCAAATAGTCACCAATAGCATTTAAGTTGTTTGCTTAATACATTATTGAATGAATGAATGAATGAACAACGTTTTATTCTTATAAGATCACTGAAAGGGTATGTTAATTCAGATATATGGTGGCATGATAATATTTCAGTCCAAATAGTACTGCAATGAAACAAATTCTATCTAGGTTCCTAAATTCAAGATATATGTGGGACATCATTGAAGTGGTGAAGTGTGTGCATCTTCCCTTAACAGTTATCTTCTAAATGATCACAAAAGAAAATTCAGCCCACTCACCACTGATGAATTCCCAGTTGGAAGCACACAGCCAGGTTCATTTTCCACTGAGAAACTCATTAATTCAGGGTCAATGGCAATTGGCTAAAAGCAAAAGTAAAAAGCCCATTAAATATCAAGCCTAATGTGCTATAAAAAGAAAACCACGGTTATTTATAAAAGGGTCAGACATCCTAATTAGCCTGTTAATATTTTTAGGAAAAAAACATCAGGTCATAAACCATGCACATGTACAGTGTAAGTATATAAATACTTTACAGCTATTAAGTGCTTTCTATATGTCTGTTGTTATTCCATGTTAACTCTTAATTCTCACAACAACCTTATGAGTTAAGTACTATTTAACAAATGAAAATGTGAAAGGCTGGAAAATCAAATTGAGTTGGCCAAAGTCACACAGTAAGTAATGGAGTTGGGATGTGAACTCAAGTAGTCCAGTGCTGTAGCCAACACTTTTAATCATTAAGCCAGCCTAATAAATATGGAAGCTTAAATTTATATTATAGTGATATGAATATATTTATTTAACATTCCTTACATAGCACTTATATATGGTAGGCTGTGTTTTTAGTGCTTTATAAATATTAACTCATATTTTATGGCTTAGTGTTCTATTGATATTGCCTCACTTAATATGGATATTTGGACAAATATAATATGTACTAATACATTGGATCATCTGAAATTCTCTTCTATTCCTGGAAAAATAAAATATTAGTACACTTTAATAAGTTGATAAGTAGATATAAATGGAAAGAAAATGTAAAAAATGGGCCATTCATGTGTATGAAAATTCAACTAGAGGGTACAAGTTAGATTAGATTATTTCTACTATCACTTTAAAGCTGACATTCTAAGATATTAGAATCTAAGATTATATGAAAAGTATTCACCTTAGGACAGTCTAAGTCAGTCAGCTCATATCAAAATTAACAACACTAAAACTATTCAATGATGATATTATTAAGTAGATAATATTTGTCTCAGGTAGTTTCAGGTTACTTTTTCTATTTACTTTTTCTAAATGTGAGTATACTGATTATGTAAATGAACACATCCTAGATACAAGAAAAGGAACTTTGATTCATGAACCTACTTCACTTACAAATAAGGTCAGAGAGGAACAGTTGCTCTATGTTACATTTTATAATCAAGTATTTTACTATAACAGCAGTTAAGTATAAAGATTAGCAGCATAGTATTTAGACCCAGTGGTTTTGAATCCTGATTCTGACATTTGTAAGCTGTATACCTTTGGCAAGTTAAGCTCTTTAAGTCTGTTTTTTTATCTGTAAAATAAAGACACTATTAATACCTTCCTGATATGGTTCTTCTTTAAATAGAGTAAAATAATGAATAAAGTACTTTTCACATGGGACCATGAGCTAATACTTATTAGTATTTGTCTTAAGAATACAAACACTAGCAGCAAATTAATTAATTTATACATTACTTGTGAAGGATAGTCATTCATTAGTAACCAGAGGGGAGGTGTGAGGGGATAATGGGAGGTGGGAGGAAAGGGTGAAGGGTTTTCAGGAATAATTATAAAGGACACATGCACAAAGCCAATGGGGGGTGGAACCAGGGAAGGGAGGTGGTGATGGTTGGGGGAGAGTAGGGGGGTAAATGCAGACAACTGTACTTGAGCAACAATAAAATAATAAAAAAAGAAAAGGCCTTAAAAATTGTGACATGTCACATCATAAAAATGTCTGTGGGGTCTCTACTGTGAAAACTGAGGGGTAGAATTCCAAGATACTTCTGGGAATTCAAGTCCATTTTCCCTGATGAGTGAATACTCATGCCATTCATTAGAGTATTTCAATTAACAGTAACACAAATATAACATATGTGTAAAAAATAATTCATAGATGTGTTGATTCTTTCCTGCTATCGACATTAGCTAGCATTGTGCTATTTTTCAACTCAGTTGTTAAAACTATTCTTATCCATTTAGCATACTGACAGTTAAATTCAAACATACTTGTTGACTTTGATAGTTACAGTGATCTAGTAATATCATATTTCACGTTTTTAGCAGTTTCTCAAAAGAAATCCCAAGTGTTGATTAATTAGAGATAAATTTAATAGATAAAAATACCTTTTAGTCAGAAATAAAATTAAAGTTGATGGGTTATAGCTTTGACAAAGAAATCTCCGAAGAGGGTATTTCAACCACTATTTTATCATTTTGTTAAAGGTGAAGCCATGTACTGATTACCTCACTAAAATATACTGCGAGAATTGAAAATAGCAACTCAAGGTCTTTACTAGTCTAAGACTGAGCACTGAAAACAATACAAGTGAATGCAAGAAAGGAGTAACACTTTTTAATGTTAGAGTGGGCTACATTTTATCTTATTTCAGCTTTATACATGGAGTCCTTCTGCTCTTTCATTCTTTGTCTAACTTACTCCATGCTTAAATAATTGGTATGGTTTGAAATTAAATGTTAGGTCTATGAATGAATTGGAAAAAGTCAGTAAGAATATGTATTAAATGGTTAACTGTGACTAACTCTGGGGGAGGAACTTTCACATTTTACTTTACTCAATTTAAAAATGTGGTGGTAAACCAACATAATCAATAAATCTTTTGAAAAAAACTCTGAAGTCTAATTTTATTTGATAAAAATTAATTCATTTTCAGGCTAGAAATAAAGTGCTGTGAATCATGTTTAGTGCACCACATATAAATGTATACTCATATATATTATGATATATAATATTGTACGTTATACATTAATCCCATATTTTATAATACAGTTTCATATTATATATTTATAATATATACTATATCACATAATATAAACAATAGATTGAATAGCCATATATGTTTCCCCTTATATTAGCAACATGATTTCATTAGTGACACAAGTTTCTGTAACAAATTTTTTCTTTTAAAATTATATAAGAAATTTAAAGATATACATTTTCCCTATTTGCTTTAAATGCATTATGTTAACTAGTAAATACACTATGCTACATAAGAGGAAAACAATTTTTTTCTTAAAAGTTTGCTACAAGGTTAGTTTCTTAATCTTAACAGGTATATAATAAAATCAGTTACCAAACACATACTTAAAGGAGGCAGTTAGGAATTAATTTGTATCTGATGATATCTATCATAAGTGAAAAGATACAGAAAACATTTTTAAAAGAACAACCTATTTTCTGAGACTAGGCATTAGCCAAGTTTTCACAAATCAACCACTAATTAGATTGCCAGAATCTCGAAGGCAGAAACTATATCATATTTATTTTTGATTCTTATTTCTAGCACATAGTAGGTTCTCAATAAATGTTTGTTGAACTAAACTGGATAATAAGGTCAAAGAACTGAAGATGCACTGATATAAAAGAAATGCATCATAAGATTCAGGAATACTGTAAGAAATCTGTAATGGAAGCATAAGAAGAAATAACCTTTCAATGAAGTTTGGAACAGGACTCTAATGCCACGTGGGCCCACAAAAAGTGTCAAACGCTAATGTATGTGAATATGAGTATGAGATCCAAATAAAATTTAAGAGCTGAAGACCCTGGAGATAACAACCTAAATTTTTCTCTTTTCAGGTAAGAACATTAAGAAACAGAGATTGTAAACAAATCACTTAAGATAACACAGCAAGTGAAATTACAGAGATCAGAACTTTAATTACTACATTTCTGAACCAAATATAATACGTGGTTTGACAAGGAATAAATGAATACTACACATAAGGCATAGTGTGGTAGGTACACACATACATACTAATAAAGTGTTATAGGTGTCAAATAAAAAAAACAAGTTCATTTCAGAGTAAAAATATAGTTTAGTAATTAAGAATAAAGAACCTAGCCCTGGCTGGTGTGGCTCACTGGATTGAGCACCAGCCTGCAAACCAAAGCATCACTGGTTTGATTCCCAGTGGTACACGCCTGGGTTGCACCCAAGGTCCCCAGTAGGGGACACATGAGAGGCAACCACACACTGATGTTTCCCCTTCTCCTCTCTAAAAATAAATAAATAAAACCCCCAAAAGAACAATTTAAATAAAAATAAAACAGAAATAATAGTAGCAGAAATTGATGTGAATTAAATAAGTTAATATAGGTAGAGGATATAGAACAGGTTCTGGTCTATGGTAAATATAGCCTGTTCTGCTACAAGGTTTATTTCTTTACTGAAAATTAGCTCAGATGAAATTGGTAAAAATATATTTGCAGTGGCAATGCAGTCTAACAGATTTCTAATTTTATATAATTACTTTATATATCCTGGATATGTAGTTAGATTCCACTGTAGAAAAAATTAGAAGTAAATTTCATCAAAGCCAAAAAAGACTATCATCTTTGCTTTCTTATAAAATATTTGGAAAAAACATCAGTATTTATCAAAGAGTTCACAGCTATCAAATAGCTTTATCTATCCCTTACTTAAATCTTGAAAAAAGGAATATAAATTAAGCAAACCAAGTTTCAAACACCCATAGAGTAAATTAGTTGCCAAAAAATGGCACGAAACTTTGAATTTCAATATTTTTAAATTAGTTTTACACTAAATATCAAGTGATTTGAAGTATTAAATGATGGATTAATTTGTGTTTTCAAGTCTACCTGAAACTTGTATATTTTAAATTTGAGGTGGTGTGTTGTCAGAGCAAAGTACAAAGTTTAAAAATCCCCATTTCTGATGAAATATTGCTACTTGCAACAACATAGATGGATCTTGAGATATCATGTTAAGTGAAATAAGTCAGATGGAACAGGACAAAAACATATGATTTCACTCATAAATGGTATCTAAAACAGAAAGCAACAAACAAAACAAACAAACATAGACATAGACAATGGTGGTTACCAGAGAGGAAGGGGGTACTTGTTTAAATATTTTCAGTAGTACCTTTCCTGTTATTAGCAAGACTCATTTCAATGAAATATTATTAGGACTCAGTCGTTAAAATTTAAATGGAATGGTGTAAAATACTACATCATATTAAATATTCATCTTATACATGAAACTTATTATTAGAAATGTTTCTGTAGATGAAAGCAGTAAATATATACATTTGAAAACCCATCTCACAGATTTGGTATTATGATATAGATACTCATTGGGTTTAAATCCTGACTTGGCCACTTATTGTCTCTGTGAATTAGGGAATTAACTTAATGTACTTAGTCTCTAAAATGGAAGTGATATCAATTCCCTTATAGAATTAGTTATTGACTTAATTGACTTATACAACCTGACTCAGAGTGAGCACTGACATATTTTTGAAAATAAGTTCCAACTGCTCAATACAGACTTTCATACATGGACTCTGCTTAAAATAGGTTTAACCAAAAAGAAACAAGGCTACATTTTCAGTACAGGTAAGTCGTTTAGACAAGATGAGCTTTCAAATTCATTTATAAAATGTAAATGTTAAATTAAATGATTCCCAGGGCACTAATTTATTATTCTAAATAGTTGCTATAAGAAATTCCCAATTTAACTGATAGTAGGATTCTGTAGCCAATAAATTACCCTAAAGTTAGCTAAGAAATGTTTAAAGGCTGTGGCTGTCAACCCTGACTGTGTATTAGGACTGAGTGACTTAAAAAATTACAATGGTCAGAGGGGAGGGGTGTTGTGGAGCTGGGTAAAAAGGTGAAGTAATTAAGCAAAATAAATGATCAATCAAACAAACAAAATCTTGTAGACACAGACAACAGCATGGTAATGACCAGAGGGAAAGGGGGTTGGGAGGGTAGAAGAGATTAAAGGGGAATAAATGATGATGGAAAATGACTAGACTTGGGGTGGTGAATACACAATACAATATACAGATGATGTATTGTAGAATTTTGCACACTCAAAACCTGTATAATTTTATTGATGAATATCATCCTAATAAATTCAATAAAATTAAAAAAAATAAAAATACTAAAATCCAAAAATGAAATTAGAATCTTCATAGAGTATGGCCTGAACATCAATGTTTCTTTAAAGCTGCAGGATCATTCAGATTGTAGTCAGGGTTGTGAATGACCACCTTAAGGGAAAGTTAGAAGTAATTTAAGTGTAAAGGAAGTTAAGAGCAGATCCAGTATGAATCCCATTTCATTTCCCAAGCTAAGGATTCTCTATCTCTGTTTCAGGAGTACCTCTCAAAATTCTTCATCCAATTTTTTAAAGATTTTATTCATTTATTTTTTAGAGAGAGAGGAAGGGAAGGAGAAAGAGAGGAAGAGAAACATCAATGTGTGGTTACCCCTCACAGGCCCCCAACTGGGGAGCTGGCCTGCAACCTGTGTATGTGCCCTGACTGGGAATCAAACCAGTGACTCTCTGGTTCACAGGTCCATGCTCAATCCACTGAGCTACACCAGCCAGGACCCAACTTCTTTACTCAAAATCTATTCTCTTATTTCCATTAGTTGGGGTATCACATTTTAAACTGTTAAACATTGAATTAATTTATATTCATCAATACCTGCACTTTAGCATGACTTTTGTAATTTTGTTAAGGAAACCTCCAACTTCTCAAGATGAAAATCACAGTATAAAATGTATTATTTTTATTTTTTCCATGTCCAAGTATCCTTTTCTTTTCTTTTTTTTTTTTTTTTTGCTCAATCCCTGTATCCCCCAAGTCCCCAGAGCTGTCAGACTTTCTCTTTTATTACACAATATCTGCAGGTTCCCTTTCTTTCTCCCCCTCTCATTATCTTGGGAATCACTGTTATTTTCATTAAACACTGATAAGTATTTAAGCTAAATCTTTTTCACTGACAGGTTTCTTCAAATTTCAAGTTTACTCAGCAGAAGTGATGCTCAAAATAATATAACCATAAAGTATGTTGTATCAATAAATCTTGTGACTTATTATTTCTGATAATTACCTATAAAAACCTGGCACACTCTATTAGTATCTTCCATATTATTATATTATGGAGGATACTTAGTAGCATATTATATTATTATTTGTCCAAAATCTTTGATAGCTGAAAATCTGGAAATATGCAGGTTGCCTCAAAATTACGAGTACTTAACATGTTGGTAAATTGTAAGAGAAATATTTTAAAGAAAATGCATGTTGGCTGGCTAGATAGGCTGTAGAACAAGATGGTGTACAGAAATTGTATAATAAAGATTATAAATCTAAATATTAAAGTCAAAATGAAAAGTTCATTTACTTTAAATTCCATCTGAAGTGTCTGGTAATTACAGCCTGTAAAAAACTTCTTGATGTGTTACTCACACTTTAATTCCTTTTCATTTGACTAAATACCCTAAGGAAAAGTAGGTTTTAGAGGGGGGCAGAAATTAGCAGTACATGGTATTTTTTTAAAAAATATTCTACTGGATTTCTACATATGCAGAAAAAATAAAAATGGGAAAAACACTTAATCTTTGTTTTATATCTATGAAGAAAAACAAAATTGCATATACTTATGTATATGTTTTATTTGTTTCTCTAAAATGTAAAAAACAATAAAAATGTCCACTGTTAGTTCCAAAATATGTAAAACCAACTTTCTCTCTTGCACCAGGAAGAAAGGTCGTGCTCACAACCCCTACTTTAAAATCGTCAGAATCAATGTTGGCTGTAGGTTTTTCATATATGGCCTTTATTATGTTGAGGTATGCTCCCTCTACTCCCACTTTGCTGAGCATTTTTATCATAAATCGGTGCTCAAATGCTTTTTCCACATCTATTGATATGATCATGTGATTTTTGTGTTTTTTTTTTATGAGATGTATTACATTTATTGACTTACAATAGCCAAGTGCTGGAAGCAGCCTTGATGCCCATCAGTAAATGAGTGGGTCAAAAAACTGTGGTACATTTACACAATGGAATACTACACAGCAGAAAGAAAGAACACCTACCCTTCTTCACAACATGAATGATACTGGAGAACATTATGTTAAGTAAACTAAGCCAGGTGGTGAAAGACAAATACCATATGATCTCACCTATAAGTGGAACCTAATAAACAAAACAAACAAGCAAGCAAAATAGAACCACAGACACTGAAATTAAGAACAAATTGACAGTAACCAGAGAGGAGGGAAGAGGGAAATCACGTGGGAAAGAAAGAAAAGGGTCATAAATGAATAAGTATAAAGGACCCATGGGCAAAGCCAAAGGAGGGTGAGATTGAGGGTGGGAGTGGGTAGGGTGGGGAAAAGTGGTGCTGGGAAAATGGAGATAACTGCATCTAAACACTAATAAAAATACATTTTAAAAGGCTCAGAATTGTAAAGGCATTTATTAATTTTATTTAACATTAAATTATCAGCTCTGGCTGCTGTGCCTCAGTGGATTGAGCGCAGGCCTGTGAACCAAAGGGTCACCAGTTTGATTCTCAGTCAGAGCACATGCTTGGATTGCCACCCAGGCCCCCAGTAGGGGGCGTGTGAGAGGCAACCACACATTGATGTTTCCCTCTCTTGCTCCCTCCCTTCCCTTCTGTCTAAAAGTAAATAAGATTAAATTAACTGCTTTGGAATTAAACATTTCTAGTTAGAACTAGAAGCACTTTTGAAAAAGTTATCTTAGAGTATAGGAACATAACTTCATTACTGAGATTTACTGAAACATTTTGGTTGTTGTTTGGAAACATTTATTAATGCTGGACAAACAGTGGAGCTACCATGACATCACATCATAAGTCAGATAAACTATCATAACCACATGAAATGTTATCTTCTACAAACTACTAATAATTTTGCATTTTGAGATGAATTGTTGGGCACTGCTTTGGTTCATCCAGCCTCAAAAGAATGCTTTCATTTTCTGTTATGATTTTTACCATTCAAAAGAAGTTTTTGAAGGGATTCATTTAGAATGGCCACATAATCAAGGCATTAGAGGCTGACTTTTTTGCCTGTTAAAATAACAACTCTTTTTGTTCACCATCCTTTACTAGACTGTGAACTCTGAGAGATGGGGTACATTCTTATTACCAAGCAGAATGCCTGACATATAATTACAAAACAAGATTACTGAATGAATCATTGAATAAGTGAATGAGTAAAAAGGTTTCTCTACTCCTACTCTGGTATACATTAATTTGAGGCAAAATATTACTTTCTTTGAAATTTCATCTCACAACTTTTCACTTCTGCAAAAGCTCATCATTGCTTGTTTATCAAATTTAACTATTTATAGATTTACAGAAAATTTATATTTCAAAGGCAGTCAAATCACACTAAATGACATTTTCCTACAAAAATAATTATGCCTGTAGAATATTTGCACATTTAAAAATCAACTTTTAAAATTGACACTTGTGTAATTTCATTTATATTTCTGCTTTTAAAGAGGAAGTAAGTAGGTATGTAATTTGTTGAAATGCACTATAAACAACAGCCTTTTAACAGATGAAACATTAGAATATTGACTAGGATTCTTTTTGTAATAATAGCGTGCTCTCTCATTCTTATTGAGCACTTCCTACATGTTAAATATATTTCAGTTTACCTTCACAATAACCTTATTGGGTATGATTAACTCCTTTATGTATCTGAGAAAACTAAGAACAGTTAAATAACTTCTCTAATGTTACATGTCTTAAAGATGAACTATTAAAATCCTTTTATTTTTACAAATGAGGATTTGAAGTTGTGTGGAGTTCAGTTAATTGAAAGGTCACATAATTAGTAAATAATAGAACCAAGACTTAAAACTGTTTTATGACTCCTAGAGTAGTATTCTGCAGTTTGAATAATCATGTTTCATATTAAGCTATTGTAGAACAGATTTTAGCTAAATCCTTCCTCTGCCTTCTTTCTCTACACAAAGGATTTAATCATAAGTAAGTTTTGACTTGGGGGAGAAGTCTTGGTGAAATACAGATTAGAAGTTTATCAGCATATAAGTAATAACTTAAAAAACATGGGAGTTTCTTTAGGTAAAAGGAAAAAGAGTGCTTCTCAAACACTGGCCTACATTAGAATTACTGAGAGTTTGTAAAAAAAAAAAATTGCACATTCTTGAACCCTATCCCTACAGATTCTGATTCAGAGGGTATTGGGAGTACGGTTTACGAATTTGCATTTTTAACAAGCACCTCTAAGTAATTCTCATTTATGTGATTAAAAGACTGAGAAAAACTGAGTCAGAGGGACCTAACAAAAAAAACCCTCAGGATAAATTATTGAAAAATTGCAACACTTGTGGAATAAAAATCTGAATGCAATCAAGGAGACTGAGAAAAATGGCCAGATGGTTGAGAGAAGAATTCAGAGAGCAAGGTGTCTCAAAAGCCAATGGAAGAAAGAGGTTCAAAGAAGTAGTGGTCAACTCAGTTAAAAGTTGCAGATAAGTAAAATTAGATGCGGATTGAAGTTTCAGTAGACTAATGAGTGCAAAAGCATGGTTTCTATTGATTAAGCAGTGGATGTGAAATAAGGAATTAGATTGTCTTTTTAGGAAACTTTGCTTAGCAGAAAAGGAAAAAGTCAATGAAATATTTAAAGGATGAAATAATAAAGGACTACTTTATTGGGGGAATGGGAGAGATTTGGGTATGAATATAGACAGAATGAAAGGAGCAGGTGAGAAGGAAAGTTAAGAGGTCAATGAAAATGAAAAGAAATAAGGTGCTGAAATAAATGAGAGGACCATACTTAGAAAGAAGAAACATGTTCTCCTGTGCACCTGGAGGAGTGGAAATAAGGTTGCCTGTGAATAAGAATCACTTTGAAGGTGGGAGTGCAGAAAGATGAAGAGGTTCACATTTTTTGCTTTAGTTATTTTGAGATTATAGTAAAATTATATGCATACAAATCTAAAGTTGTTTTACCTTTCTAATGAAACTAACCTTTTAACTTATGAAACATCCCTTTATCTCCAGTAAGGTTTTCCACCTTAAAATCTATTTAGTTTAATATGTCAAATTTCTTTCGGTAATTGCATGGTGTATCTTTTTCCATCATTTTACTCTCAAATATTCCATTTTTTACATTGTAGGCATGTCTTTTGTAAGCAGCTTATAGATGGGATTTTTCTACCTAGTGTAACATTCTTTTTTCTTTTACGTTGAGCATTCAGTTTGTTTGCATCAAATATTATTACTGATGTATTTGAGTTTAAATCTACCACTTTGCCACCTGATATATACTTTTTATGCCCATTTTCCCTTATTTTTTGTTTCTCCTTCTTTGTTTTCTTTTGGACTTCCATTTTCAATTCTTTCCTATATTACTTGATAGTTATACAGTAATTTATTATTCTTTTAGTGGCTACTATGAGCACCCATGGATTATCAAAGTGTGGTACTTTTTCACTTCTTGAATAGTGTAAAAATCTTAGCAAACTTTATTTACCCTCCTCCCACCTTATCTGCTACCATTGTAATGATTTTCAATTCTGTGTATTTAAAATGCCATATTATCATTGCTATTATTACCATTTTACCCAGTCAATAATCACTCATATTTATATATATATTTACCATTTTTGTTGCTCTTCATTCCTTCCTTGAGTTTCCATCTGGGATCATCTTCCTTCTTCTGAAGAGCACTTTTTAGTTGGGTGTACTGGTAACACATTCTCAGCTCAGTTTGTCCAAAAGTTTTGATTTCACTCTCGTTTTTTGAAGGATATTGTTATGGGTAATTGAAGTCTAAATTGGCAGTTATTTTCTTTCAGCTTTTTCAATTCATTTTAGAAGTAGCATTCCATTTTCTTCTGGCTTGCATTGCATTTCCTTCTTCTCCCAAATCCTGGCCCCATATTTTTCACTGATTGCTTTTTTTATAATGATTTTAAAATTTGTCAGGCTTTTCTGATTGTTTCAGCCAGGAAGTTAAAATAATCAAGTCCACACAAAATATCAAGTCCACCATTACTGGAGGTATTTCCAGGATGTTCATGACTGATTGGCCCAGCATTTTTGCTGAAGGGGGTGGTGAGGCCAGAGCTGAGATTCAAAGGAAGCTGGAGTTGGATAGGGGGCCTTTTTTGGAGTGAGAGAATTTTGGATTCGCTTCTGAGAAAAGACAGCTGATCATAGATGATTAAATAAGTAAGTGGTACTGACAATCCAGCTGAACTTGATAGCAGTGACAGTCAGGTGTAGAGAATGATATAATGCATTTGAGCCTCCATTTCTTATTTTAAAAATGAATATGAAAATAGGTCCTATCCTGTCTATCACAGAGTCTTTTTGAGGACCAAATGAGGTGATGGTGTTAAAACAAAAACAGTGGATATACAAATAAACTGTGAGGTGGCATAAATACTGGCTATTTATAAACATGCAGATTTTGCCCTGGTTGGGTAGCTCATTTGGTTAGATTGTTGTCCCAATAGCCCAAGGTTGTGGGTTCAGTCTCTGGTCAGGGCGCATACAAGAATCAACCAACAAACCAATGCATAAATGAGTGGAACAGGAACAACAAACCTCTCTCTCCCTCTCTCTCTCTCCCTCCCTCTCTCCCTCTATCCCCCATTCCTCTCTCTAGAAATCAATAAATAAAAATTTAAAAACATGCAAATTAAAAAATTGAAATGGTGCTTTCTTATTCAAAATGATAAGGTATGTAGAATTGTGTCTTCCAGGGCTTGTTTTTAGCATCATGGATGTCACTTAAATTTGCATTCATAGAATTGATATTTACTGGCACTAACACTAGGGGATATATACTCATGGAAGAAAGCTGTGAGTAGGTAAGTAAGTGATCATATCACACTTAGAGCAAGTGATAAAGAAGACAAAAGTTAAGAAGTGAGATGGAATGGGAGAAAGAAGGGGATCAAATAGACAGGCAGGAACTTTATGAGTTTCCAATCTATACTTATTTTATATGAGAGTTACTGCAAACCATCTCCCTGATGAGAACGATTTAGTACAGCTATCTCACCCAGACGAGCTACTGCTACCGAGAAGCCTATCAGGGTCACTGGTCAAAGGGTTACTGCAGAAAGGTCCATCAAGTACACACAGCCTGCCTAGTATCTGATGGCTGGCTCCTAGTTTTATTTCCTGGGTCCTGACACTTGAATGGAAACAAGATACCAGTCAAGTGGTTATAGGTTTCTCCTGAGCAGAGATGAGCCATTTAAGTTGGGCAATTTTGTAACGTTGTTCATTATTTTCCATTCACTGTCACATGTGAATACATGGAATCTGAAACTTTGTTTCTATAAGTAGAAGGAAAGAGCCACTTTTTGAAGTAAATGATAGATTTTTTGGAATGTATGCTAATGACACATTTTGGAAACACAGAACACTTCTTTTAGACATGCATCTTTACAATGAAAATACCTAGTAGCCATGCAATACTTCAACACACAGACATGTATTTTTAATGTTGTCATAACTTTTCTCACACTTAGAAATAATTCTATTATTAATTTATTTTAAAATAGAAAGTCCATAAAGTAGCCTGTTAGATTTTTCAATGTTGACAAAAATCCTAGATAAACTTTCCATTTATTTAGATAAATGCCTTTACTTCTTAGCTTTATCCTTTTGTAGAGCATTAAGGTTGATTTTTCCTACCATCTGATCATTCTGGCTGGATTTCTTCTACTGCTAATCAGTTTTCTCAGCAAGGCATGTGGTTTTATACCCATATTTATTAATTAGAATATTGTATATTTCAAAAGTACAATTAAATTTTGTGTCTTTCATTTTTTTTGAATTTAGCAATTTATTTCATTTCGGTTTTGCATTGCAGATGCTGATAACCAAGACTTGGCATAGATGTCACAATTTCCTGAAACATGGTAGATCTCAAAATTAAGTGTGGTATCATTGACTACAGAGAGCCTTGCAATGTTGCAAAGACTGTATTTTAGGTGATTGCAAGAAACAGAGGAAACTGTGAATGAAAAAGCATAGCATAAAATACAAATATTAGATGATAAAGAATGTATGGATGATTTCAATGAAAACATATTGGGTCTTCACAATCATTGATCACATCAATGATTATAACTATCCACAAACAAAGTGCACGGAAAGCATATGGAGCCTGGCATACTGGATGAAAGATGAGTGTGACAAGATGTTGGTAGAGATGATGCCCATGTGCCAGTACCCTTCCCTAGATATGAAATAATAGTCCCAGATGGAAAACTTATTAAGCATTCTTATTGTGGTTGGTAGAGGCTCACATTTGTGGGTAAGGTTTCTTTAGCTATATGAGTGAAAACATCTCATAAACCTTTCACTCAAAAGGTTACAGCTTTGTGGCTAGTATTTAGTATAATATAGCAAGGATAATTCAGGCAGTGCTTATGGAAGGAATGATACTGGCTTGGTATATTTCTTGCTGACACAAAAGTTGTATCTATATATTTCCTGTTTGGCCTCCAATGTAGTTTTCTTCTTTCATGTTACTTGTGTCCATGGAGTTAGAAGGACTGTTAAAGATAAGGAGTGGCCAGAGAGAAGTACGCAAAGGAAAAAACATGCCTAATTCCAGACATGAATTTACCATGAAGCCAATGAAGCTTAAGTTTTAGGGCCTCTCACTTGTATAAGTCCCTTCCAAGGCCCCAAGAATATTTTATGTTTGTAATATTTGTCCTATTTTTAAAATTTATAATTCATTGTGTTTTTTCTCATTCCACATTTCAATTTGTATCTATTCCTCAGCAATTGTAGGTTAGGAGAATTTTATTTCATGTCTTTCAAAGTCTTAACAACCTCTCCTTCTCTTAATATATCAAAATCTATAGCTAAAAAAAACTAACATTTTGAGGAAAATCAATAATACTTAATCCATTTCTGTGTTAGGAATTAATTCATTACTAGGCAGAATATAAGTACTAGTTAATCATTTCTTTAAGAGAACACTGTGGGAAGGAATAAAATAGTGGGCCAGTGAAAACACATTAGATTCACAGAGCTATAAGTGACCACAGTTGTAATTCACTCAAACCTTGCATTTTATATAGGAGAAACTGAGGTGCAATGAGGAAATATGACTTGTTCAAGTTCATATGTAGTTTTATTAGTGGTAAAGTCAGATTTCAAGAAAACTAAAACCTATACTAAATTCTAATATTGTTCCAATTTATTTGGTCCTTCATTTATAAAATTTATTTCTTAACATGTTTTAGATTTCTGTATTTTACATAATAAAGTTAATATCTCCCTTATTCTACAACTAAGAACCAAATTATTATTAAATATTTTAAATAATTACTTTATGCATGTCATCATTAGCATAAAATGCTACATTCTGTTTGCATGAAGTTTACAGTTTAATGACATCCCATTCTTAATACAATTGAACAATAAGATAATAGCCTATTTATTTTTTAGGTCATTAACTGACTATTTCAACCCAAACAATTCTATATTAAAGGTCTCTGCCACCTTTCTTTCACTAAATCAGTATGCTAAGATTAGGTTTTCCATATGGGCAACTGTAATAACTATTTTGTTATGTTTTCATAGAAACAATAAACTAAGATTTGGCAGTGGATTAAAATGATTTTAAAAATACAAGCGTGACATCTGAATGGTTACTTAAATAAGACCTCTAAATATTCTTCATATTAAATAATATTGTGTTTGAACAAGCATGGTTTATTTTCCCTCTGTTTAAGGAGAATGAAATCATAACTACATTACTTTTTTAAAAGTACTAGAAACTCACATATATACTAAGATTAATATAATGATATTGTGATTGGGTTAAAATAATGCACTTAAACTATATAACTGATTCCACTGGTAATTAATTTCCAGGCTTAATTCTGAATTAAAAAATTCCTTATCTCAAAGCACTGTGAAAATCTTTACAATAAATTTGGAACATATATATATATATATATATATATATATATATATATATAGCGCTTATATATATATTTTTTTTTAATATAAAATACATATAAATCATCACTAAGGTTAAATGGACAAAGGTTATGAGCAGGCAATTCAGGCAAAAATAAAATAAAAATGGTTTGTAAATATAATGGAAAACTTTAATCTCATTAATTGTAAGAGAAATAAAATATGACAAGGGTTATGATTATGACTGCTTTTCACCTAGATAATTAAATAGCAAATGTATAATGAAATGGTTATGCGCATATGCTGCTGATGTAGTATCTTTAGCATAAACTGATATAACCCTTTATGAAAGAAATTTTTCAGTTATAGTAAAAATCTTAAATATGTTCATAGCCCTTTAACCAGTAATTCCATGTCTAAGCAACTAAGTCTGAGAAAAATTAATGTATGAAGATATACAATTATATATATCAAAGTATTATGTATAATAGTAATAGCAAGAACTTGAAATAATTTGAATGCCAACAATAAAATATATCAAATGAATTATATTTATATGATCAAATTATACATGTATTTATGAATAAAAATGAATATGCATACTTATATATAAGTATATAAAATGAATATATATACTTATATATGTAATACATATGTCACAATAATATAAGTAAAATATGAAGAGAAGAAACACTGGAAGAAAATATATAAATATTGTTAATGAGTAAAACAATTCAAATGCTTTTCTGTATTTTCCACATTTATATGTTATTACTTTTAAATTAGAAAAAATAGTTTTAATAATACAGATAAAGAAATGGAGAAAAATGTAGGCACATATATATTATATAAGAACAATGTCCAAGCAATTAAATACAACCTAAAACACAAATAAGTTTTGATTGTATAATTACACCAGGAATAAGAAAAAGAGATAAAGCCTAATACTGGTGAAAATGAAGGTTTAATTTGGTAGAATTCTTTTGGAAGATAATTTGATAATCTTAAAATAATTGTACACTTTATCACTATAATCATCAGAATCATAGGAATATATTCAAGGAAATTAATTCAATAGTTAAAGATAAATATACCTAGAAAGATAATTATATCAGCTTTACTTTTATTACCTGAAAACTGGTGGCAATCAAAATAAACCAACAATAATTAAATAATGAAATAAATTATGGGTTATAAATTCAATTGTATATAATGTAGTCATTCAAAATTAATATAATGACTATATAAAATAAGCAAGATTTGATTACATCATCTTACATACTGAATACATTGAGCAACATTGAAAGGAACCCCCTCAAAACCCCTAAATGATTATGTGTTAAATTAGGATTTGATTGACATTTAAAAAATTTTTAAATGTATTATATTAATGAGAAATATTTTTAAAAATTTCCTTACCACTTGCACCCTAGGTGACATCTCTTCTGGTCCAGTGACTTCAGGTGGCAGATCCATTATGTAATTACACATTTTAGTCACACCCTTGCACTAGAACAAAGAAAAGATTCATGAAATTTACATCAATGTCATTTCTAATAAGTAATTTTCATCCCTTTAATTTTTCAAAAATTGAATACATGTACTTATATTCATATTTATATTCATGAAAACATACTAAAGACATACATAACTCATCAACAGGAAGAAA
The DNA here is from genome assembly GCF_014824575.4 of Sturnira hondurensis. NCBI lineage: Eukaryota > Metazoa > Chordata > Mammalia > Chiroptera > Phyllostomidae > Sturnira > Sturnira hondurensis. The sequence goes on along the minus strand of NW_028096861.1, from coordinate 359,800 downwards.
TACATATATTTTTATTTGCAGAGTGAGTCAAGTGTTTAATATCAAGGTACAAAATTGTAAAGTGTGTAATTTTTTAGGTAGTCTCAATTGCTGTGTAGGCAACATGCAGGTAAGTGAAAACAAGTAAAAAATGTTTGAATATATATGTATATACACACATATATTCATATATGCATACACATATACATATATACACATACATATACATATAGCATGAAACTTTCAGAAAATCCAGAAGAGCCTAATAACTTAAGTATCACCTGGAATTCCATCCACAAAGAAAGAAGGTAAATATTAAAATTACCTATCATGAACTCCATAAGTATTAATGTACTACATTTTTGGCAGGAATATTTGTATAATCCTGTACATATGCACTCAGGGACCATATTGTCATTGCCTTCAAATGTACCAAACTCTCTAAAGGAAATTTGACCTGTTGATTTTATTGTTACAACAGAATATTATATTTTGATACAACAGAATTTGATTCTAGAGTGTCAGTAAAAGTTTAGGAAGGGAAATTAAAACATTAAATAAAAGGAAAGAGTTATAAATAATGGCCCAATAAACCACCTACTTAGCAATCATTAAATCTTATATGGTGGGGGAGTTGTAGCTTATAGATAACTCTAAATCCCTACCACATAGTTCAATTTCAAATATACAATAACTACATAAATACATATTGTTGAAGAGTATGTGGGAATAAGAGTATGTGGGAATAAAAGCAATTCTTAAGCATTTCCAAGACATATGTAAAATGATTAACATTGACTTTGAGTAAGGAGATCATGGGAAAACGCAGAGATTTAAATGGTTAAAGAGCAACCACTATGCTGTACACCTAAAACCAATACAAAACAATATTGAAAGCAAAATGTAAATTTTTAAAAAGTAACTTGCCCCATATTTAGAAAATGTATATAGAATATTAATAAAAACAAATAAAACATTAAACAACAAAATACTTTATGATCTAAACAATTTGAAAAAACTTTTAGATAAAAATCCATGTTTCTGCTGGTACCAAATGCATATATTATTCCTGATAAATATTTTAATTTGATATGTACATTTACAATTTTGGGGAAAAAGAACAAAGTAGGAAGTTTGATCACAGTACCTGATACCAAGCAATATTACAAGGTCACTATAATCAAAACAGTCTGGTACTGGTATAAGAACAGAAACAGAGACCAGTGGAACAAAATAGAGAGTCCAGAAATAAACCTATGTCCCTGTGGTCTATTAATATATGACAAAGAGGCAGAAACATATAAAATGGAATAAAAATAGTCTCTTCAACAAATTATGTTGGGAAATCTGGACAGCTACATGCAAAAAAAAGAAAAAACTCGACCACCAACTTACACCACACACCAAAATAAATTCAAAATGACTAAAAGATTTAAATATAAGTCATAACAACATAAAAGTCCTAGAGGAAAACACAGGAAGAAAAATCTCAGATATTCTATGCAGCAATATTTTTATTGATATGTCCCCTAGAGTAAGGGTCATAAAAGAAAGAATAAACAAATGGGGTTATAGAAACCACCATCAAAATGAAAAAAGAACCCAGTGTATGAGAGAACATATTTGCCAGTGATATATCAGACACGCATTTGATCTCCAAAATATATAAAGAACTCACACAACTCCACACCAGGAAGACAATCCAATTTAAAAAATGGCAAAGGATATAAACAAACACTTCTCCAAAGAGGACAGACAGAGGGCCCAAATGAAAGGATGCTCAGCATCACTAGCCAGCAGAGATGCAAAATTTTTTAAATTTATTTATTTAATTGTTGTTCAAGTACAATTTTCTGTCTTTTACTCCCATCCCAGCCCACCCCTCCAGTGCTCCCCACCTCCCTCCCATTTCCACCCCCCACATTAGTTATTGTCCATGTGTCCTTTATACTTGTTTTTTCTTTTTTAATAATAACAATAATAATTATTATTGTTTAAATTCTCATTACAGCCCTTTGGGATAGGTACAATTATTATTCCCATTTTTCACTTTTTAAAAAATTTTTATTTATTTTTTTATTTAATTCTTATTCAAGTACAGTTTTCTGTTTTATATTCCCTGCCCTGCCCCCCAGTGCTCCCCACCTCCCTCCAATTTCCACCCCCCACCTTAATTATTGTCCATGTGTCCTTTATACTTATTCATGTGAGTCCCTCCCCTTTTCCCCTGTGATTCTCTCCCCTCTCCTCTCTGGACCCTGTCAAAACAAACAAAAAAACAAGCAAGCAAAATATGACCAATGACACTCAAATATGGAACAGGCTGACAGAGATGCAAATTAAAATTACAATGAGATACCACTTCACACCAATCAGAATGGCTATCATTAATAAATCAACAAACAACAAGTGCCAGTGAGGTTGTGGAGAAAAGGGAACCCTAGTGCAATGTTGGTGGGAATGCAGACTGGTGCAGCCACTGTGGAAAACAGTATGGAGTTTCCTCAAAAATCTAAAGGTGGAACTGCCTTTTTATCCAGTTAACCCACTGCTGGGATTATACCCTAAGAATCCTAAAACACTAATTCAAAAGAACCTATGCACCCCTATGTTTACACCAGTGCTATTTACTATAGTCAAGTTCTGGAAACAGCCTAAGTGTCCATCAGTAGTAAGTGGATCAAAAAACTGTGCTACATTTACACAACAGAATACTACACAGCAGAAAGAAAGAAGGAACTCCTACCCTTTACAACAGCATGGATGGAACTGGAGAGCATTATGCTAAGTGAAATAAGCCAGGAAGTGAAAGGCAAATACTATATAATCTCACCTATGAGTGGAACCTTTCAACAAAACAAACAAGCAAGCAAAATAGAACTGGAGACATTGAAATAAACAAGCTGACAGTGACCAGAGAGGTTTGGGGAGGGGGATAATGGGTAAAATAAGGGAAACAGGTACAAAGGACCCATGGACAAGGACAATGAGGTGGGGATTATCTTTGGAAACAGGGGTTGGATGGGGCAGGGGAGAGCAATGTGGGGAAAAATGGGGACAACTGCAACTGAACATGCATCTTCCCTCAGCAACCTAACCCTAGGTACTTATAGGGAGAAATAGCAGCATATCTCCACAAAAAGACTAAACAATATTCACAGAATACAGAGGTCTTTTAGGACAATAAAAATACTCTATGATACTATAATGATGGGTATATGTCATTGCACATTTGTTCAAACCCATACAGTGTGCAACACCAAGTCCAGGCCCATAATGTAAACTACAGATTTTGGATGATTAAGATGTATAAATGTAGGTTCATCAATTATAACTAATGTACCACTCTGGTGGGGTTCACTGATAATAGGGGAGTTTATTCATATGTAGGGTTGTGAAGTATACAGGAAATTGTGTCTTCCTGTAAATTTTGCTGTGAACCTAAGACTGCTCTAAAAATAGTCTCCAAAAATCCTTACATGAAATATGTTCATTGAAACTTTATTCATAATAGCCTTACATTGTAAATAATAGAAACCTCCATCTACATAATAAAAAGATAAATTGGGGTATATATGTATATATGCAATGGAATAGTACATAACAAAAAGAAAAATCAACTGATAGTAAAAACTGATATGAAATAGGCTGTGAGAAAGTCCTTACATTAAACAGAACATAATATATCATTTCATTTGTATAAATTTTCAGAAATGTCAAAACTAATCTGAGGTTTTGAAAAATCAGAAATTTAGTTACCTCCTAGTCAGAGGGTGGGAAAGCAGGTGAGGGGCATCAGCTATGACTCAGAACAAACATGCCAGAAATTCCTGGGGTAACAGTAATGTTCTGTATCTTCACCATGGTTTGGGTTAAACAGGTGTGTATGTTTGTAAAAAGCCACAGAAGGACACCTTTAAGATTTGTGCATTTTGGTTTTTTTGTAAATTTTACCTATAAAATTGAACTTGAAAACCAGTATTGGATTTCCATTAATAATAGGCATGCTGAAGTATTTGGGGCAAAGTGTACTGATTTTTACAACTTGACTGGCAATGTCCCATAAAAAATAAGGTGAATTGGTGGGTAGATAGAGGGATGGATAGATGACAAATATTTGGAAAAGCAAATACAGAAATGTTATATGTTGAATCTAAGTGGTATGGACATGGGTGCTTATGGTATAATTATTACAACTTTTCCATATGTTTGAAAATTTAAATAATAAAATGTTGAGGGGGAAAAACTTAAGTCTTTTTTAAAGATTTTATTTATTTATTTCTAGAGAGAGGAGAAGGGAGGGAGAAGAAAGGGAAGGAAACATCAATGTGTGGTTGCCTCTTTCTCACCCCTTACTAAGGACCTGGCCTGCAACCTAGGCATGCACCCTGACTGGCAATTCAACTGGTGACCCTGTGATTCACAGGCTGGGACTGAGCCCACTGGGCCACACCAGTCAAGGCAAAACAAACTTAAGTCTTGACAGTGGCCCACTATCTGTAAAATCTGCCACTCAACTCATTTGCTCTTAGACCTCAGCTTTGTTTTCTGTACTCCCCATTCCCTCTCCCCTTGACATCTTATTCAAGCCACCTTGGCCTTCTGGTTATTCCTGGAATACATTAGACATGCACCTGTTTCACATGCTTTGATTTTTATGTCTCCTCTTAGAACATACTTCTTCCAGATAGCCACTGGTTTTGAGGGGGTATTCTCCTCTTATATAGGTTATTCAAATATGAGAGGGGGTGGTTAGACCAAAACTAAAGTGCCTTCCAAGTTTAAATATATACAGGGTATGTCAGAAGTAACACCTTCTTGAGTGTGGTTGGTAGGATAATAATATGTGTGTAATAATTCATAGTTTTTCTTTCTTCTTTATTGTTGTTCAAGTACAATCATCTCCATTTCCAGCCCGCCACACCCTCCCTGCCCCACCATTCCCACCTCCCACCCTGGAACCCACTCCCTTTGGCTTTGTTCATGTGTCCTTCATACATGTTCCTTGATGGCCCCCCTTTAGTATTCCCTATTATCCCTCTCCCCACTCCGCTCTTGTTACTGTCAGATTGTTCTTTATTTCAATGACTCTGGTTGTATTTTGCTTGCTTGTTTTGTTGATTAGGTTCTACTTCCAGGTTAGATCATATGATATTTCTCTTTCACCACCTAACTTATAATTTATAGTTTTAATTTGAATATTTCACATAAAATATCATATGATGTGCTTGAGTGTGGTATTGTTATGTTACAGAATTACATGCTCATGATTTTGTAATAAAAGATTTTGTAATGAAAAGGGGTATCATTGTGCTAGGCCCTGTATATTTGGATATTATTTATTTTAATTGAGGTATACCAAAAATTGGATCCCTGATCTGACATTGAGCCAATATGTAATTAATTTGTGAGATTATGAGGAGAGTTTAATATCAGTACCAGGTATTAGGCACTTAGGAAGTCTTTAAACAGATTACTCTAAAGAGAAAGACAACATTTTTCCTTTTTTCTGCATGTCCATATATCACTTTAATGTCAATATAATTTCTGATGAAGAAGCATGTCTTAGAAAACACAGCTATAATTGAAAATCTCAAATAATGTGGAGAGAGGCATATAACAATCCTTTGGAGTTTGGGTGGTTCTTTAATTAGTTTTTGAAGGTTGAGATATTTTAACATCACATACATTCTCAAAGTCTACAAACATTTCCTGAACTTTACCCCAATACTTTATTTTCAGGTCCCATATGGAACAGTAAGAGGAAAAAAAAGCAAAAGAAAATAGAAAGAGGTCTACAGCCATACCACCCTGAGCATGCCCGATCTCATCCGATCTCGGAAGCTAAGCAGGGTCGGGCCTGGTTAGTAGTTGGATGGGAGAAAATAGAAACAGAAAATCTTAAGAATAAAGAAAAATAAAATGGAAGGTAAAGGCAAGGAATGTTTGGAGAAACCAGGGTGAAAAATAAAATATTAAGTAACATATATTATATGATTATTAAATTATCACTAAGAAAACCCATTTAAAATTTATTTCTCTATATTTAAAAAGCAGTATCTATTAGAAGTCTTAAAATTCATTCCATTTATATAACATATTGTTATCACAACCTTTGAATCTACAAAAGAATAAAGAATGTAATGAAATAAGTCTTTTTATGATTTCCTAAATAAGATAATCTCAAAAAAGGGCCTCTGAATTCATGTGATGATGATTTATGGCAGATACAGAATGCAGAGTCACTCCATTTTTAACTATATCCTTGGTGGTTCTTAGTTTGTTACTGAAGTTAAAATAGGTTGATATTTAAATAAAACAAATGGTTCAAGAGCAAAGTTTCCTATCCCTAGGAAAACTGTCAAGTAGCCTATTTTCCTCCTATTCCTTACTTCTTCAGTTTTAAATCTATGAACTGAATGTCCTCATGCTTTATTTCACCTTACCCTTATCAAAAACTATTTTTCAAAAAGGAACCCCAAACTTTCTTGCACTTAAAAAGAAAGCATGAACTATATTTCCTATGCTGTACTTTACATCCCCATGACTATTTTGTAACTAACAAAATGTGCATCTCAACCCGTTCATCTTTTTCACCCAGTCTGCCAAACCTCCTCCCCTCTGGCAACCATCACTCTGTTCTCTATATTTATGAGTCTGGTTTTTTTTTTTAAGATTTTATTTATATATCTTTAGAGAGGAAAGGAAGGAGAGAAGGAGAGAAACATCAATGTATGGTTGCCTCTCGTGAGTCCCCTGCTGGGAACTGGCCTGCAACCCAGGCATGTGACCTAAGGGAATTGAACCAGGATCGTGTGGTTCGCAGGCCCACCCTCAATCCACTGAGCTACACCGGCCAGGGCTGTTTTTGTTTTTTTTATTCATTTATATTTTTCTTTAGATTCCACATATAAGTAAAATCATATGGCATTGGTCTTTTTCTGACTGACTTATTTTACTTAACATTATATCCTCTAGGTCGATCCATGCTGTCACAAATTATTAGGTTTCATTGGTTTTTTATGGATGAGTAATATTGTAACGACTATGTATGGTGCCAGTCGGGAACTGGAAATATCAGTGAGATCAGTTTGGAAAGTATATAATTGTCTAATCACTATGCTGTACAACTGAAATTAATATAAAATAATATTGAATGTAAACTGTAAATTTAAAAAATTTTAAATAAAAATTATTTTGGAGATCAAACCCTTCTTTGAGGTATCATTGGCAACTATGTTTTCCAATATAGTTGATGCCCTTTTCATTTTGTTGATTTTTAGCCATGCAGAAGTCTTTTAATTTGATGTAGTCCCATTTGTTTATTCTTTCCTTTATATCGCTTATCCGAGGGGATGTATCAGTAAAAATATTGCTGTGTGGGATATCTGAAATTTTCCTACCTGTGTTCTCCTCTAGGACTTTCATAGTGTCATGACTTACATTGAAGTCTTTTATCCACCTTGAGTTTATTTTGGTGTATGGTGTAAGTTGGTAGTCAAGTTTCATTTTTTTGCATATACTTGTCCAGAACTCCCAATATCATTTATTGAAGAGATTATTTTTACTCCATTCTATGTTCCTGTCCCCTTTGTCAAATATTAACTGGTCATATTGACATGGATTTACTTCTGAACTCTCTATTCTGTTCCATTCGTCTATGTGTCTGTTCTTATACCAGTACCAGACTTCTGATTACAATGGCCTTGTAATATAGTTCAATATCAGGTGCTGTGATCCCTCCTACTTTGTTCTTCTTTCTCAAAATATATAAAGAACTCACATGACTCCAACCAGGAAGACAAACAATGCAATTTCAAAATGGTCAAAGGACCTGAACACTCTCCAAGGAGGACATACAGAGGGTCCAGAGACATATGAAAGGATGCTTAGCATCACTAGCCAGCAGAGAGATGCAAATTAAAACGACAATGAGATACCACTTCACAACACATCAGAATGGCCATCATTCACAAATCATCAAACAACAAATGCTGGTGAGGTTGTGGAGAAAAGGGAACCCTAGTGCACTGTTGTTGGGAATGTAGACTGGTACAGCCACTGTAGACAACAGTATAGAATTTCTATACTAAATATGGAACTGCCTTTTTATCCAGTTAACCCACTGCTGGGATTATACCCTAAGTATCTTGAATCACCAATTCAAAAGAACCTATGCACCCCAATGCTCATAGAAGCATTATTTACAACGGCCAAGTACTGGAAACAGTCTAAGTGCCCATCAGTAAATGAGTGGATCAAAAAACTGTGCTGAATTTACACAGTGGAATATTACGCAGCAGAAAGAAAGAAGGAGCTCCTACCCTCGACAACAGCATGGATGGAACTGGAGAGCATTATGTAAAGTGAAATAAGCCAGGCAGTAAAAGACAAATACCTTATGATTTCATCTATAAGTGGAACCTAATTAACAAACCAAACAAGTGAGCAAAACAGAGCCAGAGACATTGAAATAAAGAACAAACTGACAGTGACCAGAGGGGAGGGAGGAAGGAGATAATGGGGAAAGAAAAGAAAGGGGCAAGTCAAAGGATATGAAGAGAGGATTCAAGGACATGGAAAATGGGGAGAGTGACTGTGGGAATGGGGGGATGGGCAGGGGAGAGCTACAGAAAGGCAGGGCAAGTGTAAATAAACAACAATAAAAAAAGGAAAAAGAAATATTTTCTACAAAAAATAAACAAAAATAGAAAATAAAAATTAAAAATATATAAAGCATGAACTTGTTTAACATACTGTATGCCCCTCAGGAAAGTTTTCATTCTGACAAAGAATACGTTTTGAAGTCAAAATAATTATATTCAACCATTAGCAAACTGTAAAAAGAAGGCAGTTTCTAAGGCAGAGACATTTTACATTTTGTTCCAGATACTATATGAAAAATGGAAGTACTATTAGATGGCGACAGAGTAGCACCGAGGGAACCCAGCTCTCGTGCATCTGGTGGAAAATCCGGGCGGATCTACCAAAGAACAGCAAAATCAACCAACAGTTCCCCAACATTTATGAAAATAGGAGACCAGAGAGCGTGTCAGATGAACCAAACAGCTGCAGGTCGGCAAGGACTCCAGAAGGTGAGTGAGGACAAAAGCATGTGGGCGCCCGCAGCCTCTCTGGCTGCGGGCTGCGCCCCGACGCACCCAAGGCAGGTGAACTCTGGCGGAGCGTGATGAGAATTGGCCAGCAATGGGGGCTGGCACCACCAGGGGGAAACAGAAGCCCCATCTGAATGCAGGGCCGGGGTGCCGGTGACAGAGTGAATGCTGGAGAACTGGCATCCGGTGGGCCGGCAACACAGTCCGTGGGAGAGAACTGACTCCCCCCTCCCCGTCTAGGCAGGCAGGTTAATACTGGGCAGAGACCTGTGGGCTTAAGTTAACCTAAAGGGTGGCAACTGTGGACTCTGCAGTCGTCAGCTTGCCAGCCCGCCAGCCCGAGGGATTTAAGAAGGACACTGTCATTGCTGGTGTTTTGGGATTGGGCTGGGCTGAGAGACAGGCTTTGTGGAGAAGTCTCTATTGGAAAGTGAACTGAGGGGCTCTAAGACCTCAGCTTGCTCTCAACCACCCAGCAGCCATCCAGGGGAGGGGTGGGAATGCCTGGGTCCTGCACGGGACTGAGAAGGACAGTACCAGATACCACGGGACACAGGCAGGCTCCCGGGGCTGTGCGCGACCACAGACCAATCAGCAGCCTGCTCGAGCATGCCTGCATACCTGCCCTCAGAGACACGGCAACCAGAAAATCCGGTTTGGACAGTTTGAAACCAACAAAGGAAGGGTGCTTCCTTTTTTTTTTCCTTCTCTAGTGTGTGTGTGTGTGTGTGTGTGTGTGTGTGTGTGTGTTTTCCCTTCCCCCCTTTTTTTCTCTCTCAACTTCTTTTGTAATTAATCTTATATCTTGTAAACTGTATTGTGGCTCTATCTTTCAATACTCTGTCCTTCATTTCTTTTCCTTTTTGTCTGGTTTTAGTCCTTCTGTTCTTCCCAAATTTTCCGCTTATTTTCCTATTCTCTTGACTTTTGAGTGTGTGTGTGTGTGTGTGTGTGTGTTGGATTGTTTGTTTGTGTGTTGCTTAGTTTTCTTTTAGGTGTATTATTATTTTTTAAATTATTCTTACTCCTTTTTTTATTTTAAGAATATCTTTGTATCCCACCTCTTTCTGTACAGGTTTTTTTTTTGTCCCGGCTGGGTATACTGTACTACCTGACAAGTTCCCACTGCTCTTTCCTCCACAGTGTTTTGCTGATTTTCTATACTTCACGTGTTTTCCTTTGCTATACTACCCAAGCTCTATAACCCCCATTTAGACAGATCACATAGAATCCATCACGTGAGTGTTGCTCTAATATTATTGTAAATAAGAGCTGTTCTGTACAACAGTACTACTGCATAACACATCTCTTGGACCTTAGACCACCTTACAGGTGCTTGAATTCTATTACTTTATTTACTGACGCACTACACCCAGTTACTAACCTGTACTGTCACCTTACCTCAAATCTGACCACCCGCAACCACACTGCTTTCTAGATACAACTCACAAGCCCCCCCTTCTTAACAAGACACTTAACTTATGCCCACCCTTTCCTAAAAGTGGTAAGCTGGGTCGAAGAGCACGGTTAACTCTATACATAGCCTAGAGATTGCCTATTTCTTCTCTGCCCACTGTGTCTGTAAATAACATAAAATAACCTTCTGCTATCATAAACCATTTTGCCTCCCCCACAACTGATCACACACGCACAATAAAGAAAGGAGTAGGTGGAAGCAGAGAACAACAAGATACCTGCAGAAGACTGCACCGGTGACTTTCACAGGTATCCTACCACAGAAGTTCACACCATAAACCCAGCGAACCAGAACAGATCAATTTAAGAAGCGGAGGACAACAAGAAGAGTATCACAAACAATGGGAAGACAAAGAAACAATCCCCAAATGAAAGAAAAGGAGGAAGCCTCAGAAAGAATATTAGATGAAATAGAGGCAAGTCAACTATCAGATGTGGAATTCAAAGCACTGGTTATCAGGAAATTCAAAGAGCTTACAACGAGCTACCAGAAACTACAGGGGAGCTACAATGAACTCTCTGCAAACTATACCAACATGAAAAAGGAAATAGAAACCATCAGTAAAGGCCAAGAGGAAATGAAGAATACAATTTCTGAACTGAAGAACACAGTAGAAGGTATGAAGAATAGAATCGATATGGCGGAAGATCGCATAAGTGAGATTGAAGACAGGTTAGAAAAAATCTCCCAGACGGAACAAGTAAGGGAAAAGAGAATCAGAAAAAATGAAGAGAATTTAAGAGAAATGCAAGACAACATGAAACGTAATAATATCCGAATAATAGGAATTCCAGAAGGAGAGGAAGAGGAACAAGGGATAGAAAACCTACTTGAAAGAGTAATAACGGAAAATTTTCCTAAGTTGAGGAGAGATAAAGTCGCACGGATCCAGGAATCACAGAGAGTCCCCAGCAGGTGGAACCCAAAGAGGCCTACTGCAAGACACATCATCATTAAAATGGCAAACCTCCAAGACAAAGAGAAAATCCTAAAGGCAGCAAGGGAGAAAAAAGAAGTGACATACAAGGGGGTCCCAATAAGGCTGGCTACTGACTTCTCAATGGAAACATTCCAAGCAAGAAGAGAATGGCAAGAAATATTCCAAGTAATGAGAAACAGAGGCCTACAACCAAGGCTACTGTACCCAGCAAGGCTCTCAATCAAGATAGAAGGCCAAATAAAGAGCTTCCAAGACAAAAGAAGTCTAAAAGAATACGCTTCCACCAAACCAGCTCTACAAGAATTACTAAAAGGGCTGCTTTAAGGAAAGGAAGGAAAAGAGAGAGACAGAGAGGAACACAGGTACATAAATGGCAATGAATAAGTACCTTTCAATAATAACCTTAAATGTAAATGGATTAAATGCACCAATTAAAAGACACAGAATAGCTGAATGGATAAGAAAGCATGACCCACACATATGCTGCCTACAAGAGACCCACCTCAGGTCAAAAGACCATCACAGACTAAAAGTGAAAGGATGGAAACAAATTTTCCAAGCAAATGGACAAGAAAAAAAAGCCGGGGTAGCAATTCTCATATCAGACAAAATAGACTTCAAAAACAGGGCCATAAAGAGAGACCCAGAAGGTCACTTCATATTGCTCAAGGGAAGAATCCAGCAAGAAGACATTAACATCGTAAATATATATGCACCCAACATAGGAGCACCCAAATATATAAAGAAAATCCTAGAGGACCTCAAAAATGATATTGACAGCAACACAATTATAGTAGGGGATTTTAACACCCCACTGTCAAAAATGGACAGATCTTCCAAACAAAATATCAACAAAGATATTGCAGCATTAAATGACACTCTAGATGAAATGGACCTCATTGATATATATAGAGCCCTTCACCCTAAAGAAGCTAAATACACATTCTTTTCAAATGCACACGGAACATTTTCCAAGATAGACCACATGATAGGACACAAAACGAGACTCAACAAATTTAGGAAAATAGAAATCATACCAAGCATTTTCTCTGATCACAAGGGACTGAAATTGGAAACTAACCCCACAGGAAAAAACCAAAAACACACAAAATCATGGAGATTGAATGGTATGCTATTAAACAACGAATGGGTCAAGATAGAAATCAGGGAAGAAATAAAAAAGTTTCTGGAAACAAATGAAAATGAACTCACCACAACCCAAAACTTATGGGACACGGCCAAGGCAGTCCTGAGAGGGAAGTTCATAGCAATACAGGCTTACCTAAAGAAAATAGAAACATTTCAAACAAACAACCTAACCCGACGCCTCCAAGAACTTGAGGAACAACAACAGAGACAGCCCAGAGCAAGTACAAGGAAGGAAATAACCAAGATCAGAGCAGAATTAAATGACATAGAGACTAAAAGCACAATTCTAAAGATCAATGAATCCAGGAGTTGGTTTTTTGAAAAGATAAACAAAATAGATAAACCTTTAAGTAGGCTCATCAAGAAAAAAAGAGAGAGGACCCAAATAAACACAATCAGAAATGAAAGAGGAGAGATTACAACTGATACCACAGAAATAGAAGAGATTGTAAGGAATTACTATGCAGAGCTGTATGCCAAGAAATTTGAAAACCTAGATGAAATGGACAAATTTCTAGAAAAATATAATCTTCCAAAACTCAATGAAAAAGAAGCAGAAAACCTGAACAGGCCAATAACAGCAGCGGAAATTGAAGAAGTAATCAAAAAACTCCCATCACACAAAAGCCCTGGACCAGATGGTTTCACAGGAGAATTCTACAAAGCTTTTAAGGAAGAACTAACCCCGATTCTTCACAGACTATTTCAAAAAATCCAAAAGGAGGGAAAACTCCCCAACTCTTTTTATGAAGCCAGCATCATCCTAATTCCAAAACCAGACAGAGACACAACAAAGAAAGAAAACTTCAGGCCAATATCGCTGATGAACATAGATGCTAAAATCCTCAATAAAATATTGGCAAATCGCATCCAACAATACGTCAAAAAGATCATACACCATGACCAAGTGGGATTCATCCCAGGGATGCAAGGATGGTTCAATATTCGTAAATCAGTAAATGTAATACAACACATAAACAAAAGCAAACACAAAAACCACATGATCATATCAATAGATGCGGAAAAAGCTTTTGATAAGGTACAACACCCATTTATGATAAAGGTACTCAGCAAAGTGGGAATAGAGGGAGCATTCCTCAATATAATAAAGGCCATATATGAAAAACCTACAGCCAACATCATACTCAATGGACAAAAACTAAAAGCTTTTCCACTAAGATCGGGAACAAGACAAGGTTGTCCACTTTCACCACTTCTATTCAATATAGTATTGGAAGTTCTAGCCACAGCAATCAGACAAGAAAAGGAAATAAAAGGCATCCAAATTGGAAAGGAGGAAACAAAACTGTCATTGTTTGCAGATGACATGATAGTGTACATGGAAAATCCTATAGACTCTACCAAAAAACTGCTCGAACTAATAAATGAATTTGGCAAAACAGCGGGTTACAAAGTCAATATCCAGAAATCAAAGGCATTTTTGTATACTAACAATGAAACAGCAGAAGCAGAAATCAAGAAAAAAATCCCATTCGATATAGCAAAAAGAAAAATAAAATATCTGGGAATAAACCTAACCAAGGAGGTTAAAGACTTGTATGCAGAAAATTACACAACACTGAAGACAGAAATCAAGGAAGACACAAACAAATGGAAACATATACCGTGTTCATGGATTGGAAGAATTAACATCATCAAAATGTCCATACTACCCAAAGCAATTTACAGATTTAATGCAATACCTATTAAAGTGCCGATGGCATATTTCACAGACATAGAACAAACACTTCAAAAATTTATATGGAACTACAAAAGACCACGAATAGCAGCTGCAATTTTGAGAAAGAAGAGCAAAGTAGGAGGGATTACAATACCTGATATCAAACTGTACTACAAGGCCACTGTAATCAAAACAGCCTGGTACTGGCATAAAAACAGGCACATAGACCAATGGAATAGAACAGAGAGCCCAGAAATAAACCCAAACCTCTACAGTCAATTAATATTCGACAAAGGGGGCAGTAACATAAAATGGAGTAAAGATAGCCTCTTCAACAAATGGTGTTGGGAAAACTGGACAGCCACATGCAAAAAAATGAAACTCGAGCACCAACTTACACCATACACCAAAATAAATTCAAGGTGGATAAAAGACTTAAATATAAGCCGGGAAACCATTAAAGTCCTAGAGGAGAGCATTGGCAGGAAAATCTCAGACATTCCACGCAGCAAGATTTTTACTGATACGTCCCCTAGAGCAAGGGATATAAAGGAAAGAATACACAAATGGGATCTCATCAAAATTAAAAGCTTCTGCATGGCTAAGGAAAACAGTATCAAGATACAAAGAGAAGCAACTGTTTGGGAAAACATATTTGCCAATGATACCTCAGACAAAGGTTTAATCTCCAAAATATACAAAGAACTCACTCGACTCCACTCAAAGAAGACAAGCAACCCGATTAAAAAATGGGCAGAGGACTTGAACAGACATTTCTCCAAGGAGGACATACAGAGGATCCAGAGACACATGAAAAGATGCTCAATATCGCTAGCTATCAGAGAGATGCAAATTAAAACCACAATGAGATACCACTTAACACCAGTCAGAATGGCTATCATAAACAAAGAAACAAACAACAAGTGCTGGAGAGGTTGTGGGGAAAAGGGGACCCTAGTTCACTGTTGGTGGGATTGCAGACTGGTACAACCACTATGGAAAGCAGTATGGAATTTTCTAAGAAAACTAAAAGTGGACGTGCCTTTTGACCCAGCAATTCCACTGCTAGGAGTATATCCTAAGAACCCTGAAACACCAATCCAAAAGAACCTATGCACCCCGATGTTCATAGCAGCACAATTTACAATAGCCAAGAGTTGGAAGCAACCTAAATGCCCATCAGTCAATGACTGGATCAAAAAACTATGGTACATTTACACAATGGAATTCTATGCTGCAGAAAGGAAGAAGGAGCTCCTACCCTTTGCAACATCATGAATGGAACTGGAAAGCATTATGCTGAGCTAAATAAGCCAGGCAGTGAAAGACAAATACCATATGATATCACCTTTAACAGGAATCTAAACAACAAAACAAACAAGCAAGCCAAATATAACCAAAGACACTGAAATACAGAATTTGCTGACAGGGTCCAGAGGGGAGGGGGAGAGAATCACAGGGGAAAAGGGGAAGGACTAACATGAACAAGTATAAAGGACACATGGACAATACCTAAGGAGGGGGGCGGAGATGGGTGGGAAGTGGGGAGCACTGGGGGGGGGGCAGGGCTGGGAATACAAGATAGAAAACTGTACTTGAACAAAAGTTAAATAAAAATAAATGAATAAATAAAAATAATAAATAACTAACTAAATAAATAAAAGAAAAATGGAAGTACTATTAGATACTTTGTTCTGCCATGAAACAAGTGCTAAAGAATGGTCAAAGCAAAACAGACAAACAAAAGCACAGCTAAATGGCCACCTAAATGATTCATACTTATAGGAGTGTTTGACCCTCTTAAATTTCCTCAAATGAATACTAGATTGATCTAGAAAGGAAAAAATATAATTAATTAATTCTAATTGTTTCAGGCAGATGTAAAATACTTCAGACAACCTGTAATTCTAAAGAGTACTATCAGATTTTTTTATTATTATTTAATCAGAAAGAAAGAATGAACAGAGGTCCCCAAGGCAACATGTACAGGTTTAAGAGGGTTTTTTTAAATTGTTGGAGATTGTTATGAAAAATATATGTTCCAAACAAAGAAATTTTATGAAAATAACTTTTTCTATACCAATATCTGATATACATAATTTCAAAAAACTTTGTCTTATATAGTGTATCAAGGTCTGTTCTCTTGAGTAATTAACTCCAATGTATAGTTATAGTTTCTGACCAATGAAAGCTGCACACAAGCAAATTATTTCTCAGGGAAAAAGTGTACCAAATCAGAAATGTAAATAAAGGAACTATTTTTATTTTTTGTTTCAGAATATGCTGAAAATATACTCCTCATATTTGTTCATGGTAAATTATACCTTTTCAGTTAATTTATGGTTTATTTCTGTCTCACAATTTAGAATATTACCTTCTGTAAGAAACATTAGACTTTTTCTTTTTTAAAAACAATTTCATTTGTGTTACAGGAAACATAAACCACTCTATGCTTTAAACATTTACTATACATTTATATTTATCTATCCTTGTATATAGAGTACTGAAAGAAATATAATTATTTAGTATTCTAGCATCAAAAATATATAGTATGTGTAAAATATTTTTTTATAAAACAAGATGTTAAAAGGCCACTTACCACGTCTATCATATCAGATTCCATTTCACTGTTGAGATCAGGCTACAAGAGAAGAAAACATAATTGTTGCTATACAATCCATAATTTTTTTTAGTTAAAGCCCCAGAATAAATATTAAATAATAATACTAGTGTATTTCAAATAATCTATTCATT
This sequence comes from Sturnira hondurensis, assembly GCF_014824575.4. Classification (NCBI taxonomy): domain Eukaryota; kingdom Metazoa; phylum Chordata; class Mammalia; order Chiroptera; family Phyllostomidae; genus Sturnira; species Sturnira hondurensis. Next base: position 342,704 of record NW_028096861.1, on the reverse strand, counting down.
TCAAAGTTGTAGAAAGAATCCTTCAGAATTGAAGGAAATAGCACCAATCTGAGAGTCTCTGTCTTTCAACAGATGCCTTTCATTTTTGTATATTTATTGCTATTATGATACATGTGTATTCATTCTCCCATCTAATTTTGTCTTCTATATATCATATTTCTTTTGGCTCATTTCCTGTCTTCCCTACATTTTAATAAAACACACTTGCTTCATTCTCTTTGTTTTCCACTCTACTGGTAAAGACTTATAGATTATGTTTATGCATTTTTCTTTTTTAAAATATTTTATTAATTTTTTATTTTTATATTTTATAATTTTTATTGTTGTGCAAGTACAGTTGTCTCCATTTTCCCACCACCACTCTTCCCTGTCCCACCCACCCTCACCTCCTACCCTCAATCCTTCCTTGCTTTGGCTTTCTCCATAGGTCCTTTATACATGCTCTTTGATGACCCTTCCCCTTCTTTCACCCATTATCCGCCTCCCACCTGGTTACTGTCAGTTTGTTTTTTATTTCACTGTCTCTGGTTATATTTTGCTTGCTTGTTTGGTTTTTTTTTATTAGGTTCCACTTATAAGTGAGATGTATTTTTAAAATATTTTATTTATTTATTCCTAGACAGAGGGGAAGGGAGGGATAAAGAGAGGGAAAAAAACATCAATGTGTGGTTGCTTCTTGAGCGCCCCTAACTGGGTACCTGGCCTGCAACCCAGGCATGTGCCCTGATTGGGAATCAAACCAGTGATCCTTTGGTTCACAGGCCCACATTCAGTCCACTAAACCACACCAGACAGGACACTGTTAATGTATTTTTAACCCCCAAATTTTAACATGTATAGCAGAACTAATCTTTTTAATTAATACTTACATTCTATTCTGATCAACACAATAACCTTAAAACTCTATACTCCAATTTCTCCTCTTCCACATTTTGTGTTTCCCTTGTCTATTTGAGTTTCATCATTTCCTCAGCTGACAGAATTAACCTTGTTTAACAGTCAAAGCTTATAAAGATAAATGGCATGTTTAATGATTCTTCTGCCCACCACAGTTTTTTAAAAGATACTATTCATTCATTTTTTTGGAGAGAGGGGAAGGGAGGGAGAAAGAGAAGGACAGAAACATCAATGTGTGGTTGCCTCTCACATGCCCCTCTATTGGGGACCTGGCCTGCAACCCGGGCATGTGCCCTGACTGGATACTGAACCAGTGACCCTTTGGTTCACAGCCCATGCTCAATGCACTGAGCTATACCAGCCAGGGCCACAGTTCTTTTTAAGAAATTTATTTATTTATATTATAATAAATAAAGTACAAGTGCACTAGTCATAAATATATAGGTTGACTACAATATATTTGCATATACTTTTATATGCCTAATAAATATATGCACATATTTATATACGTATAATAACAACACAAGACTATGAAAATTTTCTAGCACCCCATAAAGTTCTCCCATGCTGCTTCAGAGTCTATACTCCAAGTGGTAACCAATTTTCTATTTCATAATCAACTATTTTTATACGCTTTGAACATCACAGAAATGAAAAACTACAGTATATATTCTTTTATTTATGGATTTTTTTTCAGTCATTGCATTATCAGTTAAGAGTCACCCAGGTTGTCAAATACCACTTAGTTTTAGTTTTACATGATATACCTCTTCCTGTCCTTCCAGTTTCAATGTGTCCTTACATATAAAGCATAATTCTTAGAAAAACCGCTTAGATCTATTTAATACAGTATCAAAATCCTTGCCTTTTAAATTGAGTGTTATTTACACTTAAAGTAATTGTTGGTAGAGTTGCATTTGTATTAGTTTTTTACAAATTTTGAAAAATATTTTATTTATTTTTAGACAGAGGGGAAGAGAGGGAGAAAAATAAGGAGAGAAACATCAATTTGTGGTTGCCTCTCACATACCCCCAACCAGGGACATGGCCCACAGCCCAAGCATGTGGCCTGAGTGGGAATCGAACTGGCAACCCTTTGGTTTGCAGGCCAACACCCAATCCACTGAGCCACACCAGCCAGGGCTGTATCTATATTATTTTTATAGCATTAGTTTCTTTGTTTAGTCTGTTCTTCATTCAAAATTATTAGCCTATTGTATTAAATATTTGTATTTTTTAAGTTATTCATTTTAATTGTTGTTCAAGTACAGTTTTCTGTCTTTTACTCCCATCCCAGCTCACCCCCCCAGTGCTCTCCACCTCCCTCCCATTACACCCCCCTTAGTTTTTGTCCATGTGTCCTTTATACTTGTTCCTGTAAACCCTTTTGCCCCTTTTCCCCTGAATTAATTAGGTTTCAATTTATGCCTCATTTTACTACTCTAGAGCAGATTTCTAAAGTGTGCTTTGGGAAAATCTGTACTTCCCCAATGATCTTTCAGGGGATTCATTAGGTTAAAATTAGTTTCAGAAGGATACTGAAAGTGTTTACACTTTTTACTCTCATTTGCAACTAGTATAGAGTAAATCAGAGGGCCATGCAATACGTTATCATAATACAGTAAACATAGAAACAATATGGATATCCAGAACACAAATTGATAACTGCCAGGTAAGAGGGGTCAGGTGAAATAGGTGAAAGAGATTAAGAAGTACATACTGCCAGTTATAAAAAAATAGCCACGGGGATCTAAAGTACGGATTAAGAAATATAATCAATAACATTGTAATAATTACTTATTGCGTCAGGTAAGTACTAGACTTAACACATGGATCATCTAATATGTTGTAAATGTCTAACCACTATGCTTTATACCTGAAACCAATATTGAAAGTCAGCTGTAATTCAAAAATAAATAAATAAACACACAAATAAATCCATAAAATATATTATAAAAGATACATAAATAGATTTAAAAACAGTTTGTACTTTTTGATAGCATGGATGGCCCTGGAGAGCATTATGCTAAGTGAAATAAGCCAGTCAGAGAAAGACATATACTATATGATTTCACTGAAAAAAAAATTAAATTATCTTCTGGAGCGTGGGTCCCTTGTAGTACAGGCTTCCCCTGCTAGGTGAGTGTTCTAGGAACTCATCTGCATCATCAATGCACCAGCTGGTATTGCGATCATGAGAGGCTGCATTTGGCGTCAGTGAATTATTTTTTGAAGACTCTTTCAGTGCATTTGCCCATTTCATGATGGATGATTTACAAGCACACCTGCCCACATTGCACTGGATATTCAGCAGTTTTAGACAGAAAAAAATAAGGCATGACCCCCATACTCCACATCTCTTGATCTCACCCCATGTAACTTTTTTCTGTTTCCCCAGATGAAAAAGGTACTCAAAGGGGAATGTTTTGCTGATGTGAAAAAGGCGAAACAAAAAACAACAGAGGCACTAAAAGGCATCAAAATCAACAAATTTAAAAACTGTTTTAAGCAGTGGGAAAAAAAATTTCAATAGGTGTATTGCATCAAATTGAGAATACTTTGAAGGTGACTGAAGTTTAAACATGTGGGAATAAATACATAATTTTTATAAATAAATTGTTCTTTGGCCCCCCTCATATATATACACACATATATATGCATGTGTATATATAATATTAATATATAATTAGTTATACTAATATATATTAGTATAACTAAGATATATATTAGACTGTGTGATATATTTTGTTCCATTCCTTTGCTTTCAATATTTCTGTAACCTTGCATTTGTGCTCACTTTATTTTAATCCTTTAGGTGCCCTGAAACAGAGGAGTTTATTTTATTGTGTCCATATTTTCCAATTTTTTTTCTAAGTGGGAGAGTTGGTCTATTAAGAGTCTACAGTGACTTTGTTGAAAGTAGCAGTCTAATTTTGAGGCTTTTCACAAGACATAAAATCTCCCACTCTTCTTTCTCCCATAGTAAAATAAGAAATAGTAGGGACAGATTTGAGAAGAGGCCCCTTAAACCAAAACCCCATTCCAGATCAGTGCAGATAATCGTTGAACCACCATGACCTATATTCATTGCTAAAGACATTTCAGCCAGTCAACAGATTTGAATGAAGATTTGAAGATTAGAAACATTATTTATATCTAGCACTTAGAACAGTGACTGATAAGTATTAATTACTATATAAGTGTTAGCATTATCAATTTTCATTGTTCAGTTACAATTGTCCCACCTTTTTCCCCATTGCTCTCCCCTGCCCTCTCCCACTCCCACAATCACCCCCATTTTCCATGCCCACAAGCCCTCTATTCATATTCCTTGATTTGTCCCTTCCCCTTCTTTCCCCGATGTCAGCTATTATATTACTGCATATTTTCACATAACCAGTCTTTGAATTAATTTCTGAAAAACAAATACAATTCATGTGGACACCATACCTGTTACAATGAATACTGTTTCACAATTTTTAATATGTTTTGTAATAGATGATAAAATTTGAGACAACATATTTTATTTTTATATTTGTTGACATTATTACAGATGTTTCCCATTTCCTCCCATTTGCCCATCTTCCCACTGCCCTCACTCCCCTTCCCTCTGGCCACCACCACACTATTATCTGTGTCTTTTGATGTGTGGTTATTGATGTGTGTTCTCTGGCTAATCCCTTCACCTTCTTTCATCCAATCCCCCTTTCTTCTGTGGCAACTGTCAGTCTGTTCCATGTATCCATGCCTCTGGTTATATTTTGTTGGTCAGTTTATTTTTGTTCATTAGATTCCACATGTCAGTGAGATCATATGGTATTTGTCTTTCATTACTGACTTATTTTGCTTAGAAAAATAGTCTCCAGGTTCATCCATGCTGTTGCAAAGGGTAAGAGCTCCTTCCCTTAAAATATTTATTAGACACTCATATGTAGAAAAGGTTGTGTTGAATAATCTTAATATAAAATAATGTGAGATAATTCCTGATCTCAAGAGACTTAAAATCTACTTGTTAAGACACAATGTATAGGCTAAAAATGAAACATTGCGTGTTTAAATATCTGATTATTGTACTAAATAATTCTCTCCTATTCATTCACATCTCATCTATGAAGCCTAGATCACGTATCTACATACAGCCAACACTCAAATGATTATGGAATTAAAACATGCTTACAAAGTATCATGTGCTGAATTTTTTCAAATAATAATTATAGGAGTCAACTTTTTTGATTGATGAATGGATGAATGGAAGTATGAACAAATAAATGAATAAACACCGATCCCTGGTGTTTATATGCTAACCATTTCTTAAAGGAAGTATGTTAGTTAGACAAAAAGAGAAGTCATGGTAGTGCATTCTAGGTGGAGAAAATAGTATGGTAAAAAGGATAGACATGGAATTGTACATGAAAGAATAAGCAAGGGTATCTAAACTTTTGGCATCTCTGGGCCACACTGGAAGAAGAGTTGTCTTGGGCCACACATTAAATACAGAAACACTAATGAAAAATGATGGGCAAAAAAATGTTTTAGGTAAATTTACACTTTTGTGGCCTGTGGGCCTCAGTTTGAACATTCCTGCTAGCAAAGAATGAATAAGTAAAATGTATTAACCATACTACAGGGATAACATAACACAGAAGAATAATATAACAGATGATTATATACTAAGGGAGGTTGTGAATAGTAAACTTGCTATATTCAAGTTTAGACTTTTCACTGGATAATAATGAGCATTTGAAAGTTTCTAATCAGCTTAATATCTATTTAGAATAATGCAGCAATAGTGGCAAATTCTAATTGAATAGTTAATAAATTTGAGTTGAAAAAATTGTTATTAGTGACACAAATACTGTACTTATATATAACAAAATATGGATCTGTATTTAGTGTTGACACTCAAAATAATAAAGAAGATATAGGTTATTTGGGCATCATTGAAAAGAAATTTACACTTTGGCTGGTGTGGCTCAGTGGATTGAATGCAGATCTGCGAACCAAGGGTCACCAGTACGATTCCCAGTCAGGGCTCACGTCTGGGTTGCAGGCCATGTCCCCAGTAGGGTGCATGCAAGAGGCAACCACACAATGATGTTTCTCTCCCTCTCTTTCTCCCTCACTTCCCCTCTTTCTAAAAATAAGTACACAACATCTAAAGAAAATAAAAGACATTTACAGAACTGATGGGTAAATGCATGTGAAGATGTATGGAGAACAGACAACAAAATGATGTCTTACCTGTTCACAGAAATAGTTCAATAATGAGATATGTTTAATGAGATGAATTTTCAGACTGGAAAATTCTGACATGCAATCAAGTGGAGGCCTGCCAGGGAAGGATTACAAGAAGTTTCATCACTCTCAGTTTCATTGAATACCGCAGCTTTCTACCTTAGGAAATTGAAGATTAAATCCACAATAGATAGATCTTTCTATAATTTTGAAAAAGTATCAAGGTACATAATTTCTAGACATTACAAAGTTGTATAAAATACTAGAAAATTTATATGAAAGCTGATCAATGTAGTATACTTATGGCCTCAATAAATTGGTAGGATGGTAGATGCACAATTAAAAATAGTTATTCTTGTTTTCAAATTACCATAAAAAGGTTGAAGGCAAAATAGGTAACTTTTAATTTTTTTATTTCCTTTTACCCTTGGCTAAAGGGTAAAAGGAAATAAAAATAACAAAAGGAGGAAGAAAATTATCATATATAAATTATTATATTCACAAATAAGTTATATATCTCTTAGAAAATAAAAATGGACTATATCTGGTAATTTTATTTGCCACAATTGAAAAATATGTATTTTACTTAGGACACTATGCAGATTGAAAGTCTTGTCTTTATTTTTCAATGTAGCATAGTGCTCAGGCTTCTGTAGCTTTAGGGACCTGTAATCACAAGTAGTAATTTGAATAAGGTTATAAAACCTATATAGCTTTGTTGGAAAATGATCACTCAATCCATCTATTCTATTATATTACAGAAATGGAGAGTAATTGTCAGGATGTCACTTGTAGAATAAATTAACAAGAATTACAGTATTGAAGTCATATTTAGTCACACAGGGGAAGTTAAGTTTTATTTTTAAGAATTAGAAAGGAAAAATAATTATACTCCTCCTAAATTCCTAGAACATTACAATCCCTGGTGTTTATATGAAAGTGCCATCTTCTGGAGGTCTATTTCTAAAGCACATGAGAATATGGGGAATGATCCAAATTAATTCTGATAATTAAGATTATAACCTTATGTGGCAAGATACATAAGACAATCTCTTGTAACAGTGCCCAAGGTATAAAACTTGAGCAAAATTCTATAAGCAGCAGTGTTTCCCTTCACATCTATTTCTAGAGCTATCATCCCTCCCCTACCCCCCAAAAGAAACGCAAACAGTCAGGAAAATATTGGGTCAATGTAGATTCTCATCTCATTATATCCCTTAATTCTCAACATAAAACAATCAATTTGTGTTTCCTTACAAGTAGAATCTTGGTAGTTATCTCGGATAAGTGGTTTACAGTTACTCTATTACCATCCTCAATGAATTTGATTGAGGAGACAGTCATAAATTCTGTATTTTTCAAATCAGTAAACCACCTAAAATTTTAATGACTAAAATTTTCCTATATCATAATGAGATAAATCATTGTCGATGGATGCTAAGGTTTCCATTAGATGCCATAATTGAGAGCTTTCTAAAACCCCTAACTTTTACAGTAAATCTTAAAATGTTTTCTATTACTCATAAAGCAGCACAGATGAAGCTTTATATTATAATGTAAGCTTATAGTACTTATAAAGTCAAGCTTTCATAAACTGAGGTCCAGTTGAAAAAACTCCAGGTAACCTACTCACTAAAAAGGCTAAACATTTTAGGCAAATATAAAAAAGGAGAGAAGACTTCCTTGGAAGAGGTCACATAATCACCTTTATCCATTTTTGTGACTTCTAGAACTAAACTATTGAAGTAACTTCAATTCTCAAGTATACTTATTATTGCTATTAGTAAGATGACTCACTAGATTTATATCCTTTTTAAAAATAAAACTGAAACAATTTTAGTCCTGAATCATATTTTATTAAGCCAAATCAAATAACAGTTTGAACCACAGTTTAAGAAAAATTAATGTTAAAACTAATAATGGAAAATGTATATTTTAATAGCATCTTTCACATGTTTTATTTTAAAAACACAGAAATAAGGCCTATTTCAGGATAAACTATATAAATAATTTTGCCCAGTAACACAATTATTCAATTTCAGAGAGAAAAGAACCAATTCCTCCAATTGATACTCTTTAACTAGGTATTTTCTAAGATAAATTTAATTATCCTATAGGAAATCCAATTAGGCTGAGCCCCAACCATTCTTAAAATCCATGTTACTATCTGATCAGAATATACCAGATGAGTCTCTGACACAATTCTCAAAACATATGGACTTTCCTAGGTAGGGGCTTTGGAAAATTGGAAACAAAGTGGAGAAGTTTATAAGTACATAAGTGTTTTTATAGCAACTATCTCTGGTGCAAGACATAACACTGTGCTTTTCATATGTTTCATTCATAATACTTTTATGTTTTCAAAGATCATATTTAGAATGCTCAATAGTAAAAAAGTTACTTAGTATGAATACCTCTTATTTAGTAATCACTAGTCTAAGCACAGACTATGTGTATCTGTAATGTTTTAAAATAACACTTAAAATCTTTACAAAGTTAGAAAAGATGGTAAAATGATCCACAAATTTTCCATATTCCAATATTATTAAATGATGTCTCTTTGTACAGATTATATCATTTCTGAAGGAGGAATCTGACTGATTGTCTTAAGGACTAAATACTACAAACTACTACAAGAGCAGTATAACCTCCCCCTTTGTCTTATCTGGTTTCACTGATTGAGAGCAAGAAGGCCCTCAAACTGGTGATGTTGAGAAACTTTGTCAAAGAGTGCTTGTTAATATTGACACCATGATGTAAATTTTGTAATGAGATTACTTTAATAAGATGAGAAAATCAAACACACTGAGTTATCAACTATCAGCAAATTGGGTTATATTTAATAGAGGGGGAGGGTCCTCTCTGTTGTCACTACTCAGTCATGTGGCTGTCTTTCCTGTCTGCCCATTACCCCTTTTACTATTATCCTCAAATTGAGTTCATTCCAAGGATCTCAATTATTTACTTTGTTCAGCTTATTACTACCAGATAGATGTGTATAAAAGGCTCAGAAGAGAGAAGGTATGAGACTGGTAAATTTCTTAAATTTCCTTTAACATTCAACTTAAAATTTTTTTAACTAGTGTGTCAGTCATTTCATTTTTTTTAATGTTAAGAAAATTAAATATCAATGGCAATGAAAAGAGGTAAGAAGTAATTAGTAAGAGATCAGGTAATAAAGAGGTAAAAGTATGATGATTTTGTCCTCTTATACTTCTCTCATTGATCACAAAAGCATGCATTTTTTTAATAAAAGCATGCTTCCCTTTCTTACTATCTAACCTGTCACTGGGTTATAAGGAATAAATACCCATATAATGCTTCATTTGTGTGTAGCATAGAGTTGACTATAGAATTTGATTAAAACAATTATGAAATTGAAATATTAAGATGTTATCTAAAGGCTATTATTAAAAGGAGATCAATTTATTGCCCAGAGATTGTTACAACTTTTGATTTCTATAGCTTTCTATTAGTAACACAGCTTTAAAAACAAGACTGAGTCTTTTTACTAAAGATAACTAATATAATTAATGTATAAAGAAAACAACTATTTTGATGTTGTAAGGAGTCTTCAGTGGTAATTTAGAACTTTGGTGTAACTTTTGTCCATCCCAGAAAGACTGTAGAAAAACAAGTGCTATTTCTAATGTAGCAGCAAAGTTAGATCTACAAAGGGAGTACAAAATGAATCCTTTGTAAAATATATACTGTTACTGTAAAATGATTTTTTCTACTAAAAAACTTACACGACCAAATGTTGGCTCATTTAACATATAATTATGTTGTTTACCTTAGAGAAATATTCAGAGCATCAATAAAAATATCAAATTGTCTTTGAAAAATACTGGAGAAATAAAATCCAATTCATACATAAGTTTTCTGAAGAAGGACAAAGTGGGAAAATGCAACAGTCTTAAGACTTTACAGATCATATATTAGTAATTACCTTTGCAAAATGTTTAATATCATCTCGACCACATTAATCAGATCAAGAGCAGCTGCAATAATGTTATGAGGTGGTTGCTCATTAGTGTCATGTAGAGTACGCGTCGTTCTTCTTTCCGATATGATGACACGAACTCGATCAGTAGCGAGCTCAAGATGTTCACTTTGCTTTTTGAATCTGGTGGCCATCTTTTTGTCATGCTGAAATTAAAATGGGAGTTTGGCGAAAAAAATGAGGTAGCACTTATCTAACAAACTATAAGTATGAAATGGGTTCAACAGCAATACCATTTAGCCAAAGTAATATAAGAGAGTGGCAAAATTACCATCAATCATTTTTCATTCTTTACACATTGTTTCTGGTAATACTTATATCATTCATGGTCACTGTTACACAATGGGCCAGGAAGAATAAGGTTCACCAATAGATATTTTGAGGTATATAATTTTAGAATGTGACGAAAACCACTACTTGCCTACAATTAGGACATGTTATTGCTGGTACTGCCTTTATAGTACACACCTACCTCATTTCCCTTTTAGAATATAATCTAGTGAGGGGGGACCTACATTAGTTTGAATACTAATGAGGATTGGGGATAGATCTAAGAGACAGGAAAGGGGCTCTCCCTACATTTCAATCATCTCAGAGTTCTACAAACTGTATAATCCTTTCTGTGAACTGGTAGTTTAAGCATACAGGAGCCGTAAGATTATTAATTGGGTACTGGTATTTAAATGTACCGCTTCAAGCGGTTAGACATTTGTCTAATTTATGTTTTCTCTTAGCATGAATATGTGTGCAAACACTCTTATTAGTCACACTTTGTCCAGAGCCTCATCAAATAGTGGTGAGAAATAATCACAAAGTTGCAAAATGGCCCCATGTAGCCTCTTCTTTGGAAGAAATTAATCTAGTTTTTCACTTTAAAGTTCACAAATCAATCTAAAAATAGGTCATCTTTTGGATTCCTGATGAATAAGCATGTTTTGGTAGCATGTACTTTCTGCAAATAAGTTTGCTTTACATTTGCTGATTGACAAATTAAGGTGTGCATGTTTTTATTTCTTCTTTCAAAGAGTTTTATAATATGAAAAGAGTAATATAAAACGATGTCTTCTACTTTTCTTATTTGTAGATTTCAAAATTAAATGATCAATGCCAACAGTTTTTGTTAATATAACCTGGGATTTTAGATACGTTATCATTAAGATATTAATAGATAAACATTTGGGGGGTATATACTTTGTATTTAAAGTTTTTCAAAATTTTGCATTAATTATATAACCATATTAATGAAATTATCTTGACAAACTATGCTTTACTAGTTCCATTACTCATTGCTGCTTCTTTTATTACTACAACTTCTGTGTTCTGGAATTATTTATTTTATTCATTCTTTTATCAGCTGGAATTAACCTTCCAGTAATTTTAAGGAGTTAATGGGAAATACACTTTCTGACTTTATAGTTGTAAAAATATTTTGCAGTTGCCAAGTCACATAAATGGTTTCCCCATACCACACAGCAATTAGCAAATTTTAACCCAAACACAAAAGCCCCCTGGTATCCAGTGCTCTTTTCTATCCATTCATCTGCTAATGGACACTTAGTTTGTTTCACATGTCTTGACTATGAGAATAATGCCACAATGAGACAATGAATATGTGGGTGCAGATATCTTTTTCAGACAGTAATTAATTTTCTTTGAATATATTAGGCCTGTCCAGAAAGTATCCAGCCATGTAATACTGAGAAATAGAGACATTTATTGAAGAAGAAACAAGATACAAGAAACATTGTACATAGGACAATGATGCCTCAGTTCACTTCAAAGTAGGTACCTTGGGACCTCACACAGTTCTCCCAGCATCTCTTCCACTGTTCAAACCACAGTCTTTAACATCCTTTGTTGGAACCACCATCAGCTTCCCTGTTGTATTTTCCTGAATCTCATGGACAGTCTGAAATCTCTTCCTTTTCAAAAGTGATTTTAGTTTTGGGAAAATCCAGAAATCGCAGGGCACCAAATCTGTGCTGGAGGAGGACTGAGTCACCTGGGTCATTTGACGTTCCACCAAAAATCTCTGCAGGAGATGCGACACATGAGTGGGCACATTGTCTGATGAAGCTGCCAATCAGCAGCTGCTCATAGCTGCAGCCATTTTTGTCATATTGCATCTCCCAACCAATAAAGAACATTGAGGAAGTGCTCCTTATTAATTGTTTGGCCTGGAGAGGTGTACTCATGATGAACAACACCTTCCCAATCAAAAAACACAGTTAACATGGTCTTGATCTTGCTGTGACTTTGCCAGCTTTCTTTGGGTGTGCAGATCCAGGCAACTTCCTTTGGGATGACATGGCCTTCATTTCTGAATCATGGCCATACACCCACAATTTATCTCAGGTTATGACCTTCTTGAGGAGATCTGGTTCACTGGTAGCAGTTTGAGTCAAGTTATTAGCAACTGCAGCACGATGTTCCTTCTGTTCTGGTAGCCAAAGCCACATAATGAATTTTGCCATGATGTATTTCATGCCAAGATCCTGCATCAAAATCTTGGACACAGTGGTTTTTTGGAATCCCCAGGTCAGCTTCTAGTTCTCACACTGTCAGTCACCAATCTTTGTTGATCGCAACCCTTACACATTCACTGTTCTCACGTGTTCTGCTTGTTGCAGGCTCTCCAGAACATGGATCACTTTCAACAGATTCTCAATCATCCTCAAAATGCTTGTGCTACACTTTAGTATGAGCTGCACTCAGTGCGTTGTCCCTGAAAGCCCTCTGAATCATTAAAATATTGTCTGTAGAGGACTGTTCAAACTTAACACAAAATTTGATGTGGATTTGTTGCTCTACTCACTCAGTCATTCCAAATGTGATGGCCACACAGTACACATGCTTACATAATGACACCTACTACCCGCACTGACTAGCACAGTGGAATTCAGATTGTTCATGCATGTGCATTCCAGTCCACTCTCCTTGGCTGCCAGGTTACACCAATGTCATGTAAACTGTTCTTGTTATATTAACAATGGCTGAACTTTTTCTGGACAGACCTCAGTATATCCTGAGGTAGAATTACTGAATCATATGGTAGCTTTTAAATTTTGAGTAACATCCATACTTTTTTTAGAGTGGCTGTACCAATTTACATTCTTACCAACATTGCACATCCCTGCCAATGAATGATCACTTCTCTATTTAATAGTAGCCATTCTAACATGTTGAAAGGATATCACATGTGGTTTTGATTTGAATTTCCCTGTTATTATTGATGTCAAACAGCCTTTCAGAAACCTGCTGGCCATTTGTATGTCTTCTTTGGAAATATTCAATCAAGTTCTCCACTCAATTTTTTTAATTATTTATTTATTTTTTTACAATGTTAATTTGTTTTAATTTTTAAAAATTCTTTTTTTTTTTTTTTTTTTTTTTTTTGCTCCAGGACAGTTGTCTCCATTTCCCCCCGATGACTCCACCCCACCCCACCCCTCCCCACCTCCCACCCTTGATCCTACCCGCTTTTTGCTTTGTCCATGTGTCCTTTATACATGTTTATTGATGACCCTTCCCCCTTCCCCCCTTTTATACCCTCCCCTCTCCCCTCTGGTTATTTTAAGTTTGTTCCTTACTTCAATGTCTCTGGTTATGTTTTGTTTGCTTGTCTGTTTTGTTGATTATGTTCCACTTATAGGTGAGATTGTATGGTATTTGTATCTCACTGCCTGGTTTATTTTACTCAACATAGTGCTCTCCAGATCCATCCATGTTATTGCAAAGGGTAGGAGCTCCTTCTTTCTTTCTGCTGCATAGAATTCCATTGTGTATATGTACCATAGTTTTTGGATCCATGCACTTACTAATGGGCACTTAGGTTGCTTCCAGCACTTGGCTATTGTGAATTGTGCTGCTTTGAATGTTGGGGTGCATAGGTTCTTGTGGATTGCTGTTTCAGTTTTCTTAGGGTATAATCTGAGCAGTGGAAATCCTGGGTCAAAAGGTAGTTTCATTTTTAGTTTTCTGATGAAAATCTCTACTGTTTTTTCACAGTGGCTGCAACAGTCTGCATTCCCACCAACAGTGTACTAGAGTTTCCTTTTCTCCACAACCTCACCATCACCTGTTGTTTGTTGATTTGGTTATGATGGCCATTCTGACTGGTGTGAACTGGTATCTTGTGGTTTTAATGTGCATCTCCCTGATGCTCTGCCATATTTTAAATGGGTTATTATTTTTTTGCTAAGTTGTCTGAGTTCCTCATATTAATCCCTTATCTGATATATGGTTTGGAAATATTTTCTTCCATTCTGTGAGTTACCTTTTCATTTAGTTGTTTCTATTGCTGTACAAAAGTTTTTATTTTGATGTAGACCCACTGTTTATTTTTGCTTTGTGTGCCTGTATTTTCAGTGTCATGTCTAAAAAGTCATTGCCAACAATGACTGGTGTTTCTTTCTAGTTTTATAGTTTTAGGCCTTAAATTTTGGTCTTTAATCCATTTAGAGCTGATTTTGTGAATGGTGTAAGACAGAGAGAGGTGAGTTCCATTCTTTTGCATGGGAATATCCTGCTTTCCCAAACCATTTATTGAAGAGACAATCTTTTCTCCATTGAGTACTTTTGAAAGGCCAGGGAAACAACTCTCTCACCCCACACTTCCCTTCCCTGTGAGAAGAACTCTTTCTAGCTGGGAAGTTTCCTTTTGGTGCTAAGCAATGCCGCCTTAGGGATCAAACAACATAAGCAAAATTAAGCTTTTCCCCTCCTTCCTGTGCAGTTACTCTCAAGTTTCTTGTTCTGCAGTCCAATTAAGGCACTTTAGTCCAATTAAGAAACTTTAGCAAATGCTAAAGTTTCCAATTGGACTGAAGAGCTCCCCCAGAGCTGCATTTGTTCATGAACATGTCTAATTGTTTGTCTTTGTGGAAGGGTGGAACCTGAGGTCTCCTAGTTCTCCATCTTGGTGACACCACTCGCTTAGGGCAGATTATTGAAAAAACATAGCAACAATGTAACACAAAGATCAACACTAAGAAATAGCTAGGTCCTTCTGAACACAAACTTTATAGTCAATAAAATAATATTTTAGACATCTCAGCCTTTCACGACAAGGACTGATTTTACTACTGCATTTATCTATTTAATAGATAGTAGTGAGGGTATCTATAGTAGTGAGGATATTATTCCCACAAATGTAGCACAAATATAAATACATACATGAATAGCCAATTTGATTCAAAATAACATACTTCATTCAAATCAGGTAAAAAAGATCCAGAATAGCACATTCCACTGCATTTTTCTTAAAGTGTACTTTTTCGTAATTTATAATCTATGCTGTATTTGTCAATATGTCACATTATATTTCCATATTATTTAGAGAGAGCGATAAAAGTAATTAGAAAGTATCTGTATTAATTGTACCTCTAAAGACATACCATGAACCCAATAAAAATAGAAGATATAGGCACTCAACACATCTGATGTATAGGCAATGCTGCCTTCACAAATATCATGACTGAATTTAGAATAGCAATCTTGAACTGCCATGTGTAAAGTGATTTTTGATGCAATGAAACATTTCTATTTACACAGAAAAAAGAAGAAAGCTACTTATTCATTTAATAGTAATATAGTATGCCATTGAGAAGACATACTAAAAAAGTCATTTCATATCACTGTGGACATGTAGAAAGTAAAATAAAGTTTTTTTTATCCACATAGATAATAAGTTACATCAAGCAATGACTGATGACAAGACCTCACATATTTCTACAATTTTGTCACAACATGCATATAAAGAACAGCAAGTAAGAGGATAACTGTACTGAAGAATTAGCCACAACCAACTGAACTAAGGTAAGAGAACAAACTTCAGATGTTAAATGTAAAAGTTGAGCCTGGTTATTTTCAATTCTACTGAAAGTGGAGAGCTTTGGTAGTTATTGGAGATGAAAGTTTAATATAATCACAAGCTGGTTTCTGGTAATGGCTCAGTGACAAAATTGTGGTATTGTAACATGAATCCTTTGATTGCGGGGAATTTATGCTTAAAAATGACTTAGACTACTATGTGATAAGTGCTCAGATGCTGGGTTTGGTAGCATATGCTAAGGGCTAAGGACCATGGACTGCTTACTACCTGTTGTCTTTCTCTTGGAGTCTAATAGATGGGTAAGTAATGTTAGAAGCCCAGTGAATCCATTTATCTACTCTAATGTCTGCTCTCCTGACAGAAAACTCATGGAAAAGGCATGAGGGAGCATTGGCTTAAAAGGTTATATTTTCCAAATAGCAGCTACCATTCACTATTCAAGCTACAACTACTAGGAAGGGGATGTGTGCTGTGTAGTTGAAAGGGGAGGGAAAGAGAAAAGAAGGATGTAAAAATCACAAATAGTTGGATTTGGACTTAATAGGAAAAAGTCCAAAAATACTGGATAGAAAAGAACACTCTAAGGAGCTTTTGATATGAAATAGGAAATTTTCTTTGAATGGTGAAAATAGAACTACCATTACATTAAGATACAAGTTTTGAAAATTCTTAATGAAATGTTTAAAAAGCTTAAGATATAGTAAAATCCTACTTAAGGAAGATCTGTATCAACTATAATTCATACAATGTCAGTTGTCAGTATATGGCAAGGAAAATCTTTCGGTTTTTAGTTAGGTAATGAAGATAATCAAATAATTCATGAGTCCAGAAATACGGGGGTTGAATTGGAAATGAATAAACCTAATGGGATCTAATTTTCAAGATGAAGCAACTTTCATAGATTACATCTTCACATTTTCCCTCATATGGAAGAAATCAAAGCCTTTGGTGGAGCTACTAGGGTTTTAGAACAATCTGAAAGTAGAGCAATGTAAAACTTCCTATAAACTCTGACAGACCATGGGGTAAGAGGGAAGTTGCAACCGTATTTATAAAGAGTCACATGCTTTACTCTGTTCTCTAGGATCAGTTAACAACATGTGCTCAGCACCTGCTGAATTGTTAAGGAGCCAGAACATTCAAAAAATATTTTTTAGGTCCTAGCATTTTTGAAAGAGAGCAGAAGACTAGAATGAGCTAATTATAATCATCACAATAATAACAGTTAACATTGCACTATTTTTGATTCAGGCAATCTTCACTCTTATTACATTAACATATTTAATCCTTATTATAATTTGACTGTAACCAAATTATTATTAACTTTATTTTTAAAATGCAGAAACTGAGGCAAAAAGCAAGAGAATTAAATAATTCCTTTAAGTTACTTAAGACTACCTGGTACACAATAAGTAGTCAAGAAATGTTAGGTTAAAATAATTATTATTTTCTAAGGTCACAAAAATAAATTATTAGAAGTACTACACCTCAGCTAGTCTGATTCTGGAGGCCATGCACTTAAGCATTACATTGTACTCCAGAAAAAGATATTATTTCTAAAGGATCAGTTATGCTCCAAATTCACTTTTGTCATTAAAGTACTGTCAAAGGATAGCATGTCAGAGGCAGAATACCCTAAAATGTTCTCATCTCTGGGGATGGACTGCCTAGTAGTGCCTAAATAATTTACAAAGAAATGTTACTATCCTGTGTAGATTTTCAAATATCAGTATCCTTAAAGGGGAAAATCAGATTGCTTTTAATAAAGCAAAGGGTATTTTCATAAATCTTTAGAGGATATAAGCAGATATATATATAGTTTCATATTCCATATATTTGCCTTTCTTATAACTAATCTTGTTTCCTGAATATCTAGGGCTTGGAAATAGTTTGGAAAAAAACCAGAAAGAGGGATGTGTAGAGGCTTTTGCTTTTTCCTAGATCCTGCCAAAAAAATTTAAACACTTAAATGTCTGTTTCTTGCCACTGTACTCATAATCTTTCCAAGAACTACCATGTTTAAGATAATAAAAACCACTACTGATGATCACTATTTTATAATTCTTCAGCACCCCCCTGATTTTCATGACTGCCATCTCTGTTCGTTGTGAATCATTAGCTAGCATAGCTAAACTTTGTTTCTCATTAGTAAGAATGTATAAGAAAAGATGGATTCAAAGAAACAACAAAGGAAAAATCAGCAGGGCTTGGTAACTAATTGTACATTGAGTAATCACACAGTAGAAACTTTTAAATTCAAAGATGGCTTACAGTTTTACACAGCTGAATAATCAAATACAGCAATATAAATATCTTTGTTCAAAGAAAACCCTTATTATCTGGTATTGATAACCAATGAAAAGTCTATTAAAAGTTATAAGGATATATTGATTTATTATTTAAATTATTTTTCATTATTAGATATATTAATTATGTACCTTAGATCCCATAATGCCAGAAACCAAAACTTTGTGATATTTTACAGTGAAATATAATGATTTGGCTGTAAATATGCATTGTAATCATGGTACCAATTAATGACTTAGGACTAAATGAAAATTACTTCAAATAGAACAGTGCAAATTAATTAATAACTTCTAATAATAACAGGTATTATCTGTTGAACCCCTACTGTATGCTAGGCAATGGACTCAGGATTTTTATACTCTTTTTTACCCTGTAAATATGTTATGTGGCAAAAGAGAATTAAAGTCGTTTAATAGCTCACCTTAAAAAGGTGAAGATTACCCTGAATTATCATTGTGGATACAGTGCAATCACATGGGCCCTTAAAAGTAGAAGAATCAGGCAGAAAAGGAAGTCTCAGAGATGTAACAATAAAAGAAGAGGTAGGAGAGACTCAAAGCATGAGAAAGATTCAATCAGCCATTGCTGGACTTTAAAGGTGAAGAATGGAAGCTAAGAGGTAAAAAATACAGGCAGCATCTAGAAATTGGGAATTGCTCTCATTGACATCCAGGAAAGAAACAGAGGCCCCAGCCTTCACAACTGTGAGGAACTAAATTCTGCCAACAACCTGAATGAACAACAAATGGATTATCCCTTAGAACATCAAGAAAGAAAAGCATGTTTGCATACACCTTGATTTTAGCCCACTGAAACACATACTGTATTTCTGATTCATACAACTATAAAATAATAAGTCAGTGTTGTAAATCACTAAGTTTGTGGTAATTTATTATGGCAGCAATAGAAATCTAGTACTCCTGGAGTTACATATTTCAGGAGTTAACCTATCAAGATGGATGCCTCCTGCTACTATCACCATGCCTCAGTCACCTCCACCTCAGACTCCTCCCCCATTCTTCTTCATTTGGTTTCCCATCTGGAAGTTTTCTATTCCTATAATATTTAGTGGTGTATTTATTGTTTGCAAATTTATTGAAAGTACTAATAAAATATGCTATAAAAATACTGCAAATGATCAATACTAAGGATACTATTCAGCCCTGGCTGGTGTGGCTCAGTGGATTGAGCACCAGCCTGTGAAGCAAAGAGTTCATGGTTCAATTCACAATCAGGGCCCATGCCTGGGTTGTGGACCAGGTCCCCAGTAAGGGGTATGCGAGAGGCAACCACACATTGATGTTCTCTGCCTCTCTTTCTCCCTCCCTCCCCCTCTCTCTAAAAATAAAAAAATAAAATCTTAAAAAATACTATTCGATATGCAGACTTACATTTATGCAGAGTTTATAGATAGTAATCATTTTAACAACTGCTTTCCTACAGTGAGTTCCTCCATATGATTAATGATGTTTAGTGAGTCAACGTGCTTAATGTGAATTTATCTATTTTAGATTTCACGTATACATGATACCATACAATATTTACCTTTCTCAGTCTGATTTATTTCATTTAGCACAATGCTCTCAAGTTCTAGCCATGTTGTTGCAAATGGCAGGATTTCATTCCTTTTCATGGAAGAAATATATATATATATATGTATATATAATTATATATATTATATATTCATATATAATAAACATACATAATAAATATATAATATGTATAACATATATATCTTTTCAAAATCCTGTTCTTATTTCCTTTGGATAAAAGCCCAGAAGTAAGATAGTTGGATCATATGGTATTTCTATTTTTAGTTTTTTGAGAAAC
Source organism: Sturnira hondurensis (assembly GCF_014824575.4). Lineage (NCBI taxonomy): Eukaryota > Metazoa > Chordata > Mammalia > Chiroptera > Phyllostomidae > Sturnira > Sturnira hondurensis. The sequence continues at coordinate 322,599 of NW_028096861.1, read as the reverse complement.
CTCTATATTGCTTTCTGTAGTGGCTGTATGTATATACACTCAACTTAAAAATATTCTTGATAATACCCAGGATCACTTACAGGCTTTTAATAAATTAATTACACTATTTCCAGTGGTATACTAAATCTAGCTCTTATTAGCTTGCTAGAGACAATTGCTAAATTATCAGGAATTTTGCATGCTAGTTATTAAACACAGCCATTATTAAAAATTAATGAACTTATAATTAAATTATGTTGAAAACAAAAGTAGTAAATGCTCAAAACTTACTATCTCCTTATTATTTTGATACATTTTACTACTATCTGTTCTCTTGAGTCATTTATATCTATTGTATCTATATAGTGGTTTACTATTGTACATGTTTTCCCAACTCCATTATATTGGTAGATTGAAACTAACTGCAGAGGAAATATTTACGCTATTGAAAATAATGAGCTTCTGATTCTACAAATCAAATCTTGATTGTTTTGCTCATTATTTACATTTACGAAGTGAAGGATAAATAACAATACAGATTAAATTTAGAAATGTGATTATTGTGTCTATAGGTATTGTATTGTGGATGTCACAAAAGTTGAGTAAATATTTTTCTGAGTTTAAAAAAGGGGCAAGCCAAGGAACACAGAGAGAAGAATCATGCACATGGACAATGGAGGGGGATTGACTGTGGGAGAGGGTAGAACGGAACAGGGGAGAGCAATAGGAAAAAAGCAGGACAACTGTAACTGTGCAATAATAAAAAATACATATTTTTTAAAATAAAGCTATAATTTGATTGAACAAGAAAATATCTAATGTTATTTATGAAAATGTGAACTTTTAATATGCACATTAAGTTTCACTTTTGTTTATGCATTAACATAAAAAATCATCTAATATTCATGGTGAAGTTATATTCATTTGTTAATTGCAAACATAGTTGGCTACAATACAAGAATCAAAAATCAGTGAAACCATTCCTTGAAGATCAACTGGCTATGTGGAATTTACAATAAAGAATACTTTGTATTTTATTATTTGTGAATTACCTTTTATATATCTTTAATAACAGTGTATATATTATGCATGTTCTTCTATATTTATATACTTATCTATATTTATATATCACGCTTTTTTCCAGAGAGTTAGTTGTTTAGCACTTATCAGCTTTCACATTTCATATTTTCATTAATTTTCACTAGTGCTTTATCATTTCTTTATTAATTTTTATCTATTATGTCTAAAAAAGTTATACTTTGATATACAGATACAGAAAAGTGTAAATATAAAGTTCCTGCAATCTAAAAAGTGAATGGCATCCAAGGGTAATAAAAATCCTCTTGCCCTGGCTGGTGTGGCTCAGTGGATTAAGTGCTGGCCTGCAAACAAAAGGGTCACTAGTTCAATTCCCAGTCAAGGCACATGCCTGGGTTGTGGGCCAGGTCCCCGGTAGAGGTGTGTGAGAGGCAACCACACATGATGTTTCTTTCCTTCTCTTTCTCCCTCCCTTCTCCTATCTCTAAAAATAAATAAGTAAAATCTTTTTAAATAAGAATCCTCCTGAGTATTTTGAAATGTAATGTAGGAAATGTGTTGATAACAAAATCATGATGGAAAGTGAACCTATAAAATGCCTATACAAAAAGCCAACGGTAGTCAAGGGGTTAGAACTCCATATTAGAATTTCACTTCTCCACACCTTTAATTCATAGAAATCCAAAACCAAATCTTCTTTTACATTTCTATAGGAAAGACTATGGTCTTTCATTAATTCCCAAACACATGTTGTGCTTTCCAATCTCCATTCCTTTGCTCAAACTGTTTTTTTTTTTAATTTGTGGTGACACCTCCTTACAAACTCCTAGTTGGAGTCTTATCCCCAGAAGACCCCTAAGGACTTGATAAACAATTCTGAACCCACTAATTTGTCTGTTCTAAGAAGGATTACAGCATTCTCTTTTTTAAAAAAGACTATTTTGTGGTCTGTTCTAAAACCCCAAAATGCACATATCAATATTATTTATGTATATTGCTCCCCACAGAGAAATCCTTGCTCCTTGTTTGTGAGGAAAACTATCAGTTAGGAAAAAGTACATAAAGCATTCTGTAAGCCTGAAAGTGTGTATGTGTATACTCATACATATAATTATACATAGTTATATATATATATATATATATATATATATATATATATATATATATATGAGTGTTCTGTAGATGGTAAAGCTTACAAATGCCATCTGTTAATATTATTTCTTTTTGTGTTATCATCATAATTTATCAAGATGGCTTGTCTTGTTTCTATTTTATTCTTATTACCTGTTGTTTTGACCAGTAACAGAAAGAGCATTTAATTGCTTGAAATAAACTAAGGAATTCAGGAATGCTGAAAATGAATTAGAAAGCTAGTATTATAGATAAGCATTAAATTCATGACGGGACTTTAATAGCAGTCTGATTTTAATCATGTAGGTTTTTATACAAGGGAGTGTTTGAGGATAATATCAAGGGAAAATTGCTGTGGCTGAATTATGCACAGTAAATTGGAGAGAAAGCCAGGGGACCATGGGCTAGAACTCTTTAATAACAACAACAACAATAATAATAGAGTAGCTTAGGAATGGAAGGAAGAAAAGGAGAAAAAGAGCAAGAAATAGCAACTGCAGCTAGTATTTATTAAGCACTATATACAAAAAAGTTGCCCTGGCTGATGTGGCTCAGTGGACTGACTGCTGGCCTGCAAACAAAATGGCCACTGTTCAATTCCCAGTTGGGGTACACGCCTGGGTTGTGGGCTAGGTCCCCAGCAGGGGCCCTCAAGAAGCAACCACACATTGATGTTTCTCTCCTTCTCTTTCTCCCACCATTCCCCTCTCTAAAAATAAATAAATAAAATCTTTTTAAAAAGTAAAGGTAACTATCTCAGGTAATATTTACAAAAATTTAACATTGTCATTAGAATCATATTGCAAATAAAGCAATCAAAACTTTGAGCCATTAAATAATGTGAACAAGGTCACAGTTAATACATTTTATCTGGAATGTAAACAAACCCAAGCAGACTGACTCTAGAACTTGAATTCAAAACCACTCTGCTGAATAATTTAGAGATGTGATTTCATTAAGGCTGTCATATACCCAAGTATAGGAATATATTTCCCACAATGGCCTTAGGTTAAAAACAAATAAAGCAACAATCTACAACAACCAGAGCTATCTGTGGATAAATTAAAGTGATGGCCCAAGGTAAAATTAATTCAAATAGCATTTTTGTGGACATGCATGAGTGTTCTTTCAGTTTTTTAATTTTTCCTGGTGAGACTGTTACAGATGTCCCCATTCCATCCCTCTGCCTGCCTCCACAGAGCCCCTGCCCCCCTTCCCTCTGGCCATCACCATACTTGTGTCCATGTCTGTAGGTCATGCATATATGTTCGTTGGCTGATTCCTTCACCTTCTTTCATCCAGTCCCAACCCCCCACTCTACAGCTGTCAGTCTGTTCTATGTATCCATGCCTCTGTTTCTATTTTGTTCATCAGTTTATTTTGTTCATTAGATTTCACATATAAGCAACATCATATGGTATTTGTATTTTTATATCCTGTTTATTTCACTTAGTAAAATAATCTCCAGGTCCATCCATGTGTCATAAAACATAAGATGTCTTTCTTTTTTAAGGCCAAGCAGTATTCCATTGTGTAATTGTACCACAGCTTTTTTATCCACTCATCTACTGATGGGCTGATTCCAGATCTTGGTTATTATAAATATTGTTGCTATAGACATAGGTTTCCATATAACTTTCAAATTGGTATTTTAGGATTCTTAGGATATATTCCCAGAAGTGGGTTCACTGGGTTTTGACAAAAACAATTTACTTGAGAACTCTAAATTTGACAACAATTAGTTTACAATTATACATATATTTGTCTTATCCTATTGGAGACCACTATACACAGTAAAAATACATGCTGTAATATTAGATTGAAAGTGATTAAAACCAGAAAATAAGTGAATTCCCAAGAACCTCAGAATTCAAGACAGAATCCATATGAATCCTCAAAACCAGTTAGACAGAAAATCTCTTTACAATCTGGGCTAGGTTCAAAATATCAAACTTTTTCACCATTAACAAAAGACCATCAGATTTTCTAATTAATTTTTCTCATATCCAATTTAATCCAGCCAAGGATGATAATGATGTTTTTTTAAATCTATAAACTATGAGCTTATAAATAAATAGTCTATACAAAGTTGACTGCCTACAAAGAAATTTACAAATAAATCTCTAAGGGTCCTTTCCATACCGGCTATGTCTTAACCATATACAGGATCTGGCAGAAGCAAGGCCTGATTGAAAGTGGTTGGAAGAGTAATAATATGGGCCCTGGCTGGTGTAGCTCAGTGGGTTGAGCGCAGGCCTGTGAACCACACGATCACGGTTCAATTCCCAGTCAGGGCACATGCCTGGGTTGCAGGCCAGTTCCCGGCCCCTGGCAGGGGACACACAAGAGGCAACCATACATTGATATTTCTCTCTCTCTCTCTCCCCTTCCCTTCCACTCTAAGATAAATAAATAAAATCTTTAAAAAAAAAGAGTAATAATATGGGTGTAATAATTTATAGTTTTAATTTGAACATTTCACCTAAAATGTCAGATGGTGTGCTTGAGTATGATATTGTTATGTTACAGAACTATATGCTCATGATTTTGTGATAAAACAGAGGCATTATTTGTGCTGGACCCTGTATAATAATTTTTTCAGGTAATTTCTGTGACTGAAAATGGATAAATCATTGTATCTTTGGCGAAATATATCCAGACTTTCAAAGTTCTTCTGTGTATCCACTTGCAAATACTTATTACTTGCACATCTTTAGTACACTGGTAAATTAATTATGGCATTCTTTGGTAAACAGATTTATACCCTACAAAGAAATGGGAAAAACAAAAAACTTCCCACTACTTAGAAACTCTGACACAGTAGTAAAAACACTAGCTTATAATTGCCTAGCAATAACTTGAACAACAGTACACACCATATCTCACACATATGCAACTGAAATAGTAAAGAAGGGAAATGACAAGGTATCCAACTACTGTGATATCCAAAATCCCAGAACCAAAAAGATCAGATGCTAGTTCTTTTACAGAAACAGAATTAAAATAGTCCCTGTGCAAAGTGAAATGATCAGTCATCCACATGTTTCCAGCTAGATATTTGGCATGCCAAACAGAAAAGATCTTATTTGACTCACTTTTCCCCCATATTACAGGCAGCTTTTAATAGTAGCAATTCTAAAGCAATGTAGTAATTATATTTCAAACCATAAAATCAAGTAAAATACATTGGTCTCATCACACTTAGGTCCTTAATATTATAGCAAATTACTTTGTACTTAGTCATCTTCCATAGATTTTTTTTTTTTTGCTGTTGTTTTTACTATTGTTTTCTTACCTGATATTCTGGTTGCATAACTTGCTCTTCCACTTTGGTCTAAGGGAAAAAATCAAAATAACTTATGAAGAAAAAACAGCTAATAAAGAGGAAATTGGATTTTAAAGAAGTTAAGCTGCTAAATAAAAGACAAGATGAACTATGTAATTTTTGCACAGTGCATTTCAATTATATTTTTGTGGGAATGAAGATTAAATAATATTATTTCAGTGCAGTTATTTAGTCATTTACAAGTCGATCTGACTATACCTATAACCAGCATTTCTACACCTTACAAAATATTTACATTTGGAGAAACTTTGGAAAACATCTCTTTAAGATAAAAAAAATTATCTCTTAAGCTTCTGGCATCTCCTCCTTAAAATTACTGATCTTCCTTCTAAAATAATATGTATATGTATTTAGTTCCCACGGTCATACCCTGAGACAAAATTCACCTGAATCTGGAGACTTGCACTCTTGGCAGTTTCATTTCTCAGAAAAGAAAACCATGATAAGAACAGTTTTTCTGGTCCAAATTCTGACTAAGAAAGAAATCATAGAAGCCTCGGGAAAGGGAGACCATGTCATCTTATAGTTAGTAAGTACTAATGAAGGAAGGGAATGGTAGGCATAGTCAGACACATGTTTTGCTATTAATAGAATGACATTTCCAGCAGCTGTCCAAATAGTTTAAGTCCCCCATCACAACTATAACTTATCTCAGTGTCAATATAAAAATCAACTAGCTACCAATTCTGGAATTTTAATAACTATGAATGAACTTGAGGAACTTCCTGGCCTCTAAGCTGTGTAAGTAATAAATCACTTAGTGAGACAGTAGCATAATTTTCTTAACTTCTGGACTATCATGCAATCTGCCACTGTTGAACCAGATACCTACTCAAACAGTTGGCAAGACATTAATTTTTGTATTACACATCTTTATTCCTTATATTTTACCTTAATTTCTATTAATAGGACTAGAAAAATGAGATTGCAGAAGAAACACCAAAAAGATAGGGTTATTTAGATTGCATAGCTTTATAATTATTTAAGGAGTTTTTTCTTGGAATGCCAAAAAATAGAAAGACAGGCAGATGGATTTTATTTGCAAACATATTTTGATGGTAAGGAATAACAGCAGTTCTAAAAGTTAACATTTGAAAATGAGTTGTATAGGCACCCTTTACAAGTAAAGCCACCCATTTAGTGCTGGATAAAAAGGCTTAAGTATTTGAGCACTGAGTTTAGAGCAACTTCAATATAATTATAGCAACAAATGAAATGAAGATTTAAAAAATGACAATGTTTTAGAACATACAGTTAGTTATCCATAACTATGGTATCACAGAAGGCAGAATAAGACTATGTCCAATTTACATTCATAAACAGTCCAAAACTATAAAACTTGTCTTTCCAACTATTATGATGCAACACATTGATTTAGATATCTAGCTATTTCTTTTTCCCAGCACACTTAAAGGTCTTTCTTTATAATTCAAGTTCCTCAAATTTGCCACCCCATTAACATGTTGTTCTGATGTCCTTAGTAAATGAATTAACTGTTTTTTTCTATTTAACCAGTTGAGAGCTATTAAAATCTAACTCTGCTGTACTAAGAAAGAAGAAGAATAAAGAGCATTGTAATGAAAAATCTGCACATGCCAGAAAGCTTTGTGTTTTTTGGATGGGAGATAAAGATTTTAAAATTTTGTTCATAGATAATCTACAAAGAAGTTCTTTGCAGGTAAATTATCTTGAAAGAGTTAAGTTTTGAAGCCAAGAAAACAGTTACTAATCTTTCCTTCCAACTGCTGAACAACAAACTATCTGCTCTGTCATCATTTAAATCACATTCCGTTCTTCTAACATGGTTACAACTTAAAACCATGTGTTATAGCAACGTGGGACAAAGAGGCAACTGGATGTATTTTTAAAGGAGCTGTACAGTAATCTCTCTATTTCACAGAGTAGAGGGAGGGAACAATAGCTTCAGTATCTGAAAACGCTGCTTGTGAGTCTGATTTCACAGGAATTTTTTAGTGTAGTTTAATAATTAGTTCCACCATGGAAGTGAAGTTAGGCACTTTTACATCCTTTTACTTAAAATTTCAAGAGGAGTCACATACATAACAAGAGGAAAGTGAACATACATAACATGTAGTGTTCTTTGCCAAACTTAAAGTATGTGAGATTTGACACAAAACTGAGTGATAGTAGCATAAGGAAAGCAATAAACTGTTTTTCTCTTATCTTTTTCTGAATTTATGTACAAGAAAAACACCCATGAAATAAAATATTAACTCATACTTGATGGTATTTTTTGTACTGAAAAGCTGAAACAGGAAGTCACAAGGTAAGTTTCTTATTATGGAATGATAGATTCTACCCCAGATTTACCCATGAACTAGTTGTGAGGACAAATTTAGAAAATAACACAGAAATAAATTAATTTTCCATATAAGGAAAAACTTATTTGTATTACAATTGGGCTTTTTAAAATTTGATTTTCTCCATTTTATTTTTTCTACTTTTTGCAAAAATTATATCCTGATTATTCCCCATTACTTTTATTAGAATAATGATGAATTGCAAATCCTTGAAAAGACTCTCCAAACTCCCTAAATGGCAGTGGTAGTAGTTATGGTGATCTGTGATGCTAAAAGAACACATTAGAGAGTTGTAGTTTAATTCAAATGATTTCATTCCAGAAAAAGAAACTTCCCTATTCTTCTGAGAGCTGAATTTCTACTTATATTACTTTATCATACTTGTCAGTAATTATTTTCATACAACTTCAACTTTAATTATATGTAACATTTGATTCTGCTGACAGTGTCCTTCACAGACATATATCTTCCCTCACTTGTAGTGATTTCTTGACTCTTCTGATGTACTATAGATCCTTCTCATTCATTCTCTCCTTCACCCTTCATCCTTCTCTGCTTCCTGCTTTCATTGATTGTAAGAATACTGAGCAAGAAAACCTCCATTCTAGACCCAACACCATTCTTTATTCATCAAGCAATCATGGATTAAGGCGATTTAAACTCTATAGTACTCAGTTCCTTCATTTATAAAATGGTCATGGTAGCATCTATCCCTGATTTTCTTTTCTTTTGCTCCATCACTGTTTAACTTGTAATTGACTGTTTTAGAATGCTGGATGTTCTTTTCTTAACTTTGAAGATGTTAAAATCAGACTACGATATGACATAGTACTTTATAAATGATTCCTTGCTACATAAAGTCAACTAGTATTATTACAATTATTATCTCAAAATCTATAACGTGTACCTTCTGATATTCTCCAAAAATACATTCCAATGTTTCTATTATGGTGTTAGCCTTCAAATGATATTTCTAACCCCAATTTCCACCTTCTAACATTCATAAATCATATTTGAGTTCTAAAAAATTAGTCCTGGCTACTGTAACTCAAAGAATTGACTGCCAGCCTGTGAACCAGAGTCACCGGTTAGATTCCAGTCAGGGCACATACTGGGGACCAGGTCCCCAGTAAGTGGCGCATGAGAGGCAACCACACAGTGATGTTTCTCTCCCTCTCTCCCTCCTTTCCCCTTTTAAAAAATAAGTAAGTAAATAAATAATCTTTTTTAAAAATAAAATATTTTTAAAAACTAAAAATTGTAATAGAGCATGTGCTGAAAAATTGTCTTGTATCATTATTTAGTATGTACATTTTAATTATATCTTATGATACATATATTTGAAATCTGTAGGTACATGGTCCATATATCTACTTTCCAGTTGATAATAAAGAAATTATGATAAATTTATATTAATTATATGGCAAGGAGAATAACTACATTCCATGATTACTAAGGCCTCCTCTCATTTTTCAAGATTCATCCCTCCATGAAAACACAAAATTAAAAAAGATATTCTCCTCTTCCCTAAGAAATCATGTTATTCAGAGCCTGTATTCTGACAACATTTCTGTTTGATTATTTTCAGCTCACATTCTCTTGATCATTTTTCTTCAAATGGAGTTATTATTATTCCATCCAAGAAGCTCCAGATGTCCAGTTAAGATATATGATATGATACTTAGCTAATTTTCAGAATTTAAGACAGAAATAGCCAACCAAAGCTAACTGCTCATCCAGTTTTATAAAAACTCATCTCTCCCAATGTTACCTAAAAAATTCAATAAAAATAAATAACTAAAAATAAATAAAATAAAAATTAAAAAATAACATTTCTCCATGACCTCTAAGAACACATATACTTTTTCAGTTTCATTTTTCAAAATACTGTCTCAGCTCAGATCTTAGGGACCATTTAGCCTTACATAATACCATATTTTATTGATTGGAGGGAGCAGGTATTTTTATTTTAAAATCTCTAAAATCGGGATGTAATTGTTTATTCATGTGTAAAGAAAACATTGGACCAGCTTAAATTGGTAAGATTTTTTTTCTTTCATAGTGCTAAATGAAATAATAGCACACCTCAACAATAGAATCTTATACTCAATAAAGCATGCTTTATAGCTTGGCTACCCAGAAAACATATCTTTAATTAGGCATACCAGGCAAAATAAATATGCTCATAAAACAGTTAGAAACTACAGGTCTCTAAGGTCTTTTGCTTATATATAACTCAATGAACTTGACAGAAGCACAAATTTATATAGTACAAACACTTTTTTTTCCTTTTCATTAAAGGAAGCTCCTTTGAAATATCCTGCTAAAGATGGATAACATGGTAGCAGAGTCACAAAATGAAGGTATGAGATTATCTAAGAACAAGAAAAAATTAGTTTTAATACCAAGATATTCTAGAAAATGGATGGACACTTGAGAGAAATTGATGCTGTTAGAGTTTCTCTCCCATGATATAGTTTAAAATGGTATTCTATTACATGGTGAACAACTACTTAAACTTTGATATAAATGATCATCTCCAGCATAAGTGTTTCATATATAGATAAATTGGTGATTAAATAGTCTAGGTGATTGTTGTTAAAACGGAGCCCTTTTTTGACCAACACACTCAGTTTATTCAGGTAGTGTGCAAGGACTGTCATGGTGTTTGCTAGTTAATAGTCTCAGCAGAATATCTAACTTATGGCAACATAAAGTGTAATGAAATATACATATTGTCCTATTCTTGTAAAGTCTAACTGGAATATGAAGAAAAATATACAGAATGTTATTTTTTAAAGGAGTATTCCGTGTGCTTATAATCAAAGGATAAAATTCATCCAAGAGATGACATATTAAAAAATTTAAAATCTATTAGAAATTAAAGTGTTTTTAACACTGTCAAATGAAAACGTGGGATATGAAGATCATTAGATACAGTTATGCATATGAAATTGCTTGAATCAATGAAGTTAATAAAGGTCCTCAATAAATATTTTTTGAATGGATGAATGGGTTTTAGTATGATCACAGCCCTGAAATAATGAAAACCTCCAAATTCCCTAAGTTAAATAGTTCTAGGTTATACTTTTGCGTTTATTATTGTGTTTTGGGTAGACTCGGCTATTACACAAAATGGCAGTTGTATTTCTAGGTTCAGAGTAGCTGTCTGGTATATTGAGTCTGGCCTTGATAATGCTCTCATCATTTTTTATTGATTTACTTATATTTTAACATAAACCAGTTACATAGGCATTTATTATTATTATCAAGTATTATATGCTGTACATAATTGTATGTAATACAACGGGCAGCACAATAAATTTATGTACACCACCACAAACATGTGAGTAATATGTTGCTCTATGACCTTAAGATGGCTGTAATATCATTATGCAATAGGAATATTTCAGCTTTATCATAATCTTATGGGACCAGTGTCATACATCATGTCCATCACTGATTGAAATGCCATTATATGGCACATAGCTGTAATGTCATTTTTCAGTCAAATTATTTATCATTTTAAATTGTTTCACCATGTGATTAGGAAAAAGATAACTTACAGTATAATATACTAATCTATTTTTGCAGTCTAAACTAGTTTTGGACTTGGGATATTTTCATCTATATTCACATCAATAATCAAGGTATCATAATACAGACTTAGTTGCCTTCTCTATTACATTTGACTGTCAGAGTAGAAAAGTAGCACACATACTTCAAGGACAGTTTTCAGGGGGGTTTTGTTTGTTTTGTTTTTATTTTGCAGAGTAACATGGTATTTTGTGGACATGTGGGTGATTTTTTTTTTCTTTAAGCTATGTAGAGGAGATATAAAGGAATGGGAAAATAGATATACATATGCATACATAAAAAGCCCATGGTCAATAGATAATATTATATAGCCAAATTATGTTTCTTACTTCAGAATTAGAAGACTCCTGAGGGAACTATAGAAATGCTTTTTAATACTTTCTGTAGAAGCAAAACTTAACAGAAATCCTAGAAATGTAAGGTACCTTAATCCCTATCTAAGTCCAACATCTCATCAACAGCACAAATTAACCAAAGCCAACTCCAACAATTCCATCTGCTTTTAGAAACAATAAGCTTACTATCTATCAAGGGAATATGTTACTATCAGAATTTTTTCTTTTTTGGGGGGAGGGGATTTTATTTATTTATTTTTAGACAGAGGGGGAGAGAAAGAGAAAGAACAGAAGAGAAACATCAATGTGTGGTCACCTGTCACATGCTGGCTGCAACCCAGACATGTGCCCTGACTGGAAATCGAACCAGTAACACTATGATTTGCAGGCTGATGCTCAATCCACCAAGCCACAGCAGCCAGGGCAGAATTTTATTTCTTAAATTGAGCAAAATGTGTTTTCTCATAACCTACCATCATTTCCACTTTGCTTCTTTTTTCTCATTTAAAAATAATTTTTACTTTTCAATTAGAGCTGACATACATTACTATATTTGTTTCAGTACATCTCAGTAACTAGACATTACATAATTTACTAAGTGATCATCCTGATAAATCTTGCACCCAGCTGACATCATACATAATTACCAGAATATTGTTGCCTATACTCCTTATGCTGTATTCTACACCCCCATGACTATTCTATAACAGCCAATCTATACTTCTTAATCCCTTGATTGGTTTTGAACCTCAGTAGATATACCAGTCCTTTCAATACTTTGATCTAATAAGAACTTGTGAACTAATTCTCTAGAACCTCTATCTCTGACTTGCACTTCTGATAAGAAATAACTTTAGGAAGAATATCCTGTACCTTTCCTAAGAATAGTGGGGCACATATCCTCAAGGAAGAGAAAGAAATAACAGCCATTTCAGAGAGTTCCAGCATTCGGATATAAGAATGAGAAGCATCCATAGAATTCTTGAGCAGAATAATTAAAGACCATACGTCATAATTACCTTTGAACTGCAAAGGTGAAAAACTGCAATTTACTCTAAGCCATGTAGTTAACAAAAATGCATGTCTTGCTTTTAACTCATTTTTGTTAACGAGAAAGATAGCCAATACAGAACAGTACTATACTTACCTTTTTATTAATATTAGAAACTGCTTTTAATATGATATCCTGGTGATCAGTCCGGATTATGCCGAGTTCTGTAAGTTTTTGCCGGGTAATGCTAAATAGCTTCTCCCCATTGATTCCTGCTCTTTCAAAGTTCTCTCCGTAGACGACAAAACTATAATCCAACTCTGAAAAAGGCATAAAAGAGGCAGAGCAAATGTCATAGGAAATAGGAATGAAGTTTCTCCTTGTAAAGATAACTATACAATTCTACTGCTATAGAACTGCTTGTAGCTCTTATGTCATTATTAATAAGTCATTTATACTTTTAATTCCAGCACTCCATCTTAAATTCAGAATCTTTGGTTAGAAAGGCTTAGGAGGGACAAATTTTTGTAGGTCCTTACAGAAGTGCTTAAGTACAAAATTTAACAAAAGTGACTCAAATATGCAGGCACAGTCAGAGATTTTAACTAAGAGCATATTCCTATGTTATAATAATATCAAAGATGGACTTCTGAACTGAAATAAAATGTGGTTTTTGACCTTGGCTGGTGTGGCTCAGTAGATTAAGCACTGGCCTCTGAACCAAAGGGTCACTGATGCAATTCCCACTCTAGGGCACATGTCTGGGTTGTGGGCCAGGTCCCTAATAGGGGGCACAAGAGAGGCAACCACATGTTGATGTTTCTCTCTCTCTTTCTCCCTCCCTCTGGGTCTAAAAATAAATAGAATCTTTTTAAAATTTTTAAAAATATATAAAATCTTTTAAAATCTATTTTATTGATTATGCTATTACAGTTGTCCCACTTCCCCCACTTCATTCCCCTCCACCCTGCACACTCTCTCCCACCCACATCCCCCCCCACCGCCCGCTTTAGTTCATGTCCATGTGTCTTAAGTTCTTTAGCTTCTTCATTTCCCATACTATTCTTGCTCTCCTCGTTTAAAAAATTTTATTTACTTTTCGAAAGAGGGGAAGGGAAGGAGAAAGAGACGAAGGGAAACATCAATGTGTGGTTGCTTCTCATACACCCATTACTGGGGACGTGGCTCACAACCCAGGCATATGCCCTAACTAGGAATTGAATCAGCAATTCTTTGGTTCTCAGGCCAGCGCTCAACCCACCGAGCCACACCAGCCAGGGCTAAGTAAAATCATTTTAAAAATAAAATAAAATGCAGGTTTTGACTTTTAACTGTTTTATATTCAGAATGCTAATCAACAAAGCAAACAAGTGAGCAAAATAGAACCAGAGATATGGAAATAAAGAACAGTGACCAGAAGGGAGAGGGGAGGGAATTTCAGGGGAAATGGGGACGGTTTTATAGAAACTAGTATAAAGGACACATGGACAAAAATTAAGGGGGGTGGAAATGGGAGGGAGGTGGGGAGCACTAGGGAGGGTGGGTTGGGATGGCAGTAAAAGTCAGAAAACTGTACTTGAACAATTAAATAAATTAATGTAAAAAAAAAAGAAATGAAGAACAAAGTGACAGGGAGTGACCAGAGGGGAAGAGAGGAGGGGGAGCAAGACAATGGGACAAAGAAAGGGAAGAGTCATCAAGGAACATGTATAAACAACCTATGGACAAAGACAATGGGGACGTGGTGGGGGGGAGGATTGAATGTGGGAGGTGGGGGTGGGTGGGGTGGGGGAGAATAATAGGGGTGAAATCCAGACAACTGTAATTGCACAACAATAAAAACAAGGGAAAAACTGATTAAAGGCAGAAAGCTCACTTTCAATATCAGCAACACTCTCTTTTAGATTCTAAACCATCTATATTTTGATATCCTTTCTTACAGACATAGCAATGATGTTCAAATTACTGCCAATGATAAATTTTATGATTTAATACTAAGCTATCGCCTTGGACATCTGTAACATTCAAGCTGATTTATATGATATAAACACCTGCACTTACCCAGAATTTCCATTTCCACCCTATGACACTCTGTCCCAACAAGCTTGCTATTAATAATATTATCTTACATATTTAGGTCACAGTATTATTCTTAAACATTTTATGGGTGTAAATATGTACATGCAAAAATTTTAATGTATTTTCCCAAATGTATGAATAATTTATATAGTCATTACCCTATTTATATTTATGGGGATCCAAATAACCCATCAAGATTAGTCTATGTGTTTTGTTGATAAATACAAATAGATTTTTTTTCATTTAACAAGTTGTGAGACTTACTGTCATAAAATAAGTAATATTTGCCACTGTTCTAAGTATTTTTCATACATATTTTCAATTCTCACAACTCCATGACACAGTAAATACTATTATCCTCACTTTATAAATGTAAAAACTGACTCACAAGCTAGTCAGGAGCCAAGTCAAGATTTAAATCTAGGAAGTCTAACTCCAGATTTCTGACTCTTAACCACTATGCTATATTACTTTTCATAGTAATTGAGATGGCTTAAGGTTGAAAATGGTCCATATGTCCTTTATAAATGTTCCTGTAAACCCTTCGCTGACAATAACAAGGCGGGGTGGAAACAAGGTGGGAAGGCCTGGGGTGGTGAGGAGGGATGGGGGCAAAAGGCAGAAAATTACTTGAACAACAATAAAATTTTTTTAAAGATCAAAAATAGCTTCTATCATACCCACAAAATATCTTCTAATGGCATACTTGAAGATATGAGACAGATGACCGCAATGTCAGAGTAATCTAAGTGCAGCCAGCTATCCATACTTGTTAATTTTGGAAATGATCATAATCTATCTGTATAACTGACCATTTTTAAATTCATTCATTCATTTGTTCAGGAAAGATTTAATGACTAATTTCTACATGAACAGAAATTAATATAAATGGTAGATATTGGATGAACCCTGACACACTCCTTGCATTTAAAGAGCTTACAATGTGATTTTAGGTAAATAAACAAAAATGCAGATAAAATATTAATAAAATATATGTCACACAAAAGAAATACTCCTTGACAGAGTGGTGGGGATGGTGGGCAGAGCAGGGGGGAGCCACAGGGGAAAAATTTGGATAACTGTAATTGAACAACAATAAAAACGAAAACTTAAAAATACCTTTTCAGAATTAATATTTACATATTCAATGAGCTACTTAATTAAATTAGACCACTACAAAAAAGAAAAAGGAAATACTCCTAAGAGTTAAGTGAATGAGAAATATTACAGGTATTAGTTAATTAGAGAGATAAGAAATCAGAAAGAATTTGAGTGACTGGTCAATGTTTTCATACACATTTCCTACACAAGGAAATTGTAACCCCATATTCCCTACCACTATAGGCAGCCTGTAATACAGCTTCAATATTCAGTTCTGTAGGTCAAAAATCTATCAAACTGTATGCAGACTAATAAAATATTATTTTGAAGCTAATTTGGATTCTCATTTTTATGTGCTATGACTTTAACTAAAAGAAAACAGGAAAAGTATCGGATAGAATTCAGGAACAAAATCAATATATTGCTGAGTTGTACTAGTCACAAATTGGCTAATTCAGGTACATAAACCAATACCAGCACTAACAATTAAATAGATGTATCTACAACCAAAAGCATTTTGAATTTTGTAAAACTCAACAACTAAGAAAATTCCATCTATATATATTTATGTGGAATTGACACATACTTCAAAATAGAAAAAAAGGCTAAAATGGCATCAAATGTATTTCAAAGCTCTTCATTTATTTAATTTCAAGCAATAGGTGCTTGTTAGCATTTTATCTGAAAGCTTCTTCAAATTAGCAATTCATAAAAACCAAATGTTTTTGAACCTATACATACTTCTATGAGCAAAATGCAAAATTAGAATTCAGAGATAGCCAGAAATTTCAAATGTACAAAACAAACCTAGGACCAACAGAAAACTTTAACCTCAATTTGATATTACAAAACATCAATCTTACTTACATAGGAATGATGGTAGGTAAAGGTCAATTAATATTTGACAAAGAAGGCAAAAACATATGCACAATGGGGTAAAATAGTCTATTCAATAGATGGTGTTGGTTTTCTTTTCATTTTACTACTGTTTTCTTTAGCCATGCAGAAAATGGAGACAACTGTACTTCAACAATCAAAAATTATTAAAAAAAAATAGATGGTGGTGTTAAGAAAAGTAGACAGATAAAAGTGCAAAAAAATGAAACTTGACCACCATCTTAAACCGTACACAAGAATAAACTCAAAATATATTAAAGACTAAATGTTTGACTAGGAACTATAAAAATTCTAAAAGAAAACTTAGGCAAGAGAATCTCAGACATTTCTCATAGCAAGAGTTATTCTGACATAGGGAAACCAACAAAATGGCCTACATCCAATAAAACTTATTTTAAACTATAGCAAAGTAGAGGACTTCTGGCCAAGATGGAGGCACAGGTGGAAACACTGTGCCCCCTCCCACAATGAAATTTAAAGACAGCAAAGTTTTAGAAACAAAAACTCAGCCAAAACAATGAAAAATGAACTGTACGGAAGTCCGACAACAACGAACCACTCAGCCAGACAAGAGGCGCGGAGGCAGCGGCGAAGTGGGGTCGCGCTGGAAAAATCTTTCTGTCCAACTGACCCTGGAGCAGAGGCGGAGGCGGTTGGTGGATCCCGAGCGTAGGGTGGTGACCGGTGGACCCAGTGAGGGTGCAGGGAGGCTGGCTGACAGCGGTCACACAGTTGCGCGCAGATAAAACAAGCAAAGGAGCCAACAGAGACAGACTGTACAGGCTAGGGCCTCAGCTGTCGGGAATTAGAGCCTGAAAGCACCAACTGGAAAGACTTTCTCAGGGTCGAGGGGCTGGGAGAGGCTCCCAGGCTCACAGAGAGTTCCTTGGAGAGACCCACAGGATCCTGGAGAGTACACGGGCCCACACACCCGAGAACCAGCACCAGAGGGGCCCAATTTGCTTGTGGGAAGCCGCAGGGAGGACAGAAATCTGAAAGAGAGAGGAGCGGAGCAAACCGCCATTTTCCCCCCTCTCTGACCCCACCCCCACGTACAGCGTCACAAACCAGCGACTGGGTCGCCCCACTCTGGCGAACACCTAAGGATCCGCCCCTTATACATAATAGGTATGAACAGACCAAACATTATGACTCAAGAACAGCTTAAAGCCCCAGAGCCTATAATTCTAAGTGACCAAGAAATAGCCAACCTTTCAGATGCACAGTTCAAAATATTGGTGATCAGAATGCTCACAGAACTGGTTGATTTTAGCCACACATTAGAGGAACATATGGAGGCTAAACTAATTGAAATTAAGGGAAATGCACAGGAAACCAATAGTGATGGAAAGGAAACTGGGACTCAAATCAAGGGAGTGGACCAGAAGGAAGAAAGAAACAACCAAACAGAAAAGGAGGAAGAAACAAGAATTTAAAAAAATGAGGAGAGGCTCAGGAATCTCCAGGACATCTTTAAACGTTCCAACATCCGAATTATAGGGGTATCAAAAGGGGAACAGGAACAGCCACAAGTGGAAAATTTATTTGAACAAATAATAAAGGAGAACTTCCCCAGACTGGCAAAGGAAATAGACTTCCAGGAAATCCAGGAAGCTCAGAGAGTCCCAAAGAAGTTGGACCCAAGAAGGAACACACCAAGGCACATCATAATTACATTACCCAAAATTAAAAATAAGGAGACAATCCTAGAAGCAGCAAGAGATAAGGGGACAGTCACCTACAAGGAGTGCCCATCAGACTGTCAGCGGATTTCTCAAAAGAGACCTTACAGGCAAGAAGGGGCTGGAAAGAAGTATTCCAAGTCATGAAATCCAAAGACCTACAGCCAAGATTGCTCTATCCAGCAAAGCTCTCATTTAGAAAGGAAGGGCAGATAAAGTGCTTCTCAGATAAGGTCAAATTCAAGGATTCATCACCACCAAGGCCTTATTGTATGAAATGTTAAAGGGACTTATCTAAGAAAAAGAAGATAAAAAATATGAACAGTGAAAGGACAGCAAACTCACAGTTATTAACAACCACACCTAAAACAGAAGCAAACCAAGAGGACAGCTAGATCAGGAGCAGAACCATAGAAATGAAGAACACATGGAGGGTTAGCAACAGGGGAGTGGGAGGAGGAGAAGAGGGGAGAAGGTACAGAAAATAGCATAGACAGTAGGTAGAAAATAGGGGTGAGGGCAAGAATAGTAGGGGAAATATAGAATCTAAAGAACTTGAGACACGTGGTCATAAACTAAAGGGGGGAAATGGTGGGGGAGGGGGTGTGCAAGGTGGAGGGAAATGAAGGGGGGAATAGAACAGCTGTAATGGTATAATCAATAAAATATATTTTAAAAATTAAAAAATAAAAAATAAAAATAACATTTTTCTTAGATTGATATTTGTGACAATCATGTGAAGATGCAATATCTATATTAACTAAGATAATTGTACAAAATGAAAGCATCTCTGGGGAGAAACTCACTCTTCCTTGTTCAGAGGTATTTAGAGTGAGGCTTATTCATGGCCCTTAACTTGTTGTTTGCCTAAAATCAGACTGTTTTAATTGTACCTAGCTACAGATCCTTAGTAAGGTTTTTTTGAAACAACTGAATATTAAATTAAAAAGTACAAAGTCATTTTTAACTTTTTAATTATTTCAAAAAGAAAAACAAGAAGCAAAACAGAGCCAAAAACACCCCAAGTGTAAAAGTAAAATTGTGTCCAGAGTTAAAATATTTTTTAAATATTTTATTTATTTATCTTTAGAGGGGAAGGGAAGGAGAGAGGGAGAGAAATATCAATGTATGGTTGCCTCTGCCGAGGACACACAATGTATCGTGTGTCCCCTGCCGGGAACTGGCCTGCAACCCAGGCATGTGCCCTGACTGGGAATTGAACCGCGATCCTCTGGTTCGCAGGCCCGTGCTCAATCCATTGAGCTACACCAGCCAGGGCTAGAGTTAAAATATTTATATCATTATCTCAAAACCCACTCTTTCAATTTTTTTCAGCAGTACTACAATTGACATGAAAGAAAATTGTGCTTCCTGAATATACATGGGAAATTGCTACAGACTAGGACAGCAGTCAAATCCACTTTGTACTTTATTGTTTGAAATATTCAATGGATTATGTGTGGGTTTTATTTTTAAAGCATATCAAATAAAGTACAAGTAATTTAAAAATTGAAAATGATATTTAAACTTACAGAAAGATACAGACAAAAGCTCTAGACATATCATAATCTATTCATTTGTACATATATTATGCACATATGTTTATATGCATAATCCATATAATGTATAATACAAGTGGCATATGCAATAGCTATGAGTTAGAACACTTAAACTGCTATAGTTCAAATCTAGGTTCTGACATTTACTAGTTGGAAAATTTCAGGAACATCACTTCATTTTCCTAAACCCAACTTCCTAATGTTTAAAATGAGATGATGGAAATAAAGTGGCCTCAACACAGTGTATAACACGTAATAAGCAGGAAATGAACTAATAGTGTCATGATTGCAGATGATACAATAGATGGCAAAGAGATGTACCCAGCTAAATTAATCTATTAATAGCTCAAGAGTACCCCTTAAAAATAAGTCTGGCCCTGGCTGTGTGGCTAAGTATATTGAGCACCAGCCTGTGAACCAAAAGGTTGCAGTTTGATTCCCAGTCTGGGCACATGCCTGGGTTGAGGATCAGGTACCCAGTAGGGTGTGCTCAAGAGGAATCACACAGTGATGTTTCTCTCCCTCTTTTTCTCCCTCCCTCCCCTCTCTCTAAAAATAAATAAACAAAATCTTAAAAAAATAAAAATATCTTTAAAATAAGTCTGGAATTAAATCTAGTTTATTGATCTCCATCTTAATTTATACTTCTTCCCAAATTCCTTTCAGTGAAGTTTGGCTGAGAAGTTTCATGGCAATGATGCTACTGCATTGGGAAATAAGAAGGTAAGAAAAATATCATAGTCAACGAATCCATAGATTATTCCCTAGCTAAATTTTCCTGATCTCTCTCTTTTGCTCTTGTCCCATTCCAGAAAAAAGTAAAACAAAACAAACTGCCCTATCCTCCAGTCAATTACCCTTTAAAACCTCATAAAACATTTATAAACCTGAGGAGTTAGAAATGGTTGCATGGATTTTAACTTTGAATTTTATCTTCTTTTGAGGAGGGGATAAGGAGTTGCAGGTTTTAGACTGCATGACTCACAACACTTCAGAATCCACTGCCATCATAAATTCATCCAACAAACCAGAAAATCAAACATAAATGAAATAAGTCTCAGATCGATTACAAATCTAAATCTTTAAATAAAGAAAATTAACTTGAGCCAGGTTTTACCACTACCAAACAGTTCAATAAATCAGCAATGTAGTCACCTGTGTTTATAAACTTATACCTTTTTTTTTATCAGGCTCTGGAATTCCTGATAATTCATAATTTCTATGTAAGCTGTGCTCTGGGAAATGCCACTTGATAATGAATGTTAATTCATATATGCAGGTATTACTTTAACAATTTAGAACCAGTATGTATTTTCATACTGAGCATGAAAAAACTCTATAACACTGTCTAGGAACTTTGTTACTCATCTGAAGGGCCTCTCTCTGTTCTCTAATAGCTGCCTTCTAGACGCTTTAGTCTAAAACCTCTGTTGTGTAGTAGAGATAGCAAATACATGGCATTTGTCATTCTGTTACTCAGCTCTGTTCCCATGTCAGATATAATTAATTGATCATCACACTCTTCTTAAGCTGGGATTCAACCATAGAATCTTACTTGACCTACCTCCTGAGATGCCCAGTACCACTAACTAATCGATGAATACTAACATGCGAAAACTATTTGCTTTACTTTTCTTAAAGAAAGCTCTTTTCCTTATTTTTGCAAACCAAATCTAGTTGGCCATTGGCAGGCTTTTCAGCTGCCTATGCAGAAAGGAATTCATTTTCATTCTGTCTTTCTGATTGTATCACATGAACTTACTATCTTTACATATTTAGCTTATTGTATTAAGTAACATTTTACTAGTAACTGCTAGTTATTCAGTAAATGCAAGTTAAAACTACAAAAAATACCACCTCACACTCATTAGAATGGCTATTATCAATAAGACAGGTAATAATGAGTGTTGGAGAGGTTGTGGAGAGAAGGAACCCTCATTCACTGCTGGTGGGAATGTAACCTGATAACACCCACTATGAAAAACAGTATGGAGGTTCCTCAAAAAATTAAGAATAGAATCACCATATGACCCAGCAACCCCTCTTCTGGGTCTCTACCTGAAAATTTTCAAACATTTATTTGCAGTGATATCTGTACCATTGTGTTCATTGCAGCATTATGCACTGTGGCTAAGACATGAGGACAACCAAAGTGTCCTTCAGTAGAGGACTGAATAAAGAAGATGTGGCATATACAGTGGAATACTACTCAGCCATAGAAAAGATGAAATGCTGCCAGTTGTGACAACATGGATGGACCTTGAGAATATTTTGGTGAGAGAAATAAATCAGAAAAAAATGAAGAACCATATGATTTCATTCAAATGAAAGCAACAAATAAACAAAAACTCAAAACCACAGAAAGCAGTATGGTGATTATCAGAGGGAAGGGAGATGAGGGCTTAGTAAAGATTAAAGAAGCTGAAATATATGGTGACAGAAGATTTGACTTTTGGTGGTGGGCACACAATGCAATATGTAGATGATATATTATAGAATTGTACACTTGAAACATACAATTTTATTAACCAAAGTCACTCCAACAAATTTAATGAAAAAATTTTTAAAAATAATTGCCTCAGTGTTCTGATTTCCTTTCCTTACTTGAAAGGCTTCAATGCCCCTTCACTCTACAAAGTGCACATAAAACTTTAATTGGATCTCAAGGCCTTTCATAACTTGGCTCCATTTCAAATTACTCCTCCACAAAAAACCCTCTAGTCAAATAAAGCATACTATTCACATTCCTGCAAACATCAAAATTTTGCCATGTTTCAGTTTTTTGATACACTATGCCTCACACCCAAAATCTTCCAAATCACCACTTACTTAAAATCCTGTCTCCTTCAAATACATATTAATCTCAGTTTCTTTTGTGTTTTTCTCACTCTTTTCACAAGTACCTTCCATATGTTGTACTTATTTGCTGACATATGTTGTTTCTCTACTAGTCTGAAAGGTAACGGAAATTACGAAGCATGAATAAATTTATCTTTGCACCCTTCCTTGTTCCTAGAATGGGTTATAGAACACAGTAGATATTCTCATAAATGGAAGTCAGGTGCAAATTAATGCTACACAGTGACTCAGTGGATAACAACAAAACGTACTCCACAATTCCCCTGGTGTAGTACAGAAATGTATAGGAGTATCTTTGGTTATCAGAACAACTGAAGAGCACTACTGATATTTATTGGGAAGGAGTCAGGAACACTAAACATTCTGCATTGCTAGGGACAGTCCCTCACAAGGAATAACTATACCCCTATCTAAACCCATCTCTCTCCCAAAATATCAATAGTATCCTTCTTGAGAAACATTGGCTATGTTTTGGGGAATTTAGATGGTAATTTTGTCCTAAAAAGTAAAGTCCCATAGGAAAAAAAGTTTAACACCCATAGTAAAGTCCAATATATATGTGTAACATTATTGGTAGCACTAGGAGCTATCCAACCTAAAATAAACTGAATTTATGAGCCTATCTGAACTAGAAGAGATGCTACACATTTGCCTCCAGTGTGTATTACTGTATTGATGATCCAATCAGCATACATGGACTCAGCATCTACTATATTGTGTTAAGTACTGTATTAACTGCTGAGGAGTCATGCAGGGACCAGCAAAAATTTATCCCCAAGGGATAAAGAACTATTTCAATAAAGCTAGCCTGTACACTGAACATCTAACAATAAGAACAATGCACCAGCAGATATCAAGTCCTAGATCAAATTAAATATTTGTAAACAGTAGATCTGTCTAATGTTGTATATTATTGAGATACTTGTACCATAAACTTAGGGAGATTCTTATGACCTCATTGAAGGTCAGGAAATATATATTTTCATACATATCTTGCTGGTTTTTTTCCAGAAAAAATTCTCCAACTGTTTTTGAAAAACACCAGACAAGAACCAGTCATCATACAGGTAGCAATGTCCAACCTTATGAAGGTGAATTACAATGGTTCTTTTAGAATGTTAGAGTAATTAAATAACACTTTGTGTCTCAAACCAGGTGAGTTTCGCTACTCTCAAGCTGGCAGTATGAAATTGACACTACACATTAGCTCCGCTATGAATGACTTACACCAACAGTTTCTATTTCAGCTGTCACTGTAGAATCTAGAAGTTCTGCGAGAAAATTGCCCACTATATTTGCCCGAAGTACAGTAGAAAGAATTGGTATGTCTATCAAGATACTCTCGATACAGTCTGACAGGCTCTCAATGTAGTCTCACTGGCCCACAAAGCACCATGCCTAGAAAGGAAATTCATTATCCAGGCTTCAATGTCACAAATGCTAATGATTTACTCACAATTTCTCTTCTGTGAGGTTTATATATCCCCATACAGGAGATGCGTTCATAGATTTTCACAGTCAAAATTCATTCCAACGTTAACATTTTATATACTTAAAAATATGCCTCTAAACACATTCAAGAAAAAAAAATAGAAAAACAACTCTTTTAAAAGTAGCCTGAATTCAGACATAATACCAAAAGCCCTTAATTTCTAACAAATAAGCATATTTTATTTACTCTTGACTCTAATATGTAGGTATAGATAACACTCTAATCCCATTTTAGCCTACAGTTTCTATTAATTTACTAATCAAGAAACCAAGTAACAATTTGACCATTTTTCTTTGTTTCAATTTTTTCACTTTTCCATTAATACTTACATAAAAGTGATAAGCAAATAAGAAATAAAGTAAACAATGTTATAGATTATTCTGAACTATCTTTACCACTGCAAAAGCTCAGCAGAATTACAAGGTCACAGTTTATGGTTTTGGATTTGTGCAAAGATGACTTCATTTAAGCAGCAAATGGAGACTAAAATTCAGCAGCACTCTGCCTTTAAAGCTATGGTGTCTGATGCGAAGCTGAATATTTCCTTCACCTAAAGGCACAGTCAGTTTTCTAAGCTGTGCTCTGAAGGGGTTATAGCTGCTAAGAGGAAGAGCTCTTGTTTCTAATTTGCTGCCCGGAGCAGGTAACTTATAATTCACACAGAGCTTCCCTATAATCTAGCAGTGCTCTACAGAGAGTAGCCTTTGTCCAATATTGAGCTGTTGATATTGTAAATAACACACATCATATATATTCTTTAGCTGTAAGCTGATCATTTAATTTTCATCTCTTCATGTTTTATCTACCCAGCTCATATGTATTGTGACTGGGGTTGTGATTCATGTATTTCATGGTATTCCCACAAAGCACCAAGCGTTGTACACTATGAGTACCTAATAAATATCTGTTTATTGATTGAAAACACTTAATTTAAATGTATGCCACAGACCAGAATAGGGGCATAGGAAGGGGGAACTCAACTATCACATCATGAGTAACTACAAATCTATCAAAAGTTTTACTTTAAATTTCTTGAGTTTTTAATGTGGATTTAACTTTTGCAAGATAATGCTAGATACATTTCCTTCAAATCTCATCTATTTAGGAAGGTCTATTAGGAATCAAGCACTGCAAAAGGCTTCCATTTCTCTGAATGGGGTAAATTGTGTGCTCAATAATTCACTTATGCTAGCAGTATGTAGATAATTCTATTTCAACAGTAAATCTTAACAAAGAACACTGCAAAGTAAAAGTATGCATGATTCTTAAAGCAAAATGTTTAAATTAGAAAGGAAAACATGGAAAAACATAGTTCTCTTTCAAGATGGTAATGTAGGAGGAACCTGAACCCACCCCTTACCATGGACCCACTAAATCTATAGTAGATACATGAAACAATTTTCTCTTTAAAAAAAGAACTTGCTAGGCAAGTCCTACACACTGGACAAATGAGAAAATCCACATCAAAGCAGGTATGAGAGGCTGAGACACAATCTTGATATAAATCCCAACCCCAGTGTGACAATCCAGAATCTGGAGGGAACTAACAACTCCAAGCTTCTCCCCAAAGAGTGAAAGGTTTAAATCCCACATCAGCACTCAACTTTTAGACTTACAATTGACAGTTGAGCCCCCAAAACATCTAGCTTTTTTTTAGTTGGCCTTTCTTTTTGTATTGGAATTCTTTTTTATTGTTGTTCAAGTACAATTTTCTGCATTTCCCTCCCACCACTCCCCTTCCCCGACCTCAGCCATCCCCACCTCCATCCCCTGATTCCACTCCCTCTTGGTTTTGTCCATGTGTCCTTTATAGTTGTTCCTGAAAACCCTTCTTCCCTCCCTGCCATTATCTCCTCCCACCTCCCCTCTGGTTACTGTCAGATTGTTCTTAAAACATCTAGCTTTGAAAGTCAATGGAGCTTGCATCCAGGAGATCCACAATGCCATAGCAAACTAAGAAACAATCTTAAAGGGCTAGCAGGGACTCATCCACCTCAAGGCCTAGAACAGAGGCATCCAACTTAAAAGTGACCAGAATATCTATGAAAGAGGGTTGTTTGTATATCTTAAAGCATTGGTCTTAAGGGTAGGCATTTAATTCAATATTCATCTACAAAGATGCAGGCTGGTGAGTGGTATTTCTGTGCTCTCCCTCTGCCTCAATCTAAGTCACTGGTATCACCCAGAAAGGATCTTGTACACTTATCTAGCACTTCATTATTTTTGGCTGCCACCTAGGGGAAATGGGTTTCACATGTTCATGGGTGCCACAAGACTACAAAAAAATGGAGAAAGTATTTTTAACTGGCAATTGCCCCATGACACAATAGAGAGGTGACAGACTTAGACACTCAGTCTTTCTGTGAAAAAGGCTTATTACCTTATCTTAATACAGGCTTCTGATTAAACACACATTTATGGGCACACTAATCCATTCTGGGGTTCTTGGAAGGTGGATGCTATCTTTGCATTCTCCCCCAGCCACACACCAGATCATTAATATCTCCTGGAGGGGTGCTTATATACATGTCTGGTGCTCTGTTTTTTATGTCTGGTTCTCCCAGCTTTTGTGGTTGTCACTCAGGGGATGACCATTGACCACCCAGCTCTGGTGACCAGCAGGATTTGTGTTCATGAGTTCTGTAGAACTGTTAAAAAAGGACAAACAGTTCTTAACTGGCTACATATCACAGCACAGCACAACACAGAGACAGCAGACTTAAACATATTCCTAGACATTCCGTGAAAGTGGCCTATTTGCTTATATTTATAGCTTTGGCCTGAGAACAGGCTTCTAATTAAACACACAAGACTCGTCAAAGACTCTTAGGATACCAGGGAAGCTGGTAGATAAAATCTTTGTGTTCCCCCTCTGACTCACCCCAGGTTTTGACATCTCTGAGAAAGGACCTTGTATACATGTCTGGTACTCCAGCTTTTCTGTCTGCCACCCAGAGAACACATACATTGATAACCTATCTTAGGTAAATAGCAAGGCTTATATTCACAAGTTTAACAGGACCATAGTGAAAAAACAGTTCCTAACTAGCTGTTACACCAAGACTCAGCTCAGAGGGAGCAGACAAAAGATGCTCATCTCCTAGTGTTCCTTTGAAAGAGGTATACTTGCGTATTTTAAAATAAGTTACTTGAGGGTCTGGTTTTCAATCAGCCTCAGTCTAGCTGCTAGCAGATATTCACTTTGTAGACACTAACAGGTGTTAGCACATCCTCGAATAATAGAAATTAAAAAAATAGAACTAGTTCTTGAACAATCACAAAGAATTGAGAAACAACCAAAAACAAGGGCAGAATTGATAGATAAGGTTAATTTCCTACACCAATAGGAACCAACAAAGAGAGTCAAAGAAAGTAAAGGAACATATTCCAAAAGATAAAAAAGCAAGATTGAATGTCAAAAAAACTCCTTAATAAAATGGAAATAAGTCATTTACCTGATAAAAATATCAAAATAACACTGCTCATGAAGATACTCTTTGAGCTCAGGGGGACAATAAATGAACAAATAGAGAATATTGACAAAGACATAGAAAATCTAAGAAAATAATGCCCTAGCTAGTATGGCTCAGTGGATTGAGCAACAGCCTGGGAACCAAAGGGTTGCCAATTTGATTCCCAGTGAGGGCACATGCTTGGGTTGTGAGTCAGGTCCCCCAGCAGGGGGCACTTGAGAGGCAACCACACATCGATGCTTCTCTCCCTCTCTCCCTCCTTTCCTCCCCTCTCTCTAAAAATAAATAAATATAATCTTAAAAAATAAAATGTAAGAAAATATCAAATAGAAGTCACAGAGGTAAGGGCAAAAATAAATGAAATAAAAATACAAATAGAAAGGTTCAAGAGCAGATTAGATGAAGCAAAAAAATTTAAAAATCAATGAATTCGAAGACAGGACATTGGAACCCACTCAATCATAGAAGCATAAAGCTAAAAAAGAGGGACTTGTGAGATAACATCAGCCAGGTCAACCTATTCATTATAGGGGCCTCAAAAGGAGAAATGTATGATGCCAGGTGAGCACTAGAAATATCAGGAAGAACACATTTTAAAGCATATCATTGTTTAACCACTATGCTGTATACCTGATACCACTACAAAATCATATTGAATGCAAACTATAAATGAAAAAAATTAAAAAATGACTTTGTAGTGTGCACAGCTAAAGAAAACATCAGAAAAAATGAAAAGTGAACCAAACATATAGGAAAATATATTTGCTAATGATACCTTACACAAGGGGTTGATCTCTAAAATATATAAGGAACTTACATGACTCCACTCCAGGAAGACAAAGAACCCAGTTTAGAAATGGGCAAAGGACCTGAATAGACACTACAGTACATTTACACAATGGAATACTATGCAGCAAAAGAAGAAGGAACTTCTACCCTTCAGAAAAGCACAGATGGAACTAGAGAGCATTATGCTAAGTGAAATAAGCCAGGTGGTGCAAGACAAATACCATATGGTCTCACCCATAAGTGGAAACTAATGGACAAAATAAACAATGAGCAAAATAGAACCAGAGACATGGAAATAAGGAACAAACTGACAGTGACCAGAGGGGTGTAGGAGAGGGATAACAGGGGAGTGTAGGGGAAGGGTCTAGTGAAGGAATATATATAAAGGAGCCATCGTAATGGACAACAGGGCAACATGGGGACTGACTGAGGGAATTGGGAGTGGGAAGGGCACAAGAGAGTGATGAGGAATAATTGGGACAACTGTAATTGAACAACAATTTTAAAATGTCCAGTTCTTTCATCTGGTCCCAGAACTGAATCTGTATCTGTAGTTTCCAAATAAGACCTTTCTTTTCCCTATCCCATATTATTACTATGATTTGCCATTTTTCCCACTCCTAAGTTTTTCAGATTCTGTAACAACTAAGAAATGCAGACATACAAATTAACACTTGCCAACTCCTATGTGTGATATTTTTCACAGTTTGCAAACAAAATTCCATTTGTTGACAAGTTTGTTTAATGACTGTTTTAGAGTATTTTGAGTTCTTGGTGATAGAAAAGGCATAATGCTGCATGATGTCATTTTAACACAGCTGGCAGATATTTCCTTTTTTCCCCTTCTTTCTTACATTTGTATAAAATTGCCAAGATATCATGTTTAGTTCCACTTATATTCAATATGTGTTACATTAGAATACAAATAAAATTTATTTGAAAAAGTAGTGTATTTTACTTTTGTCTATACAGTCTCATTTAAACAGCAGAATGGAAAAAATAGCAAATCTGAGTTTTGATCTCTACCTCTGTGGTTTTCCCATGACAACCCAGTTAATATTCTTAGTCTCAGTTTCCTCTCTACTAAGCAAGACTGATCACTAAGCAGGGGAAATGACTTGGGAAGAAAAAGTGAAATGACTATAGGTACACTATGAACAAGTTAGTACCAAATCTTTATGATTTAAACTGACTTATGGTACAAAAAGTATATATATCATGTATTTAGTGCATAGCTATAATAATTGCTTAGTTAATGGAATAAATCAGATGCAAAGGTCAGAATTGTGAGTGCATTTTCTCCTTCCAAAATTAAATCCCCATTGGTGGTAGGTAGATAGATAAATAGACAGGCAGATAGACAGATATAGACAGGTGACAGAGATATATAGATTCAGATAAAGATACAGATATCATGTTCTATAAGTGGTGTCTCATTTCATCTTTACAAAAACTCTAAGAGAACAGTATTAGCCCGATTTTATAAGTGGTGAAATAAAGTCAGTAGAATAAGTGACTAGTCCAAGACAACATAATTTCTATGTGACATGATCAGAAGCTTTTTCAATGAGGCCATATTACCTCAAAAACTTATAATAATTATTTTCAAATTCTTATAAATATAAGATTTTTAAATAAGCATGGCAAAAAAAATTATTAAAAACTAAAATGATCTTAGCCCCCAAATGGCTACAGATGAATCATAGCTATGCCTACTTGCTCCTGCTTCCAAACTGCATTTACAGGTGAACTTCTGAACAATCAACGTGCACTATCGACTGAAACCTAGCTGATATGCAACATTGTGACCCAGATATACAGAAGATGCTACTTAGAGGGGTTCAGACCTGGAGGGGGAAGACCCCCCACAGAGCTGCAACAGCATCTGGGAGAGCAGACAGATTTGTAGCTGCAGAGCTCTTTCCCCCAAGGAATAAGGAGACCCTCAACCCACAGAACACAGAAGGGAAGAAGAGACTATGTATTGTCCATGGGTGGGAATCAGTGGGGACCCACCAAGCCTACCAGATGCAGAGTACGCCCTTGAATGGCAAAGCACTCCTACTGTTGCAGCTCCAGCCTGAAGAACTCACAGTGCAGCTGTGACTGCTGGAAAGGCCAGCCAGCTCACACACTCAGGTCCCATGGAGCAGTCTGCTGGCTGCAGCCCACCATGACTTTATGGGGCATATTTTTCTGGGGAGGCTCTGGGCACAGACCCAGACAGTGAGTTAATTGAGTGGCTTGAGGAAAGGGCCGGTCTCCCTCATCCCTAGCACACAGGCAGTGCTCTGCCCTCTCTACCTGTGGGGTCACTCCTCATAAGGGTTTAATCTCCAAAATATACAAAGAATTTATAAAAGTCAACACCAGAAAGACAAACAATGCAATTAAAAAATGGACAAAGAACCTGAACACACATTTCTCTGAAGAAGACACACAGATGGCCCATAGACATATGAAAAGATACTCAATGTTACTAATCATCAAAGAGATGCAAATTAAAGGCATAATGAGATATCACCTCACACCTGTCAGGATGGCTACCGTCAATAAATCAACAAACAACAGGTACAGGAGAAGTTATAGAGAAGGGAGAACCCTAGTGCACTATTGGTGGGAATGCAGACTGGTGCAGCCACTGTGGAAAATAATATGGAATTTCCTCAGAAAACTAAAGATGGAACTGCCTTTTGACCTAGCAATTCCATTGCTGGGATTATACCCTAAGAATCCTGAAACACCAATTCAAAAGAACCTATGCACTGCCATGTTCACAGAAGCACAATTTACAATAGCCAAGTGCTGGAAGCAACCTAAGTGCCTATCAATAAATGAGTGGATCAAAAACCTGTGGTACATTTACACAGCAGAATACTACATAGCAGAAAGGAAGAAGGAACTCCTACACTCTGCGACAGCATGAATGGAACTGGAGAGCTTTATGCTAAGCGAAATAAGCCAGGAGGTGAAAGACAAATACCATGTGATCCCACCTATAAGTACAACCTAATCAACAAAACAAATAAGCAAAAATATAACCAGAGTCACTGAAATAAAGAACAAACTGACAGTAACCAGAGGGGAGGAGGAAGAGGGAGATAATGGGAGAAAACAGGGCAAGGCCCATCAAGGAACATGTATAAAGGACACATGGACAAAGCCAAAGAGGGTGGGTTCAAAGGTGGGGATAGGTGAGGTAGGGGTCCATGGTGGGGTGAAAATGGAGTCAACTGTAGTTGAACAACAATAAAAAAGGAAAAGAAATAAGAAACAGGATGAGTCAGTCCCCTTTGGAGTTCAAACTTGTTCATAATTCATTAACTGTGTATCGCCTTACATTCCAAAAGGAAAGCCTAGAGCCAACTATTGTCTATATCACATTTCTTAGATTTTTCTAGATAGTCCCTTGACAGTGTATGTAAATATTTATGCCATCAATCATACTGTATTGCTTTCTCACCTGAATCAACCTTGGGTAATTCTTCACACTTATTCAAACCTTTCAGTACCTCCTAGAAAAACAGTGCTATGATTCCTCAGTTGTAATCATTTGACTATTTTTGTTGCCTATAAAAGTAGCATTTTCAATTAAAATAACTTTAAGAAATCAATTTTTCTGCCCCTGAAATACTGCATTTTTCACTGTTGCTACTTCCTCTAGCACCAAACTTTTTCTTCAACCTTCCTCCTTTACTAGAAACTTTCCTGGTACTTAAACATTGCCTGTAGCCTTGCAAGTGGAAGACAAGAAGGGTAAAATCCATAAAAATCTTTACCCTATAGTATTTAAAAATGCTTAATGCTGCCTCCTGCCCATTATGCTATCTTCACTTATTTTTCAATTCTCACAGAAGTAGACCTAAACCAGAAACAGATTTATTCAAGTATATACATACAATAAATTTATATACCAACAAGTTCCTGAAGTAGACAGTTCTACTGACACTATTACATGCAAAATACATTACATGTACATATATGTAGTAGGCTGAATAATTGCTTCCCCAAATATACACATCCTAATTCCTGAAACCTGTAAACAAATGGCTTAAGGGCCTTTGCAAACATGATTAAGTATTATGAGTTGAGATGGGGAGATTCTAGATTATCTGGTCAGGACTCAAAGGTCACCACAAGTGTCTTTCTTTATCAGTTGGGGAAGAAGGAATATTAATGACATAAGAGTAACAGGAGATGTAACAATGAAAGCAAAAGGTTGAAGTTATTTTGGCCAAGAAACTGAGGAGGCTTCCAGAAGCTCCTTGTAAAGAATATAGGGAAACAGATTCTTCCCTAGAGCCTCCAGAAATAGCCAGCCCTGTGAACACCTTGACTTTAGCTCAGTGAACCTGAATTTGGACTACTGACCTTCAGAACTGCAAAACAATAAACTTGTTGTTTAAGTTTATGAAGTTTGTGGTAATTTATTACAGTGGCCATAGGAAACAAGTGCAATATACTTTTAAGAACTATAATTATGAGAAGTAGTCATTATGTGAGAAGTATAGAGAAATGCAAAGTCATGATTCAAAAAAGGGATGTCAGTCAGAGAGCAAAATAAGAAGCCCTGGGTCTTCCTTCTCCCCATGATTCAACAACAATTCACAGACAGATTCCCTTTGTGAGAAACCCATTAACTAAACAAATCTTCTGCACTACATGCAAAAGGAGCCACACCTAAGCCAGGAGGGAAATTCCAGATACCCTTGCCATAATCCTTACCATTAGCATAATCCCATATGATTGAAATAAAATCACCTGGCTTCCAGATTTCCTCTGGGTAAGGAAAGAGCTGCACCAAATATCCAATGGCCCAACTTTTATAGAGGCTATCCCGTGTCAGAGCACTGAAGGGCATGGCATTGTCTAGTCACCCTAAGCTACTGAGAACTGAGACAGAAGTCTGAGTTGGCAGTCACCATAATCACTCCTAGATCAGCAAAGAGCAACAACTGAAAACCCTCAGCTCTCAGCTTCTCTTCAGAGAAGAAAAGAGGTAAACCATACATCTAATGCCCCAACTACTCTGGAAGCTACCAAGGAGACTAACAGTCCACATAGCTAGCTTCTATCTTCCCAGTGGGTAAGGAAATAGGTGTGCCAAGTGCCAAAAATCACAACTTTCACAGAGATTCATTCTGGATAGCCTGGTTTGGAGCGCTGATAGGAACTGGCATATTCTAGCCACCCAGGCCACTGGAAAACTAAGATGGCAGTTCAGAATGTCATTGTCCACAGGCATACTCCTGGCTCAGCAGAATGATCAGATAAACTACCTCAAGTCTCAACTTCTATCAAGGGAGAGAAAGAGGTGCACTACACATCCAATGATCCAATTAATCTGGAGGCTTCCTAAGGAATTTACTTCTTCCTCAATCTTGCTTCTTTGAGATTGCTTATGAGACTTGGCATATTCTAGACACCTGGGAGTTGCTAAAAAAATGAAAGCAGGTTGGACTAGCATAAGGGTTTGGGAGCTCCCAAAAAACTCTAGCTAGGCAGATTGCTGAGGAGTTTCTCTGTTACAAAGCCAGTGTGTGGAGACTATGCCTATTGGATAATTTGTCTAATGTGCAGCCACCAACACAGAGTTAATAAAAATGACAAAAAAACATAGAAATGTTTTCCAAACAATATAATAATCCAAAACCTCATTGGATTCATCCAAAACCTGAACCCAGTGAAACAGATATAAAAGACCCTGATTGAATACACAAATAATACAAAAAGATGCTTACCAAGTTCAGGAGAACAATGAATAAACAAATTGAGAATGAAGCACATACCATGTTCATGGACTGGAAGAATTAATATAACTAAAATGGCCATACTACCCAAAGTAATTTATAGATTCAATGCAATCCCTATTAAAACACCAATGACATATTTCACAGATATAAAACCAACATTTGAAAAATTTATATGGAACCATAAATGACCCAAAAGAGACTCAGCAATTTTGAGAAAGAAAAGTAGGGGGATCACAATATCTGATATCAAACTATATTATAAGTCCACTGTAATTAAAACAGTCTGGTACTAGCATACGAACAGAAATACAGATCAATGGAACAGAATAGAGAACCCAGAGTTAAGCTCATGTCTCTACAGTCAATTAATATTCAACAAAGGGGACAGAAACATAAAATGGAGTAATAATAGCCTCTTCAACAAATGGTTTTGGGAGATCTGCACAGTTACATGCCAAAAAAATGAAACTGGACCACCAACTTACACTATACACCAAAATAAACTCAAGATGGATAAAAGACTTAAATATAAGTCGTGACACCATGGAAGTCCTGTAAAAGAACATATGCAGGAAAATCTCAGATATTCCATGCAGCAATATTTTCATGCATATGTTCCTTAGAGCAAGGGATATAAAGGAAAGAATAAACAAATGGGACTACATCAAAATAAAAAGCTTCTGCGTTGCTAAGAAAACCATAATCAAAATGAAAGGGGAACAAAATGTATGGAAAAATATATTTGCTAATGATACCTCAGACAAGGTTTTGATGTCCAAAATATACAAATAACTCACACAACTCCACTCCAAGAAGACGAAAAACCCAATTAAAAATTGGGCAAAGGACCTGAACAGGCACTTCTCCAAGGAGGACAAACAGAGGGTCCAGAGACATATGAGAGGTTGCTCAGCATCACTAGCCATCAGAGAGATGCAAATTAAAACCACAATGAGATACCACTTCACACCACATCAGAATGGCCATCATAAACAAATCAATAAACAAGTACTGGTGATGTTGTGGAGAAAAGGGAACCCTAGTACACTGTTGGTGGGAATGTAGACTGTAGCCACTGTGGAAAACACTATGGAATTTCTTCAGAAAACTAAAAATGGAACTGCCTCTTGACCTGGCAATTCCATTGCAGGCATTATAGCCTAAGAATTCTGAAACACCAAGTCAAAAGAACCTATGCACCTCCATGTTCATAGCAGCACAATTTAGAATACCCAAATGCTGGAAACAGCCTAAGTGCCCACCAATCAATGAGTGGATAAAAAAACTGTGGTACGTTTACACAATATAATACTATGCAGCAGAAAGAAAGAAGGAATCCCTACCCTTCGAGACAGCATAGATGAAACTGGAGAGTATTATGTTAAGTGAAATAATCCAGGTGGTGAAAGACAAATACAATATGATTTCACCTATAAATGGAACCTAATCAACAAAAGAAACAAACTAGCGAAATAGAACCAGAGGCATGGAAATAAGAAACAAACTGACAGTGACCAGAGGGGAGGCATGAGTGGGTTAATGGAAGAAAGAAGAGGAAGGATCAAGTCAAGGAACAAGTATAAAGGATCAATGGACAAAGACAACAGGGAGGGGGGACTGAATGTGGGAGATGAGGGTGAATAGAGCAGTGAAGAGTAATGGGGGGAAATGGGGACAACTCTAATTGAACAACAATTTTTAAAAAATTAAAAATAAAAACAAAAATACATTTTAAAATAAAACAACTAGAAAACTTTAGAGAGTACCAAACATGAGTGCTAAAACTTAAGAATACTATAACTGACCTGATTAATTCACTAGAGGAGTTCACTAGTAAACTAGATCAAGTAGAAGAATCAGCAAACTCAAAAAACAGGTAGTAGAAATCATTCAATCATTATATTAAATTAAAAAAGCTTCTGGACAGCACAGGATAAAATAAAATAAATAAAATAGAAAGGAAACCTACTAAAATATTTATAAATCATATATCTGATAAGTAATTAATATCCAAAGTATATTAATAAAAACCTCAACATGGCTCAGTTGCTTGGGGCATCACCCTGCACACCAAAAGGTTGTAAGTTTGATCCCTGGTTGCAGTGTGTATGGGAGGCAATTGATCAACCTTTCTCTCCCTCCCTCCTTCCCTCTAAAAATCAATAAACATATCCTTGGGTGAGGATAAAAAAAAATTCATGCAACTCAATAGCAAAACTAAAAAATCTAGTTAAAATGCATCAAAACCACAATAAGATATCAAGGAAAAACACAAGAAATAAGTGTTAACAAAGGTGTGGAGAAAAGGGAACCCTTGAGCACTGTAGGTGGAAATGCAAATTAGTGCAGCTATTGTGAAAAACGAAAAGAAAAAATAGAAGTTTCCTCAAAAAGTAAAAATAGAACTGTCATATACTCCAACAATTTCATTTTCTTTTTCAAAGAAAACAAAAGCAGTCATTCAAAAATATGCACACATGTTTTCCCATGGTCATTGCAGCATTATTTACAATGGCATGATATAAAACATGTAAACATACATTGATAGCTGAATGAATAAATGGATAAAGAAAATGTGATAAAAACCACACAAATATACACACACAAAGTATTACTCAGCCATAAAAAAGAATAAAATTTTGCCATTTGTGACAACATGGATAGACATGGAAGGCATTATGCTAAGTGAAATAAGTCAAAGAAAGACAAATGTCATGTAATCACACTTACATGTGGAATATGAAAAACAAATAAACAAGAAGCAAGCTCATAAATACAGAAAACATATTTATGGTTACCAAAGATGGGCTGGAATTGGGCAAAATGAGCAAAGGAAATCAAAAGGTACAGACTTCCAGTTATAAAATAAATGCTATGCTGTAATATACAGCATGCAGTTAATAATATTGTATAGCATATATGGAAGTTGCTGAGAGTAAATGGTAATAGTGCTCATCATAAGTAAAAAATCTGTAATTATTTTGGTAATAGATATTAACTGGACTTATCATGATGATCATTTCACAGTATATACAAATATCAAATAAAAAATCAGTATTTTATTAACTGTTTATTAAATATGGGTTTTATATATTAATTACTTTTATAATAAATTTATAATAAAATTTACAATGTTCAGGTATGAGAGCTATTGGTTAATATGTTCAGATTTTGCAAAAAGTTAATATCAAATAACTTTTGTTTGAACTCTCTTTGGTAATTCTTTCTAAGCCTATTTTTCAATCTTATAATGTACAGTCTAATTACTCTAATGAACATCTGACAACAAAAGCACTCTAGTATTTTCAGGGAATTTTTCTGATAATCAAAGCACCATATAAGGCTGAACATGTCCATGGTATTAGAGAATGAATTACCTGTGTACCTACTTACTTCGAGATAAACCCTGAGGTTGCTTTTATTTAATATTTATTTTATGTTCCTATATATTCTTGTGATATTTGTATTACAGATAAAAAATCCTTAGTCCAAAGTAAAGACTACTAATTACAGCATCTACTTAATTAAGATTTTATGAAAATAAATGCTGTAGCTCATGTTGCCCTAAAAAATATCATAGAGTGGGTAGCTTAAACAACAGAAATTTATTTTCTAACAGATTTGGAACTTAGAAGTCTGAGATGAAGGTGTCAGCATGGTCAGGTACTGTGAGCACTCTGGTCTCTCTTCCTCTTCATATAAATACAATAATCCTATTGAATTATTCCCCCACCCTTATAACCTCACTTAACCTTAATTTTCTCCTAAAGATTGCATCTCCAAATACAGTCTCAATGTGGATTAGGTCTTCAACACATGTATTATAGTGAGACACAATTCTGTCCATAGCAATAAACATCAATCTCTGCTATACCCACAGCTATGTTCCCTGGTGTGTGTTTTTTACCATAATTTAAAAAATGAAGTGTTGTAGGAGGCAAGGAAAAACCTATAAAAGATAATCAATACAATGGAAAGCATCTTCAATTACATGAAAAGAATATGATATACCTCATTTTCATAAAAAGAGACTAACAAAATACAGGGTCCAGCACAAATAACTCCCCTTTTTTATTACAAATTCACTTACTACAAAATCATAAGCATGTGATTCTGTAACATAACAATATCACACTCAAGCATACAATATGATATTTTATGTGAAATATTCAAATTAAAGCTATAAATTATTACACCTATATTATTACCCTACCAACTCACTGAAGCAGTCCTTACTTCTGCCAGACCCTATATACTCAGCATTCTGTAAGATCACTAACACCTCTGAGATATGCTGTCAATGACTACTCTTTTGTATAAGAAATATGTATGTCTATAAAATTAAGATTGTTTCACCAAGGTGGAGCATTCTGTCTATATGAATCCAAACAGCCCAGTAACTAAGTACCCATTATTTCCTTGTGTTTATCAGTAAATAACAGAATTTTCTAGTCTCTGCCTAATGTGTATATTATTTGAATAACAAGTGAAAAATAAAAAGAGAATAAAAAAGTACTGTAGCTTCAGCCCCTTACACAAGAAATAATGCATTTATTCCCTTGAAATTGTTACTGAGCATAAAATACAGAAAGCACTTTTTGAATTTTTAAAGTGCTACAAAAGGTTTTGCATTAAAAACAGTTTTATAACTCCTACTCTTTGTAACAGCATGACTGTAACTGGAGAGCATTATGCTAAATGAAATAAGCCAGGCAGTAAAAGACAAGAATCATATGATCTCACCTGTAAGTGGAACCTAATCAACAAAACAAACAAGCAAGCATAATATAGCCAGAGACATTGAAATAAAGAAAAAACTGACAGTGACCAGGGGGGAGGGCTGTGAAAGATAATAGGGGAAAGAAAGGGAAAGGTCAAGTCAAGGAACATGAATAAAGGACCCATGGACAAAGGCAATGGAGGGGGATTGAATGTGGGAGGTGGAGGGTAGGTAGAGCAGCGGAGAATAATG
This sequence comes from Sturnira hondurensis, assembly GCF_014824575.4. Lineage (NCBI taxonomy): Eukaryota > Metazoa > Chordata > Mammalia > Chiroptera > Phyllostomidae > Sturnira > Sturnira hondurensis. Next base: position 283,205 of record NW_028096861.1, on the reverse strand, counting down.
GGGGGAAATGAGGACAATTCTAATTGAACAACAATTAAAAAAACATGGATTGTAATGTTCAGTTGTCAGTGGTTAGGATGTCTGAGCAAATTCATCTCTTATTCACAACTTTAAGTGGATGCTATGTGAAAAGTGATAAACAGAATCATGCTGAATAATCAAATCAGGACAATAAAAATTTTTTTATAAATGAGGACATACAGAAGATCCAGAGACACATGAAAAGATGCTCAATATCACTAGCTATCAGAGAGATGCAAATTAAAATCACAGTGAGATACCACTTTACACCAGTCAGAATGGCCATCATAAACAAAGCAACAAACAACAAGTGTTGGAGAGGTCGTGGGGAAAAGGGGACTCTAGTTCACTGTTGGTGGGATTGCAGACTGGTACAACCACTATGGAAAACAGTATGGAATTTTCTAAGAAAACTAAAAATGGACGTGCCTTTTGACCCAGCAATTCCACTGTTAGGAGTATATCCTAAGAACCCTGAAGCACCAATCCAAAAGAACCTATGCACCCCGATGTTCATAGCAGCACAATTTACAATAGCCAAGAGTTGGAAGCAACCTAGATGCCCATCGGTCAATGATTGGATCAAAAAACTATGGTACATTTACACAATGGAATTCTATGCTGCAGAAAAGAAGAAGGAGCGCCTACCCTTTGCAACATCATGGATGGAACTGGAAAGCATTATGCTGAGCCAAATAAGCCAGGCAGTGAAAGACAAATACCATATGATATCACTGTTAACAGGAATCTAAACAACAAAACAAACAAGCAAGCAAAATGTAACCAAAGACACTGAAATACAGAACGTGCTGACAGGGTCCAGAGGGGAGAGAATCACAGGGGAAGAGGGGAAGGACTCACATGAACAAGTATAAAGGACACATGGACAATAACTAAGGTGGGGGGCGGAAATGGGAGGGAGGTGGGGAGCACTGGGGGGCGCAGGGCTGGGAATACAAGACAGAAAACTGTACCTGAACAAGAATTAAATAAAAAACAATAATGGCAAAATATATTTAATATACATAGCTTATGTATAATGAATAACAGCAATGTTATAAGAGATAGGATGGAAGAATTAGGGACATTTTTTATTACAAGACACTTGCACTACCAGTGAAGTGGTGTAGTGTTCTTCAAAAGTAGATTTGGATTAATTGTAAAATATATTACAATCTCTGGGACAACTATAAAAAGGTTAAAAATATGTAATTGATATGGTAAGAAAAGAGAAAATAAAATCATATGAATGTTCAATTAAAACCACAGAAGCAAAAAAGAGTGGACAACAAAAAATTGAACAAAGAACAAGGTTAGCAAATAGAATGTCAATGTCAATAGTCCAAATACACTAATTAAAAGAAATGATCACAGCGAATAAAAAAACAAGACCCAACATTGTATTGTCTATTAAAAAAAACACTTTATTTTTTTAAATATTTTATTTATTTATCTTTAGAGAGGAAGGAAGGAGAGAGGGAGAGAAATATCAATGTATGGTTGCCTCCCATGCTTTCCCTGCTGGGAACTGGCCTGCAACCCAGGCATGTTGCCCTGACTGGGAATCGAACCGCGATCTTGTGGTTCACAGGCCCGAGCTCAATCCACTGAGCTACACCAGCCAGGGCAAAAAAAAAAACAAAAACCACAAACCACTTTAAAGATACAGACACATATAAAATAAAAGCAAAGCAATGAATTAACTTCTACTTTATTGACACAAATTTAAAAAATCTGGAGTAGTTATATGAATTTCAGATGGAGCAGAATTCAGAGCAAGGAATTACATAATAATAAAGACCCCAAGTCTTCAAGAGGACAAAAGAGTGTATGTGCCTAACATCGCAACATTAAAATACATGAAGCAAAAACTGCTATGAGTGCAATGTTAAACAGATGAATCCAATAGCATATTTGGAGTTTTCAACGTTTTTCAGAAATAGACAGATCAAGTACCCATAAAGTTAGTACTCAAGGACATAGATGAACTCAAAAGTATCATCAGTCAATAGGATCTAACTGACATCTATGGACTACTTCATCCAACTACAGCGGGATACACATTCTTCTGAAGCTCACATGGAATATTTACCAATATATATAGACCACATTCAAAACTATCAAACACACCTTAACAAACTTAAAATGATAAAAGTCATACAATGAAAACTCTGAGGCAATAACAGAATTAGGTTAGCAAATGACAGTAGTAATCTTATAACTGAGAGATAACTGAGAGACATCTGGAAAATTCAAAAATATATATTTGGAGATTAAATAGCTTTGATAACTGAAAATACAACTTATTGAAATTTGTGAGGTGCAGTGAAAACAGTGGTGCTTAGAGAAAAACTTAGAGCATTGAATACATATATTTTTTCAAAGACCTAAAATTAATAATCTAAATATCCACCTTAGGAAATTAGTAAAAGAAAATAGTAAATCCAAGATAAGCAGAATAAAAAGTTTAATAAAAACTGGAGCTGAAATAATGAAATTGAAAACAAGTATTTTTTTTCTGACTGATTCATGTTGCTTAGCATAATACTCTCAAGGTCCATCCATGTTGTCACAAATGACAGTAGTAATCTTATTAACCAAAGTAACCACAATAAATTTAATAAAAATAATTTTAGAAAAAGAAAACAAGCAATCAATAGAGAAAACAAGAAAAAACAAAAACTGATTCTTTGGAAAGATTCATAAAATTGCTAAGCTAACCAAGAAAAAAGAGAGAGTATTTAAATAAGCCAGGTGGTGAAAGACAAATACCATATGATATCACCTTTAACAGGAACCTAATCAACAGAACAAATGAACAAGCAAAATATAACCAAAGAAATAGAGGGCGGGCTGACAGTGACCAGAGGGGAGAGGGAAGGGAATTTCAGGGGGAAAGGAGAAGGGTTTGCAGGAACAAGTATGGGGGACCCGTGGACGGAAACAAGAGGTGGGGTGGAAATGGGAGGGAGCTGGGGAGGGCTGAGGGTGGGCTGGGATGGGAGTAAAAGGCAGAAAACTACTTGAACAACAATTAAAATTTTAAAAAATGAAAAAAATGAAAGAGGAGATGATATCATTACAGACCCCACTGTCATTCGAAGGACAATAAAGCTATGCCTTCAACAAATTTCATACCCATATATTTGGTAAGTTTGATGAAATGGACCAAATCCTTGAAAGGCACAATCAATCAAAACACACATGGCAAAAATAGACAATCTGAATAGGATCATATTTATTGAATGTATTGAATCAATAATTAATATCCTTCTAAAACAGAAAGCAGCAGGTCAAAATAAGTTCACTGGTGAATTCTGCCAAATATTTAAGAAAAATAATTATACCAAATCTCTATCATCTTTTCCAGAATGTAAAAGTAGAGTGAATACTTAAAACTCATACTACAAGGTCAGTGTTACCTCATAAAAAAGCCTAACAAAGCATCACAAGAAAACTAGAGATCAGTACATCTCACGAACATAGATACAAAGTCTTCAACAAAATGTTAACAGGTTGAATCTACCAATGCACAAAAATACTGTACACAACCACCAAAGGAATTCACCCCAGGTATGCAAGGCTAATACAACATTAAAAAATCAATGAATGTTATCCATCACATCAACAAGCTAAAGAAGAAAACTCACATGATCAAACAAATGATGCAGAAAAAGCATTAGACAAAATATAACACTGATTCATGATAAAAATCTCAGTCAACTGTAGAGAGGAACTTTGTCAACTTGATAAAGAATATCTACAGAGCCAGGGCTGGTGTAGCTCAGTGGATTGAGCGCGGGCCTGTGAACCACACGATCTTGGTTCGATTCCCAGTCAGGGCACATGCCTGAGTTGCAGGCCAGTTCCCAGTTCTCAGCACGGGACACACGAGAGGCAACCATACATTGATATTTCTCTCTCTCTCTCCTTCCCTTCCCCTCTAAGATAAATAAATAAAAATGAAAAAAAAGAATATCTACAGAAAAGAAAACCTACACCTAATAACATACTTAATGGTAAGAAACTCAAAGCTTTTCCTCTAAGACTAGGTAAGAAGGATGTCTCTTCTTACCACTGCTTTTCAATATCATACTGGAAGCCCTAAACAATGCAATAAGAGTAAAAGGAAATTAAAAGCATAAGATTGGGAAAAAGAAATAAAACTGTCTTTGTTCACAGATGACATAATGATACAAGGGTAATATACACAAGTCAATCACTGTCCTATACACCAGAAGTAAACAAGTTTAATTTGAAATTAAAGACAAAATAGCACTTATATTAAGGACTCAGAAAAACAAATAGGCATAAATTGAACAAAACTTGTAAAAGAAAACTCGGGGAACTAATAAGTGATTATCATAAGGTTGAAAGATACAAGTTTGATATACAAAAGTCAAAATCTTTCCAATACAGCAGCAATGAACAAGTGGGATTTAAAATTAAAAAACATAATACCATTTATACTAATACCCACCAAAATAAAATATTTAGGTATAATTCTAAACAATGTAGGTCCAAGATCTAGATGAGGAAAACTATAAAACTTTGATGAACAAAATAAAGAAGTACTAAATATATGATGAGGTATTCCATGTTCAGGGATAAGAAGATTCAATATTGTCAAGATGACAATTATTCTCAAATTGATATATAGATTTGATGCAATTCTAATCAGAATTCCAGCAACTTATTTTGTGGATAACAACAAATTGATTCTAAAGTTTACATGTAAAGCTAGAAGACCCAGAATAGCCAAAGCAATATCAAAGGAGAAGAACAAAGATGGAATACTGATGCTACCTGACTTCAAGTATTACTATAAATCTACAGTAATCAGCCCTGGCTTGTGTAGCTCAGTGGATTGAGTATGGGCCTGTGAACCAAAGGATCATGGTTTGATTCCCAGTCAGGGCACATGCCTGGGTTGCAAGCCAGTTCCCAGCAGGGGACACACAAGAGGCAACCATACATTGATATTTCTCTCTCTCTCTCTCTCTCTCTCATTCCCTTTTTCTCTAAAGATAAAGAAATAAAATATTTAAAAAATTATTTAAAATAAATAAATCTACAGTAATCAAGATAAAGGGGTATTGGTGAAAGGACAACAACAACAAAAAGTAGGACCAATGGAATAGAATAGTGAGCCCATAAATAGACACACAAATATACTTTACTATATTTGTAAATTCAATTTACTAGTCAAAGAAGCAAAAGTAAAATATTGTAGAAAGGTTAGTCTTAAAAACTTTAGGGAATTGTAAATTGAAACAATGACAGCTCTGGCTGGTATGGCTCAGTGGATTGAGCACCAGCCTGCAAATTGAGTTGCTGGTTCAATTCCCAGCTAGGGCACATGCTTGGGTTGCAGGTCAGGTCTCCAGTAGCGGGTGCGTGAGAGGCAACCATACACTGATGTTTGTCCCTCTCTTTCTCCTTCCCTTCTCCTCTGTCTTAAAATAAGTAAATTAAATCTTTTTTTAAATGAAAAAAGAAACAATTACATGCCAGCACACACCTATAAGAATGGTTCAGCTATAATAGAATAATAATAAAAATGATTTAATAAAAAATGATTCAAATTGAAACTCCTGATAACAAGAAATGTTTTTGCAATGTGGAGCAAAAGAACTCTCATCATCTCTGATAGAATAAAAAATGATAGAGCTACTTTAAAACATAGGTTGGCAGTTTCTTACAAAAGCAAACATATTTACCATATGCTCCAGCAATCACATGCCTTGGTATTTACTAAAGGAGCTGAAAACATATGTCTACACAAGCACCTACACTCAGATGTTAGAGCAGCTTTATTTACAATTGCTAATGCTTGGAAGCAACCAAGATGCCATTTGGTTAGGTGCATGGAGAAATAAGCTGGGACATCCAGACAGTAAAATATTACATGGTAAAAAGAAATAAGCTATGAAACTGAAAAGACATGGGACAACCTTAAAAGCATTTAGCTAAGTGAAAGAAGCCAATCTGAAATGACTACATATTGTAAAATACGAACTATGATATTTTGAAAAAAGAGAATCTTTAGAGACAATAAAAAATTAGTGGTTGCCATGCACTATGGTGGAAGGGTGAATAAGCAGAGCACAGGATTTTTAGAGCTGTGAAACTATTTTATATGACAATAAAATGGTAGGTACATATCATATACATTTGCCAAAACTCATAGTATCTATAACACCAAGAGTGAAACCTAATACAAACTATGGACTTTGGGTGTTAATGATGTGCCAGTGTAGGCTGATCAATTGTAAAAAATGCATCACTTTGGTTTGGAATGTTTAAAGTGGTGAAGACTACATAAATAGGGGCAGGGATTACATGGGACTCTCTACATTTTGTGCTTTATTTTACTGTGAACTTAAAACTGCCCTAAAATATAAAGTATATTAGAAAAAAACCTCAAACTTCTGGTTTCTTTTGTCTCAGGGAGAAAACTAAGTTCTGCAAATAAGCATGATTCCTTTTATTAGTGGTTCGCTATTCAATTTATATACCTTATATTAAGACATTTTCTGTCTTCTACACAGATTATTACCAAAAGTAAATGAGGATCTTTAAGTTTTGTTTAAAAGCTCAGCTCATGATTTCTGGGGACATAATGAGGATTGGGGAAAGCACAGAAGCCTCATAATACCAAGATTTGGCTAAACAACTGCAGTCTTAGATAGACCTAAGATCTGTTTTGAAAGAAAACTGTAAAAAAAAAACATAAGGAGGATTTACTGTAAATGATCACTTTTCCAACAGCCTTTTAGGGCAAAAGCAAAAAGCCCAGGAACAGGTAAATTAAATTGATGAACACAATAGGAATACTTGTATAAATTACTTTAAACCACTATCAAAATATTGCAGATAAATAATTGTATAGGTAGTGCTTAACCCCCAGTAACTGAAAACCAATAGAGGAAGTGGCTGCTGTTCATGGTGGGAATCTGTTCCCAGTCTTTATGTTTACAAGTTTCTTCTGCTTTATGCATACTATGCAACTATAACACGACACTATTAAATGAAACAATTGCATTGGTATACCCAGTAATGGCATCTAGAACTCTGAAAACTAAGGCAGTTTCTCAAGTGCCCAATCTACAATCTGAAAGTAAATAACTTACTTTGATAATTCTGCCTCAGCCTGTCTGCAAATAGCAGTTGTAGTCATCCCAATCTGGTGTTAATTATCACAGTCAAATCCTCATCTCCAGAGTCTGAACAAGGATACAGACTAGGAAAGGTGGCACCTTTTCTAGCATTTCTTTTTCAGAAGTGTCATCCTGGTACTCTATGCTAGCCTTAGTTGTGAGATAAAGACACCATAGCTAGTCGTCAGTGAAATGTAGTTTAAGAGGCATTTGAAATAGTCTTACACACAAGTATTTTTGCTCTTATGAATTATACTTTATAAATGGTGATTTATACCCAATTTTTCCCAAAATGTGTGTATTTTTATTATTTCAGGAAATAGGCTGTAATGATTATTTGGTCACTTTCCTGATATTTTGCTTCCTACCATCCTTTACTGATTTTTAATTTGAAGATCTCCTGCTCATTCGCAGGTCTCTTGCACAGTGATAAATTCAATATTGACATAGTCACTATAACAGAATAATTTCTCTATCAAATACATCCTGTATAGCCAATGAATTTGACAATGTGAATAAATGTCAGCAGTGAAAAGAGAGGTCCTTAAGTGCCCATCATTCTGTTCTTTCCTAATTTTCAAACTCTCATATTTAATTCATTACATCCCCACAAAGTTCAAAAACTTTGTAAGGTACACTGGACTTCACGTTATTAAAACACATCTATAGATAGAGCTAACAGTCTTCTAAACTTTTCAGATCCAAGAAAGTACATAAATAGTAATACTATGTTGGTACTGCTGACAGTGCAGCCACTAATATAATAATAACAATAACTTAATTGATAGTGAGATAAAAATATGTAGAATAAAATACATCTCATACTTATATTATACTTTAACCTTTACAACATATTTTTATTTTTCATTGCACTTCACCTCTCAGACATACATATCTGCATTGCCAATTTGAAAAATAAAAAAGAGAAATAAAGAAAGCCAATTTAAAGAAATAAAGAAAACTTTAGAAATCCTAAAGGTCAAGTGGCTTGTCTAAGATCACAATGGAAGTATAATCAAGCCTAGAAGTCAGGTCTCCAAATTCTCACTCTATGTTCTTTCAATGGATCCAAGATGCTCCACCTGTTAAATTTAAATCATGCTTTCTATTTTGTATTAAAACCCAGAAAATTCCCCTTTTTAAAAACATATCACAACCAATAATATAATGTTCTATTTCAATTATACCTCAATAAAAAATAAGTTTTAAAAACCTGTAGTTTAATCCACATCAATTGAGTTTTGGTTACAATCTTCACTGACTCTGGGGAGAACCTGACTGCATTTGAAAGACCTGGAATCTATACTGTGTTAGAAATGCAACTTGGATCCTACAGACTCCTCCTTCTACATGACTTAAAAAATTAAAATTAAGCCCTGGCTGGTGTAGCTCAGTGGATTGAGCACGGGCCTGCGAACCAGAGGATCGCAGTTCGATTCCCGGTCAGGGCACATGCTTGGGTTGCAGGCCACTTCCCAGCAGGGGACACACGATACATTGTGTGTCCTCGGCAGAGGCAACCATACATTGATATTTCTCTCCCTCTCTCCTTCCCTTCCCCTCTAAAGATAAATAAATAAAATATTTAAAAAAAATAAAATTAAAGATTAATAATGTTTCTTCTAAACACTGGCATTTTCTATACCATAATATTCCTCTAAAGTTCATTTTGAGTCTCCAACTGCATGCTAACTTCAACAGAGAGTGTTACATGAGTAATACTCCCAGAGCAACCTGTTTATGCATAATAATATCTTAGATATGCTAACAACTACCTTTTTAAAACATTTTTAAAATTTATTTTTAAAGAAAGGGAAAGAAACATCAGTGTGTGGTTGCCTCTCATGTGCCCTTTACTGGGGACCTGGCCTACAATGCAGGCATGTACCCTGGCTGGGAATCGAACCAGCAACCCTTTGGTTCACTGAGCCACACCAGCCAGGGCCATACAGCTACCTTTAAAAAATCTGACATTCTCAGTTTCAATAGTGCTAGCCTGCTCTAGTTCTTTCTTCTAAATTAACTGAGTTAAAGGTTGCCAGGAAGTTAAACTGGCTAATAATTTTTGGTTTTCTGTTGAGATAACAGAAACCTTTTGTCTTTCTAATAATGGTGTAACTTACCATGAGTCAAAGATTAAATTGAAGCTAGGATACCAGTAAAAAAAAAGGTCTTCAATCTTATATTTGATCACAAAATTAAAAGCATTGAGGTCAGATGCCTATAATTCATGACCTGTTTATTTGAATTCTCTTACAATTATTGTTATAAGAATATGCCAATATCGCCAAAGAAAAGCTAACTAAAAGGGGCAACCTGAGAGTTTCTGGTCATAAAGACAACTTTATAGAATAAGAATATTAAAGTCATTATTTTGTCAATTAAAAATATTTGCTAAGTAACTATGCTTTGCAAGGTATTGTGCTGAGTGTTATCAGTGATACAAAGACAAATAAAACATTATCCCTAACCTGTAAACTACTTACAATTTTATAGGGAAAACATAAAGCACACACCGACACACACATGAAAAAATAAAATATTAGCCAGAAAGTGTTTCAAGAAGCAAAAGAAATGTTGTGGGGAGCACAAAGGGGAAGACATTTCTTCTTCTGTGTGTACTATTATCGGCTGTTTGCATATGCAAGATCTGAAAATTAAAAGAAATTACTCAGAAATAAATAGCAATAGCAAATGAGAAACCTTGGAATTTCCTTCCAAAAGCAGGGACTAAGATTTTCTTCCCTAAGCTACCAAAGGAAGTGACTATACCATGTTTAACTTTTATGATGTTAAAAATTATAAAAGTTAGCCCTGGCTCATGTGGCTCAGTGGACTCAGCATCAGCCTGTGAACCAAAGGGTCACCAGTGTGACTCCCAGTCAAGGCACATGCCTGGGTTGCAGGACAGGTCCCCAGTGCAGGGAGCACATGAGAGGCAATCACACATTGATGTTTCTCTCCCTCACTTCTCCTTCTCTCTCTTCCCCTTTCTCTAAAAATAAATAAAATCTCTTGAAAAAATTATAAAATTTAGAATTAAAATAGAAATTGAAAAACTTGGAATTTATAAGACAGAAAGCTGTACTTGAACAAGAATTAAATAAAAAATATTAAAAAAAAGAAATGCCTCCACATAAAAACAATTTTATTAAAATAATTTAAATTACCTTTATAATAAATGCTTACGTATGTTGTTCTAGATAACTTTATGCTTTCAACCTAATATGAGGGAAATCTTAATATGAATCCATTTTATGGATGGGGAATTAAAACTTTAGGAAGTTAGTGTAATTCTTTGGTTATAATGTACTATTTCCATCTATGTACTACCTAGTCCATTTTACTTAGCACAACAAAATATGCTAAACCATCTTTACTAATCATTACCTAAAGAAAACACTGCATTAAAGCAAAGCTTCATAGTAATTAGTCATCTTTAATTATCATCATCTATAATTTTAAAATGTTAACCATTGCCAATGTTTTATAAAATGGTTTTTGGTATAATGCCAATAAAGACACCTGTTAAAAGAAGACTTTGAACCTTTTTCTCAGTCTTAAATTGGCAAACATTATTTTTCAATATCTATTAATTTGAACAGCAAATGATGGAGGCAGGCCTATCCTTTGCTCTCAAAGGTTAAATATATATTAAATTTAATAAGTTATAATTAATAATGAACTTAGTTAAATTAATTGAATTTGTCATTTTTTTTACTGCATTTCTCTATCCAATGCATTCCCTTAGTCAGCATTGGTTCCTTCCAATAGAAAAATATGTCTTACTTGTTAAGTAGTATACTTTACTGTTCATCCACTGTCATTATTTTGGAATGTTCATTTGCTTCCAATAATATTAATTCTATTAGTTGAAAAATCACAAATTAATATATTAGTTAAAAAGTAACTAATACATTAATTTCAATATTCATACAATAAAAACACTAACCAGCTCTGGCTGGTGTAGCTCAATGGATTGAGTGTCGGCCTGCAAACTGAAGGGTCAACAGTTCAATTCCCAGTCAGAGCACATGCCTGCATTGTGAGCCAGGTCCCCAGTAGGGGGCAACCAGACATCAATGTTTCTCACCCTCTTTCTCCTTTCCTTCCCCTCTCTAAAGATAAATAACTAAAATCTTTTTAAAAATACTAATGAAATCAAGAAAATCATTCTTAGAATGTTTATAAAACATGTTATCATATTAAAGTTATAGATTGCAGAGTCAACTGTTTAATATTGAATTATCTTTTATAGAAAAAGTAAAAAATAATATGTTTGTATATATCAATATTGTGTGAAATCTGGGCAGCTGAGCCTGAAAAGATGAAATGTGATGTGTAGAGCCAAGATGTTTCAAAACATCTTACCTTCTATCCATAGACGAATTTCAGTGGGAGAAGATGTCACTGTAGGTTCTCGCTGGAAAAGATAAAATGATTGCACCATGTCTCTAAATGGACAGAGAAAATCTTTTGGTGGTTAATATTTAAGGCTTAGATAATCTGAGTGTCTAAGAATGAAATAACTATTTAATCAGGCTCAGGTCTTATCTGTTAATAGAGACTGCATAAATTAGCATATGCTATCAGGTATGAGAGTTTGGGGTAAAATAGTGTACTGTTAACTAGCTAATATTTATTGAGTGTCTTTTATTAAAATACCAAAAGTCAACTATAAATATGAATGAAATACTGATACATGCTACACTGTAGATAAACTTTGAAAACACTATGCTAAGTGAAAGAATCCAGACACATAAGGTTGCACAGTGTATGATTTCATTTAGTTGAAATATCTGCTACAGGTAAATCCATAGGCACAGAAAGATTAGTGCTTGCCCAGGGCTATGGGGAGGAGGGACTGTTTAATGGGCCCAACGTTCCCTTTGGGGGTGATGAAAATGTTTTGGAAGTAGATATAAGTGATGGTTGCACAACATAGTGAATATACTAAAAGTTTCTGAATTGCACACTTTAAAATGGTTAGTTTTATGCTATGTGAACGTTACCTCCATAAAATTAAAAAGGCAAACAAATACAAATTTCTTCATGCTTAACCGAAGACAGCTTCATGCAGCAGGTGACATCTGTGTCAAGCCAAAGAAGACTTAACACAAAGGAACCTTGTAGGGGGAAAAAGTAGTATTTGTCTGACACAAATCAGGAGTGTTTTGTGAGACCCATGGAGAGAAAAAAAATGAGAAAGATAATGCTTTCTAAAATGTAAAACATTCATTACAGAAATGTGAACTGTTCCTAGTGCTGGTAGTTTCTGAAGCTTGCAGTGTTTCTACCTGTATTACTAAGCTCTTGAAACCCCTGGGAGGGAAGATACAAAATATATATTAATGACAATTTTAAATGATTGTGATAACAGAGATGCTTTTGAAATCAAGCATTTTCCCTTTCCATTACCCTGTTGTGTACACATTTTATAACCATATATAAAGAAATGTTTTACAAATGTAAATCACTAATGTTCATGTTGAACATATGGTCTAAAATCTTAGCCAAAGACTTTCCTGAGAGGAAAAAAACTTGAATACAGATATCACTTTCCCAATGTAAATTTTACCAAATTAGATGAGTGATGTTTCCCTCTTCGCTCAGCCATTCAACTGAAACCCTGCCTTGCACAGATACTTCTTGAATTACTACAGCATATTTTCACTTACCTTTATTTTGCCCCTTAAGAATACTGGGTTTGTTTCTGAATATGTTTTACACTAAAGAAATGGGAAGGTGGTGACAGGGTTTGTATACCAGTACTACCCAACAGAACTTCCTATAATGATGGAATACTCTCTATCTGCACTACTTGATTCAGTAGCTACTGGTCACATATGGCTATTAAGGACATAAAATGTGGCTACTGAGTCTTGGAACAGAATTTTTAATCTTGTTTAAATTTAACTGATTGAAATTTAAGTTACATGTATGTAGTGGCTACGAATTAGATAAGACACTTTTAGAACCTCTCATCAAAATTAGTGTTACATACTTCAGGGACAAATTCAGACTAAAAACAAATGCTGCTACGGAAACAAAGATCCGAAAGAATCCTGATGCTTACTGTCATATTATGCGGAGCCTTAGAATTCATGATGAAAGTGGTTATGAATCTATCACGATCAGCAAGTTCCTCGTCCTTCTCTGATTTCGTTTTTACTTGACATGTGAAGGTAGGAGAGATTGTACAGGGTTAGGTGTGTGGATAAACAAATGCAATCCTGGGTAGGTTCCAGTGGTGAACTGAACCTGCAAAAGGTTTCAGTTACTCTGAAAAATAAATAAATAAAATTAGTAACACAGAAACAGTAAAGTTCTGGCGTTTAGCAGTCTTTAAAAAGAATTTTTATTGAAGCACATTTCAGAAATTGGTAATATGTGGTTACTATATGCAAAGGACAGGGAATTTTGATGATTAAAATATACAGTTAACCTTTCTGTGATTGTATAATGTCACCCAATATCCTCTAATTTCAAGAATAAGGGCTTTGGTGTGCAGTGGTTTTCCTCTTTTTTTTTTTTTTTGCTATTTAATATTTATATTACTTCTTGAATCTACCTAAGTGAGTTTTTTGTTCTTTTTTGTCTTTTTTTGTTGTGTTTGTGTTGTTTTGGTGTTTCCAGCTTTTATTGTTTTCTTGCTTTACACATGAGAGAAATATTGCCTGTTTTTGCCTTATGTAAATCCATATGGCTATTTAGGTATAATATTCACCAGGTTTTTTCATTTTAGCTTTAAAAGTGCTCTCTACCTCCAAAAAAGGAAAGGAGGGAAAATGGGTAAAATAAATAAATAAATAGATAGATAGATAAATAAATAAATAATGAGTGATGTAAGGTAGTGGGAAATTTCCCTCTTCAAGACTTCAGTCTATTGTTATGAACGTTGAATAGCTATGAAATTTGTTTTCTTTCTAAGTGCATTTGTTTATGTTAAAAAAGGTCAGGTGTATAGACTGTGTAGGGGAATAAACTGGAAGCTGAAAGGCCTGTAATTGTTAGCGTTTTACTTAAGCTTAATGCATTTTAAACACACAACCATAGGAACCCTATTATCCATATCCTAGACAGTGTGTTAAAATTTAAAAGAAACGAGAAACTTATAAATCATATCATTTGCTGATTTCAGCATGACAATTTTTTCCTGTAAGGTCATAATATAAATAATGATAAGAGAGATTACTATATTGTTATTATAAGGGGAAAATCACCAACAGAGACGACTAAAAAAATAGAAGTGTTCTCTAATGAAAGGTTACAATGGTCGCCATGGAAATGACGCAGATGGAAAAGAATCTTATGGTTACCAACTACTAAACTTCTGTGGGAGATCTTCCTTGGGTTGAGCTAAAGTCATAGCTCCTAGAAGTGTCTCGGAGCCTATGACTCACCTAAGAGTCACCGAATCTATGGACTCTTCCCGCCAATTTGTCAGTTGGGCAAAATAACCATTACTTCACTCCCTTTTTTGTGTCCTGGGATCCTTGTAGGATAGTTCCCTAGTCCTATCTTCACCCAAAGGTCCCCCACTAGGCTTTGGGGACTCCCATGTACAATGTGGGGCTCAGAGGTGAGATATAAGGCTGAAGCAACGAGACTACCAAACACCAGAAACAGACTGAGGGCCAACGGCTCAGCCTCCCATTTTCCCCGCCCCTCCACCTTCTCCCTTCCCAAAGTACTCGCTTTGTGCTCAGACAGCGTCGCGGGTTACCAGGTTACTGATTTCACACAAATTCGCCTCAGAACTGTTAATTCCTCCCCCAACAACCTCAGCGGCGGACGGGATGGGGAAACGTCGTTCCCGGCTGTCTCTCGCCCCTCAACTGTCACCTCATGCCCCCACAGCCCCGCGCGTGCAGAGGAGCTGCTCACGGAGAGTGACGTAGCTCCCGCTCGAAGAACCACCGCGAGGGTGGGGGCGGGGCGTACAGCGGAGGAGCTGCTCTACATCATTTGCACGCACTTAATAGCTGTTGAAAACTTTATATTCCTCGTGATACTTTCCAAATATTTGCATACCCCCTTCAAGAATTCTCACCAAATTGAACATGCACAAACACACACACACACACACACACAAAATGAGAGTGAGCCTGCATTCTAAGGAAGACAAAAAAAACGAAACTCGGCTCTAGCCGGTGTGGCTGAATTACTTGAACCATCTTCTTGTACACGGAAAGATCACGAGCTCGATTCCTCTATCAAGACACTTGTCTATGTTGCCTGTTCTGCTGCGGGTTAGATCCCCTGTTGCAGACCCTATGGGAGGCAAGCGATGGATATTTCTCTGCTTCCCTTCCCCTCTCTCCAAAGTCAACTAGCATGTCCCCCGGTGAGAATTACCAAAACTAGCCTGGAAGCAACAGGTGGTCACTCATTTCTCAATAAAAGAGAGGTTGCTACAATACTGAGCCTGAAGTGAGAATACAGCCTTCCCTAGTATTTACAGGAAATCCACTTCTTCCCTTTCTTAATTTAACTTTGTAGACCATAAAAGTGAAACCTACACTTCAGAGGGGAAGGGAGGGAGGGGAATACTAGAGCTAGGTTTTTTAGTACCCTTACATTCCACTAATTAGTTCGAGTTGCTCTGATTTTAAACTGCTGTGGATTTACATAATGCCTTTATTTTTTTTCTTGATTTAATTGTTGTGCAAGTACAGTTTTCTGTCTTTTAAAGTAGACCTGCACTACTGACCAGTGTTCAAAATGAATCTTAGAAGAATATTTTCTTCCAATTATCACCAGATCACTGAATCCCTTGACCATTTGAATTTGTGAATCCTGTTTCAAGCAAAGCTGAAATTATTCTCTCATACTATCAGAGTCCCCCTCAATATGATATCTCAATATGCAGTTTCCTACATCAAGCATTGCTGAAGCTTGTGCCCATATATGGTACGATAATAGGTGAACACATTCATGTTTCAAGTCCCTTATCAGAGCAAACATGTAAAACCTGCAACAAACTAAATCAAAATTCCTACTAAAATCCTTATAAATCATTTCCTTACACATACCATACAATCCAGCAAGGACATCTGCCCCACCCAATGAAACAATTTAATGCTGAATATAACCACAATAAACCTGAAAAAATGATTTTTCATACTCCCCTCATCTACACATCAGAAGACTGAAGCTTAGGAGAGACTTGTTCCAAGCCACACAATTTAGAAGTACTATAAACAGACTCCACACATCTGAATCTCACTTCAGTTGTTCTTCTACCAAACACCATGTATACTAGAATTAAATAACATGACAAACAAATTGAGAAACTTTTGGTAAGAAATCACACATACGGTTTCTCTTTCCTAGGATCTGAACACAAGAGGTACTGTGGGAAAAAACAACCCCAAAACATCCAAAACCTAAAGATGAGAAAGGAAAGCAAGGGGATCATGGTTAGTGGGAAGAGTTATGAAGAGTATAGTGAATGACTGTTTTACAGTGTGAACATATATGAATTATTTCTGATCAAATGAGTTATTAAAATCAGTAAGCAGACTAAAACATTCCAGCCCACAAACACTTTTACAAAGACATGTTTACCACCTTAATCAGTTATCTCAAAGCAGTTTCTCTCCTGTTTTCTCAACCTCTGAATCTTAGATATGTCTGCTATAAAAATTTAAATTATTATTATTTATATAACTTTTGAACTTACACAGCCAAAACTATATTTTTGATGGTTGAATGTGTCATTAAAAGCCTATGTATTTATGTAAACTAGATTAGAACTTGCACATTCAAATACTGAAAATTTTATTTTTTCTTATTTAATTAATGGCATATATCTCTTTGGTGCTGGAACATAACACTTCATTTGTTGTTATTCCCCAGAGTTTCAGCTTCATGCAAGTTAATCCGATAAACTAATCTGTGCTAAATTGTTCATAATTGTTGCCAACCTCCCTTGTAAAGTTGTAATTTAGCAATAGCTTTCTGTACTGAATGATAATCAGGAAAACCTGCCAAGGTTTAATTACTTCTCAATCCCCGTTCTGTTTGTCATAAATATAATATATATATTAACATTTAAATATATATAATAAGAAAATAAAATGAAAAACACTGTAGTACAATTTATAAATATCATGTCACAGATTTTAAAGGACTTTCATTCACATTTATGTCCTACGACCAGTGATTTAGCATTTGTCAGAAAACCAAACCGAATTCTTATGAGTACGTGGCCACTGCTACACTTTGTTAACAGCCAGTTAAATCTATGTATTGATAAAAACTATTAGCCAAAACTTAATAAAAATCAGTAACTTATTTTGATATATGCTATAGCTACTTTGTATTTGGTGGATTTCATATTACTACTGGGGAGTATTTGCAAACAATCACTGGCACAATTTCCAGAAAAATAATTATACCATACATTAGTATAGAAATTACAGCCTCCTAAGCTTTTCAGAGATCTTATAGATTTGCCATTTTGAATATATCATCTCATAAACATAGTATTATCTGGCTTTTTTCCCTGTCTCTTCTGCTCCATCTGCAAAATTCTACCACATATCAGGATTGGGGCAAAACTGCTAGGAGCACATTTCCCTATTTTATTAAGATATAAGTGACATCATGAATTAAATTTAAGCTTGTAATCAATCACACTTGATTTATAGTTCCCACTGCCTTTTTTATAAGGCTTAAGTATCTCAGACAGCATACACCTCTGATTTGTTATAAGCAGGAAACATTAAATTTAAAATATAACATTTTAAGAGTCCTATTTACCAAACATTTAAACCTGAAAGTTAGCATTTACAATAAAATGCAATTCTCCAAATTACAAACTCACAAATATCCTTCTGAGACTCTAAATAGAACACATCGTTATTTGATCCTTTAACTCTTGAAATATCTGTTCTTCATCTTTACAAAATTAGCTAATAAAAGCAGTAGCAACAAAAGCACCTCTAATATTTTTCTTTCTTATTTCTTCACTGAAACCCCACACAAATCAGGCACAATTGATTACCGGGATTTGACTGTAAATTTGTAGGAAAGAGTGACTCACCTATGAATAAGCAGCAGGTTGTCACATTCAGGATGGAATTGAAACAACACTGACTCAAAAGCAACAGAGCTCACCACCAGGTCTGTATTCTGGAAAATACCTCCCAAATACAACCTATTCCACTAAGCTACAGGCTTCATCCATCTACTGGTCATCGCTCTTCTTGACATCATTTGCTGTACTGTACTAGATCCAATCACATGGCAGGTGCATGGGAGGGGAGATGTAACAAGTACCTTACAAATCATCTCCCGCATCTGTGTGATGCCCTGTGAGCTGCAAAGCATCTCTACATATATTATCTTATTTGAGCCACACAGCAAAGTTTTGAAAATTATTGACAGGAGAGACTATTATATTCATCAAAAGATGATAAAACTGAAGCTTGGGAGTTTAAATTATTTACCCAGAGCAGCCATACTAACTAAGTAGGAGAGCCGATACTTGAACTCAGATTATCTAATTCCTGTCTTAGTGTTCTCTCTGCCACATTTCAAATAGGAACATCAGTGACTTTTTGCACATTTTTGTTGCAATTGTTTAATTTTATCTACACAGATTAAGGAAAATTAATTGAATATAATAAGCACAATTTTGACTACTGGAAAATACAGAACTGTGGTTCTAATCCTACCTTTTCAAAAATACCTTTTCTGTCCCTTCACTGCTATTCCTCCTCTTATTCTGACAAATATAAACTTTTTAGATACCTCCATAATGATATTCTTGATTTCTGGAATTAAACTATTGCTCAATGTAGCTGATCCCCAAATTCCACATTGCATGCATATCCATCTCCACACCTGTTGTTATCAACTCAATAGGTCAAAACTAACCTCTCTGATGAACTTTCTACTAATGGCTCTGCAGCTCTTCTTACAAAGATAGAAAAACTCTCTCTCTCTTTATATATATATAAATATATAAATTATATAATATATATATAATTTATATATAATTATAAATATATAAATTATATATATATATATATATAGAGAGAGAGAGAGAGAGAGAGAAAGTTCTGTATATATGTGTATGTGAATTCACAGAGCTTTCCATAATTTAAAAAAATCTATTAACCAAAGCCTGCCTGATTTGATTGTTATTTGAATGGAATAGTCCAGCCATATTGAGAAAGCCAACAGAAGAAAGGATTCAAATGAAAGTGTTTATTCTTCAAACAGGAAAATGTATTGGATATATTGATTATAGTTCACTGATAAAATTGCAGTGCTATAAGTGGTATCCAAATTGCAATTACTAAAAATTAAAATAACAATAGTTACAATTATTGAGTATTTATTCTATGGCAAAAACTGTGTTATCATTTAATTTTTTTAATGTAATGTAAATCATACCTACTAAAATGGCACAAGTTATAAGTGTACAGCTCAATAAATTTTTCCAAAACAAGCACTTCTATTTAACTGCACCAAGATCAAGAAGCAGAATGTCGCCTGCACAAAGCACTCAAGACTTAGTATTTCATTCTTATAACAATTAAATGAAGTAGTTGTCTTATTTCTATTTTTACCAAAAAATGGCTTGCAGATGTTAACATATTCAACATTACTTGACTTGTAAATATTAGAGAGGAGTTGTAATATTTTTTCCTCTACCTTCACAATTCATGCCACACACCTCCCTTTTAAAAGCTTAACAGTACCAAAATTTAAGTAATCAATAGAACTGAGGGAATATGTGAGGGAAGGAAATGATCCTTGAGGATAGTTGCAGGCTGGGGGGAAGGAGCTACTGGAGAAGGGAAGAACAAAAATATAAGAAAAATACTTTCTAACAGGAGGTTAGATAAAGGATTAATCAATAAAAACAGGAACACATTCTTTTAGAACCGAGGGAAAAGTGGATGAACATCAGAGATAATACTAAGGTGAAGGGAGTTGCAGTTGTAGAGACAAGCAAGTCCACCTACACTAAGAATGAGAAGCACAGGGGAAAGATAAAATTCTAAGTATTATTTCAGGTAAAATTGTGCTTTTATTAAGATGATGGAAGAAAGATGGCATTCAGCCAATATTTATTAAACACTTAAAATACTCCTGGCACTGTTCTAAGTGATTTATATATTTTGGCTCATGTAATCCAATAAACAACCTTGTAATATAGGAACTAATGGCCTCCCATTTTACAGAACAATAAGTTCAGGTAAATTATCTAGCTTAAGTTCACATAAATAAGCTAATAGGTGGTGGATTCAGAATTTGAACCCAAGCTATCTGGTTCTACATTCCTTACACATAGACAGATATGGACTGTTTGTTCAAAGAGATTGGGAATGTCAAAACACACAATAGGTGAGCTACCAAAGAGGTGGACAGGTGAGGCAGGAGGAGGATAATAAACAGAATTGAATTCAATGGGATCCAAACATGGAAGAGAGAGAGCAAGGAGAGAGGATCATGCCTTGTGTGGAAATTCTGATGTCGGAAAAAACTGCTTTGGACTCAGACCTGAATTGCAGTCTCAGTATGGCCCTTATTAAATGTGTACTACTAAGCATAGGGAATGTGTAAATTATCCTGGTGAGAACTATTCCACAGAAAGTCTGTGCTACTAATTCTATAAATCATTTCAATACGGCTAAGTGTAGAATATTTCATATTTTGAAATTGATAGTATTCAATTGAACTACATCTTCCATTTCCCCTTACTGCAATAACATTCTTACTTTTTAAATCCTTTGCCAGAATTTGCAGTGGGAGTCTATGTACATAGAGTTATATGAGGGACATGGAAAGCACACACTATACCTGAAATTCAGTAGCTAGTAGCCTGATACAGTGGGTAACATTTTAAGCCCCTTCTTTGGTTAATGCCCAAATCTGAAGGTCCAAAGGATGACAGATTAAACCTTATTTGTGTTCATGAACAAACTACTGGCAGTTTATAAATTCCCTAGCCAAGAGACTGAGGCAGAGGACATTAAAGTTTAAATATAATAAGGAGAAAATATATCAGGACAAGATACATGGACAGAAAGGTAGGGTGTTGAACTAAGTAAGAAAACTTGCTCTTTTTAACAGTTTAGCCAAAGGGCCATTCCTATGCTTTGGCTTTCACCTCTATCAGTTTTCCCTCTCTCAAATCTCAGCACGATTACCTCAGAAGAAAAACTTGATATTTTCTCTGGCCTCTTTCCTAAGTAAATCTGTTTTACTATCAAACTAATTAAATAGATTTTCTCTTTAAAGAATGCACTGCAAAAAATTAAAGGGAGATGAGCTAATGTCAGAATACCAAATACTGCCCTGACTGGTGTGGCTCAGTCGATTGAGCACCAGCCTGCAAACCAAAGGATCAGTGGTTCGATTCCTAGTCAGGGCACATGCTTGAGTTGTGGTCCAGGTTCCCAGTAGGCTGCATGTGAGGGGCAGCCATACACTGATGTTTCTCCCCCTCTCTCCTTGTCTTCACCTCTCTCTAAAAATAAATAAATAAAATATTTAAAAAATAGCAAGTACTAAAAATATCTGGAAGGTGATGTGTGTGTGTGTGTGTGTGTGTGTGTATCACAAACACTTACTGTACTTTATCAATGTAAGTCCTGCAAAAAATATTCCCCCGTGTATTTGTAAAGAAAGTTCTCAGGTTTCTTAGTGACTCAATGTCATGGGAAAATAGTATAGTTGCCATAGTAAAAGTAGTTATACATACTTTCTCAATATTTCTCCTTAACCAAGGAAGTGTCTTCGTATCTATGATAACTTCAGAAACCATAAGTGTCTGTGCATGGGGACAGTATATACTCTTTAGAATTTTAATAATAGTAATTTTACATATCCTAAAGGCCAAGTTATTCCATACTAGGAATGCATTTACACTGGGTTTCTTTTTTTTTTGCCTATTCAAAAGTTATCTGTCTTCTCAAATAAGATGCTTCCAAAGCACTGACATGGTGCACTGATTCTGAACAGATTTAAAATCCTTACTTGCACTGCTGTTTTTCTTAGGTGGATTGTAAATGGAGATTTCACTGTACTGATTTAGACTACATCCAAAATTAGCCTGGGGGAAAATATTAGGGCCTTATACCCACCACCTCTGGCACTGAAAAATGAATCTTCCCAAGCCACATGTGATCTAAATTATTTCTCTGTCTTGAGTTTCTGTTTTTTTTCCCTCTACCTAGAAATCCAACAGTCTCGTTCATGCTGTTTTGCTTAATTGCCTTGAGCAAGTCATTTAATATTTATGAGCCTCAATTGCTGCATCTGAAAAATGGGGCCAATCACACCCAAATTGCTGCTTGAGGATCATGAGATAATTTATGACAAAGTGTTTTGTGCAGTAAATTGAAGGCAAACCATTATATCATAAAAGTAGTATTCATGCAAATGATACAATTTTCTTTGTTCTTTTAAACTAGTTCATTCTTCCTTAACAATATTAGAACAAGGATAAAGGAAAACTTTGTCTTTTCTGTCACAGAGTAAGGCAAAATGGCCTCTAATATTTTTTCCATCTTTCTACAATGAGGCAACAGAACAGGCACATTTAGAAAAGAGAGCTCAACACTAAATCTTCTCTCTCATGTGCAAGTCCTTAATGAGCCTATTAGAGGGAAGAGACAAACACACAGATAAGAGCAGATTGCTCATCACAGTCTGGTTTTCATACTGACCACCTGCTCTACGGTTTTTATAATAATTTAACATTTTCCAGTAGCAATACTTGACAGAAAAATACTCGCCTCCCTAAAGAGCCTGACAATTTAACTGGTTACGGTGGTGCAATAGGACTGCCTAAAATTACAATGTCATTTCAATTTTCTATTGAAAAAAGGATATAGTGCAGGAAAGGGTAAAAAAGCTGGGAATAAGCATAGTGGCTGAGACTTCATCTGTTTAATCATGACTGTCCTGTTGGTAAAAGGTCCTCATAAGTATCACGCCTGATTTCATGCCAGGGGCACAGCTGACATGAAGGATAGGACTCTAACATATGTTCTCAAGCATTCCAGGCCTATTTTGGACTGGAGCAATAAATACTTCATTTTGTTTCTCTATTTGCATAGTAAGAAAAGCCTGGTGAAGATCTAAACAAAAGTACCTATGCCTGAAATTATGCTGTTGATTCTTTCTTTCTCTTTCTCTATCTTGTTATAGATATTAAGTTACTCCTGAGACTCATTTTGCTACTGAGTCAAATATACATTTTTGGCCTAATTTATAACACTCAGATATACTGCCATTTGTCAGTTTTTAAGATTCTAGAATTTTATTATGTACTGTGGAGGATCAAAGAGAGAGAGTTTTGGGGAGAAGAGAACTGAGACCTTCTGAGCTATGCACATATATTATCTATATTTATCATTGTGCCCACAATTTAAATCGCTATTTAAAAATATTATACAAGCTCAAGAGTTCAATATACTGTAAGAACACAAAGCAAATAGCTGATTAAATGAAAAGGAAAAAACTTTAAATGGAGTCGCAAGAGTCCTGTGTGATTGGAATGCTAAGATCCACTAACATCACCAATATCTCTGTTCTTCTTGAATCCTTTGTCATTTATGAGCCAGTTTGAAATCAGGGAATTACATTTTAAGAGAAAACAATTTATCCAAACTTAATTCATCTGAACAAGGATCATTGTGGTCCAGTTATTCAGTTTAGCAACTGAATTAATAAATTTCATCTAAATGTCTGTCTCCAGATCACCTGCTAGTAATAAAGAGATCAAGGAATAATGCCAGTTAAAATATGTTGCATTTATGAAGTGTTTATATATAAACAGTAAAATTGGAACATGCCTTTTCACTCATTTGCTCTGTAGATAATCTCTGAGCTCAATCAGCACCAACTTGGAATAACTGGCTTTACATGAAGTTATTACCAGACAAGGCACAGTTTAAGCACAGTCCATTTTACTTTTTAAACTCAAATTTGATAACTGTGTCATATACTAGTACTATCAATTTCATAATTAAAATTATTTTGACCTCTAATCATAACATTTTATTATCATCCATTAAATGTACTTTGTAACACAAAGCAGCATTGCTAGGAGTCTTAGAAATTTGTTGAGGTGATATTTTAATAATTATGTAATTGTTTTCCTGTATTCTATCTCTATCTTCCAATTAATTTATGGGTAGGAAACAAATTTAAAGAATGTGTGGCTCTATTTCAGAAATCCTGAGTTCAGAATCCAAGTTCACATGTAACTATCTGAGTAATCTTGAGTAAGTCACTTAACCTCTCTGTGCCAGTCTGTGTCTTCATCTGTAAAATAAGGGGTTTAGATTAGATGCTTTCTCCTGTGTACCATTCTATGATTTCTGTTTAATTTTAAAATAAGTCAACTCAACAAAGAAGCCATTTAAAATAATTTATACATTAGTGCCTCACCACAACCAATAGGGGAAAATGGTCATATTCTTCTATTGTTTCTTAAAAATGATAGAATAAGTATGGAACCTACATATCTAGAGAATCTCCTTGTCCCTTCTTGATTCCTTTTAACATATGACATTATGACACAGAGGGGACCACGAAGCCTCTCATTATGATATTATGTCAGAGAGTGCCTCTGCTCCTAGATCGGCTTCTGTCTAGGGGGCATTGACCATCTCTATCCTCATTAGGCCCTTCTGCTATCAGTGTTGACCCTCACCATTGCTACTGTAATAATAATAATAATAATAATGATAACATTATCAACAATAATAACTTAAATTGTGTCAATACTGGACTACTTACTCTGTGTCAGGCACTGACAAAGATTTCACATGCTTTATATCATTTAATTCTCACAGTATCTCTGCAAGACAGGTATGACTACATAGTCACCTCTATTTCACAAATGATGAAATTGAGACTTAGAAAAGCTACTTGCAAAATGTAATCTCTGGCAGAACCTGGATTCAAACTGAGAAAGCAGTTTCAGAGTCATAGCAATTAGCCACTCTGTCATATTGAACACCTACTCTTATACCTAGCACTCTTCTAGGTACTAGGAGAGTGGAGGGCAGATAAATATTTAAAGAAGCTAGGCCCCTGGGATCAAAGAGCATGGAATGTGTATACATAGAACTATGGTATAATTTTGGAATGCACACGACTGTTCACAGTTTTCAGGGAAGAATATTATTGTAGTAGCTTTGTAAAGGAAAACAACTTTTTCAGAATCATGGTATCACAACACAATGAAAAAAAGAAGGATTATTCAGTAAATTTTAACAAAAAAATTATTTTAGCTAATTGGAAAAAACTAACAAAACTGAATCATTACTCATATTTGATATAAAAATTCATTCAAATAGACCAAATAATTCAATAGAAAAATATTTAATGAAGAAATAAGGCTATATATTTTTTGGATCTAAGATTGGTAAGGACTTTCTAAGCATAAGAACTACTAAAAAAGCCTGTGATGAAAAATTTTTGAAAACTTTTCTATACATTAAAATGCTATAAAGTGTCCCATGCATTTATTTTGGCCTTTATTTCCTTTGCCTTCAGAGTCAAATTAATAAAAATTTCTCTAAGACTAAGATCCACAAGTTTACTACCTATATTTTCATCATGTAATTTATTGTTTCAGGTTTAAAAGCTTCTGCAGAGCAAAAGAAATCAACAGAACAAAAGGAAACCAACCAAATGAAAAGATATTTCCAAACAACAGCTATGACAAGGGGTTAATATTCAAAATACACAAAGAACCATACAACTTAACACCAAACAAAAAACCAAATTTAAAAATGAGCAGAAAACCAGAACAGACATTTCTCCTAAGAAGATATACAAATGGCCAATAAACATATGAAATGGTGCTCAATTTCATGAACTGTTAGAGAAATGAAATGAAAACTATAATCACATATTAATTTTGTGTCCTGCTACTTTGCCAAATTCACTTACTAAATCTAGTACTTTTTTGGTGGAGTCTTTAGGGTTCTATATATAAAGTATTATGTCATCTGTAAATAGTGAAAGTTTTATTTCCTCCCTTCCAACTTGCATGCCATTTATAACACCTTTTTCGCTGATCACTATGGCTAGAAATTTCAGTGCTGTGTTGAATAAAAGTGGTGAAAGGGAACATCTCTGTCTTGTTTCTGATCTTAAGGGAAACACTTTTAGTTTTGCCTAGTGAGTATGATGTTGGCTGTAGGTTTTCCATACATGGCCTTTATTATGTTGAGGTATGATCCCTCTATTATCATTTTGCTGAGAGCTTTTATTATAAATAGGTGCTGGATTATTTCAAACGCTTTTTCTGTGTCTATTGATATGATCTGTGATTTTTATCCTTCATTTTTATGTGATATATCAAATTTATTGATGTGCAACTATTGTACCAAACTTGCATCCCTGGAATAAATCCTACTTGGTCAGGGTGTATAATTTTAATGTATTGCTGGATCCAATTTGCTAATATTTGGTTGAGGATCTTAACCAAAAAAAAACCTACAATGAGATACCATCTCACACCTATTAGAATGGTTATTATCAATAAAACAGGTGAGAATGAGTTCTGGAGAGCTTGTGGAGAAAAAGAAACCCTAAGGAATTGCTGGTGGGAATGTAAACTGATACAGCCAGTATAGAAAAAAATATGGAAGCTTCTCAAAAAAAATAAGAATAGAATTACTGTATGACCCAGCAAGCTGACTTATGAAATTATACCCAAAAATTTTGAAAAAAATGTGTTCATAAAGATACACAAGATCTGTCCAGAAGGTATCAAGCCATGTAATATGAAAAATAGAGACATTTATTGAAGAAGATACAAGATACAAGCTGAACTCAAACTTGATGTCGATTTGTTGCTCTACTAGCTCATTTTGAGTGTGACAGCCACACAGTACACACTCTCATTCAAGAGCATCTCCCCACCCCATCCCCTCTGACTAGTATAGTGAAGTCATCTTTATTCAAACATGCAAATTCCAGTCTAATTTCCTTAGTTTCCAGGTTATATCAATGATGCACAAACCATTCTCCTTATATTAACAATGGCTAGACTTTTTCAGGACAGACCACAGACAACAGTGTAGTGATAGCCAGAGAGAAAGAGGGGTGGGAGAGTAGAGGGAGGTGGGCAAAAGGGGGATAAATGGGGAAGGAAAGAGACTTTGTTTTTGGGGAATGGGTGAACCTTGAACATTCCTCCACAAATACTATTCAGATGATTCAGAAGGCCACAGCTATGGACAACTGGTAATTGGCAGCTTCATCATAACAATGCAACCAACCACTTATGCATCATGTCTCGTGCAGACTTTTTGGCAAAACACCAAATTCCCCAGGTGACTCAGCCCCGCTACAGCCCAGATTGATGCCTGAGATTCTGGCTTTTCCCAAAACTAAAATCACCTTTGAAAGAGAAGAGATTTCAGACCATTGATGAGATTCAGGAAAATATGATAGGACAGCTGATGACAAGTGGGAGAACTGTGTGAGGTTCCAAGGTGCCTACTTTTAAGGGGACTGAGGCATCATTGTCCTGTGTACAATGTTTCTTGTATCGCCTTGAGTAAATGTTTCTATTTTTTATATTTCATGGCTGGATACCTTTTGGACAGAGTTTATATATATTTTTTTCCTCAATCTCTTCACTTTATTCATCCACTTCCCCCAAACTTCCTCTCCTATGACCACTGTCTGTCTGTTCCATGTGTTCATGTCTCTGTTTCTATTTTGTTCATTAGATTCCACATATAAGTGAGATCACATGGCATTTTTCTTCTGACTGGATTATTTCATTTAGTATAATAATCTCCAGGTTCACCCATGCTGTCACAAAAGGTAAGATTTTTTTTTATTACAGCCTGGTAGCATTGCTTTGTGTAAATGTATCACAGCTTTTTTATCTATCAGTAGATACTGAGAGGCACTTGGGCTGTTTCTAGATATTGGCAATTGTAAATAATGCTGCAATGAACATAGGGGTGCATATATTCTTTTTGATTAGTATTTCAGTTTTCTTTGGATATATTCCCAGAAGTGAGATCACGGGGTCAAAAGGCAGGTCCAGTTTTAATTTTTTGAGGTATCTCCATACTTTTTTCCACAGTGGCCACACCAGTCTGCATTCCCACCAACAGTGCAAAAGGGCACTTTCTCCATATCCTTGCCAGCACTTGCTGTTAGTTGATTTATTGATGGTAGTCATTCTGAGGCATGAGGTAGTATCTCATTGTGGTTTTAATTTGCATGTCTCTGATGATTAGAGACCTTGAGCATCTTTTCACATGTCTATGGACTATTTGTATGTCCTTTTTGAAGATGGTTCTATTCAGACCCTTTTCCTATCTCTTTTTATTTTTTTATCCTTACCCAAGAATATTTTTTCATTGCTTTTAGAGAGAAGGAGAGAGACAAACATTGATGTGAGAGAGAAACATTTATTGGTTTTCCCCATAGGCGCCTGGAGTGGGGATCATATGCACTTGGACTGGAGACCGAATCCACAACCTAGGCACGTGCCCTGACCAGAATCAAACCCACAACCTTTCACTTACAGGACAATGCTCCAACGAACTGAGCCACATTAGCCAGGGCTGCCCATTTCTTTCTTTCTTTCTTCTTCTTTTTTTGAGGGTCTTTACATGTTTATTTATTTTTTTTTATAATTTAGTAATTTTGGTTTTATTTATTTTTTTATTTAATTGTTGAATTGAATTGTTTGTTGTGGTGTTGAGATGTCTAAGTTCTTTATATATTCTGGGAATTAGGCCCTTATTAGATGTATCACTGGTGAATATGCTCTCTCATTCATTACATTGTCTTTTCATGTTGTTAATGGTTTCTTTTGCTGTCAAAAGCTTTTCAGTTTGTTGTAGTCCATTTGTTTAAATGATTTTGTTTCCCTTTCCCAAGGGAAAACAGTATAATCCAGCAATACACTGTTATGAGAAATATCTGAAATTTTACTACCTATGTTTTCTTCTAGGATCTTTATGGTTTTGTGACTTACATTTAGAATTATCCATGTTGACTTTATTCTTGTGTATGGTGTAAGTTGGTGGTCTAGTTTCATTTTTTTGTATGTATCTGTCCATTTTTCCCAACACCATTTATTGAGGAGACTGTCTTTACTCCATTCTATGTTCCTGCCATTTTAAAAACATGTCTTCTGATTTTTTCTAGTTAAACAATGTCAAAAATAATGGTATTATGCAAAATTCTCTAATTATCACAGGCTTCAGAATCAACTGAGAAATAAGAAAGGTCAGGTTGTTTGTATCCACAGTACTTAAAGGAAGTCATGGGGATAAGTACAGCACAAGGAAAGTAGTCAAAAATATCTTAATAACTATGTACACTGACAGGTGATTACTAGACCTATTATGGTGGTCACTTTACAAAGTATACAAATTTTGAATGAGTATTCTGTAAATCTAAAACTAATATAAATTTGCATGTCAACTATAATTTTAAAAAATAAGAAGGAGGGCTTTCTTTTTGTTTAAACAGTAGCTGGACACTTTAAATGCCTGCCCTCGAAATTACAAAGGACATTTAGAATTCCTTTTCACAATTATGAACCATCCAAGAGTAAACAGAAACTTCATAATAACAGAAAGTAATTATTAATATAAAGGGATAAAATCATATTACCAGAGACCTTTGAAAATCCATTACTAACATTTTATAGCAATGAAACATTAACAGAGGCATTTAATTTGGATGTCATTTTTAAAGAATGCAATTATTCTGTTAATTCTTCATTTTGTTGTTACACACCAAGCAACATTTCCACATCATCAGTAAAAATAAACCTTCTCCCTTCATATTTGTCATTAAAAAATGAAGCATTAACTCTAAATTGTTACATTATTAAAACATTTAATAAACAATTTTAGAAGACTCTTTGTGCATCCTTTAGGGACATCTGGAAATTTTCCTCTTCTCTTTTTTCTCTTCTAACTATTTCTCTGAGACACTCAATAGTTGTACTTACATATAAATCAAGAATATGGATTTTAAAAATCTGCATTTCAGTTAACCTACAGTCAGCAAGTAAGTTTACAGTCTTGGAATTCAATATTTTTATCTGTCACTAAATGGACTTCCTCCTGTAGCAGAGAGCAATCTGGCCATTATTATTTTATTATGTGTGTATTAATTAGTTGGGAGAGTTTTTCATTAATTACCAGTGCAACTGTTCCTATCAGAGTTGCAGAGTATAAATAGTAAAAATACCTAAGCATAAAGTAATCGATGACAACAAATAAACAGAATGATAGAAATAGAATGATGGCTCCAGACAGAGTTAGCAAGTGAATTTTCAGAAAGGCCAAACATAAAGAGAGATGACACAAAGACAGTGAAATCCCTACTTGCATTGACCAGACACAATCTCTGACTCTAATAAAGCAGGTGTTTTACTCAAAATGGAGTCAAAATAATTAGGTTCATCCATGGTGTCCAAACTCTATTTAGAGTGTAAGTCACATAGTTAACTACCTACATGAGATAAGAGAAATTGTATCCGAGTTCATCACTCTGCCTCTATCACTCCCACACACATACTACTCCCCCAACATTTCTCCCAACTTAAGGACTCTAGAATTTCCATGGCTAACATGAAGTCTGGCAAATTAACCCAGCATTCTGTAACCATAATGCATATTGATGTATGCATAAAAACCTTACACACTTAGAAAGCTAGGTCATTTATGTTATTTCACTGTATTAAAATATACCCTCTGAGGATATCTACAGAAGCTACAAATATAAAAGAAAAAGAGCTTTTTCAGTGATTATTTGCCAGAATATCACACATAGCATCAAAATAAATAGCTGTCTCTATTAACTGAGCATGGATTACCCATAGCATTTTTTATCTTAATCTTGCTTTCTCCTGCCCTCTATCATCTTTCCCTTACCCTTGTAAGCCTAATATAACATGTAATTAGGAAGTTAAATTCACCATTCCCCACTCCAAAAATCTTATAATGGATTGTGTAACATATAACAAATTAGGTTAAATATACACAATGTATAAATATCCATACCACATAAACTCATTAATGCAATACTCAAGAACTGCTAATATGTTACCCCTATTGATAGTGTTTCCCATCATGTGATTGCTACATTCCTGCTATTTACTTTCATGTTTCTCATTTTTCATATTTTCTTACCTTCTGCAAAGTTTATCTTTCAGTAATGACAATATTTAAAGAGCTGAGATTAGATTTTTTTTAACTTTTGATATCTCTATATAGGGTAATGAAAGAGAGGGGGATCCAAACCCACCTACCTGCTTGTGGCAGTTCCACATTATCTTACACATAACCAAAACTGCTTTACAGTTTATCAGGGTAGACAAATAACCTCTTTACTGGATGTACTAGAGAATCTGTCTTAAATGGTAATGTCTGTTTTATTTGTGTTCTACTTACATTCCCAGCTGTAAATTATTCTTCAATAGCCCTCTGCATTTTGAGTCCTTTTGTTAGTTGTAAAACTCAGTCAGGGCTTTATACGGTAGCAAAATTATCCACGCTATCTGCTTTTCCTTTTTGCTTCTGCATTGAGGAAAGGTCTAGTCACTTTTCAAATTAGAACAAAAATATTGATGCCTTCTTTTATGTGACTGGTATGCTTAGTTATAGTTTGATATTACAGTCAACTTCTACTTAACCATGATACCAATGTATAAAGAGCATAGATAATTGAAATCAATTCACAGATCATCTTGAATCTCTTATTTCAACTTCTTCCATTAAATCTTTTCCCACAGAGACTAACAAATAGCAAAATGGAATGTATAAAGTGTTGCCTGTACAGATTTCAGGGAGTAGAAAAACGAACAAAAGACAGGAGAATAATTTGTATAATTCACAAACTGTAAAATCAATCCAAAACCCCAAGTTGATTCTTGTTAACATTTTTAAAATCCTGTAACTGATTATTAAATGCATTCCCTTTTATAATGGGTACATTAAAATCAGTGTGTAAAAATTGCTTGACCACACATAGCCAATGCTTAAGTGAACCAGTTGCTAAGTAGGCTTAGCATTTAGCTGCAGCCTTTACCTAACCAATTAATTAAAAACTGAACAGAATATAACACATGCAACTTTATTCTATCTTTCATACATGTACCTCACGCATAAAATTTAATAAATACTGGTGATTTATTGAGTTGTTGCTGTGAATTAGCAGTAGAACATGGTGTAGTTTGCTAACACCTTTTTGACCAGTCTTCCCTAATGAAGGATGAAGCACTTACCACTTTAGCTCATATTTCCATAATCATTACACAGAGAGATACATGTATTTGAGACTCTTATCAAATGTTATTAGATATGTCTATATCGAAATTATAATTTTATTCATAGAAAATAAAGAACAGAAACCTCATTACCATCAGTGCCAAGACAACCTAATTATAATAATCAAATAACTGACTAAATGACATAGTTTATCAACTTTAAACCTATAATTGCATTTCTTGTTATATATCTTTGATATTCTGGAAATGGCGGACTTTTCACAGTCACATTGTAGAGCTTAAATAAATATAATTAAAACAAAAGAACTGCCAGAATACACCAGGAAGTGAAAGATGATTTCTGATCAATCTTTGGAATTGTAGTATATTTGAAAGGTAGGCTCCAGCCAGTGAATGAGTCTCAGACAATTCTATAGAAACAGTAGATATGACTTGAATACCAGTAATACTCTAAAGTTTATCTTGATTGGTAATGAAATAGCCATCTACCAAATACAGGTAGTAAAGTGGCAATACTCAGGAAAATGACAGGAAAGTTACTTCTGAACGAATTGTCCTTCTTGTAAGTGAAAAAACTAAAGCAGCATGGTACTGCTTAAGCCTCTAAATGGCATTTTTTTCCAATGAAAATTCACACTAAAGGCTTACTGGCATGAAATATAAACACTTTAAAGCACAGTTCTCCGTGTGGAGGGCCATTTAGCCCCGGGTCTCCAAATTGAATCAGTATTGCCTAAAGAGTCATTTCAAACTGCTGTGTCCTAAAATTGTGTTCCTGTATGTTCTCAATCGAAGGGATATGAGTGAAGGCTGAGAATATATATTTTACAAACTTCTGTATTGAAGTGTCTGGTGTATTGTATAAATGCTCAATAAATCTCTAGTGAATACATGAACAAATAAAAAAAATAAAGCACAGTTCCCTGACATTCTTTCTGAGTTTGAAAATATATCACAGGCTATATGTAGAGCCAGTAACTCCAAGATAGTTATAAGTCTCAAAAATAGACATATGAATTTAGTAACAAAGTATTATGACTTTATATATGCTTTCATTCATATCTACAAACCTACAAGGTTCTACAGTGAGATGATCTCAAATTGTCTTATTTAACAAGTGACTTGTAGAGGACATGTTAGAACATTGGAAAACTAGACTGATGAGTGATTTTCCTATTATTTACATTGATGAAATCTTAAGAAAAATAAGATGAAAAGTCTAATTAGCTACTTAGAAACACAACTTATTATGTGGAGATGGCAAACTAAATACTCACAGAGAAATGCTCATATATACTAAGTTGTTAATAACAAGCAAATACATTAACCAAGATTTAAT
The DNA here is from genome assembly GCF_014824575.4 of Sturnira hondurensis. Taxonomy (NCBI): domain Eukaryota; kingdom Metazoa; phylum Chordata; class Mammalia; order Chiroptera; family Phyllostomidae; genus Sturnira; species Sturnira hondurensis. The sequence continues at coordinate 249,421 of NW_028096861.1, read as the reverse complement.
TAAATTTGCTACAAAGGTGTCAGTGCAGGTTTGAAAAGTAGCAACAAGTGTTATGCAATTTATCACTGAGATTTTATTACTCTAAGCTTTGTCTTACTCTATATTGTCATCATAAATTCTCTTTTTGCTCATCTACCTTTACAGTTTTGAAAATAACTTGTATTGACAACTTTTTTGGTACTTGATACATCTCATCTTCTTACAGAGGGCTTGTTTCTCTCTCTGTGCACATACACAAGTATCTATCAGTTATCTAGTCACACCAGAAATCAGCATGAATAAAATACTTAAGATAAATAACATTTCCACTAGTCTGAATTGACAGGCATTTACTCTGGAAACAAACTCTTAACAAGCTGGCCATTGATATTAGGGATATCTGGGCTTCATAAAGGAAAGTGTTAGTAAGTAAAACCAATCTATGGCTGCACTTATATTTAATCAAAAGGCAAAATTAACATAAAAATGACTAATTTTGTCATGTATCATGAATTCTGACAAGGTGCAATCCTGCAGTAAAATAGGAATTATTTTCTTCCACAAAATACAAATGTCTTTGAAAATATTACCAGTGTAACAGGTAGGTAAACAGACTATTTGTGTATTGTTCCAAAAAGCAAACAATTTAACTCTCAACAGTGTAACTAATAAATATGCACTTAGCTACATTAGAATTGTATAAAATCATACATAAGAAAATAAATCCTTCTCCAATGGCCTTTTTTACTCTAATTTTTAAACACTGACTTCATTCATGTACAGTAGCAGACTGTAATCAATTTTACCCACCTTAAAAAGTCTGCATATAGTGCACTTATTTATAAAAAGAAATATTTTCTATCTTTTGACCTACATATTATTAACTATAGATATATAGCCAAATAAAGGTTCCTAAGTATTCCTAAGGAGTTTCCCTAGTGACTTTGTACTCACAGGAAAGGCAGTCTCTGTTATTTTCTATAACAGCTTCTATGCTGAGTAGACGTTACCGTCTACTATACTAGTGACCATACTACAGCATAAGCATTTTCAAAACAAATACATACTAAACAAGGAAGAAGCTGGACTATTAACTGGGTTCAGTGACATTAGCATAATCTTTTATTCTAGACCTCATCGGCATTCCCGTGAACCTGCCTGAAAACTCTCAACAAGTGCTGCATACGTGCATGATTTCTGCCTGCACAACATCATGTAATTTTAAAGAAGAAAAAGGCATCTAAACCAAGAAATTGAAAGCCAAGCAAATATAAAACCAATATATCAGGCAGCACATAAAGAAGTATATAGACTCGCCTGTGTTTCTCTAGTGAAGCATTCTATTTCAACTGCACTTCTTGTTAAGCAGATTCCGGCAGCATGCTTATTGTGAAGCTCAGTCAGCTTCATTTAATCAGGCTTAAGAGAAACTACTGTATGACAGAGCATATGAACACATTCAGAGTGAACTCACAAGTGACTAAATCCAACAGGATTCACCATCCCCATCTCAAAACCACATGAAAAAAAATTACATTAGAAGCAGAACATGTATGCCAAATGTGTAGAAAACATTACCTTCTGTCCAAGATATGCTGAGGTATCTTCCTTGCCTAACAGTTTTGATTATAATACTTTCCCATTGCTACTACAGAATTAGAGAGGAGGGGACAGAAGAGGACAGAAAAATAGAAGAGAAAAAAGGAGAGAGACGGGAAGAGAGGGGAGGGGAGAAATGTTTTCCTCTCAGAGCATTGCAGAGAAAGAATGGGCTACCAGTTTACAATGTAGCCCCAAAATAAGTTATGATCTGGGTTGTGTGTGTATGTGTGCATTATTTTTGCACCAAACCAATAATAAATACAGTTAGTCCTGTGGGTTACCTATTACACTTTGTTTGCTGTATAACACCCTCAGTGAACTTAGAGCAGCAATATATTGAGTCAGAAACTAATCTAGTTTATATGCCCTTACAATTAGCTTCAATACCAAGATCTGTGTGTTAGATTCCCAGAAGTATAAAACTAAAGATCCCTTGGAACAAATCAGGCTTATGGGTCTTTAGGCTCAAAATTGTCTGAAGTCTTCTCATCTCAGTCAATTCAAGAATATTTCTCTTCAGCATAGGAGAAAACAGCTGAACTGATTGTCTGATCTTTGTTAGAAATAGTCTGCTATTCAAATTTAAAGAAACATGTAAATATAATCATTTAGTTGGCATCAGCAATAAAGCTGCAGAGTTAAACCTTATAATTCAGAAAAGATACATGAATCTTAGGATATATGACCCTAATTTGAATTTTAGAATATTATCTTCAGAATTTGGAAACAGAATAAAACACAGTAAAGAGTCATAATCTTGTCAGTGATGAATAAATGTCCTCTTCCTCCCAAATTCTTCATTGTATATTGGCTCAGCATGAAAGTTTTCATTTAGCTCTCAAAGGTAATTATTAAGTATACCATTTTAAAAAATACTAAGTATATAGCCCTCTTGTACTCATCCTCATGTTATTTGCCACAGGTACATTAAGAGTAAACACTCAAAATAACAGGAAGATGGATTAAAACATCCCCAGGTCCATTTTCATAGGGCTTTCAATAAGTTTTTGTAATATATTAGGGCATTAATTTTTGGAAAGAGACTATGTATCATAAAGAGAAACCCCCATTTCTATATCTTCAAGGCACACATACAGTTAAGGCAGGAAATGTTGATTCTAGGGATATAGGTCTACTGTCTTTTGCACCTTCATGGCGATTGTAAACATTCTCTTTTGCTCAAAGGGATTTGCAGCCACTTCAGGATTCAGTATTTCTTTGCCTAAAGTGCTCTGTGACTTTACCATGCCCAGAAAGGAACTAATTGAGGGTCAACTTAGCATATTCCAGTGTAGATAGTTTTCTGTCTGTGATGGCCAAGTTAGGGAAAAAATCACTCATTCTGACTAATTTGCTATAAAAGTTCAGTAAACCAACTATGAAGAACCTTCAGTAATGAGTCATTCCAATCAGTGCAGTATTCAGGATAGCTAATGTTTATTTCTCAACCACTTTCCTTGAGAATAAAACAACCTCATCTTTATCTTCATTTTGATTGAGGCTGATATATATTAAAGTAAAAAGAAATAAAAATAAAACAAAACCTAATTAATAGGTGTATTCATTTATTTCCACCTTTCAAACAAATTAAAGTTTGTACTTGAGAACATTGTTGCTCCTTAGAATTTTTTCCTGTTTTTTTTTAAGTAGAAAAAATTATTAAGGTATAATTGGCATACAATAGTATATTTTTGGCCAGAGGAGAGAGAGGGATGGGGAGTGGTTGAAAAAAATCTGTGTATTTTTAACCTTTTCTTTTTGGCTAGTGTTTTAATGAGTTAGAGATATAATTTGGAATCTGAATAGTATATTGTTACTATGCAATGATGCTCTAAAGGTCTAATTCCTCTCTTGTTAAATAAATCTAGATTGATATTCTTCGTGAGTTCATTTTCTGGGCTTTATTGCTTTTCTGTCTCTTCCTCATCTTTTGTCAGACTGTCAGCTGTCAGTTTGGCTGTCAGTGTGCCTGCCTTTTGTAGCCCCTCTTCTCACTTTAACATGCAGAGGATTTAGAAACCAGATCACCAGCCTCATGAGAAGTGTAGAGATAAAGATTCAAAGGGGTTCCCTTTGACTAGTGTGCATTAGCTTTTAACAATCATTTTCATTGCCCAAATAATATTTTTATTTCCTTATTTGTTCCCAATGTTATTCTAAAAAGGTGAAGTTGCTGAATTGCTAAGTCTAGTTAAGTAGAGTTATTGTAGATAATTCTGGATACACATGTCTAGGAGGCACATCCATTTAAAGATCTTCATCTACTTCTTAACCAACTTGCATAAATTTTGTGAGGGGGGAGATTACTTCAGAACATGTGTATTATGAAATAACAGTCCCTGAGAAAGTTACTCAGGTCTTCAAAGCTTGTTGTCTGTTATAATGGTTACCAGACAATGTTTACTGGTATATGTTGTGTATAGGAGGTTTTGTACACAGGAATAAATAACTGAAGAAAGTGACAGCTCTATCCTCTTAAAAATAATGAAGACAAATCACCTTAAAAATAATAAAGTTACAGGTGATACAATTTTTAAAATGCGGTTTCTTTCAGCACACAGCCATATTAGAGTAATTCATCTTTCTGTGTAGTTACACAGCATGCGGAGTCAGAAGAACTGGGGTCTTCTCCTGATTTTGACACTAATATGCTCTATGACCATAGGCAAGTCATTTAACCTCTATATGCTATGTTCAAGTTTCTTGGCCCTATGGATATTACAGGATAATTGTGAAGATAATGTCAGATTAACTTTGTAGAAGCCCTGTCATAAAAAAAGATAAAATACCTTTGTAAATGTGACATATTATCACTGTCAGATAAACTGAACAGGAAAAAACCCAAACCACATAGAATCATAAACATTAAAATTATAAATTATACGAGGGACTCCTACATTTCATAACTGGAGAAACTGAGACCTAGAAATTAGAAGTGACTTACCTAGAGTAATCTAATACCAAAACAAGCAGAAATGAAGCAAGCTGCTAAGTCTGTGATGGGTTTTGTGTCTCCTCTATACAGTCAGTGGACACCAAAACACAACTGTGAGCAGCTAAGAAGTGTGTTGTAAAAAGCCAAACTGAAGGGACCAGTGAGAAACTGTTATATAGGCTCATTTATACCAAATCACGAGGCATGTTTATTTCAAACAGAGGAGAAACCACACAGACGACTGACCAGCTCAGACATTTTGTCTTTCATCACTAACTCACAATATGTGATGGAGCCCATATCTACAAAGAATAAACATTTTAATTGGCCTCCAGTTCAGCAGTGGTCTGTGAAAACACCATTGGAAAACTAATATCTTTTGGGAGGCTTTGTGGATCTCATAGAATAGACACCAACTGGGAACTGAACAGAAGGTAAAAGGAAATGTGGAAGAATAAGCTATTGTCAAGCTTTCTAAACTGATCTGCCCCAGGTCTACACTTGAGCACATGGGCTGTAAGGATAAATAGGAAAGTAGGTGCAGGAAAGGAAGTTAGGGGAAAGTATGTGGAGGAGGTCCAGCAATATGCCAGGCAATTTACATATACCATATGATGTATTTACTATATCCATTTAAGGAATATATTGATAACATAACTTATTAATGTGCCAGACACAATAAATGTACTTCAAGTACTTTAGTACTTAAAATTGCTTTAGAGTTGTATTATCAATCTCATTATTATCTCTTATTATTTTATATTGCTACAGCATTATCTTATATGATATAATTATTTCCATTTTTCCAGATGAAGATTCAAGGCTAGAGACATTAAACCAAATAAAAAGTAACATGTCATACAGATGACAGTAGACATATCAAAAGATGCTCAATGTAACTAATTATCACAGAGATGTAAATTAAAGCCACAATGTAATATCACCTCATACCTGCCAGCATAGCTATCATCAACAAGTCAACAAACAAGTGTTGGTTAGGATATGGAGAAAAAGGAACCCTTTGCACTGTTGGCAGGAATGCACAATGAAGCAACCACTGCAGAAAGCAGTATGGAATTTCCTCAAAAAATTAAAAATAAAACTGCCTTATGACCCAGTAATTCCACTTCTGGGAATATATCCTAAGAAACCCAAAACACCAATTCAAAAGAACATAAACACCCCTGTGTTCATAGCAGCATCATTTACAATAGTCAAGATGTAGAAACAGCCTAAATGCCCATCAGCAGATGAGTGGATAAATTAGCTACAGTACATTTAAACAATGGAATAGTACTTTGGCATAAAAAAGAAAATCTTATCTTTTGCAACAGCATGGATGGACCTGGAGATAATTACACTATGTGAAATAAGCCAGTCAAAGACCAATACCATATAATCTCACTCATATGTGAAATCTAATGAACAAAATAAACTGACAAAAAAATAGGAACAGAGGCAAGGATACAGAAAAAAGGCTACAGCTGTCAGAGTGGAGTGGGTAGGGAGGCTGGATGTAAAAGGTGAAGGAATGAAGCAAAGAAAAAAAACTCAGACAGACAACAGTACAGTGACTACCAGAGGGAAAGTCAGGTATGGGAAATTAGGAGGTGGTAAAGGGGAGGAAATGGTGGTAGAAGGGAACTTGACTTGGGGTGGTGGAAATGCAATACAATATACAGATGATGTATTATAGAATTGTACCCCCCAAACCTACATAATTTTATAAACCAACGTCACTCCAATAAATTCAATTTTAAAAACTTTAAAAATAGCATGTCAAAGCCCACACAGCTACGAAGTAGCCTGGATTCAAACCCAGGTCTGACTCCAAATTCCAATACTTAAACATTGTACTACAGTGAATATTGAGCTAATTTTAAAATAAAATATAATAGAAGACAGTATCTGGAGTTTGGCTGTATCTTTGACAGGATCTCTCATGAGATCCATATGAATCAGATGCAGAAATATAGGGTAAATAACAATGCAATCAAGTGAATTAAATCTGATAAGGCAGTTAGTTCAATATAAGTCAATAAAATAATGTGTTCCCCTAAATGTCAGTGAACTCTTAGACTGTTAATAAAAATATAATACCCTGAACAAGGAAGATACATAAATATTTAATGAATGATATAGTGAATGAAGGACTAAATAAAATTGACAGACTAAATAAAATTGACACTCATTTATTCACTGTTAGTGAGATCAATGGAGTGCCTACTATGTATTGTACCAAGTTCTGTGTGAAAAGACTCTTGGTTTGAACCCCAACTTCACCACTTAATTGCTGGATAAACTTGAACCAACTACTTCATAAGATCTGTAAAAACTCCTGTACAAAACATAGAGGCTTATATTGTAGTACTGGAGGCAACGTCATATCCTTATACCAGAAACAATAATAATACAACTTGTGAGATCTGGAGCAGAAACATACACTGGTTGCTATTCTAAATGCCAGATTTTAAGAAACACCTTCTCTAGATTAGAGCATGAGAGTAACGGTTAACCTTTTTTGAGCACTTGCGAAGTGCCAGCCACTATTCCAAGTGTAATATATGTATTATCTTCTTTAATCTTCACTACAACCCTCTAAGTTGACTATTATCATTGTTTTATGCTATGAAGAAACTGAAGATCATAGAGTAAGAACTGAGTAAATATTAGTTATTTGTAGAAAGAGCATTGGGTAAAAAAAAATCAAGATCTCTAGATTTAAGCCTTAAGTACACCAATAACTTGAAAAGTTTAGCTAGTGTTTTACTCTTTAGCGTTGTATTGATCAAAAAAAAAAAAATGCCTGGCTGGATTCTCTCTCTTCCACCTCTTGTTCTCTCAATAAAATCAATTAAAAGACATATCCTTGGGTGAGCATTAAAAACATAGGAAAGTAGCACTCCAAAACCAGCTGAGAACAGTACCTTGTCCCTCTTCAGCACTACTTTCATATGCACTTAACTAAGGGGTAACTTGACCCAGACTCATGTTCTGACCTGCTGGACGGAGCTTTAAACTCATTTAAAGGAACGTATTTTGTATACTTCATGCACTGGTCATTATTGGCTTGTTTCCAAGGCAACTACTAGCCAGAGTGATAGGTTTTATTTGTTCCCCATTCTTAAAGTCAAATTTCCTTTTCATTCCCTCTACCCCACCCTACCACCAGCACCTTCCTGGAACACAGCAGGCTACTACTTAATGGATACACTCGCTAAAGACCAACTTAATGTCCTTGAAGTTACCACTGCTGTCTTGATGTTCTGAGGATGGAAGTTATAAGTACTGGAACATGCAACTGTGGATTTTATGGCTGCATACAACATTCCAATTAAGGATCAACAAACCATAAGTGCAAGCAAGGACACAGAGAAAGGAGAATCCTTGTGCACCGTTAGTAGGAATGCAGATTAGTGAAGCCACTGTGGAAAGCATTATGGAGATACCTCAAAAAATTAAAAATGGATCTGCCTTTCAAACCAGTGGTCCCACTTCTGGGAATATATCTTAAAGAGCCCAAAACACTAATTGAAAAGCATATAAGCACACTTATGTTCATTGCAGCATTATTTACAACCACCAAGATATGGAAGAAGCACAAGTATCCACCAGTACATGAGTGGGTAAAACAACTATGGGACATTTATACAATGGAATACTATTGAGTAATAAAAAAGAATAAATTTTTACCCTCTGCAACTGCATGGATGGACCTGGAGGATATTATGCTAAGTGAAATAAGCCAGTCAGAGAAAGACAAATACCACATGATTTCACTCATGTGTGGCATCTAATGAACAAACTGAACTAACAAGGACATTGTGGACAGATCATAGAGAGCAGGGTGACAGATGGGGGAAAAGGTTAGCAAGAGAAGGAACTGAGCAAAAAGGGAAAAGGACTCATGGACATGGACAACAGTGTGGTAACTACAGTGTGGGGAGAGGGTAAAAAGGGACTAAATGGTAATGGAAAAAATACAGTAAAGATTATATAAAGGAGGATATGCATGAACATGTTAGTTAATGAAAATAACATCAACAGCATTCATCTATAATTCTTGTTTATTGCACAGAGATTCCCTTATAAAGATCCCACAATGATTCAGAAAAGTTACCTTGCTCAGATGTTAAACATAGTTACTATTCTTTACTCTCACCTTACCTCAAAATCTGACCGCCTGCAAACTCACTGCTTTCTAGATTCAACTCACAAGCCTTCCCTTCCCAACAAGAGACTTATCTTCTCTCCATCCTTTCTTAAAAATGATAAGCTGGGTCGAAGATTATGATTAACACTGTATATAGCCTAAAGATCTTCTATTTCTTCTCTACCGGCTGTGACTGTAAATAACATAAAATACTCTTCTGCTGTCATAAACCATTTTGCCTCTCCCTCCAACTCATCACACATGCACAAAAACAAGGAGTAGGTAGAAGCAGAGAACACCAAGATACCTGCAGGAGACTGCACCACTGAATTTTACAGGTATTCTACCACAGAAGTTCACACCATAAACGTAGGGAGTCAGAACAGATCAATTTAAGAAGCTGAGGCTAACAAGAAGAGTCTCACAAATAATGGGAAGACAAAGAAACAATCCCCAAATGAAAGAAAAGGTGAAAGTCTCAGAAAGAATGTTAGATGAAATAGAGGAAAGTCAACTATCACATATTGAATTCAAAGCACTGGTTATCAGGAAATTCAAAGAGCTCACAATGAGCTACCAGAAACTAGAGGGGAGCTACCATGAGCTCTCCGCAAACTATACCAACATGAAAAAGGAAATAGAAACCATCACCAAAGGACAAGAGGAAATGAAGAATACAATTTCTGAACTGAAGAAAACAGTAGAAGGAATAAAAACAGGATTGATGAGGCAAATGATTGATTGAAGATCGGATCAGTGAGTTAGAGGACAAAATAGAAAGAATCTCCCAGAAAAAGCAAGAAAAGGAAAAGAGGCTCAGAGGAATAAGGAGGGATTAAGAGAAATGCAAGACAATATGTAACATAATAATACTCGAATATTAGAAATACCAGAAGGAGAAGAAGAAGAACAAGGGACAGAAAGCCTATTTGAAAGAGTAATGATGGAAAATTTCCCTAATTTGATGAGAGAAAAAAAATCACACGAATCCAGAAATCACAGAGAGTCCCAATCAGTTGGAACACAAAGAGGTCCACTTCAAGACACATCATCATTAAAATGGCAAAACTCCAAGACAAAGAGAGAATCCTAAAGGCAGCAAGGGAGAAAAAGGAAGTAACATACAAGGGAGCCCCAATAAGGTTAGCTACTGACTTCTCAATAAAAACACTCCAAGCAAGAAGAGAATGGCAAGAAATATTCCAAGTAATGAGAACCAGAGCCCTACAACCAAGGCTACTTTACGCAGCAAGGCTCTTAATCAAGATAGAAGGCCAAGTAAAGAGCTTCCAAGATGAAAGAAGTCTAAAACAATATGCCTCCAACAAACCAGCTTTGCAAGAGATGCCAAAAGGACTGCTCTAAGGAAGGTAAAGAGAGACAGAGAGGAACACAGGTACAAAAATGGCAATGAATAAGTATCTATCGACAATAACCTTAAATGTAAATGGATTAAATGCTTCAATCAAAAGACATAGAATAGCTGAATGGATAAGAAAGCATGACCCACACATATGGTGCCTACAACACACCCACCACAGGACAAAAGATCATCACAGACTAAAAGTGAAAGGCTAGAAACAACTTTTCCAAGCAAACAGACAAAAAAAAAAGCTGGGGTAGCAATTCTCATATCAGAAAAAAGAGACTTCAAAAAAAGGGCCATAGAGAGAGATCCAGAAGGTCACTTCATAATACTCAAGGGAAGAATCCACCAAGAAGACATTTACATCATAAATATATATATGCACCCAACATAGGAGCACCCAAATATATAAACGAAATTCTGGAGGACCTCAACAAAGATATTGACAGCAACACAATTATAGTAGGGGATTTAAACACCCCACTGTCAAAAATGGACAGATCTTCCAAACAAAATATCAACAAAGATATTGCGGCATTAAACAACACCCTAGATGAAATGGACCTAACTGATATATATAGACCCCTTCATCCCAATGAAGCCAAATACACATTCTTTTCAAATGCACATAGAACATTTTCAAAGATAGACCACATGATAGGACACAAAATGAGTCTCAACAAATTCAGGAAAATTGAAATTATACCAAGCATTTTCTCCGACCACAAGGGACTGAAACTGAAAACCAACCCAAAAGGAAAAAACACAACACATTCAAGACCATGGACACTGAATGGTATGCTATTAAACAACAAATGGGTCAAAATTGAAATTAGGGAAGAAATCAAAAAATTTCTGGAAACAAATGAAAATGAACTCTAAAAACAACAACCCAAAACTTATGGAAAACAGCAATTGTACTCCTGAGAGGGAAGTTCATAGCAATACAGGATTACCTAAAGAAGATAGACACATTTCAAACAAACAACCTAACCCTATGCCTACAATAACTTGAGAAACAATAAAAAAGACAGCCCAGAGTAAGTAATAGGAGGGAAATAACCAAGATCAGAGCAGAATTAAATGACATAGAGACTAAAAGCACAATTCTAAGGACCAATGAATCCAGGAGCTGGTTTTTTGAAAAGATAAACAAAATCCACAAGCCTTTAAGTAGGCTCATCAAGAAAAGAAGAGAGAGGACCCAAATAAAGACAATCAGAAATGAAAGAAGAGAGATTACAACTGCTACCACAGAAATAGAAAGGATTGTAAGAAATTACTGTGCAGAACTGTATGCCAAGATATTTGAAAACCGAGGTGAAATGGATAAATTTAGAGAAAAATATAACCTTCCAAAACTCAATGAAGATGAAGCAGAAACCCTGAACAGACCAATAACAGCAGACGAAATTGAAGAAGTAATCAAAAAATTCTTGTCACAGAAAAGCCCTGGACCAGATGGTTTCACAGGAGAATTCTACAAGGCATTTAAGGAAGAGCTAACCCCTATTCTTCACAGACTACTCCAAAAAATTCAAAATGATGAAAGACTCCCAAATTCTTTTTATGAAGCCAGCAGCATCCTAATCCCCAAACCAGATAAATACACAACAAAGAAACAAAGCTCTAGGCCAATATCGCTGATGAACATAAACACTAAAATCCTCAACAAAATACTGGCAAATCTCATCCAACAATGCAATAAAAAGATCATACACCATGACCAAGTGGGATTCATCCCAGGGATGCAAGGATGGTTAAATATGTGCAACTCAGTAAATGTAATACATTACATAAACAAAAGCAAAGACAAAGATCATATGATCATATCAATAGATGGGGGAAAAGCTTTTAATAAGATACAACACCCATTTAGGATAAAGGCACTCAGGAAAATGGGAATAGCGGGAGCATTCCTCAATATAATAAAGGCCATATATGAGAGACCTACAGCCAACATCATATTCAATGGGAAAAATCTAAAATCTTTTCCACTAAGATCAGGCACAAGACAAGGTTGTCCACTTTCACCACTTCTATTCAACATAGTATTGGAAGTTTTAGCCACAGCGATCAGACAAGAAAAGAAAAGAAAAGGCATCCAAATTGGAAAGGAGGAAACAAAACTGTCATTGTTCGCAGATGACATGATAGTGTACCTGGAAAATCCTATAGCGTCTATTACAACTGCTTCACCTAATAAATGAATTTGGCAAAACAGCGGGTTACAAAGTCAATATCCAGAAAGCAAAGGCATTTTTGTATACCTACAATGAACTAGCAGAAGCAGAAATCAAGAAAAAAATCCCAGCCCTGGCTGGTGTAGCTCAGTGGATTGAGCATGGGCCTGCGAACCTCATGATTGCAGTTCGATTCCCAGTCAGGGCACATTCCTGGGTTGCAGGCCAGTTCCCAGCAGGGGACTCATGAGAGGCAACCGTACATTGGTATTTCTCTCCTTCTCTCCTTCCCTCTAAAGATAAAAAATAAAAATCTTTATTTAAAAATCCCATTTGATATAGCAAAAACAAAAATATAATATCTGGGAATAAACCCAACTGAGGAGGTAAAAGACCTGTATGCAGAAAACTACACAACACTGAAGAAAGAAATCAAGGAAGACACAAACAAATGGAAACATATACCGTGTTCATGGATTGGAAGAATTAACATCATCAAAATGTCCATAGTACCCAAAACAATTTACAGATTCAATGCAATACCTATTAAAGTACCAATGGCATAGTTCACAGACATAGAACAAACACTTCAAAAATTTATATGGAACCATAAAAGACCCCGAATAGCATCCACAATTTTGAGAAAGAAGAACAAAGTAGGAGGGATCACAATACCTGATATCAAAGTGTATAAAGGCCACTCTAATCAAAACAGCCTGGTACTGGCATAAAAACAGGCACATAGACCAATGGAATAGAACAGAGAGCCCAGAAATAAACCCAAACCTCTACAGTCAATTAGTATTTGACAAAGGGGGCAGTAACATAAAATGGGGTAAAGATAGCCTCTTCAACAAATGGTGTTGGGAAAACTGGACAGCTATGTGCAAAAAAATGAAACTCAAGCACCAACTTACACCATGCACCAAAATAAATTCAAGGTGGATAAAAGACATAATTATAAGCTGTGACACCATTAAAGCCCTAGAGGAGAATATTGGCAGGTCTCAGATAATCCACGCAGCAATATTTTTACTGATACATCCCCTAGAGCAAGGGACATAAAGGAAAGAATAAACAAATGGGATCTCATCAAAATTAAAAGCTTCTGCATGGCCAAAGAAAACAATATCAAGATAAAAAGAGAAGCAACTGTTTGGGAAAACATATTTGCCAATGATGCCTCAGACAAAAGTTTAGTCTCCAAAATATACAAAGAACTTACACAACTCCACTCTAAGAAGACAAGCAACCCAATTAAAAAATGAAGAAAGGACTTGAACAGACACTTCTCCAAGGAGGACATACAGAGATTCCAGGGACACATGAAAAGATGCGCGATATCGCTAGCTATCAGAGAGATGCAAATTAAAACCACAATGAGATAGCACTTCACACCGGTGAGAATGGCCATCATAAACAAAATAACAAACAACAAGTGCTGGAGAGGTTGTGGGGAAAAGGGGACCCTTGTTCACTGTTGGTGGGATTGCAGACTGGTACAACCACTATGGAAAACAGTATAGAATTTTCTAAGAAAACTAAAAATGGACGTTCCTTTTCACCCAGCCATTCCACTGTTAGGAGTATATCCTGAGAACCCTGAAACACCAATCCAAAAGAATTTGTGCACCCCAATTTTCATAGCAGCACAATTTACCATAGCCAGGTGTTGGAAGCAACTTGGATGCCCATCAGTGAATAACTGGATCAAAAAACTATGGTACATTTACAAAATGGAATTCTATGCAGCAGAAAGAAGGAGCTCCTATGTTTTGCAACAGCATGGATGGAACTGGAAAGCATTATACTGAGTGAAATAAGCCAGGCGGTGAAAGACAAATACCATAGGATATCACCGTTAACAGGAATCTAAATAACAAAACAAATAAGCAAGCAAAATGTAACCAAGGACACTGAAATACAGAACGTTCTGACAGGGTCCAGAGGGGAGAGTGGAGAGAATCACAGGGGGAAAGGGGAAGGATTCAGATGAACAAATATAAAGGATACATGGACAATAACTAAGGTGGGGGGTGGAAATGGAAGGGAGGTGGGGAACACTGGTGGGGCAGGGCTGGGAATATAAGACAGGAAACTGTACTTGAACAATAATTAAATAAATAAAAATTTTTAAAAAAGAAAAGCTACCTTATGTTTTTCTAAAGTGTAGAGGGTGTCATGTAAGTAGAAAAGACTTTCATTAGTAATAATGATAACTAACATCTATTGAGTGCTTATTATGCACCAGGGACTCTTTTAATCTCCTGTTCACTAATAATGGGGAGCCAATGTTATGCCCATTTTGTAAAATGTCAACCAATCACAATGAGATTTGCAGCTTGGGTAAGGTCAAACAGTTTAGAAAGGCGAGAGCTAAGATTGCATATTTAGGTATTCTGAGTAAAATCCCTCATCACTGTTTCTCAACTTTAGACAGTACTTTCAAGTTTGAAGAAAGCTGAATTCTAATCATGGCTTTGCTATTCCCTAGTCAAGTAATTACAACTCATTGTACTTCAGTTTCTTCATATGTAAAATAATAATTTTGAGTTCAATATTCTCAAAAGCCTTTTTTAGCTTTAGCCATTTATAGTTATGTGCATACACATGTACACACAAATGTATTTCTGTAGAGTAGTCCTTAATTTGCATAATACTTTTTATATTTGCAAAGATAAATACTGGCTTTGCTTTCTCATAATTAAATCATATATGGACTCCTATATATCATTCTATCCTTTTCATATGCATAATTCATTATAAAGATACAAGTAAACAAGAAGAGCTTACAGTCTACTGTGTCCTACTTTTATTTGTATTATTTTAAGAACCCTTCTGATAGAAATAATCAGGGTTCAATCACTATTTTTATTGTGGGCCATTCATAATATTGCCTCTTTCCTATGCTGTTATTTTCAAAGACACAAGTATTTTTCTTCCTTCAATAGGATAGAAAACAAAGCCCTGGCTGGTGTAGCTCAGTGGATTGAGTGCGGGCCTGCGAACTAGAGGCTCGAGGTTCAATTCCCAGTCAGGGCATATGCCTGTATGGCAGGCTAGTTCCCAGCAGGGGACTCATGAGAGGCAACCATACATTGTTGTTTCTCTCCCTCTCTCCTTCCCCTCTAAAGGTAAATAAATAAATAAAATCTTTAAAATAATATAATAGAAAATAATTGCATGACCTCCTTTAATAATGATCTAGTCACATTAGCATAATGACCTTCCTTTAGTTTTAATGCCTAGTCCCAACTATTTCTGGCAATCCACTCTTCCCTTCCATAGGCAAGTGGGTAGGTAAGACTAACTGGACAGAAAACCATCATGGTGCCCTTGTTTCCAGCTAGGGAAATTCTTAGTGACCAGACTGATGAGGCTTTGTTTACATCTAGTTAAGCCAGTCAGTGTTCTCTAATTTCAATTTAGGAAATAAACAGTTGAGGTTTATATTTGACAAATGGGTTGAATGGTTAATACTTTAAGAATAATTTGTATAATGCACATGTGTGTGAGTGTGTGATTTAGTTAATTTCAAGCAAAGCAGTCCCCAGGGTAAATCTATTTTGCTGAGTCCAAGTTCAGTGGGATGTTTACAAAATAAATAAAAAAAACATTTACTTGCAAGATAGGGAATAGATTGAAAGCATTTTTGAGAGCAAAGCTTAAAGTCAAAACAACCACTCTTTTAAAATAAAACATATTCATTAAGAGTGATTGTATGAAGGTTAATTGTCTATTGAATTTGTTAAGCTTTCATTAGGATTGTAAATGCTATTTACCAAAATATTAATTTCTCGGTGGGTTGGCATTTTGCCACACAAAGAAGTCTGAGGTTTTTCATATTATGACATTTTCATTGGTCCAGAGAAGTTGTGTGTACTTTTCTATTATTTTCAATGCACTCCATCTTTAAGATTTCTATGGGCAGTGGGAGAGGTTTGGGGTGAGGTGGAGGAGGGGATGGGGGATAAATGGTGATGGACAGCGATTTGACTTGAGGTAGTGCATACAGAATAAGGTGTACAGGCAATGTTTTATGGAATTGTGCACCTGAAACCTATATAATTTTGTCAACCGGCATCACCCTAATAAATTCAATAAAAAAGAAAAAAAGGTGATTTTTTAGTTCATCACTGGAGTTTTAAAAGCCAAAGATGGTGTTTTGATGTTTCTTCTTCTTTTCCTACCTAGTACATGGAGAAGACAACTAAGGTAACTCAAAGATTAAACATAAAAAATTAATGATGTAGAAAAAACTAGAAGACATAAATAGTATATCTAAGAATACATAATATTCACAACACTGCCATTTATTATCTGTGTGAATTTAAGAAAGTGCCTTTACCTTTCCAGGTCTCAATTCCCATTTGCAAAATGCTAGAAGATGTTTTGTCATGGGAATAACCCCCCCAAAAAAAGCGAAAATAATACCTAATCCAACAACTCAAATGTGAAGACATTTTTGTGAGACAGAACATAAGAAAAGCTGATTTAATCATGTCATATTTATGTGCTTCATATAAGTGTGCATATATTTTTGAATGACCAGGGAATTCTGTAGAACTTCTAGTTATGATAAATAGATAGATAGATAGATACATACATACATACTATGTACTAGATACTATTTTATCCACACAACAATCCTACAAGGTAGGTATTAGCATTGCCATCTTACAATTGACTAGAACAAAGTTTAAAGAGATTAAGCAGTTTACTCTCAGATCACACAGTTTATCAGTTGTAAAGTCTGGATTAGGAACCAGATGTATTGTAACTAATACCAAAGTCCATGTTCTCTCAACCGTACAAAAAAATGTAAAATTATAAACATATATATATATTTATACATATATATACATACTTATACACACATGTGTTTGGATAAGTGTTTGCACATATATATGCACATGTGTATGCACACATATATGCATACATGTGTATGCATACATATATAAATAAATAAATTTATATATAAATCTATAAAATATACATATTTATATATAAATCTATATTTATATATATACATACTTATACATACATGTGTTTAATATTTGGGTGAGAGAGTAATATTTGTAAAATATGTAGAAAACTAGAAATAATAGTATCATTAATTCCAATGTATCCATTACCCATTTACAACAATTTTTTACATTTTACCTATCTTATTTCATATATTCACCCCACACCTTTCCACATTTACCTTTTTTCCCATGAGTATTCTAAAACAAATCTAAAATATGTCATTTATATCAAAATATGTAGGTATGCAGATTTTACTAATAAAGATTTTGTTTTCTTTTTTTTAAAGATTTTATTCATTTAGGACTTCCAGCCAAGATGGAGTCATAGGTAGACACACTGTGCCTCCTCATACAACCAAAATTAAGGACAGCAAAAATTTAGAAACAAAAAATCAAGCAGAACTGACAGAAAATTGAACAGTACAGAGTCTGACAACCATTCATCCAGACTGGTAGGAGGGACAGAGTCAGCAGCCAGTGGAGAGGGGTCAAGGCAGGAAAAAATGGTGGCTGGTAGAACCAGGCATGCAGGTGGCAGCTGGCAAATCCGGGCGGGGAGTGGCAATGGGCAGATCCAGTGAGGTGTGCAAGGCAGCTGGCTAACCGCGGCTACATATTCGAATGCACATAAACCAGGCAAAAACGGGCAAGACAGACTGCACAACCCAGGGCCCCAGTGCCTGGAAAGAAAGCCTAAAAGCACTGATTGAAAACACTTGTTGGGGTTGAGATGCTGGGAGAGATTCCTAGCCTCACAGGAGAGTTCGTTGGAGAGACCAATAGGGTCCTAGAATGTACACAAGCTGACCCACCCAGGAACCAGCAACAGAAGGGCCCAATTTAGTTGTGGGAAGCAGGAGAAGGGACTGAAATCCAAGAGAGAGAGGAACAAGTGCCATTGTTCACTCTCTGACCCCACCCCCATATACAGCATCACAACCTAGCCATGGTAACCCCAGTGAACACCTAAGGCTCTGCCCCTTACTATGTAACAGGTGCGACCAGGCCCCCCAGAAATGGCTCTAATGGAAGAACAGCTGAAAGCCCCAGAGCCAATACATCTAAGTGACCAAGAGATAGCCAACCTATCAGATGCACAGTTCAAAGCACTGGTGATCAGGAGGATGCCCACAGAATTGGTTGATTTTGGTCGCAAATTAGATGAAAAAATGAAGGCTACACTAAGTGAAATGAAGGAAAATGCACAGGGAACCAATAGTGATGGGAAGGAAACTGGGACTCAAATCAATGGAGTGGACCAGAAGGAAGAAAGAAACAACCAAACAGAAAAGAATGAAGAAACAAGAATTCAAAAAATTAGAAGAGGCTTAGGAACCTCCAGGATATCTTTAAACATCCCAACATCTGAATTATAGGGGTACCAGAAGGGGAAGAGGAACAGCCACAAGTGGAAAACTTCTTTGAACAAATAATAAAGGAGAACTTCACCAATATGGCAAAGGAAATAGACTTCCAGGAAGTCCAGGAAACCCAGAGAGTCCCAAAGAAGGTGGACCCAAGAAGAAACACACCAAGGCACATCATCATTACATTACCCAAGATTAAAATGAAGGAGAGAATTCTAGAAGCAGCAAGAGATAAGGGGATAGTCACCTACAAAGGAATTCCCATAAGACTGTCAATTGATTTCTTAAAAGAGACCTTACAGGCAAGAAGGGGCTGGAAAGAAGTATTCCAAGTCATGAAATGCAAGGACCTACATCCAAGATTGTTCTATCTAGCAAAGCTTTCATTTAGAATGGAAGGACAGATCAAGTGCTTCTCAGAAAAGGTCAAGTTCAAGGAGTTCATCAGCACCAAGCCCTTATTATATGAAATGTTAAAGGGGCTTATCTATGAAAAATAGATACAAAACATTTACAGTAAAATGACAGCAAACTCACAATTATTAACAACCATACCTAAAACAAAAACAAAAACAAACTAAGGAAACAACTACAACAGGAACAGAACCACAGAAATGGAGATCACATGGAGGGTTAGCAACAGGGGAGTGGGAGGAGGAGAGTGGGGGGAAAGGTACAGAGAATAAGTAGCATAGACGGTAGGTAGAAAATATACAGGGGGAGGGCAAGAATCGTACGGAAAATGTGGAAGCTAAAGGACTTATGACACATGGACATGAACTAAAGAGGGGAAATGTGGGTGGGAAGGGGTGTGCAGGGGGAAGGTGAATGAAGGTAGGAAATGGGACAACTGTAATAGCATAATCAATAAAATATATCTAAAAAGAAAAATATTAAAAATATTTTATTCATTTATTTTTAGACAGAGGGGAATAGAGGGAGAAAGGGAGAGAAACATCAATGTGTGGCTCTCTCCCACATTCCCCCCACTGGGGACCCAGCCCCCCACTGGGCATTGAACCAGTGAACCCTTGGTTGAACCCTTGGTTCACAGGCCAGTGCTCAGTCCACTGCGCCACACCAGGCAGGGCAAGACTTTGTTTTCTTTTTAACATACTGCTCTCATGCTATTATTACAGCTAAAAAGTTAACAACGATTCTTTAATACCTCCTAATACCCAGTTAAGAGTAGGACTCAGCAATATGAGCTGGCCAAATAACTTTCTTCTAAAATACCTTTAGACACTGTCTTACTTAGGAAATAACTATCCTTGAAATAATATCAAAAGTCTATGAAGTTAAATCATTTGATAGAAGAGCAGTCCAGACATAAAGAAGAGGCAAACCTGAAGAGGTCCCAGGAATTAGTGATTATTTTATTTTATTTTTTCTTTGTTACTATTTTATTTTTTATGTATTTTTATTTAATTCTTGTTCAAGTACAGTTTTCTGTCTTATATTCCAAGCCCTGCCCCCCCAGTGCTCCCCACCTCCCTCCCATTTCCACCCCCCACCTTAGTTATTGTCCATGTGTCCTTTATACTTGTTCATGAGATGCCTGTATATGCAAGTAGTCAGTATCACTTTGAGCCAGTAGAGAGTGTCTGACCACAGTATATCAGAGAAGAACTTGACTTAAGGGAAGAACAAGGCAAAATTAATAGAAGGAGGAGTATAGAGCAAGAACCCATTTCCCACAGTATTTTCTACCACAATAGAAAGTTGGAGCAGAAAGACTAATTTGGTATTAAACTTATGTGTTACTGATTTAGGCTCCACAAGTTCTTCCTCATTAGGAACAAGGTTGATTCCAGAGCTTGAGCTAAGTCTGAATCAGTAGTTAGGGACTATTTTCTCCCTCTCTGGTATTTCTGAGCTAGTAGGAGTAGCAATAGGATTTAGGGGTGGAATGGAAGACTGGATATCATATTGGAAAAGGAATATCATCATATCTAAGGACAAGAGTATTGGTATGTGTGCCCCCACTTTGTGAGAGATAGAGGGAGAGAGAACAAGCACATAAAACTAGGGGGCTCAAGCTATGATTTTTAAGGAGGAGAAAACTCTTTAAAAGTTGATGTTTAATCCCTATGTATTACAGACAAAGTGATAGAATAACAGTTATATGTACTTCCCTTTTTAAGGACCTTTGTGGTAAAATGAGATGAATACTAGGTCAAGGAAAGGACACCCTCTTTTCTTCTACCCCTGCTTCCTCCAAGTCAGTTTATAAGTGATTGCTGTCTGGTATGGAATTTTACTATTTGCTGAGACCTCTCTGGAGTTTTCTCTTTTCCAGCTCTAGATTGAAGAAATTGGACTGGTTTCAAATAATTAAATATAGCAAATAGATTTCTAGAAGCCTTCCCTGAAGCCACTAAGGACATCCTTCCAAAACAGGATTACTGCAAAGTAGGACGAGTACCTACAAAGAGGCTTGAGATTTATATAGGAAAAATCAAAGTCAGTAAAATAACTGAATGGTGAGACTGGCATTCCAAGAAACATAAACCTGGGGAAGTAATGCTCAATGTGTCTCTCAGTCCTGTCCTCCTGAATAGTTATTGTGTTATCCAGATATAATATTCTGACTATGTTTTAGAGTACTAAAAACTTTACTCTAAAATACAATAAAGAGTTTATTACCTTTAATGAAATGAAATATCCCTGAAAACCATTGTATGACCTCTTTTTCTCTTGGTAACTCTACCTCAACAAACAACTTCCTGATTCTGATTTGGTGTTCCTCACTACTAGAAAAAAAATTTATGTTTTGGGTAGAGGACATAAGAAGCTATAAAGTAATTAACAAATTTGATGTTGGTATCAGATCTAATGCTGGTAAATAAACATTTGTTTGTTATATTATTTTTTCATTAGATTCCACATGTAAGTGAGATGAGATAGCATTTGTCTTTCCTTGACTGGCTTATTTCATTTAGCTTAATAATCTCCAGGTTAATTAATAAAGACTCAAAATATAAGATTTTATTTTTATGACTGAATAGTATTCCATCGTGTAAATGTACCACAGCTCTTTCATCCACTCATCTACTGATAGGTACTTGGGTTGTTTTCAGATCTCGGTTATTGTAAACCACGATGCTATGAACATAGTGGTGAACAATTGCACAAAAATGTGAACAAAGTGCACATTTTCTTTCAAATTAGTATTTCAGGATTCTTAGGATATAGTCCCAGAAATAGTATCAGTGGGTCATAAGGCAGCGCCATTTTAATTTTTTGAGGTAGCTCCACACTGCTTTCCACAGGTAGCTCCACCAATCTGCATTTCCAGGAGCAGTGCACTAGGGTTCCCTTTTCTCCATAACCTCACCAGCTCTTGTTTGTTGATTTACTTATGATGGCCATTCTCACCTGTATGACTTGGTATCTCATTGTCATTTTAATTTGCATCTCTTCTGGCTAGTGATGCTGAGCATCCTTCATACGTCTCTGAGCCCTCTGTATGTCCTCCTTGGAGAAGTGTCTATTCAGGTCCTTGCCCATTTTTTAATTGGATTGTTTGTGTTCTTGGTGTTGAGTATAAGTTCTTTATATATTTTGGAAATTAAACCCTTATCAGATGTACCATTGGCAAATATGTTCTCTCATACAGTGGGTCCCCTTTTCATTTTGTTGACGGTTTCTTTTGCTGTGCACAAGCTTTTTAGTTTGATACAGTCCCATTTGTTTATTTTTTTCCTTTGTTTTCCTTGCCTGAGTTGATATATCAGCCAAGTATTCCTATAAGAGATGTCTGAGATTTTTCTGCCTATGTTTTCTTCTAGGATTTTTATGGTTTTGCAAATTACATTTGTCTTTTATTCATTTTGAGTTTATTATTTTCTATAGTGTAAGTTGATGGTCTAGTTTCATTTTTTTTTGCATTTACCTGTCCAATTTTGTGAACAGTATTTATTGAAGAGAGTGTCTTTAGTGTATGTGAATACACACACATATATATATTACACAGAGACATGACAATAGTATGGTGATCACTAGATGAAAAGGGGGCAGAGTAAGTGAAAGAGGGCAAAGGGGGGGAAATGGGGACAGAAAGAGACTTTACTTCGGGTATTGAGCATATGATGCAGTGTGTAGATTATGAGGTTTTTTTAGTTTTACACTTGAAACTGGTTTGGTTTTATTAACGAATGTCTCTCCAATAAATTCAATTAAAATAAAATGATAAAAAGACAATATAGCATGCATTAACAACATTTCTTTAAATTAAAAAAAAATCAACAGAACAGCAGGAAATAGAGAAAAATAAACTGAAGGATGAAGGCCAGAGTTCTAGGGGAAGTAGAGATCCTTTTGTTCCAGTATTAGTGTACTCAACAAATGTTTTATTTTTTTGCTTGAAAAAGCATTACTTACATTACCAATCAGGATAGCAAGAGGCTAACTTTTCAGAATGTGGAATTGAAGTTTAGGTTATATTTTATAGTTTTCCCATGACACTCTACCTCATTAACTGGGCTACAATTTCTCACAATAATAAATGGCACACTTTGAATACCAGTCTTTTTTGTTGGTGATAATGATTGTTCTCTTTTTATCAGATTTCAGTCATATGTGCAAATGCCAATACTTCACTTGTTTCATGATACTGGGCCAAGTTTTCCTAGGAATGTTGTATATTATATGACTTTCTAATTAAAAATGGCACTGTGTTTTAATAAAAGACCACAATTTTAATGATTCATATAATGAAGTGACATAAGCAAGTCACTAACTTCTATGGGTTTCAGTTGCCTCGACTATAAAAGAAATGATAAGTAGTATCTTACATTTTAAAGGACAAGATTATTTAAAAACAATCATTCTCTCCTTGCAGTCTTAGAAATATTTTTATTATAGAAATTTTCAAACATACAAAAATGTAAAGATAATAGTACATATTTAATGCAATTATCACATCCAACAAAACTTAAAAGTAATGCTTTACTGTCTTCCAACAACCAGTCTTTGTCCCATTTTCCCATATTGTCTTGAGCATTCTCTTTCCATAGCTGTTTGTTTGAATAAGGATTTAAATCAGAACCACCTGATGCATTTAGTTGCTATCTCTCTTAAATATCTTCACATCTTTAGATCACTCTCAGTTTTTTCCATAGCGTTTGCTGGCTGAATAAACTGAGTCATTTGCCATGTAGAATTTCCCACATTCCAGATTTGGCTGATTGACCCTCAGGTGACTTTAATGTTTATCTTTACCTCTAATTCCTTCCATAGTGGTAATTAGATCAATAGACTTAACTAGATTTGGTGTTCAAATATTTTCTCTGAGGTATCACACTTGGCCTTTCCAAGGTAATTACATATTCTCCACATGTTCTCTCCATACTCTAAATATCATAACTTTGTCCAGACATCAAAGTATAAGGGAAAGGTTAAAAAGGTGAAGTTTACTGAATGTCCCTAAGCATACAAAAGAAATCAAAGACATGACAAATACCTGGAAAAAGATAACAAAATTTGACAATTATCCCAGGATGTTCAACACTTAATTAATAGGTATTCCAAAAACAGAAAGAGAGAAAGATTAAGAAGAAATCATCAAGGAATTAATTCAGTATGTTGAATGAAACAAATTCACATAACAGTGCCTTATTATAGTGAAATTATACACACAAAATGCCTGTTAAGAAGACCACCAGAACACACCTATAATTGAAAATTTGGATTTATTATTTATTGCAGCAACTGAGAACAGTCACCATAAGGAACTGTTCAAGTATTATCTTTAGAAAAACAGCATGCTAATTTTTCCCATTTCTTTTTTCTTAATCAGCATTATTTCTGACAATTAATTATAGCCTCTTTAAATTTCTCCAAGGCTTTTTCTTTGGTACATTATTTATGTCACAGTTTGTAGTAAATTGTTTATTAATCTATATTTATATGTACAGTATGTATAATTAGGCATACACAGAAGTGAAAGTATACAAAAAGTAATAATTTAAGATGTTTAACTATAGCTTTAAAATAAAATTAACTTATAACAATATTAAATGAAACAACATGACATAATAAATTGACCAGTCTATTTATCTGGTCTAGATATTCTTATAGTGTGCACATAACAACTGAGTCATTTTTGGTCAGTTAATCTTTGAAGTTTCCCAAGAGAAGAGAAAAAGTAGGAAGTAAAACAGAAAAAATGAGAGGGTACTAGCTTCAAGCAAATAACTAATTATTTCCTCTTTGCAAATAGAAAGAAGAAAGTTTCAATATAGAAAAAAATGTTGATACATGCACACACAAGAGAGAGTTCACACAGCTAACTTGATACAACATGAGCCCTTAGCAATTTTCTCAAGATGAACATGAAATAACTCAGCGCTTGTTAACTCCTGAAAAGCAGAAACAAATAAGCTGATGTTTCCCACATTGAACAAAATTATCTCTCTTGTAGACAAAGGAGAAAAATAATTTTCTCATGAGGCATTTTCTTGTTGGGAGTATCATAGTGCTTTTTATACTTTCTTTATTTTTATTGTTGACATTATTATAGATGTCCCCACTCTCCATTTGCCCATCTCCACCCAGCCTTGGACCCCTTCCTGCTGGACATCACCACACTGCTGTGTCTATGAGTTATGCATATATGTCCTTTGGCTAATCCCTTCCCCTTCTTTCATCCAATCCCCCAATCCACCTCCCCTCTGACAGCTGTCAGTCTGTTGCATATGTCCATGCCTCTGCTTCTAATTTGCTCATTAGTTTAATTTGTGCATTAGGTACCACATATAAGTGAGATCATATGGTGTATGTCTTTCTCTGACTGGCTTATTTCACTTAGTATAAAAATCTCCTAGTCCATCTATGCTGTCACAAAAGGTAAACTTTTGTTGTTGTTTTTTTTACAACCAAATAGTATTCCATTGTGGAAAGGTACTGCAGCTTTTTCCTCAACTCATCTACTGATGGGCACCTGGGCTGTTGCAAAATCTTGGGTACTGTAAATGATGCTGCAATAAACATAGGAGTGCATATATTCTTTCAAATTTGTGTTTCAGAATTTTTATGATAAATTCTCAAAAGTGGAATCACTGTGTCATGAGGCAGTTCCATTTTTAGTTTCCTGAGGAAGTTCCATACTGTTTTCCACAGTGGCTGCACCAGTCTGCATTCCCATCAACAGTGCACTAGGGTTGCCTGTTCTCCACATCCTCACCAGCACTTGTTTGTTGATTTATTGATGGTGGCCATTCTGGCAGGTGTGAGGTGATATCTCATTGTGGTTTTAATTTGCATCTCTCTAATGATTAGTGACATCAAGCATCTTTTCATATGCCTATTAGCCATCTGTATGTCCTCTTTGGAAAAGTGTCTACTTAGGTCCTTTGCCCATTTTTAAAAATTTAATTATTGTTCAGGTACAGTTTTCTGTCTTTTACTCCCATCCCAGCCCACCCCCCAGTGCCCCCCACCTTCCTCCCATTTCCACCCCTGTTAGTTTTTGTCCATGTGTCCTTTATACTTTTTCCTGTAAATCCTTCCCCTTTTCCCCTGAAATTTCCTCCCCTCTTCCCTCTGGTCCCTGTCAGCCTATTCTGTATTTTAGTGTCTTTGGTTATATTTTGTTTGCTTGTTTGTTTTGTTGTTTAGGTTCCTGTTAAAGGTGAGATCGTATGGTACTTGTCTTTCACTACCTGCTTTGCCCATTTTTAATTGGATTGTTTGTTTTACTGGTGCTGAGTTCTATAAATTCTTCATATATTTTGGAAATCAACCTCTTGTCAGGTATGTCATTGCCAAATACGTTCTGCTATACAGGGGGGTTCTTTTTTCATTATATTGATGGTTTCTTTTGCTGTGAAAAAGCTTTTCAGTTTTATGTATCCCAATTAGTTTATTTTTTTCCTTATTTACCTTGACCAACAAGAAATATTGCCAAAAATATTCCTACAAGATATGTCTGAGATTTTACTGCCTATGTTTTCCTTTTTTATTAAACACATCAGGGTGACATAGGTTAAACCCATCATATAGGTTTCAAATGTACATTACTGTGATACATGATCTGTATATTGCATTGTGTGCCCACCAACTATAGTCAAATCATTTTGCCATACCTTATATTTGCCCCCATTTAACACTGACCACCCTCCAACCCCTTCCCTCTGGTAACCACCATAATGTTGTCAGGTTCTATAAGTTTCAGTATTATATCCCACATATGAATAAAATCATATGGTTCTTAGCTTTTTCTGACTGACTTATTTCACTTAGCACAATATTCTCAAGGTCCATCTATGTTGTTGCAAATGGCAGTAGTATGACTTTCTTATAGCTGAGTAGTATTGCATACTACATATGTTCCATATCTTCTCTATCCAATCATCTATAGAAGGACACTTTTGTTGCTTTCATGTCTTGGCCACCATGAATAATGCTGCAATGAAGATAGGGGTGCACATATCTTTGTGAATAAAAGTTTTTGAGTTTTTAATATAGGTAACCAGACAACAGGATGTTTGGTCATGTGGTAACTCTATTCTTAATTTTTTTGAGGAACCTCCATACTGTTTTTCACAGTGATTGTACCAGTTTACATTCCCAACATCAGTGAATGAGGTTTCCCTTACTCCACAAGTTCTCAAATATTTGTTACTACCTGTTTGTTGATAATAGCCATTCTAACAGGTGTAAGGTGGTATCTCATTGTAGTTTTTTTTGTCAGTAAAGAAATATTTATTCATGGCTTGCTTGTACCAAGACTGTGAAAATGCTCCAAATATCTTTTTAATTTTTTTCTTTTTTCGTTTTCTTTTAAATTTTTTTTTCCTTGAAATAACATTTATTTTATAAATCTAGCCCTGGCTGGTGTAGCTCAGTGGATTGAGCGCGGGCCTGCAAACCACAGGATCGCAGTTCGATTCCCAGTCAGGGCACATGCCTGGGTTGCAGGCCAGTTCCCAGCAGGGGACTCACGAGAGGTAACCATACATTGATATTTCTCTCCTTCTCTCCTTCCCTTCCCCTCTAAAGATAAATAAATAAAATCTTTTAAAAAAATCTAAATTATATTTGGAAAATTCAGATAAGAAAGATAATTATTTTTAAAATTTTATTTTATTTTTAAAAATATATTTTATTGATTATACCATTACAGTTGATCTATTCCCCCCCTTCATTCCCCTCCACCCGCACACTCCCTCCCCCACTATTCTCCCCCCCTTAGTTTATAACCACGTGTCTCAATTTCTTTAGATTCTATATTTCCCCCACTATTCTCGCCCTCCCCCTATCTATTTTCTACCTACCATCTATGCTATTTTCTGTGCCTTCTCCCCCCTTCTCCTCCTCCCACCCCCCTGTTTCTAACCCTCCATGTGTTCTTCATTTCTATGGTTCCACTCCTGATCTAGCTGTCCTCTTGGTTTGCTTTTGTTTTAGGTGTGGTTGTTAATATTTTAATTGTTATTCAAGTACAGTTTTCTGTCTTTCAGTCCCATCCCAGCCCACCCACCCATCTCTCCCCACCTCCCTCCCATTTCCACCTCCCCTAGTTTTTGTCCATGTGTCCTTTATGCATATTCCTCTAAACCCTTCCCTTTTCCCCTTGAAATTTCCTCCCCTTTCCCCTCTGGTCACTGTCAGCCTGTTTTTTTAAATTTTTATTTATTTTTTATTGTTGCTCAAGTGCAGTTGTCTACATTTTTCTCCCATCACTACATCCACAGCCATCCACCCTTCCCATCCTTAATCCTACCCTCCTTTGGTTTTTTTCCATATGTCCTTTATGGATATTCCTAAAAACTTTCCCACTCCCCCCCCCATTATCCCCTCCCAACTCCCCTCTGGTTATTGTCAGTTTGTTCTTAATTTCAATGCCTCATTGTAGTTTCAATTTGCATTTCTCTAATAAAGCTAGTAAAGTTAAATATCTTTTCATATATCTAATAGTCATTTGTATGTCTTCTTCAGAGTAGTATCTGTTCAGGTCCTCTATCAATTTTTTACACTGGATTATTTGTTTGCATTAAATTGTAGAAGTTCTTTATAAATTTTGGATATTATCCTCTTGTCTGAGCTATTGTTTGCAAATACCTTCTCTCATTCAGTTAGTTGCCTTTTTGTTTTATTAACAGTTTCATTGTGCAGAAGCTTTTTAGTTACATATAGTCTGTTTATTTATTTTTACTTTTACTTCCCTTGCCTTTGGGGTTAAATTCATACTATTCTGCCATAAGAAAACACGAAATACTGCCATTTGAAATATCATGGATAAACTTTTCCTCTTTTTTATTGTTGTTCAAGTACAATTGTCTCCACTTTCCTCCCACTACTCTCCCCTCCCCCACCCATTCCCACCTCCCACCGTCAACCCTACCCCCTTTGGCTTTGTCCATGGGTCCTTTATAAATGTTCCTTGATGACCTTTCCTCCCTAGGCTACAATGTTTAATCCCTACAGCAGAGGAGAACAGCTAAAGGCTATTTCAGTGATTAAGCCTAACAGAAAGCCTTTAGGCAAAGGAAGATCTCTGGAAGCTCTGAGACTTCAACTGACCCTTCACCAGGACTGGTGCTGATAAAAGCTGGCCTTGTGCATAGCTTTGTTCTTTCTTCAAATACTCAGCCTTAGCAGAGGAAGCCCCATGTTGTGGATCACTGATAGCTCCAAATACATTGCCTAGGGCCAGTCACAGGCAGTGTCTGACAAAGAACTACACTATGATCTTTGCATATATACCTAATACAAATAAACAAAAACACAAAAAATGGAAAGACAAAGAAACAGGCCCCAAATAAAAAACAAGAGAATTTCAGATGAGAAACTAAGTGAAATGGACTCAAGCAATTTATGAGATACAGAGGTTAAGAGTAATGATTATGAGGATGTTTAACAGCATGAAAAAAAAACATAGAAAGAATAAAAAGGGCCTGTCAGAAATAAATAATGCATTATCTAAAGTAAATAAAACACTGGAAGGAATAAACTGTAGGTTAGATGAAGCAGAGGATCAAATCAGTGATTTGGAAGACAAAGTAGAAAAAACACCCAAGCAAAGCAGCAAAAAGAAAAATGAATTTTAAAAAATGAGGAGAATTTAAGGAACATTTGGTACAATATGAAGTATAACAACATCAGCATCGTGGGAACAACAGAAGGAGAAGAAAGTGAGCAAGGGATTGAGAACATATTTGAAGAAATAATGACCAAAATCTTCCCTAACCTCGTGAAAGAAAAACATGCACATGTCCAGGATGCACAGAGAGTCCCTAACACAATGGACCCAAAGAGGCCCATGCCAAGACAGAACATAATTAAAATGGCAAAGCTTAAAGACAAGAACAGAACCTCAAAAGCCATGAGAAAAAAGCAGTTAGGTACCTACAATGGGGCTTCCATAACACTGTCAGTTTATTTCTCAACAGAAACATTTTAGGCCAGAAGGGATTGGCATGAAATAATCAGAGTGATGAAAAGCAAGGAAGTACAACTAAGGCTACTTTACCTACCAAGGATAACATTTAAAATTGAAGGAGAAATAGCTTCTCAAAAAAAAAAAAAAAAACAACTAAAGGAGTTTGCTACCACCAAAACAGTATTGCAACTAATGTGAGAGGACTTGCTTTAAGAACAGAAAGAAAAAGAAAAAATCAGAGGAAAATAGTTAAAAACTAAAATGAAAATAAATATGTATCTATCAATAATCACTTTAAATATAAATGGTTTAAATATTCCAATAAAAAATATATAGGGTTGCTGACTGCATAAGAAAGCAAGACCTATACATGTGGTCTCCAAGAAACATACCTCAGGAAAAAAAAGATACACACAGAAGAAATAATGACCAGAAGATACACACAGAAGAAATAAAAATAAGGGATGGAAAATGATAGTTCATGCTAATGGAAATGGGGGGGGGGGACTGGGATAGCAATACTTATATCCAACAGAATAGAATTTAAAACTAAGGCTATTTAAAAGAGAAAAAAAGACATTACATAATGATAAAATTAACAATCCAACAAGAGGATATAACCCTAGTAAAGATGTATGCACCCCAACATAGGAGTACCTAAATATGTAATTCAGACCTTGATGGATGTAAAAATAGAGATTGACAGAAATACAGTCATAGTAAGTGATTTTAACACCCCATTGACTTCAAAGGATAGATCTTCCAGCCACAAAATCAACAATAACACAGTGGCCTTAAATTACTAGATCAAATGGATTTAATTGATATCTTCAGGGCATTTCATACCAAGGCAGTAGAATATAAATGCTTTTCAACTCTACATGGAACACTTTCTAGGATAGACCATATGTTAGGACACAAAACAAGTCTCAGTAAATTTAAGAAGATAGAAATCATGTCAAGCATCTTCTCTAACCACAATGCTTTGAAACTAGAAATCAAGCACAAGAAGAACACTGAAAAATACACCATGCCATGGAAGCTAAATAACGTTATTAAACAATGAATGGCACACCAATGTTCATAGCAGCACAATTTACAATAGCTAAGAGTTGGAAGCAACCCAGATGTCCATCAGTTAATAAATAGATCCAAAAACTATGGTACATTTACACAATGGAATTCTATGCAGCAGAAAGAAAGAAGGAGCTCCTACTCTTTGCAACATAATGGATGGAACTGGAAAGCATTATGCTGAGTGAAAAAAGCCAGGCAGTGAAAGACAAACACCATACGATATCACCTTTAACAGGAATCTAAACAACAAAACAAACAAGCAAGCAAAATACGACAAAGACACTGAAATACAGAACAGGCTGACAGGGACCAGAGGGGAGAGGGGAGAGAATCACAGGGGGAAAGGGGAAGGATTTACATGAACAAGTATAAAGGACACATGGACAATAACTAAGATGGGGGGTGGAAATGGGAGGGAGGTGGGGAGCACTGGGGGGTGGGCAGAGCTGGGAATATAAGACAGAACACTGTACTTGAACAATAATTAAATTTAAAAAAAGAAACAGTAAAAAAAATTAATGGATTGACAATGAGTCACAGAAGAAATAAAAAGATACCTTGAAATGGCCCTGGCTGATGTGGCTCAGTGGATTGAGCACCAGCTTATGAACCAAAGGGTTGCTGGTTTGATTCCTAGTCGGGGCACATGCCTGTGTTGTGGACCAGGTCCCCAGTGGGGGGCTCTTGAGAGGCAACCATACATTGATATTTCCCTCTCTTTCTTCATCCGTTCCCCTCTTTAAAAATAAATAAAGTCTTTAAAAAAAGATACCTTGAAACAAATGAAAATGAGAACACAACAACACCAAATCTTTGGGACACAGGGAAACCCATCCTAAGAGGGAAAGTCATACCATTACGGGCCAAACTAAAAAACAAAAAAAAAACAAAAAGAAGGTCAAATAAACAATCTAACTTTGCACTTAAAGAAACCTGAAAAAAAGCAACAAACAAAGCCTAAAGTAAGTAGAAGGAAGGAAATAATAAAGGTCAGTGGAGAAATAAATGAAAGAGTCTAAAAAATTATACAAAACATCAATGAATCCAAGAGCTCATTCTTTGAAAAACTATAACTATGGATGACTATAACTATGGATAACTATAATTATGGATAAAACAACTATGGGACATTTACACAACGCAATACTACTCAGCCACAAAAAAAAGAAGAAAATGTTGCCCCTTGCAACTGTATGGATGGACCTGGAGAATATTACACTAAGTGAAATAAGCTAGAGAGAGCTTTGTCAGAGAAAGCTCTGTCAGAGAAAGACAAATACCATATGATTTCACTCATATGTGGGATCTAATGAACAAACTGAACTAACAAGCAAAACAGAGACACACTCATAGTTATGAGTAGGATGACAGCTCTGGGACAGGTAGTCAAGGGGTGCAGGAATTGAGTAAAAAGGAAAAAAGGCTCATTGATATGGACGACAGTGTGGTGATTGGTGAGGGGGCAGAGGAGGTGGAAGAGGGTATAAGGGGGTAAGTGGTAACGGGGAAAAATACAATATAAATAAATTTTAATGCATTCCTTTTTAATGCATTATTTAAATGGTTAAAAATGATAATTTTCATTGCTACAAAACTCTAGTTATTATTACTTTGAAAAATAACAGTTAGTGCACAAAATATAGCTCATATATTTAAACATTCAAATGTTAAAAATAAAGCCAAAATAATAAAAAGAAAAAAATAACATTGTTAGGATGCTAGGAAATATTCTGTTTCTGTTAAAATTAAATGTTATTTCTTATTTGTTATTATTATGTGGTTTATTAAGCTATCTGTAAGATTTGTGTGCACTACATAAACATTTTATTGAATAACTTTTACTTTGCTCTCAAATTTTATATACATAAATAGAAGGCACATCAAGAGCTATCACACTGGGATGACTAGCTGCTAAACTTGAGGATATGGAGATTTCCTGTAAATTATTAAATGTTTTATTTTATGCACCTTTTCAGTGTGATTGCAACTGCCCAAAAAGGTGACACAATGAATGTCATATATATACATATCACAATAACTATTTAATAAAGGAAAAAAGTGAGGCAAATTTCAAACAATGGGGCAAATTTAATTTTGTCCTACTGCCTTTCTATCTGAAGAATCTTGTGAATAAATGAAAGATTCATAGGTTCAGGAAGCATCTACTTATTTTTATTCCAGTGAAAAATAAATTACTCCTCACAATCACAGCCTTAACTGTCAAACGTTTATTCTATATTTACAACTATTTAGATTGGAAAAAAATAAAGCTGAGGAGAACAATGAAGTTTGCCTTAATGCATTTTGAAGGGCTGTCGTATGGAGAAAAAGTAACTGTTTTCCCTTTAACTTAAAGAGATTGTAAACTGATAAGTTTGAGTTCAATATCAGAAATAACTTTATACCTAAAACTGTCCAAAGTGATGCACTCAGTGTCATAATGTAAAGAACTCTCATAATTGGAAGCATTCAAGCAGAGCATGGATGATCATCTCTCAAGAAAGTTATAGAATACATTTCTGGTGTTATGTTTGGGTTTGGTAGAGATAAATGGGTCATAAGGCTATAAGAACTAAAGTATATTCTAACTCTGATTTGAAGGTTGTTTTGCTTCAAATAAAATCCTCTTATAATGTATGACTACTAAGATACCTCTAAAATGACCTGTCCTCAAATAAATTCATTCTTATTCAAGTACAGTTTTCTGTTTTATATTCCCTGCCCTGCCCCCCCAGTGCTCCCCACCTCCCTCCCATTTCCGCCCCACCTTAATTATTGTCCATGTGTTCTTTATACTTATTCATGTGAGTCCATCCCCTTTTCTCCTGTGATTCTCTCCCCTCTCCTCTCTGGACCCTGTCAGCTTGTTCCATATTTGAGTGTCATTGGTCATATTTTGCTTGCTTGTTTGTTTCTTTGTTTAGATTCCTGTTAAAGGTGAGATCATATGGTATTTGTCTTTCATCGCTTGGCTTATTTCTCTCAATATAATGCTCTCCAGTTCCATCCATAATATTGCAAAAGGTAGGAGCTCCTTCTTTCTTTCTGCTGCATAGAATTCCATTGTGTAAATGCACCATAGCTTTTTGATCCAGTCATTTGCCGATGGGCATCTAGGTTGCTTCCAGCTCTTGGCTACGTAAATTCTGCTGCAATGAACATCAGAGCACATAGGTTCTTTTGGATTGGTGCTTCAGGGTTCTTATTATACTCCTAATAGTGGAAATGCTGGGTCAAAAGGCACGTTCATTTTTAGTTTTCTTAGAAAGTTCCATACTGTTTTCCATAGTGGCTGTACCAGTCTGCAATCCCACCAACAGTGAACTAGGGTCCCCTTTTCCCCACAACCTCTCCAGCACTTGTTGTTTGTTTCTTTATTTATGATAGCCATTCTGACTGGTGTAAAGTGGTATCTCATGGTGGTTTTAATTTGCATCTCTCTGATAGCTAGTGATATCGGGCATCTTTTCATATGTCTCTGGATCCTCTGTATGTCCTCCCTGGAGAAATGTCTGTTCGAGTCCTTTGCCCGTTTTTTAAATTGGGTTGCTCATCTTCTTTGAGTGGAGTCGAGTGAGTTCTTTGTATATTTTGGGGATTAAACCTTTGTCTGAGGTATCACTGGCAAATATGTTTTCCCAAACTGCTGCTTCTCTTTTTATCTTGATACTGTTTTCCTTAGCCATGCAGAAGCTTTAAGTTTGATGAGATCCCATTTGTTTATTCTTTCCTTTATGTCCCTTGCTCTAGGGGACATATCAGTAAAAATATTGCTGCGTGGAATATCTGAGATTTTCCTGCTAATGTTCTCCTCTAGGGCTTTGATGGTGTCACAACTTATATTTACGACTTTTATCCACCTTGAATTAATTTTGGTGTATGGTGTAAGTTGGTGCTTGAGTTTCATTTTTTTGCATGTAGCTGTCCAATTCTCCCAACACCATTTGTTGAAGAGGCTATCTTTACCCCATTTTATGTTATTGCCCCCTTTGGTGAATATTAATTGATTGCAGACAGTTGGGTTTAATTCTGGGCTCTCTGTTCTATTCCATTGGTCTATGTGCCTGTTTTTATGCCAGTACCAGGCTGTTTTGATTACCGTGGCCTTGTAATACAATTAGATATCAGGTATTGTGATCCCTTCTACTTTGTTCTTCTTTCTTAACATTGCAGCTGCTATTCGGGGTCTTTTAGGGTTCCATATAAATTTTTGAAGTGTTTGTTCTATGTCTGTGAAATATGCCATTGGCACTTTAATAGGTATTGCATTGAATCTGTAAATTGCTTTGGGTAGTATGGACAATTTGTTGATGTTAATTCTTCCAATCCATGAGCATGGTATATGTTTCCATTTGTTTGTGTCTTCCTTGATTTCTTTCTTCAGTATTGTGTAGTTTTCTGCATACAGGTCTTTAACCTCCTTGGTTAGGTTTATTCCCAGGTATTTTATTTTTGTTTTCGCTATATCGAATGGGATTTTTTTTCTTGATTTCTGCTTCTGCTATTTCATTGTTGGTATACAAAAATGCCTTTGATTTCTGGATATTGACTTTGTATCCCACTGTTTTGCCAAATTCATTTATTAGTTCGAGCAGTTTTTTGGTAGAGGCTATAGGGATTTCCATGTAGACTATCATGTCATCTGCAAACAATGACAGTTTTGTTTCCTCCTTTCCGATTTGGATGCCTTTTATTTCCTTTTCTTGTCTGACTGCTGTGGCTAGAACTTCCAATACTATATTGAATAGACGTGGTAAAAGTGGACAACCTTGTCTTGTTCCTGATCTTAGTGGAAAAGATTTATTTTTTGCCCATTGAGTATGATATTGGCTGTAGGTCTTTCCTATATGGCCTTTATTATATTGAGGAATGTTCCCTCTATTCCCATTTTTCTGAGTACCTTTATCATAAATGGGTGTTGTACCTTATCAAAAGCTTGCTCTCCTCAAATAAATTTAAAAGGCAAAAGGTTAGCTTAGGGGAACTATGTGCAACATATGTAATATGAAATTTTGACTACTCTTAATATATAAAGAAATAATATAAATCATTCAGAAAAAATCGCTTTTTGGGGTTTTGATGAGAAATTCAAAAAAGAAGAAATATAGATAGTCAATGACATAATAAAGTATTCTTTCTAAACTAATAATCTAAGAAATATAAATCGTAGCAACAAGGTGACATTTTTCACCTATGAAATTGGAAAAAAATTGATAATTATAGTGTTGGAAAATTAATGGAAAATAAACACTAATTGTTGTAAAAAAACAAAGAACAAAATTTATTTAGCATTTTCCTTGCACTAAGTAGTCTTTAAGATTTTTTCATGAATTGTCTCAATTAGTGCACCTTATTAGAAAGGAAGCTATTATATTCATTTTACAGATCAACTGCCCTCTCCAATATTTAAAAACTTTGGCACCAAAAGTCACATATTTACTGATTGGTGGAGTCAGCACTCAAAATTCAGTAAGCCTGTCTCAAAGAATAAAGCTTGTAACTACTATTATACTAACTCTGATATTTCTCCCATATCCCTGTCCTATCTTTTCTCTTTATTCCTCACCACATATTTCATCCCTCAGTCACTTCAAACGTCTTATCTTTTGTTAAACATACCTTGAATTTTTTTAAATGTTCCAACATCATTTTTTAAGTATTCCACATTTTTAGCAGATTTAGTGAAATGGCACCTTAAGCTTGTACTCTTTCCATTAGTGTAATTCCTGAGTTCTACTCTCTGTCTTTGGTTGGTTTGCCTCTTCTTGACCTACCACTAAAACTTGTAATCGCTAAATTATATTTACTTGTAGAAATCTTATACTCTAGCCCATTTCTTTTTAAAAATATTTTATTTATTTATCTTTAGAGGGGAAGTGAAGGAGAGAAATATCAATGTATGGTTGTCTCTTGTGAGTCCCCTGCTGGGAACTGGCCTGCAACCCAGGCACATGCCCTGACTGGGAATCGAACTGTGATCATGTGGTTCGCAGGCCCGCAATCAATCCACTGAGATATGCCATCCAGGGCTCACTTTCTTTTTTAAAAAATAATTAGTAAATTAAAAATTTAGATTTAAGGGAAAGTTAAAAATATTACAGACAGTTGTGTACACCTCACACTCATTTTTCCTTATTGCTAACATCATTATAGTTTATCACAACAAATGAACAAATACTGGTACATTATTATTGTCTAAAATCCATATTTTCTTCACATTTCCTTAGTTTGTATCTAATACTCTTTCTATTCTAAGGTCCTATTCAGGATATTACCATACATTTATTCATCATGTTTCATCAGGCTCCTATGGGTTGTGATGATTTTTTCAGACTAATTTTGGTGGAGATTTTTGTTGTTGTTGTTGTTGTTAAAGAAGTGGTTATTTACATAGAATGTAAAAGTATAAAGCAGTAAAAATGAACAAACTACAGAAACATACAGCATAAATTTCAGAAACTTACTGTTGAACACAAAAGAAGCTATCCTAAATCATTACATAAAATGATTTCATTTATGTAAAATACAAAACAAGGAAAAACTGAATACTTTTGTTTAGGAACACATACTTATCCATATTTTGCCATATATAATGCATACTCTTTGCCCAAATTTTTTAGGGAAAAATAAGGATGTACATTATACATGGGTAGTTCTAATTCCATATCTATGTAAATGTTTTTAATTATTTTATTCATGCTTATGCATTAAAGTGTAACTCTACAAAGCAATAATGATATCCGTATTCAAAATAATACCCTGAATAAAATAATCAGTTTCGTTTCCAAATATAAATAAATAATTGAACTAAAAAATGTAAATTAAAGGTTTCTTTCCTGAAAGTTTGGGCCAAAAATGTGGGTGCACATTATACATGGCAAAATACTGTAATTATTAAGCTAAAGAAAAACAAGGAGGTGGGAAAATATTACAATTGGAGGAACAGAGAGACAGAAAATAGTGATTGAGATGAATCATGAAAGGTGATCCTAAAGGTATTCTATTTCTTTCTTTTTTAAAAGTGTATTTTATTGATTATGCTATTACAGTTGTCCTAATTTTCCACTTTTGCTCCCTTCCACCCAGTACCCCCATTCCCTCCAGTAACCCCCACCCTTAGTTCACATCCACAGGTCATGCATGTAAGTTCTTTGACTTCTCCATTTCTTACACTGCTCTTAACATCCCCTTGTCTATTTTGTCCCTACAAATTTGTACTTAACAATGCCAGTAGCTTTTGCCCCATTTTTCCCTTCCCCCTCCCAGCTAATAACCCTCCAAATGATCTCTATATCTATGATCCTGTTCTTGTTCTGCTTGTTTGCTTGGTTTCTTTTTTAAATTCAATTGTTAATAGTTGTGAATTTATTGCCATTTTATTTTTCACAGTTTTGATCTTTTTCTTAGATAAGTCCCTTTAACATTTCATATAATAAGGGCTTGGTGATGATGAACTCCTTTAACTTGATCTTATCTGGGAAGCAGTTTATCTGCCCTTAATTCTAAATGATAGCTTTGCTGGGTAGAGCAATCTTGGATGTAGGTCCCTGCTTTTCATGACTTTGAATACTTCTTGCCAGTCCAAGCCTGCAAAAGTTAAGCCAGGCAGTGAAAGACAAATACCATATGATTTCACTTTTAACAGGAACCTAAACAAGACAAACAAGCAAGCAAAATATAACCAAAGACACTGAAATAGAGAACAGGTGTACAGTGACCAGAGAGGAGAGCGGAGGGGAGGGAATTTCAGGGGAAAAGGGGAAGGATTTACAGGAACTAGTATAAAGGACACATGGACAACAACAAAGGAGGGTGGAAATGGGAGGGAGGTGGGGAGCACTCAGTGGGGGGGCTGGGATTGGAGTAAAAGACAGAAAACTGTACTTGAACAACAATTAAATAAATTTTTTAAAAAGAAAAAAGTAAAATAAAAATAAGTCAATAACATTCAGAATTTAGATAGTAAATGTACTTTGGTTTTAAGTAATGAGTCAAAATTTAACAGGACTGGTGTACATACATAATCTGATTTATTGAACTTATTTTCTTCAGCTAGAAAAAGTAGTTGAGCAAGTGGAAGGTAGTAAATATTCTACCCTGTCTCTGGGTCTTAGGAGTAAATGTAGCATCTTCTTTGTTCTAAGAAATGAATCTAAAAGTGATATAAAAAGTAACAATGAAGACATGAAAATGTTTGAGAATTCAATTAGAATGTGGATACTCATATTTTAATATAAGTTTGACTTTTAATACTCAAAAAATATTTTATGTGTGGCAAATAAAGTGAATAGAGGAAATTGAAAAAAAAGTTTCTTTTGAGAAATCAGCTGACAGTCTTATGGGAACTCTGGCTAATCCCTTAACCTTCTTTCATCCAGTACCCCCTCCCCTTAGACAGCTGTGAATCTTGTTTTTAATGACTTGAGAGTTTTAAGGAGCACTGGTTGGATATTTTGTAGAATGTACTTCAATTTGAGATTGCCTGAAGGTTCTCTCATGCTTAGACTGGCACTATGTATTTTGGGGAAGAAGCTCACAGATGTAAAAGGCAGTTCTCATCCCATCATATCAAGTGTACATGCCACCAAATGAGTTATCACTGAAGTAGCACCTGTCAGGCTTTTCCACTGTAAAGTTACTGTTTTTCCTCTGTTTCATACTGTACTTTATGTAGTCCACACTTCAGTAGTGGAAACTATATTTCCTTGAGGTGGGCTATCCAGATAAATTATTTGGAATTATTCTGAATGGAAGTTTTGTCTAGTTTTTATTTATTTATTTACTTATCCAACTATTTATTTAAATTAGTATTCATTCATGGATACTTATTTTATATTCTGGATTATAATTCAATTCCATTTTACTTACTTTGTTGTTCAAATGATTCTAGCTTTGTTAATTCTGAATGCTTTCATTTGTCTGCTATTATCCTTTCACATCTTCTCTCCTCTCTTTCGGTATATCTCTCTCTCTCTCAATATCTCTCAATCTCTTTATCTGTGTATGTGTTTGAGTACTTCTTTATTTTCAGAGACTAAAACATTTTCCAGGCTCATCTTGTGTATTCCCTGCTTCAGCTTTCTAATCATTCATCTCTTGAAGGAGCCTAGGTTTCTTTTGTTGAGAATGGTATCAGCAATCAAATATGGGTTCTTAGGTGTGCTCATTGCTACTGCAGTGTTATTATTTCTAGACGCTTTCAGGTGGCAGAATGAGGAAATAGACATTTGTATACTAACCCATATGTATATTTACATCTGTACTATTTCTGTACATATTAATTTGTAAATATATTAAACTAAATATGAGTTTATAGTAATGTCTCCAACACTGATCCATGACCATAAGGATCATTCTAGCCTTTCCCCCATACTTGTCTTTAACTTCCCACTGCAACAATGAGTGGATGGCTCCCACTGTCTGCCATCATTTACTTCATCATTCAACTCAAGTATAATGGTTTTAGAATCATTAACTCATATCCTGTGGGAAACAAATATCAATAAAGTACAATATTCATGTACAGTCTTCATTATAATTTCACAATGGAATACTATGCAGCAGAGAGAAAGAAGGGACTCCTACTTTTCATGATAGCCTGGATGGAACGGGAGAATATTATGCTAAGTGAAATAAGCCAGTCAGTGAAAGCCAAATGCCATACGATCTCAACGATAAGAGGAAGCTGATGAATAAAATAAACTAATCAACAAAACACAACCACAGACATGGAAACATGGAGCAGACTGAAAGTGACCAGAGGGGAGGAAGGAAGGGGAAAAGGGTGGAAAGAAGGGGAAGGGGCTAGTCAAGGAACCTGTATGAATAACACAGGGACATGAACTATAATGTGGAAATTGTGTGGGCAGGGGGTAGGATGAGCAGAGGAGGGCAATAGGGGGAAAATCAGACAACTGTAGTAGAATAATAATATTAATAAGTGAAAATTTTATTTTTTCTTTATTTTTTAATTTACTTAATTATTTTTCAAGTACAGTTTTCTGTCTATTACTCCCATCTGATCGCACCCCCCTGCACTCCCCCCTCCCTCCCATTTCCACCCTTCTTAGTTGTTGACCACGTATTCTTTATATTTGTTCCTCTAAATCCCTCCCCAATTTCCCCAGAAATTCCCTCCCCTCTCCCCTCTAGTCACTGGCAGCCTGTTCTCTATTTCAGTGTCTTTAGTTATATGTTGCTTGCTTGTTTGTTTTGTTCTTTAGGTTCCTTTTAAAGGTGAGATCATATGGTATTTGACCTTCAACATCTGGCTTATTTCACTCAGCATAATGCTTTCCAGTTCCATCCATGCTGTTGCAAAACATAGGAGCTCCTTCTTTCTCTCTGCTGTATAGAATTCCATTGTGTATATGTACCATAGTGTTTTGATCCATTCATTTACTGACAGGCACCTAGGTTGCTTCCAACTCTTGGCTATTGTAAATTCTGCTGCTATGAACATTGGGGTGCATAGGTTCTTTGGGATTGGTGTTCTAGGGTTCTTAGGATACAATCCCAGCAGTGAAATTGCTAGGTGAAAACGCAGGTCCAATGTTAGTTTTCTTAGAAAATTCCATACATTTTTCCATAGTGGTTGTACCAGTCTGCAATCCAACCAAGAGTGGACTAGAGTCCCCTTTTCCCCACACCCTCTCCAACATTTGTTGTTTATTGCTTTGTTTATGATAGCCATTCTCACTGGGGTAAAGTGGTATCTCATTGTGGTTTTAATTTGCATCTCTCTGATAGCAAGTAATATTGAGCATCTCTTCATATGTCTCTGGATCCTCTGTATGTCCTCCTTGGAGAAGTGTCTGTTCAAGACCTTTCCTCATTATTTATTTATTTTTTTCTCCATTTTTTTATTTAATTATTTTTCAAGTACAGTTTTCTGTCTATTACTCCCATCCCATCTGACCCCGCATGCTCCCCTCTCCCTCCCATTTCCACCCTTCTCAGTTGTTGTCCATGTATCCTTTATATAGGTTCCTCTAAATCCCTCCCTTATTTCCCCTGAAATTCCCTCCCCTCTCCCCTCTGGTCACTGTCAGCCTGTTCTCTATTTCAGTGTCTTTGGTTATATTTTGCTTGCTTGTTTGTTTTGTTGTTTAGCTTCCTGTTAAAGGTGAGATTATATGGTATTTGTCCTTCAACACCTGGCTCATTTCATTCAGCATAATGCTTTACAGTTCCCTCCATGATGTTGCAAAAGGTAGGAGCTCCTTCTTTCTTTCTGCAGCATAAAATTCCAATGTGTTTATGTACCATAGTTTCTTGATCCATTCATTTACTGATGGGCATCTAGGTTGCTTCCAATTCTTGGCAATTGTAAATTGTGCTGCTATGAACATTGGGGTGCATATGTTCTTTGGGATTGGTGTTTTAGGGTTCTTAGGATACAATCCTAGCAGTGGAATTGCTGGGTCAAAGGGCAGGTCCAATTTTAGTTTTCTGAGAAAATTCCATACTGTTTTCCATAATGGTTGTACCAGTGTGCAATCCCACCAACAGTGGACCAGAGTCCCCTTTTCCCCACACCCTCTCCAACATTTGTTGTTTATTGCTTTGTTTATGATAGCCATTCTGACCAGTGTAAAGTGATATCTCATTGTAGTTTTAATTCCCATCTCTCTGATAGCTAGTGATATTGAGCATCTTTTCATGTGTCTCTGGATCCTCTGTCTGTCCTCCATGCAGAAGTGTCTGTTCAAGTCCTTTCCCCATTTTTTAATTGGGTTAGTTGAATTCTTAGAGTGAAGTCCTGTGAGTTCTTTGTATATTTTGGAGATTAAACCTTTGTCTGAGGTATCACTGGCAAATATGTTTTCCCATGCAGTTAGTTGTCTTTTTATTTTAATGCTGGTTTCTTTAGCCGCACAGACGCTTTTTATTTTGATGAGATCCCATATGTTTATTTTTTCCTTTACAGTCCTTGCTCTAGGGGACATATCAGTAAAAATATTGCTGTGTGGAATATCTGAGATTTTCCTGCCAATGTTCTCCTCTAGGGCTTTAATGGTGTCATAGCTTATATTTAAGACTTTTATCCACCTTGAATTTATTTTGGTGTATGGTGTAAGATGTTACTCAAGTTTCATTTTTTTAACTTCATTTTTTAACTTTCATTTTTTAACAGAACATAGCTGTCCAGTTCTCCCAACACCATTAGTTGAAGAGGCTATCTTTATTCCATTTTATGTTATTGCCCCCTTTGTCAAATATTAATTGATGGTAGAGAGTTGGATTTATTTCTGGGCTCTCTGTTCTATTCCATTGGTCTATGTGCCTGTTTTTATGCAAGTACTAGGCTGTTTTGATTACAGTGGCCTTGTAATACAGTTTGATATCAGGTGTTGTGATCCCTCCCACTTTGTTCTTCTTTCTCAAAATTCCAGCTGCTATTTGGGGTCTTTTATGGTTCCATATAAATTTTTGAAGTGTTTGTTCTATGTCTGTGAAATATGCCATTGGTACTTTAATAGGTATTGCATTGAATCTGTAAATTGTTTTGGGTAGTATGGACATTTTGATGATGTTAATTCTTCCAATCCATGAACATGGTATATGTTTCCATTTTTATGTGTCTTCCTTGATTTCTTTCTTTAATGTTGTGTAGTTTTCTGCATACAGGTCTTTAACCTCCTTGGTTAGATTTATTCCCAGATATTTTATTTTTGTTTTTGCTATACCGAATGGGATTTTTTCTTGATTTCTGCTTCTGCTATTTCATTGTTGGTATACAAAAATGCTTTTGATTTCTGGATATCGACTTTGTATCCCGCTGTTTTGCCAAATTC
Organism: Sturnira hondurensis; assembly: GCF_014824575.4. Taxonomy (NCBI): domain Eukaryota; kingdom Metazoa; phylum Chordata; class Mammalia; order Chiroptera; family Phyllostomidae; genus Sturnira; species Sturnira hondurensis. The sequence goes on along the minus strand of NW_028096861.1, from coordinate 205,549 downwards.
ATTTAATAGTTTGAGCAGTTTTTTAGTAGAGGCTATAGGATTTTCCATGTAATAAGTGAAAATTTTAAATATATTTTATTAATTATGCCATTACAGTTGTCCCACTTTCCTCCCTTCTTTCCCCTCCACCCTGCACATCCGTCCCCCACCAGTCCCCCCTTCATTTATGTCCATGTGTCACACGTTCTTTAGATACCATATTTCCTATACTATTCTTGCCCTCCCCCTATCTATTTTCTACCTACCGTCTATGCTACTTATTCTCTGTACCTTCTCCCCCCTTCTCCTCCTCCCACTCCCCTATTGCTAACCCTACATGTGATCTCCATTTCTATGTTCCACTCCTGATCTGGCTGTCATCTTAATTTGCTTTCGTTTTAGGTGTGGCTGTTAATAACTGTGAGTTTTCTGTCCTTTCACTATTCATATTTTTCATCTTCTTTTTCTTATATAAGTCCCTTTAACATTTCATATAATAAGGGCTTGGTGATGATGAACTCCTTGAATTTGATCTTATCTGAGAAGCACTTTATCTGTCCTTGCATTCTAAATGAAAGCTTTGCTGGATAGAGCAATCTTGGCTGTAGGTCTTTGGATTTCATGACTTGGAATACTTCTTTCCAGCCCCTTCTTGCCTGTAAGCTCTCTTTGGAGAAATCAGCTGACAGTCTGATGGGAACTCCTTTGTAGTTGACTGTCCCCTTATCTCTTGCTGCTTCTAGGATTCTCTCCTTCAGTTTAATCTTGGCTAATGTAATTATGATGTGCCTAGGTGTGTTCCTTTTTGGGTCCAACTTCTTTGGGACTCTCTGAGCTTCCTGAATTTCCTGGAAGTCTATTGCCTTTGCCAGATTGGGGAAGTTCTCCTTCATTATTTGTTCAAGTAAATTTTCCAGTTGTGGCTACTCCTCTTCCCCTTCTGGTACCCCTATAATTTTGATGTTGGTACATTTAAAGATGTCCTGGAGGTTCCTAAGCCTCTCCTCATTTTTTTTTTGAATTCTTGTTTCTTCCTTCTTTTCTGTTTGGTTGTTTCTTTCTTCCTTCTGGTCCACTCCATTGATTCGAGTCCCAGTTTTCTTTCCTTCACTATTGGTTTCCTGTGCATTTCCCTTCATTTCACTTAGTTTAGCCTTCATTTATTCCTCTAATTTGTGACTAAAATCAACCAATTCTGTGAGTATTCTGATCACCAGTATTTTGAACTGTGCATCTGGTAGGTTGGCCATCTCTTGGTCACTTAGAAGTATTGGCTCTTGGGCTGTGAGCTGTTCTTCTTTAGCCATAATGTTTTGGTCTGTTTGCACCTATTACGTATGAGAGGTGGAGCCTTAAGTGTTCACCAGGTCATGGTGACCCAGTCGCTGGGTTCTGACGCTTATATGTGGGCGGGGTCAGAGAGGGAAAATGGCACTCGTCTCATGCTCTCTCTCAGATTTCAGTACCCTCTGCTGCTTCCTGCAAGCAAACTGGGCCTCCCTGGTTTTGGCTCCCAGGTATGTGGGCCCGTGCACCCTCCAGGACCCTGTGGGTTTCTCCAATGAACTCTCTGTGGACCTGGGAGCTTCTCCCAGCACCTTGACCCGAAAAGTTTTTGCAATTGGTGCTTTTAGGCTTTAATTCCCATTGCTGTGGCCCTAGTTTGTGTAGTCTGTCTCACTGTTCACTCCTTTGCCTGGTTTATCTGAGTGTGAATGTGTGACCATGGCCAGCCAGCAGACTTACGCCCTCACTGGGTTCGCTGTTGCCACCCCAAACTTGGGATCTGCCAACTGCCGCCTGCGTGCCTGGGTTGGTCAGGCTGCTTTTTCCTGTGCAACTCCACACCACCAGCTGCTGACTCCGCCATCTGCTCAATCCGCCCCTCTTACCAGTCTGGATGAATGGTTCGTTGTTGTCAAATTTCCATACAATTCAATTTTCTGTGTTTTGGTTGCATTTTTGTTACTAAAACTTTGTCGTCTTTAAACTTGGTTGTTGGAGGAGGCACAGTGTTTCCACCTACACCTCTATCTTGGCCGGAAGTCTAATAAGTGAATTTTTTAAAAAAACAACACTGAAACAGTGTTGCCATTGATCCACATTCTCTCCATTAATTTTTATTGCTTGTTATTTGCCACATTTTTAAAGCTATTAATGGCATTATAATTAAGACTATAGTGGTATCTCAATGTTGTTTTAATTTGCACGTTCCTAATGGAAAATGTTATTCAGCATATTTTAAATACTTGACAACTATGTATCATCTTTAATAAGGTGTCTGTTTATCTCTTTTCCTCATTTTTAATCACGTTGTTTGCTTTTTATTTGTTAAGTTCTAAGAGTTCTTTAAAGGTTTTTGAATTTGAGAATATTCTCTCCCTCTTTCACAGAGCAAAAGTTTTTATTTTGTATGAAGTCCATTTATCTTATTTTTTAATTTCATGGATTGTGCTTTGGGTGTTGTAACTAAAAACTCATTACCAAACTCAAGGAAATGTGAATTTTTTCCTATGATTTCTTTTACAAGTTTTATAGTTTTATATTTGTATTTAGGTCCATGATTCATTTTCAGCTAAATTTTCTGTAAAGTATAGGATCTGGGTCTATGTTCAAATTTTTGCATATAGATTTTCAATTTTTCTAGCATCATGTGTTGAATAGATTAACACTTTTTATTAAAGACTATTTGCACCATTGTTAAAATTCAATTATATTGGTTTGAGTATATTTCTACGCTCTTTATTCTTTTCCCAGTGATCAATGTGTCTATTCTTTCACCAATATAACACTGTCTTGATTTGGGTAACTTTGTTTTTTGTTTTTTTAATTTTTTTAATTTAATTCTTGTTCAAGTACAGTTTTCTGTCTTATATTCCCAGCCCTGCCACCTCAGTGCTCCTCACCTCCCTCCCATTTCCGTCCCCCACCTCAGTTATTGTCCATGTGTCCTTTATACTTTTTCATGTGAGTCCATCCCCTTTTCCCCTATGATTCTCTCCCCTCTCCCCTCTGGACCCTGTCAGCCTGTTCCATATTTGAGTGTCATTGGTCATATTTTGCTTGCTTGTTTGTTTTGTTTAGATTCTGTTAACGGGTAACTTTGATTATGATAAGTATTGAAATGAGGTAATGTGAATCTTCTAACTTAGTTCATATTTTTAAGAGTTCTGTTGGCTATTCTGTCTCTTGCTTTTCCACATAAATTTTATAGTACATTCAATTCCATCTACAAAAGTTCAGCTGGGATTTTTTTTATGGGTTTACTGTAAGAGTTTATTAACCATCTGTTTCCAATGTCTTATTACTTAAACAATTTTTAACTAAATTATTTGTGTACATGTCTGTATTACCATTGCTAAATTTTATATTATTTCATTAGGATACATTCACAGACTTGAAATTGGGCTTCTTTTTTTGGTTTTTAAAAAAATTATTGTTCAAGTAGTTTTCTGTCTTTTACTCCCATCCCAGCCCCCCCCCCCGTGCTCCCCACCTTCCTTTATTCCCACCCCTGTTAGTTTTTGTCCGTGTGTCCTCCATACTTGTTCCTGTGTCGGCTGGAATTTTGATTGGGATTATGTTGAATGCGGAGATCATACTGGGGAAAATTAAATCTTTACAATATTGAGTCTTCCAATCTTTATATCCACTTTGATTTCATCAGTGTTTTTCAGTTGTATGCATGCATGCAGATCCTGCACAGATTTAGACTTAAGTATCTTATTTGAATGCAACTGTAGTTTTTATTTCAAACTCCAGTTATTTATTGCTGGTATATAGGAAAGCAATTCACTTTCATATATTGCTCATCTATCCTGCAACTGTACTAAGCTCAACTCACAGTTCTATGTTTTTTCATTTTGTATATCTTTGGCATTTTCTGCATAGACAATCATGTGAACAGTGAATACAGAAAGTTTATTTTTTTCCTTTCCAATTTGAATGACTTTTATTTCCTTTTTATGCTTTAATCACACAGGTTAAGGCATCCTGTACTATGCTGATGAGAGAGGATACCTTTGCCTTCTTCCTGATGTTAAGGAGAAAGCCCTCAATCTCTCACTATATGATGTTAGATATGACTTCATGATTTATAGTCTTTTAAAAAAGATTTTATTTATGTTTTAGAGAAAGGGGAACAGAGGGAGGAAGAGAGGGAGAGAAACATCAACGTGTTGTTCCTTCTCAAGTGTCCCCTACTGGGGACCTGGCCCACAACCCAGGCACGTGCCCTGACTGGGAATCAAACCTGTCACCTTTCAGTTTGCAAGCTGGCACTCAATCCACTGAGCCGCACCAGCCAGGGCAAATTGCTTATAATCTTTACTAAGTTAAGGAAGTTTCTCACTAGTTCTAGCTTTTGAGAATTTTATATAAAATTTCATGGGTATTCTATTTTGTGAAGTGCTTTTTTTGCATCTATTAATGTTTTTTATTTAGGTATTAACATGATGAATTATATCAGTTGATTTATAAGTACTGAAATAGCCCTGAATCCCTGAAATGAACCCCACTTGGTTGCGATGTATTATTTTTGCTCAGCCTCCAGCAGCTTGTCCAAATTATTAAGTGTTCTTGTAAACTTTGTCTCCAGCACTTCTATCCAGATAATATGATCATCTCTGCTGCTACTCTCTGGGTTTGCCTGTCCTTGCTGATATCTGGGTGGCAGTTTGTCCTGGGACCTCAGTCCTCTCATGGGCCAAGGAAAAAAAGTTGATTTGCAATTTGCCCTGCCTTCTCTTGTTGAAAGGACAGGAGTGATGACTCCTGACATTTTATGTGTCTAAAAACTGGAAGTCTTAACATTATTTTTAATGTTATTAATTTTTTCACTGTTGTTTTAGTACAGTTGTCTCCATTTTCCTGCTACCACTTTCCCCTGCCCTATCCACCCCCACGATCCACCCTCACCTTCTCTTTGGCTTTGTCCATGCATCCTTTATACATGTTCCTTGAGTTGACCCTTCCCCTTCTTCCCCCCCATTACCCTTCCCCCCTGGTTACTGTCAGTTTGTTCTTTATTTCAATGTCTCTGGTCGTACGTTGCTTGCTGGCTTGTTTTGTTCATTAGGTTCCACTTATAAGTGAGATCATATGGTATTTGTCTTTCACTGCCTGGCTTACTTCACTTAACATAATGCTCTCCAGTTCCATCCATTTTGTCATGAAGGGTAGGAATTCCTTCTTTCTGCTGAGTAGTATTCCATTGTATAAATGTACCACAGTTTTTTTATCCACTTATTTACTGAAGGGCAGGCACTTAGGTTGCTTCCAGCATTTGGCTATTGTAAACTGTGCTGCTATGAACATTGGCATGGATAGGTTCTTTTGCACTGGTGCTTTTGGGATTCTTAGAGTGTAATTTCAACAGTGGAATTGCTGGGTCAAAAGGCTGTTCCATTTTGTTTTTTGAGGAAATTCCATATTGTTTTACACAGTGCCATTTTAAAAGCTCACATTCTTTGACTAAAAAAGGTATCTTGTTAGGATTTCATTCTAAGAAAAAAGAAGGCAAGTGTACAAACAGTTTCATTAGAGTTTAATTTAAATGATTGAAAAATGCATAACAATGTGTCCATAAATAGAAGGTTAAATAATGGATCATCCATAAAATGGACTATTGTACAGCCATTAAAATAAATGTGTAGATCTGTAGGTATTGATTACTAATCTCTAAATATGTTCATGATATAGAGTTAGGTGAATAAAGCAGATTAAGGAATAGTAGACTAAACAAAACGATGTTCCTTTTCTTCATGGAGAAGTGGGAAAAACAGACATGAAACAACTACATAGAAAAGTAGTGTCATTTGTGACAAAGAAGCACAAGGTACTTCCAGATTAAATAGCAGGGAAGGGCTCCTGAAGAAAATGCTGTGGGTTGAGGGAATAGCATGTGTGAAGACCCTGAAGTAAAAAAACAGCATGTTGGTTTCCAGGAATGGAAAATTTTAACTTGACCAAAATACACAAAATAGGGACAGAATAATGTGTATAGGCAGGTATTGGATCATGCAGGTCATTTAGACCACTGCCATTAACTGAGTTCCAGACATTATTCTAAGTATTCTATGTGTATCAATTAATATAATCCTAACACGAACTGAAGAGGTAGGTACTATTATACTCATTTTACAAATTAGAAATCTAAGACTAAAGATAGTCCCTCATCTCCATGCTCATTAAATGGAGATAGAATTCAAACTCAAGTATTGAATACATATACTCTAAGGCTCTTTTATGTAACCTAACATCATTTAGAGTAAAGGTAGAAGATAAGGCAGGAAAGATAGTTGGGGCTACAAGGTAAAAGAAAGCTTTCAGAATAAAAAAAATGTTATTTTTAAGTAAATTCTGTAAAAAAATAAAACACAACCAGAACTATTTAGTAAGAAGGTAGACTTCGCAGAAGTGTACAGGAAGAAGAACGGATTAGAGTCAGACTATTCAGAGTGTGATCCCAGAACCGGCAGCATCAACATCATTGATTTGCTACTTATACAAATTCTTGAGCCCATACAGACCTACTGAGTCATAAACTGTGGACAGGAACCTAAAATCTGTGTTTTAATGTTTTTAAGTATGATTTTGATGCACAATAAATTTTGTGAACCACTAGATGAGAGAGAAATGGTCAGTGGTAGGAAAACCAGTTGGAGATATTATAAATTTTTTGTTGTTTAGTTTTTATTTCATTATCATAAACTTAACTCTGAAATCCAGCTAGACTTGGAAGGCATAGGGAAAACATGGAACCCAATGAACCGCATTGAGAGCATGAAGATTATAGAACATTCCAAGCAGATGGGAGTGAAAGGGTGCTCTCCCAAGCTACAGAAGGAAGGGTCTGGTGGTTAAGATAAAACACAAGTCAAATTTATTAAAGTCGTCCACAGTCAGTAATGGTGATATTCTGGCTGGTCTTGCCATTGCTGGACCTGCAGTGCTCCATGGCTGTCACAACATCCATGCCATCTTACACCTAGCTTTAGACCATGTGCTTGCCATCCAGCCACTTAGTCTTGGCAGTGAAGATGAAAACTGGGAACTGTCTGCATTGGACAAGATGCAAGGACCCGTGTGCTTCAGGATGAATTCTCATCATCAAATTTCTCCCCATAGGTGTACTTGCCACCTGTGCCATTGTGGTGTATGAAGTCACCACCCTAGCACATAAATCCCAGAATAATTCTGTGAGAACAGGAACCTTTATAACCAAACCCTTTCTCGTCAGTGCTCAGAGCATGAAAGTTTTGTGCTGCCTTTGGAACTTTGTCTGCAAACAGCTTGAAGGTAATGCGGCCCAAAGGCTCTCTGTCAGCAGCAATGTTGAAGAACAGGGTGGGATTGACCATGACTGGGCGCTGGAAGGTCCAAGGTGGCAGTGGTGTGTCTGCAAGGTGGGAAAGATACTGTAAAAATTTAAGTAAAGGCTATTAAAAGTCTGGGTTAACATAAGTGCAAGGAAAGGATGGATTCGAGACCCCCCCTCCCGCCCGCCATAGTTCTGAACTTAGCCACTTCTTGGAGTGGAGGGTAAGGAAAAGGAAAAATAAAATAAAAATAAAAAGTCAGGACTTGCTAGTGAGAGAGAAAGAATCATTTTGGTTTTGGATAGGTTCTTTTCCAGTTGATGTCACCAAAAGTACTTTTTCAAAGCTCGTAACTTATTTTTGATACTTTTCAAGCCTAATTTAAACAGATAAAGATGGGTGAGTAGGTAGATAGCTAGCTAGCTAGCTAGATTTCTGCTTTTCTTGTGTGACAATTTGGTTAGAGGAAGTTTCTTATAGCTCTTAATTTGGTTTTAGGAATTCCCAAGAGGTGCAAAATTCATGTTAAAGCTTCAATGATAATAGCTGTAATCACTCACATAAAACCATCAAAGAACATCTACCTTAATTGTATAGCTATTAATACAAATGGACTCTGTCCAACATCTATCTAACTACTACATTCTCATAAGAGCCACTATTTGTATATCAGAAGGACACATTTATAGCTTTCATCTTAAGCACTGGTGATCTTATATTACCAATCATTACATTCTTCCTCCTCTCTCTATCTGGTCCCACTGCCCCTGAATTTCAAGCTATTTAAAAAAGTTGATGAAACACCTTACGTGGTACCTTCTACTAATAATAAAGGGATAAAAATACTGATTTGATTTTAAAACAGTGCTTTCTGCCCACTAATTCCAAAAATGCACTGGGAGAACTGTGTAATTAAGATCCCCATAAAATTATCCTAACTAAAATATAAATAACAGTAAGAAATACTTACTATAAGATTGACATTTACTAAACAAGCTATTCTATCACAACAAATATACATTGAAAGGGTAATAAAATGCTACAAAGGGTTCTAGGCAGCAGAACATGAAACCTGCTCATCTTTTCTCATCTCACCTTTTTATATCAATTTCTGATTTGGGTCCATTTAGTACAATGTGATAGACACTCATTAACTGACCATGATATGCCACTTTTCTATCCCTTTTCCTTTAATCAATTCACTACAATTTTCTACAGTTAAAGTAGAAACAGGCACTGTAAGTCTCTTAATAGATCCTTCCCTCTTAGATTTTGTTAATTGCTCTACCCAAATATGTTTACCTTTCTCCCACTCTCTCTCCCTACTCTAAGTCTCCCTGCAAACAAATGAGAATATCTTTGTGAGTAAAGGAAAAATGACATATTGATGAGCCTGGATGAGATATGTTCTAGGACGTGCTTCTCAGGTAATCCTAACATCTAAAGATTAAGAGAACTTCTGCAGGCTTCAATGTATGACCAACTATTGCTTCAGGTCTGCACTTGAGTCCTAGATCTGCCACTGAATAACAGTGACTCTACACAGCCCTGGGTGGTGTAGTTCAGTGGATTGAGCATGGGCCTGTGAACCACACAGTCGCGGTTCGATTCCCAGTCAGGGCACATGCCTGGGTTGCAGGCCAGTTCCCAGCAGGGGACTCAGAAGAGGCAACCATACATTGGTATTTCTCTCCTTCTCTCCTTCCCTTCCTCTCTAAAGATAAATAAATCTTAAAAAAACAGCGACTCTACATAAAACCTTTTCTCTTTTGGCCTTAATCTCTTAATGTGAAAGAAAATAATTGAACTAGACAACCTCTATAATTCCTTGGAGCTCTAAAGATTTATGTATTATTAGAAAGGCACTTGAGTAGTCAGTTATATTATTTCAAATCAGCTGAAAACTACACATTATTTATATTGTGTTAGAAAGCATAGTATATGGAAGCTGTAGAGTGGTTAAAATATGAGCTTTGAGATTACACTTCTGCTTCTAAGCTTCATCTGTTACTTACCAGCTATGTAAAGTTGAGAAAATTAGTGAAACTGTCCGAGCTTTCTTGTCTATTAAATTGAGGCAATGATGCAAACCTATCTGACAAGATTGTTGTGGAAGTTAAATGATGCTTAGTGTTTCTCAATGCATATCAGGTATCATTGTTGTTGTAAAACTTAATCTTTAAAAATTCATATTCCAGTTCTATTATTTACTACAACCTTACTTAAACACTGCTTACTGTCCTTCAAAATTGAAGGTGCTACTAAAAATAGTGTCTACTGTGGTAGACATTACTAATATTCCCCCTAAGCCTACTTCTCTCTCTATTTATAGATGTATAGAGGATTATGCTTTTATACCCCCTTTAACATAAACATGATTACATGTATAGTTCTGAACAACAAAATGGGAGTAGAGCTGACTTGTTTGACTTCCAAATCATTTAATGCATTTCAAAGATGATTTTAGTTCTGGGAAAAGCCAGAAGTCACAAGGCACCAAATCTGAGCTATAGGGGGCACTGAGTCACCTGAGTGATTTGATGTTTCACCAAAAAACTTTGCAGGAGACAGGATGCATGAGTGGACATGTTGTCATGATGAAGCCGCCAATCACCAGTTGCCCATAGCTGTGGCCTTCTGAATCATCTGAATAGTTTCTGCAGAGGAATGTTCAAGCTTAATGCAAAATTGGATGCAAATGCATGACTCTACTCACTCAGTCATTTTGAATGTGACAGTCACACAGTACACATGCTCACTCAATGGCATCTACTGCCCCCACTGACTGGTATTGTCCATGCGTGTGCATTCCAGTCCACTCTCCTTGGCAGAGAGGTTACATCAATGTTGTGCAAACCATTCTTGTTATATTAATGGCTGGACTTTTTCCAGACAAACCTTTTACACACACACATGTACACACACACACACACACATACACATATACATATACACACATATATGTATTACTTAGGATAGTATGTAACCATAATGGATATCTATAATTTCTTAGCTGCATAGTATCTTGAAAATCTGCTTATGTTTTGGCAATCCTTTATTTTATGAGGCATATCTCACCTCCTACTATAGGAACTGAAAATTATTTTCACAACCTCCCTTGCAAGTAAGGCATGAGAATATTAAGCCTCTGCCAATCATAATCACACACCAAACTCTGAAATGTGAGGACATTGGGATCATCCAGAAATAACTCTGGTGATGAGTGGAGGCAGTAGCAACAACTATGACAAATTACTGGAAATAGTATAAGATCTAGTAGTGGTTTCTAGTGTCTGTGATCTCATTAGTGCAACCTGTGAAAACTTCAAGTTTGGTTCTCTGGTCCCATTAGACTCAAAGTATATGAACTGCCCTTTTGTTGAATTTATCCAGTCATTTGTTTTCTTGCAACCAAGAACCCCGATCCATATATTAAGCATTCAACATAAATTATCTATTATTATTATTTCTCATTGTTAAGGGCAATGGGAAATAATAGATAAGGGCAGTAGATAAGGGCAGCACCTTGCCTTATTTGTCTTTCTCTCCATTGAGCCTAGCACGGTGCTGATAACATAGTAAGTGATCAAAGAACCAGTGTAAAGAATCAATTTAATAAATCATAGCACAAATGCTTTCCACGAATTTGGCCTCTCTTTATACCCATCTCAGTCTTCCTTTAATGATCATCTATTCTTTTCTTCTACAACAATTTTTACAATGGAGCAACACCGTCAAGACTGATTTGAAAATATGCCATTTCTCTACATTCTGTGATTACTTCTTTTTGCATTATAGCATGCAATTGGAAAGTCCTTTCTCATATTAGGAGTATGGTACTGAAATTAAAATACAGAGTTATTAGAACAAACTTTAATTATGATAATTACAAACCAAATGTTATAGTTTTAATCTACTCATGTAGATTTGTTTTTGTTTGGTGAAATGGCTTTACTACATCCCCCATAAATCATTTTAATCAAGTGTCTCATTTTCTAGCAACCATTTACTGGCAGTTGTTGAAAGCAGAGCCTCTGTGTTTCTATATATAAATTTGCACCATTCTCCCTCACCCCATGAACATGCAAATTCATGGTATTTAGCATAACACTGTGTACAAAATAGGCACTTGATATAGGACTGTTGAAAGCCCCATGCCATTTTGACCCCACTACACTTTCATTTACATTGTATGTCCAGAGAACACACACTCTGAAAATGCTCAACTTTGCCGATGGAAAATTACTTGGTGCTCTGCTTTTTCCATTCTCATTTAGTGATATCTGCATTAAGGTAAAAGCTTCTGTGTAGTGTCCTGAATATAATAAAAAAAGTGTACAACATTAATTTGGCACATAATTAATAGTTAGACAGAAATAAATGCATTTAAAGTGCAGATGTTTTATCATGTACAAAACAAGTATAAATATTTAAATATTCATCTAGCTGTTTCTTCATATTAAAAAACTGATGGGTTTTCTTTCTGCAGCAACATGATATAAACATGTAATGTAAACATGTTATGATAATGCCAGTAATAGTTTGGAAACAAACATAAGAAGTCTTAAATATGCATGACCTTTTATCTAGCAATTCCTCTCCTAATAATTTATACTAAAGAAATCATAAAAGATGTATGCAAGTATAATACATAAAGATTTTAATCATATTACTTATAATATTGAAAAATTAGAAACAATCAAACTGTCCAGTATTAGAAAATTATTTTAACCATAGTAAGTCTACATGGAGGTAAGGTATACTGCCATTAAAAATCATGTTGTTGAAGAATACTTATTAACATGGGAAAATACAACCCAGTGCTAAATTAAAATGTAGGCTTTTTATATTTTAAAAATGCTACATTAAATAATAGGCTTCAAAAAAGTTTGCACAATATGGAACCACTTTGGGATATATACAGAAATGTAGCTATAAAAGTAACTAAAAATATACAGTGGAAACTTGGTTCTTGAACTTAATTCCTTCTGGAAGCCTGTTCAAGAAGCTATTTGTTCAAAAACTGAACCAGCTTTGTATGTTGCCTAAGAGATGTGTGACTGTTCATACAGGTATCAAAATGAAAGTGTTGTCAGGTTGAGAATCAAAGTTTTTTCAACAATCGAGACATTTTTTTCCATGAACAACTTGATCAAGAACGGAATTTTTTGAGATGGGAGATGTTTGAGAACCAAAATTTGACTGTATAGATATACAAAAATGTCTACAATAATTTTCTCTGCATGGTGATATAGAAAATGATGTTTTTGGTCTTGTTCTCTTTTGTGTTTCATCAATTTTATGCAGTTGGCATATATTTACTTTTTATTAAAAATTGTAAAAGTTAATAAAACTTTTTATTAAAAGTTGTAAGGTCAGGTATATTAAGAACATAAAGGAGCTTGCTGTTATATCAATTCATATTGCATATACATTGTCTACTGAAAAATAAGGCAGCCTTTTAAAATTGTCTGGTGCAATATAACTTTAATTTGTTTTTACTTATATGGAATTAGCCTGTAATGTATTTGAGAATGATGGAAACCATATTCTGTTTAAATTGGGATTGAAAATAATTCCTGGGGGGAGAAATAAACAGTTTAGTAACAACATTGTTGATACTTAATCCTGATTAATTCTATTTGCTTCAATTCTTTGAACTCATAGATTGTGAGCTGTTGTAAACCTACAGAGAGTTTCTGTGATGAATAAAGTTTGTATGCTTCCTTAGAAATTCTCTGGAAATCATATCAGACCCAATAATCAGCTGCATGCCTTACTTTTATACCTCTTAGAGACTTCCTAATAGGTGCCAGCGTCAGTGACTATGTGTAGCCATGGCTGCAGAAAGAATCATTCGGCTTAAGAGCTGATTAGAATTAGAGCCAGAACCAGGACTGGAGACATCATTATGAAGAACCATGTTTACCCCAGTATAATCAGACCAAATACACATGTTACCTAGACACCTGAGAGGATAAGTCTCATGGCATCACAGTATGTGTATATCAGAATATAGAGATGGTGAGGTTCATGCTGTTGGTAATTTATAGTCTTAATTAAATCCAAAGGAAATGATGGTTTACAGCAATATACACATACCAGGTTGGTCCAGAAAACAAAAGTGAACCAGGTATGTGTTTATCTACTATAAATGTACAGAAATTTTTTCTGGCCCAAAAGCACTCTTTAAAATTCTATTGTCAAAAAGTCAAAATATCTTGTAGAGAAGACACCAGTAATGAGGCATAAATCATTTGCAGAGAAAAAGGAGGACATATACATACAATAACCAAGCCTCAAAAGGTTGCCTGGGGCTTTGTACAGGCTTAGGATTTTCAACTCAATATTACCTAACACGTCTCCTTCTCATTACTTTTCTGTTTGAGCATGAATTAATTTACTACTTTTACTCTCCAGGTAGTTTTAGTTTCTCCTATTCATCCCCTCTTTCCCTCTGTAACTTCTACCACAACTCCCATTCACTGGGAAAAGTTGGAAAAAATCTTAAACATGAAAAACTAAGCATACCTCATGCCTACTTACAGAAATATGTACAAAGATTTATAACTAGTCTTATAATTGATTTGGGTGTTTCACATGCACGAATTATACTTTAAAATAGCAATGACACCTATGGCAGTTTCCACTGTTTGAGACAATCTTTGGTTACTTGAATTATATACTTATTTAAAGAAGCCAAATATAGCAATAATAAACCTAAACACTGAAATGTTTAAATGTCTGGTGTGGAGAGGAAAGCACACTTGTAATGGCTATATGAATATAAACCAACTCAATGCTAGATGTTCTGTCTACAATGTCAAAATTCTAAATATATATAATTTTTGCAGTCTGTAAGCTGGGTAGTTTGCAATTTGTTGGCTCTTGGTTAGGTATGAGTGAAAGGCTGGTGGTTTGTTTTTATTTTTTTGGTTTTTTGGAATAAGAGTAATTAGCCAACACTCAACAAGTATATCTGAGACCTTGAGAACATGCTATCTTGCTAAGGCCATATAAAGAGAATGCCAATATAACCAATTTATTTGTGTGTTTTTTTTTTGTATTTTTAACAATGGAAGTTCTCTTGTGTAGCACTAAGCACATGGTGATTTTTATTTTTAAAAAACATGTTTATTGATGATTTTTGGACAGAGAGACAAAGAGAGAAACATTAACGTGAGAGAAACATCAATTGATCAACTCCTGATATAACTGGTATCCTCATAAAAAAATGACCAAGTGAAGAGATAAAGACACATAGGGAAAATGCTGTGTGATAACAATGGCAGAAATTATAGTAATGTAGCTGCAAGCCAAAAAAAAAATAGCAAAGATTGCCAGCAAACCACCAGAAGTTAAGAGAGGCAAGGAAAGATTCCTCTACTGATTTCAGAGGGAGCATGACCCTAATAGCACCTTCACTTCAGACTTTTAGCCACCAGAACTGTAAAACAATACATTTCTGTTGTTACAAACCACCCAGGTGTGGTACTTGGTTATTGCAGCCCTACAAAATTAATATAGGGTTTTCTTTTTAAAATCAATCATTTATCATTGTAATTTTTGTCTAATCATACACTTAGAAAATAAACTGTGCAAACTATGTATCAGAAAATATGATAGTGTTGGGGATATATTAAACAGGAGCAGTCTCCATTCCCATGAACTTTATAATCTTATGAGATGAATTGACATTAATTGAACAATCACACAAAATAAATATAGTCAAAGCTCAGTTCCCAAATGTCTCCTATCTCTAACAATTTTGATCTCCACCAAGTTGTTCATGGGAAAAAAGTCTCAGTTGCTGAACAAAACTTCAGTTCTCAGTTCTCGACCCGACAACCCTTTCATGCTGATACTTGTATAATCACTCATACATCCCTTCAGGCAGCAAACAAAGGAGATTTAGTTTTCAAACAAATCACTTCTTGAACAACCTTCTGGAAGAAATTAAGTTTGAGAACCGAGGTTCCACTGTAATGCATATTCAGCATATTGTATAGGGTAGAGATTTCAGTCCTAAAACATGTGTGCAAGAAATAAAACACTTTTTATAAGGGACTTGAAGTTATATTATGAGTCCACATTCCACTAAATGTTTCATCTTCCCATGGGTTGATTCTGAGTTTCAGTATTAGGTTGGGTTTATGTGGTTTGTAGTTATCAGTTGTAGAGGGGGGATATTTGTGTGGGTCTTGATTTACCAGTCTGGCATCTGCTAGGACACAGTTTACTTCTATGTTATCTTCTCTTTAAAGCCCCCAAAGCACCATTAAATGCTGTTTTATCTCTTATCCATAAGACTGTCTCAAGTTGAACCCCATGCCTATCCCATTGGTAACATATCACTGCATTAGGGTTTTGCTGCCTTCCTTGTATGCTACTACAGAAAGAGGACACCACTTTCTTCTTCAGACATCCCTAAACAACATTCCAGGCAAAGGAAACAGTATGTGTGAAGACCCCATTGTAGGCAGTTAACATGGCAGTTTGGAAATTAAAAGAGAGCCAATGTGGCTGAAACACCCTAGAGAACAAGGGGGAGACTGCATTAAAAGATGTTCTAGATCATAGAAGCAGTGCAAAGTATTGGAGGCTATAGTAAAGATTAATGCGTAACAATTAATGCAGTGAAAAACCAAGGAATGGATTTAAGAGTGGCATAGCTGAATTTGCAATTTGAATTTATTACTATGATTTGGAATCTGCTGAATGGAAAGCAAATACTTTAGGGAAGGGGGAGAGTGGAAACAAGGAGATAGATTAGGTGACTATCTTGCCTATTCTAGACAGAGTAACTTTGGGTAGTGTATTGGAAATAGAGTTGGTTACACATAGATATATTTAGATAAATTTAGGCAGTAAACATAAGGCTTTGGTGATGGATACATTATGGGAAGTAAGGGGGAAAAGGTGCTAAGGGTGACACTTGTGTTGCTTAAGTTACAAACTAGACAGGGAACACTGCCCTCCAGGTGTATGTGTGTGTTTGGTGATGGTGATGGCAGAGAGACCATTATTTCATTATTGGACATGTTAAATTTCAGGTAAAGTTGATATTTTGAGTAGGCATAGGGAATTATGTCAGCACTGAGAAGTGGTCTGGTCTCTGTCTTTCTATCTAAATATCAAGTGTACATAAAAGTAAATCTGATTTAGCCAGAAGAGAACTGGAAAATTCACTAATACTCTAATAACAAACTATCAGAAAAAGATAAGATTCATTTATAATTACATCAAAAACATAAAATACCTAGGAATACATTTAACAAAGATGAAAGAACTGTACAACAAAAACTATAAGATACTAATGAAAGAAATTGGAAAAGACACAAATAAATTAAATAATATTCTAAGATCATGGTCTGGAAGAATTAATATTGTCAAAATGTCCATACTTCCCAAGCAATCACCAGATTCAATGCAATTCCTATCAAAATTATAATGGCATTTTACACAGAAATAGAACAAACAATCCTAAAATTTGCATGGAACCACAAAAATCTTAGTAGCCAGACAAAGAAATCTTGAAGGATAAAAACAAGGCATCATGCTCCCTGATTTCAAACTATATCACAAAGTTAGTGATAAAAACAGTATAGTATTAGCATAAAAATAGAAACATAGATCAGTGGAGTAGTATAAACAATCTAGAAATATAGCAACACAAATATGGTTAGTTTATGACAAAGAAGCCAAGAATATGCACTTTTGAAAGGACAGCTTCTTCTACAAATGTTTTTGGGAAAACTGGACAGCCACATGAAAAACAGTGAACCTCAACCACTATCTTACACTATCTACAAAAATTAATTCAAAAATGGATTAAAGACTCGAATCTAAGACCTGAAACTATAAAGTTCCTAGAAGAAAATATTGGCAGTAATCTCTTTGACATTGGTCTTGGTGATAATTTTGGGGGGAATGATTCCAAGGGCACAGGCAACAAAAGCAAAAATAAACAGCTGAAATAATCAAATTAAGAATATTTCACACAGCAAGGGAAATCATCAATAGGATAAAAAATCAACCTACTAAGTGGGAGATAATATTTTCAAATTATATCTGATAAGAGGTTAATATGCAAAATACAGGGTCCAGCAGAACAAACACTTGCTTCCGTGTGGGTGGCAGGGTAATCACATGGGTGTAATAATTTATAGTTTTAATCTGAACGTTTTACCTAAAATGTCATATGGTGTGCTTCAGTGTGATATCGTGTTACAGAATTACATGCTTATGATTTGGTAATAAAAGATTTTGTAATAAAAGGGGCATTATTTGTGCCAGACCCTGTGTATAAGAAATGCAAATAACTCAATAAAAATACTCAATAGTATAAAAAATCAATGAAATAATGGATAGAAGACCTGCATAGGCTATTTTTTCCAAAGGAGACACACAGATTGCCAACAGGTGCAAGAAATGATGCTTAACATCAGGGTCTGGTGTTAAGCAAATCAAAACCATGAGATATCACCTCGCACCTAGAATAATTATCATAAAAAAGACAACAAATAAGTGTTGGCAAGGATACGTAGAAAAGCAAACCTTTGTGCACTATTGCTGAGAATGTAAATTGGTCTAGCCATTATAGAAAACAGTATGGAGAGGGCTCTTGGCACAGTAACACTGAGCAGCAGGGTCAGTGCTCTCAGGCAAGGGGCAGAAGAGCTCCGGGGAGCACAGGGCACAGGAGCTGGAGATGAGTGTGAACCAAGCCCATGAGCCACCACCAGCCCCAGGGAACCTGTAGAGTCCCAGCCATGGAGCCCCAGCCCCTGTGCTGTGAGGTGGAGACCTTCCGCCAAATGTACCCAAACGTACCCAGATACCAACCTTTTCAATGACAGTGTGCTCCAGGCCATACTCAAGGTGGAAGAGACCTATGCACCCTCCGTGTCCTACTTCAAGTGTGTGCAAAAGGGGGTCCTGCCATCTGCGCAAGATTGTGTCCATGTGGGTGCCAGAGGTCTGCAAAGAGCAGAAATATGAAGAGGAGGTCTTCCAACTGCCCATGAGCTACCTGGACCACTTCCTACCCCCGGAGCCCATGAAGAAGAGCTGCCTGCAGCTGCTGGGGGCCACTTGCCTGGTTATGGCTTCAAAGATGAAGGAGCCCATCCCCCTGACAGCAGAGAAGGTGTGCATCTACACTGACAACTCCATCTGGTCCAACGAGCTGCGGCAAATGGAGCTGCTTCTGGTGAACAAACTCAAAAAGAACCTGGCTGCCATGATCCGGCACAATTTCATCAACCACTTCCTCTCCAAGATGCCAGTGAACGAGGAGAACAAACAGATCATCCGCAAACACGGGCAGACCTTCATCACCCTCTGTGCCACAGACATGAAGTTCATATCCAACCTGCTCTCCATAGTCCTTCTGGGAGCGTGGTGGTCCATAGCACAAGGCTTATACTTGGGAATTTCCAACAGCTTCTGGTCCTCCCACGATCCCTCTCCAAAGTGATCACGTGGGACCCGGGCTGCCTCTGGGCCTGCTGGGAGCAGATCAAAGTCCTGCTGGAGTCCAGTGTGCACCAGGCCCAGAAGCAGAGCCTGGACCCCAAGACTGCTGAGGAGGAGTGGGGGGGGGCGAGGGAGGGGAGTGGGAGGAGCAGGAGGAAGAAGCAGACCTAGCCTGTATGCCTACTGAAGTTTCAGACTTGAACATTTGAGGTTGCCCACAGCAAGGGAGAAGCCGGCCCCAGGTCCCACCTTAAGCAACCAACTGCCCCTCCCCTGGACCAATCACTGCAGAAGGGGAGGCTTCCTTCTCCTTCGGTTGGTTTTTTTCTTTTTGTCTTTCTTGCTCCTGTCTCTGACGTAAGTGAAAAAAAAAGATATCGCAAAACTTCCTTTAAAAAAACACAAAAATAACATTTGCATAACCTTGAGCTCAGTGGGGTGGGAAGAGGGTTGTATTACCAAAATAGAGGATATTATACCCCAATTTTTATGTGTTTGTGTCTCTGTTTTGAGAATAGGCATTACCATAAAGAAGGAGTCCACAGGAGAGGCTTAGATCCGAGTCTCTGCATGTTTAAACCATAATAATGTTCTTTAAAAATACAAAAATTCAATGACCAATTTTTAAGGTAGAAGTATGTGTTTAGATAGGCATGTTCTTGTGCTTTTCTTATGGAGCACAGCTTTAAGACAGTTGTAGGCATCCTGTATCCTGCTTGCTCATGCAGGTAGTCACTTTATGTTATTTGTGTGTTTAGTTTATTTGTAGGTTAGCATGTAAACCTTCCCCTCATTCGTGCTAATGGAACCCATTGGGGAGTGTAGTGTACTTGAGCACCACAGAGTGCTAACCATCTTCCTGCCTGTGGACCCGCCACATAAGCGGGTGTCTGTGTGGCCAGCGGAGAAGTCACAGGAAACTGACCCACCCTTCCATGCCAACAAGCTTTTAGAGAGAAGCTGCAATAGTGACATCATAGAGTCTATTTTTATAACTCTCCTAGTGTTAGTATAGCCTGCTTAGTCTAGGTGAAATCCATAACTCCCTCATTTATACTCCATGCTGTAGAATCATTCCATTTCAAAACACTTTTGGGGTACTTCCAGGGAAGGTCTCTTGTTCACATTGTGTGTGGAAGGGGGGCAGTTTCTTAATGGAATGGTTTGGGATATTCATGTGCTCACATGCATATGGGAGCATGAGGCCAGCGTGTGTGCCAGCGGTGGGTGAAGTGGGTGCTTAGAAGACCAGGATCTACTCCAGGAAAAAGTGTGCATCCTCACATTGCCATCACGACAGTCTTTTTTCTGTAGAGAAGTTGGAGGTTAAGAATCCTTTGATGCCAACTGGTGTTTGAAAGTAGGGGCCTTACAGGTTTGCCTTAAGAACACATAGTTTAATGGTTAGGAAGTTTTTTAAACACTAAAATATATTAATTTATAGTGAAAGCTAAAAATGATATTTATTGCCGAGGATGTTCCTGAGGCCAGCATGATTTATGAAGTAATGCAATCTCCCTTTGATTTAAACCCACACATGCCTGCTGCCTTTGATAGGGCAGGTTTAATACCATTTAGAAAAGGTAGGTCCTTTCATAGGAGGGGAAAATCCCCAGAAAAAAAAAAAAAACAACACAAACACAGTGATTCGGCCTGTCTGGTGTTGCCCAAAACAATCTGATCTGAGAGGCATCAGAGTTCCCGGAAAATTAGGGTGCTCAAATAAAGCTCGGTTCTAGCACATTCTTATCCCCTGCTCCCTCATTTTAAAAAAGTATTAGCAGCCTGTAGACAGTTTTCACATCTTGGCTCTGCACCTTTGATCATTACTGAGTAGGGTGTGTTTGGCAGGAGGTGGTGAGGCGGACACTGGGAAGGGATGTGAGGGATGGAGAGTGGGAGGCTAGATGAGGAGGGGTGGGCTGTGGCCCCATTTCCTACTTTTCTCATTCATTCACTGCTACTGATGACTTTCCTGCATGGTTGGGAAACAGATTCACAATGTTTGTATCTCTTTCACACTGTTGTGCTGCTATTGGAGGATCAGGGTTTTTTGTTTGTTTGTTTGTTTTACAATGTTATATACTGCCATGTAGTTCTAATTTTCTCATAGAAAAAATGTATTACAGATGCCTTTGGTATTGGTAGACATTTTTTATGTTATCAATTTTGACAATGTGATTACTGCTCTATTCCAAAGAGGTTGTCCTTCCACAGTACCTCATGCTTCACTTAGCCATGGGTAGACCAGTGGCTAGCTGATCTCCCACGGCCTCCTGCTTCCACAAACAGACATGCAGATGAGATCCTCACATAGGCCTAGTGGGGACAGGCTCCAGCTGTGGCCACCTGGTGTCTCTGAGGATGAACCCGTGTCTGTATCCTCTCCCTGCTCCTGTTATTATGGACTCTCCATCTGAACTGGCACTGACCATCCTGGTAGATTATATAGCATATTGTTCTTGGCATATAGCTATGAAAGTTCCATTATTATTATTATTATTATTATTATTATTACTACAAGTATGTTTCAATGTGCCACTGTGGTGCTGTGCCTAGCACTTGGTCACTAGCTTCTGGAGTCATTCAGTTTCAGGTGTGTTGAATTTGTTGTGTACCTCTGTTCTGTATGTTCTGTTCAGGGCCTCATGATGCTCATTTAAAGAGGCTCTAGATCTCACTGAAGCCTGCCCATAGTGCTATATGCCCCAATCACCAAGCACTCCGCCAAACCAAAAAGATTTACATATTTGGTGAGCCTCCCCAGTGGTGTGGCTGGTGTGCTCCTAGGCCCCACCCTGTCCGCAGGGTCTCTGCGTCTGCCTACCTCAACCATTCTAGCTGTAGCCTCTGTGTCTGAACCACACAGTGTCCTGAAGGCATGGTATGTCCTGGTGGAGGGCGAACATCATGTGCTCAGAGGCCTGGGGTGGGTGAGAGCACAGTGGAACCTGTCCTGTGGCTAGCATATCTGTGACAGTCTCTGGCAGGTGGGTAGTTGGGTCTGTATGTGTTCTGAGTTGCACATCACAGTGTTTCTCAGCACAGACATGTAACTGGCATATTTCCAGAGGAAAACAAGACAAACATGAAACGTCTAGAAATAAAATCGGTAACTGACCCCCCCAAAAAAGAAAAAAGGAGACATTATGAAGGTCTCTCAAGAAATTAAAAATAGCCCTGACTGGTGTGGCTCAGTGGATTGAGTATCGGCCTGCAAACCAAAGGGTCATGGGTTCAATTCCCAGTTAGGGCACATGCCTGGGTGGCAGGCCAGGTCCCCAGTAGAGGGTGTGTGAGAGGCAACCACATATTGCTGTTTCACCCTTTTTCTCCCTCCCTTCCCCTCTCTCTAAAAATAAATAAATAAAATATTGAAAAGAAAAAAATAAATTAAAAATGGAACTACCATATGATACAGCAATTCTGCTCCTCGGTATATATTCAAAGTAAACAAAAGCACTAAATAGACTATATTCCCCATGCCATACTTTACATACCATTACTGGGAATATCAGGGGGAACATTTGATAAAATATATTATTTTCTAACCACTATGGTCTATATTGGAAACCAATACAAAATAATATCAGAAATAAACTGTAATTGAAATAAGTAAATAAATAAAACTTTAATAATTTCAAAAGATATATACATCTCCATGCTCATAGCAGCATTATTTACAATAGCCAAGATAGGAAACAACTTAAGTGTCACCAATGCATATAATATTTGATGCTGAGAAAGAATTTACCTACTAAGAAGGTCTCCTTGAAGTAATCAGACCGAAATTCATAATCAGAGTCTAGCATTCATTTTTGTACTAAAGTCTTTTATGTGCACCGCATAATATCAGATAAAGGCCACAGATTGAACTTCCAAGGCTCCTGTACTGTACTCCTGCTGTCCAAGCTGATCATTCTTAAAGGAATTTCTGGAATCTCATTTTGCCCAATGGGCTGAGATACACTCAGTTCAATCAGAGCTGCAGGGCTATATTCTCACTTGCACATTTACTGACCAACCACAGTAGTTCCACAAGGACCAACCAGGACAGTGCTTTGTGGACCATTCAAACTAATGTGGACATGGAATGTTCATTTGCATATAAATGAACCAATCAGGGAGAAGAGGTGGGAACTTCTCACTTTATAACTCAGCTTTACCCTCAGTCTTGGTGGAGCTCAGTTTTGGTTTACCATAGAATACTGCTTTTCCCCTAGTTTGGTCTCATTAGAGCTGTAACGCATATCTATTTGAGCTGCTAAGACTTTCATTTGAGCTGCTGTGGTGCTTCACTTGAGGCTGTTTTCCTCAAACAGCTTTCATTAAAATAAAGTTTCTCTCTTCAAATCAGAGACTCCTGGGCAGATTGAATTTGTAGTAGTGACCTTTTGTGGATACACACAAATGGAATACCATTAACCCATAAAAAATGAAATGTTATTATTTATAACAACATGGATAGACTTTCCATACATTATGCTAATAGAAATGTCAGATACAGAGGGTTTCCAAGATGGTGAAGGAGTGGACAAAGTGGATTCCATTTCCTTGTACAAATGGGAGAAAATCCTGGCCAATCTATGGAGGAACAGCACAAAAAGCCAACAGTTCCCCAGCATATATGAAAATGAGGGACGAGAAATCATAATGGTCACGGAAAAGCCAGATGATAAGGAGAGGGCTGCAGTACAATAGAGTATCAGGGACCAGAGCAAAGACAGGAGCAGTAGTGGCTTCAGCCGGTGCACAGCTAAGAGCCAACTGCCCGGTGCACAGCGCCCAGTGCACCTCAGCAGGCACCATTGGTTGGTGCTCAGTGTTCAGCCTTGGCTCTCGGTGCGTCTCCTGTGAAATTTTTGGAAGCCCCAGGCCTGACAAAGGGTCCTTGGGAGAGAGGTGGGTTATCAGCTCCCTTCTTTCCTGGCCAAGCAAGTTGGGCGCCAGTAGAAACTTGTTTGCTATAGTTCACAGAGACGATACTGAGGACAAAGGGCCGAGATCAACCAAGGACTCTGTGGACACCAGCCCGGGAGAACTGAGAGGTGCAGTGTGGGGCTCTGAATGTATAGGCTCTTTCTGTATAGGCTTCTTTGCCTTCGCAGGTTATACTGTATCATTTGACAGGTTTCCCCTATTCTCTCCTCCACAGTGTATTGCCAATTTTCTACACTTCATGCCACTTGTTTTCTTTTAGCACACTACCCAAAGTTCTATCCCCCCTATTCATGTTATACAGATCACATAGAGTCTGTCATATGATTCTTGCTCTAATATTATTGCAAATAATAGCTGTTCTATACAACTGTAAATACTTCACAAAACATCTCCCACATCTTAGTCAACTTCACAGTTTCCTGAATTCTATTACTGTAGTGATTAACTCTATTTGCTCACATGCTACACCTACTTACTATCCTTTTCTCTCGCCTTACCTCAGAATCTGACTGCCCACAAGCTCACTGCTTTCTAGATCAAACTCACAAGCCTTCCCTCTCCAACAAGAGACTTAACTTGTGTTCATCCTCTCTTAAAAGTGGCAACTTGGATTAAAGATTACAGTTAACACTATATATAGCCTACAGATTTTCTATCTCTTCTCTACTGGCTGTGACTGTAAATATCATAAAATACTCTCCTGCTGTAATAAATCATTTTGCCTCCTCCTCTAACTGATCACAAAAAAGGGGGGAGTAGGTGGAAGTGGAGAACACCAAGATACTGCAGGAGACTGCACCACTGAATTTCACAGGCATTCCACCACAGAAGTTCACACCATTAACACAGGGAGTCAGAACAGATCAATTTAAGAAGCTGAGGCTAACAAGAAGAGTCTCACAAACAATGGGAAGACAAAGAACCAATCCCCAAATGAAAGGATAGGAAGAAGCCTCAGAAAGAATGTTAGATTAAATAGAGGCAAGTCAACTGTCAGCTATTAAATTCAAAGCACTGGTTATCAGGAAGTTTGAGGAACTCACAATGAGCTACCAGAAACTACAGGGGAGCTACAATGAACTCACTGCAAACTATATCAACATGAAAAAGGAAATAGAAACCATCAGCAAGGGCCAAGAGGAAATGTAGAATACAATTTCTGACCTGAAGAACACAGTAGAAGGAATGAAAATCAGAATCGATGAAACAGAAGATCAAATCAGTGAGTTAGAGGAAAAAGAAGGAAAAATCTCCCAGAAAGAGCAAGAAAAGGAAAAGAGGCTCAGAAAGAATGAAGAGGGATTACGAGAAATACAAGACAATATGAAACATAATAACATCTGAATAATAGGGATAACAGAAGGAGAGGAAGAAGAACAAGGGACAGAAAATCTATTCGAAAAAGTAATGAAGGAAAACTACCCTAATTAGATGAGAGAAAAAGTCACATAAATCCAGGAATCACAGAGAGTTCCAATCAAGAGGAACCCAAAGAGGCCCACTTCAAGACACATCATCATTAAAATGGCAAAACTCCAAGACAAGGAGACAATCTTAATGGCAACAAGGGAGAGAAAGGAAGTAACATACAAAGGAGCCCCAATAAGGATAGCTACTGACTTCTCAATGGAAATGCTCCAAGCAAGAAGAGAATGGCAAGAAATATTCCAAATAATGAGAACCAGAGGCCTGCAACCGAGGCTACTTTACCCAGCAAAGCTCTCAATCAAGATAGAAAGCCAAATAAAGAGCTTTCAAGACAAAAGAAGTTTAAAGGAATATGCCTTCACCAAACCAGCTCTGCAAGAGATGCTAAAAGGACTGCTTTAAGGAAGGAAATGAGACAGAGAGAGAGGAACACAGGTACAAAAATGGCAATGAATAAGTACCTGATAATAATAACCTTAAACATAAATGAATTAAATGCTCCAATCAAAAGACATAGAATAGCTGAATGGATAAGAAAGAATGACCCACACATATGCTGCCTACAAGACACCCACCTCAGGACAAAAGACCATCACAGACTAAAAGTGAAAGGATGGAAACAAATTTTCCAAGCAAATGGACAAGAAAAAAAAAAGCTGGGGTAGCAATACTCTCATATCAGACAAAATAGACCTCGAAAAAAGAGGGCCACAAAGACATCCAGAAGGTCACTTCATAATACTCAAGGGAAGAATCCACTAAGAAGACATTAACATTGTAAATATATATGCACCCAACATAGGAAAACCCAAATATATAAAGAAAATCTTAGAGGACCTCAAGAAAGATATTGACAGCAACACAATTATAGTAGGGGATTTTAACACCCCACTGTCAAAAATGGACAGATCTTCCAAACAAAATATCAACAAAGATAGTGTGGCATTGAACAATGCCCTAGATGAAATGGACCTAACTGATATATAGAGAGCCCTTCATCCCAAAGAAGCCAAATACACATTCTTTTCAAATGAACATGGAACATTTTCAAAGATAGACCACATGATAGGACACAAAATGAGCCTCAACAAATTCAAGAAAACTGAAATCATACCAAGCATTTTTCTCTCACCACAAGGGACTGAAACTGAAAACCAACCACAAAGGAGAACAACCAAAACACAAAATCATGGCGATTGAATGGCATGCTATTAAACAACAAATGGGTCAAAAATGAAATTAGGGAAGAAATCAAAAAATTTCTGGAAACAAATGAAAATGAACTCACAGCAACCCGAAACTTATGGGAAACAGCAAAGGCACTCCTGAGAGGGACGTTCATAGCAATACAAGCTTACCTAAAGAAGATAGAAACATTTCAAACAAACAACCTAACCCTATGCCTACAAGAACTTGAGAAACAACAACAAAGACAGCCCAGAGCAAGTAGAAGGAAGGAAATAACCAAGATCAGAGCAGAACTAACTGACGCAGAGACTAAAAGCACAATTCTAAGGACCAATGAATCCAGGAGCTGGTTTTTTGAAAAGATAAACAAAATAGACAAGCCTTTAAGTAGGGTTATCAAGAAAAGAAGAGAGAGGACCCAAATAAACACAATCAGAAATGAAAGAGGAGAGATTAAAACTGATACCATAGAAATAGAAGGGGTTGTAAGAAATTACTGTGAAGGATTGTATGCCAAGAAATTTGAAAACCTAGGTGAAATGGACAAATTTCTAGAAAAATATAATCTTCCAAAACTCAATGAAAAAGAAGAAGAAAACCTGAACAGGCCAATAACAGCAAATGAAATTGAAGCAGTAATCAAAAAACTCCCATCACACAAAAGCCCTGGACCAGATGGTTTCGCAGGAGAATTCTACAAAGCTTTTAAGGAAGAGCTAACCCCTATTCTTCACAGACTATTCCAACAAATCCAAAAAGAGGGAAAACTCCCCAACTCTTTTTATGAAGCCAGCATCACCCTAATTCCAAAGCCAGATAGAGACACAACAAAGAAAGAAAACTTCAGGCCAATATTGCTGATGAACATAGATGCTAAAATCCTCAATAAAATATTGGCAAATCACATCCAACAATACATCAAAAAGATCATACACCACGACCAAGTGGGATTCATCCCAGGGATGCAGGGATGGTTCAATATTCATAAATCAGTAAATGTAATACATCACATAAATAAACGCAAAGACAAAAATCACATGATCATATCAATAGATGCAGAAAAAGCTTTTGATGAGGGACAACATCCATTTATGATAAAAACACTCAGCAAAGTGGGAACAGAAGGAGCATTCCTCAATATAATAAAGGCCATATATGAGAGACCTACAGCTAACATCATACTCAATGGGTAAAAACTAAAAGCTTTTCCACTAAGATCAGGAACAAGACAAGGTTGTCCACTTTCACCACGTCTATTCAATATAGTATTGGAAGTTTTAGCCACAGCGATCAGACAAGAAAAGAAAAGAAAAGGCATCCAAATTGGAAAGGAGGAAACAAAACTGCCACTGTTTGCAGATGACATGATAGTGTACATGGAAAATTCTGTATACTCTACCCAAAAACTGCTCGAACTAATAAATGAATTTGGCCAAACTGTGGGATACAAAGTCAATATCCAGAAATCAAAGGCATTTTTATATACTAACAATGAAACAGCAGAAGCAGAAATTAAGAAAAAAATCCCATTTGATATAGCAAAAACAAAAATAAAATATCTGGGAATAAATCTAACCAAGGAGGCTAAAGACCTGTATGCAGAAAACTACACAATACTGAAGAAAGAAATCAAGGAAGACACCATCAAATGGAAACATATACCATGTTCATGGACTGGAAGAATTAACATCATCAAAATGTCCATACTACCCAAAGCAATTTACAGATTCAATGCAATACCTATTAAAGTACCAATGGCATATTTCACTGACATAGAACAAACACTTCAAAAATTTATGTGGAACCATAAAAGACCCCGAATAGCAGCTGCAATTTTGAGAAAGAAGAACAAAGTAGGAGGGATCACAATACCTGATATCAAACTGTATTACAAGGCCACTTTAATCAAAACAGCCTAGTACTTGCATAAAAGCAGGCACATAGACCAATGGAATAGAACAGAGAGCCCAGAAACAAACCCAAGTCTCTACAGGCAATTAATATTCGACAAAGGGGGAAGCAACATAAAATGGAGTAAATATAGCCTCTTCAACTAATGGTGTTGGGAGAACTGGACTGCTACGTGCAAAAAAAATGAAACTTGACCACCAACTTACACCATACACCAAAATTAATTCAAGGTGGATAAAAGACTTAAATATAAGCTGTGACACCATTAACGTCCTTGAGAAAAAAATTGGCAGGATAATTTCAGATATTTCACACACCAACATTTTTACTGATATGTACCCTAGAGCAAGGGACATAAAGGAAAGAATAAAGGAATGTGATCTCATCAAAATTAACAGCTTCTGCTCAGCTAAAGAAACCAGCTTTAATATAAAAAGACAGCCAACTCTACAGGAAAACATATTTGCCAATCCAATGATACCTCAGACATATGTTTAACCTCCAAAATATACAAAGAATTTACATGACTGCACTCTAAGAAGATAAGCAACCCAATTAAAAAATGGGCAAATGACTTGAACAGGCACTTTTCCAAGGAGGACATACAGAGGATCCAGAGGCACATGAAAAGATGCTCCATATTGCTAGCTATTAGAGAGATGCAAATTAAAACCAGATTGAGATACCACTTTACACTGGTCAGAATGACTATCATAAATAAAGCAACAAACAACAAATGTTGAAGAGGTTGTGGGGAAAATAGTACCGTAGTTCACTGTTGGTGGGATTGCACACTGGTACAATCACTATGGAAAAAAGTATGGAATTTTTAAGAAAACTAAATATGAATATGCCTTTGACCCAGCAATTCCACTGCTAGGATTATATCCTAAGGACCCTGAAACACCAATCCAAAAGAGCCTATGCACCCCAATGCTTATAGCAGCACAATTTACTATAGCCAAGTGTTGGAAGCAACACAGGTGCCCATCAGTAAATGAATGGATCCAAAATCTATGGTACATTTACACATTGGAATTCTACACAGCAGAAAGAAAGGATCTCCTACCTTTTGCAACAGCATGGATGAAACTGGAAAGCATTATGCTGAGTGAAATAAGCCAGTGGGAAAGACCAATACCATATGATCTCACCTTTAACAGGAACCTAAACAACAAAACAAAGAAGCAAGCAAAATGTAACCAAAGACACTGAAATAGAGGACAGGTAGCCATGGACCAGAGGGGAGAGGGGAAGTAATTTCAGGGGAAAACAGGAAGGATTCACGGGAACA
Source organism: Sturnira hondurensis (assembly GCF_014824575.4). Taxonomy (NCBI): domain Eukaryota; kingdom Metazoa; phylum Chordata; class Mammalia; order Chiroptera; family Phyllostomidae; genus Sturnira; species Sturnira hondurensis. The sequence continues at coordinate 176,011 of NW_028096861.1, read as the reverse complement.
AGTAGAAAGGATACATGGACAAAAACTAAGGGAGGTGGAAATGGGAGGGAGATGGGGAGCACTGGGGGTGGGTAGGCTGGGATGGGAGTAAAAGAAAACTGTACTTGAAAAATAGTTAAAGTAAAAAATATTAAAAAATAAAAAATTAAATTAAAAAAAGAAATGTCAGATACAAATAATGTTTGAGCTCATTTATATGTGAAATCTAAATCACAAACAACAATGTAGTGAAGGCTAGGGGGTGAGGGCTGGGTGGAGAGCTGCTAATGGAGGGGAAATTGAGGACATCTGTAATAGTGTCAAGGATTTTAAAAAAGCTCATAGATACAGAAAACAGAATTGCCAGAGGAAGCAGGTGGTGAATGAAATAGTTGAAGGAGACAAAAGGTACAAACTTCCAGTTATAAAATAAGTCATGGGGATATATTATACAGCATGGTGAATATAGTTAATTTTTTAAAAGTAAGCCAGATTTTTTCCGCCTCTTGGAGGAATTGCTTTCCTTATTAGTAATGAACTAATTGTATAGTGGTATGAGAAGGATCACAGAAACATTTGCCTTTGAATCACTATCACTTATTGAGTGATCTTAGTTAAAGGACTCTTAAACATTCTGAGGTTAAACTTGTTTATAGTTAATGTAGGTGTGAGGATGTATGCCTACCTCTGGGCTTTTATGAGCATCAAATAAGCCGTCTACAAATGTATAAAACATTACACTGAAATTTCAGAGGTAAGAGGATAGTTTTGGTATCTGTTGACTAACTTTTAAATTAAATTGATAGATTTTGAAATTTATAAGTGGTAGAAGAAATTATATAGTCAGACATCCTTAGTTAACTGATAGGTGACTGAGCCACAGAGAAATTACAGGAATTACCCAAGGTCACACAACTAGTTAATGGCAAAGATGGAATCTGAATGCTTGTGACTTGCAGCCATGACCCTATTCAGTTTGCTGCATGTACTTGCTTACCACTTTGGTCATCTGAATGATTTGCTGCACAGAATGTCTGGAAATGCTATAGTTATTAATGGCATTTCATGGAAGAATGTTTCATGTCAAGCAGGGGTAGGGAGAGAGAATGAGAATGAAGCAATGGTATGATCAAGTATTGAATTTTTGTATGTTCAATCTCACCAAGAACATGTTCCCTTACAAATATTTGCCTTAAGTAACAAGGTAACACATTTATAACCCAAATTTTTAGTTTAAATTATCTTGTGTATTTTGTGGACATATCAAAAATGCCAAGAAGTTTTGCAATAAAATTCTTTAAATCACTGCTATCTGGGCAGTTTTATACTTCACATTTTATCTGATATATTGCAATATTGATATGAGCCTTTAGTATCAGAAAAGAGGGATTAGAATTTCCAGAGAATGTTTGAAGACATTGGTTGATGAAGTTCAGAGAAAACTATTATGTTGTGGGTCTTATCTACTTTGAACTGAAATGAAGTAGCTAAATAATTTTGTTATCATCTGTTGGATCTAAAGTACAGCTAGAGTGACACTTCCCTACTATTTTCTTTCCTGTTATTTTTTAAAATGTTTTAAATTCTAGAAAGCTTTAATATTTTTTTCTTTCAACAGATTGAAAATATTATGAGATTAGAGGGAGCTTGTTTATTTTGTCCTTGAACAACCTCCCTCCCATGTTCCCCTCCAAACATACAAGCACACAATGTCAATCCATTACTTAGTACATTGAAATTACTTGATACAAAATAGATGAGTTTATTTCTATGAGATATCTAATACAGAAATTTCTGTCCTGAGAATAGCAGTTGCTAAATTGGTGGTTCAATAATGGCAGAATCAGTTTGTCCAAAATATTTTAATGGGTTGGGCTAAAGCTGATATTCAAGCAAACAGATCAGTAGAGCCCAGAAGAGCTGCTCTGAACTACAGAAAAGTTGGACGGCTGGAACTTTGTGATTTAAGGTCAGTCTAGCAGTGGAGAAAATTATTACAATGTGAAAATAGAAAGGGAGGGTGAGCAAATGTGGAATTAAGAAGGAGCTATGTTTTGGGGAGTATGCTTTTATGAACTGCTTTCATGTGTAAGATTTGAAGTGGAATTTTCCAGTATTCAAGATAGTTTATTTTCCTCTTCTAGAGGATCTCTATCTCTGAATCACTTTCTGAAAATAGTAAAAAAAGTTTTATGTCTGGGCAAAGTAAAGGGTATGTAGTAATTGCTCCAAGTACCCAAACACAAGATAATGGTCTTATTTGATGTTTCTGCCCTATATGTGTGTAAGAGATAGAGAGACAGAATGACAGAGACATAGATAGAAGTGGTTGTTTCCTCCCAAAGCAAGTTCACTTGTTGCATAGTAGATAAATGCACCCTTACTTGGCCATGGGGTAATTGGTCATTGTAAGGGTGGATGTGGGAATGGGGACCAGACAGTTGTCTTGGATCTTTTAGTAAGATGCCACGCAGTAAAAGGTGAACACTCTTCAATAACTCGGACTTAGATTTATCAAGAGATAAATCCATAAATAAACTTTGATGGTGTGTGTTCATTCTCTGTCTTTGTGTGTGTGTGCACACACGCACGTGTATGTGAGGTGCTAGAGAAATCATCTCCTGGCCAGAGTTTATAATTATAACTTGAAACATATCCCCCATGGGAGGAAGGAAATATCCCACTCAGAGACATAGACACACTCCCTCTGCATTGCTGCTTCATTTGGTACAAGAGCAGCACTGTTTCTGGCAACACATGAGCTGTACTACAACAACTGTTTCAATTTTGGTTCTCTGAGTAAATTTAGTTCAGTTCATAACTAAATTTTCCCTTGTTCTTTATCCTCATACTCTTATCCCTGGCCATCTAAACATAAGGATATTTTTGGCACCCATGTGGTTCTAGTGTGATGTTAAATGCATGAAACTATAAAATCTAGAATCTTTTCTCTTTGTTTTAAAGCTAAGGTCCTGAAGCATTCTGAGAGGGCTATTTAATTGAGGGGGTAGTGTATTAAGTTAAAACTGGAAATATGGACCTAGAGGACTTTAAATTTTATGCCTGGTTTTCTCACAGAAATATTGATTCATTTGGATTAAAATTAGCAAATATGGTACTCCATGACTATGCTTATGAGAGGGCATCTGCCACATTAACAGATGAACTCTTTTCCCCCCATGGGAGGCAGAGTACTGGATTCTACTGTGACCCTGGCTTGTTGGCTAATGCTAATTTAGCTGCTTAACTTCTCTGTTCTTCAAATTCCTTATTTGTAAAGTAAGATAGTGGGACTAGATAATCCCTATGGTCCCCTTCAGCTCTTCGTTAAACAATTGTCTAAATACAGAAAAAAAAATTCCCTTATCAGGTTTGCTGTACCCTGAACCTATGGGATAATGCTTTCTAAGAGCTTTGTCCTTAAAATCCCATAATACAAATGCTGGTAAAGTGAATAACAGTTCTGTTTGTTTGTTTGTTTGTTTGTTTGTTGGACATTTAAAGAGAACAATTATTTGTTACTAAAAAATTTACAATATGTAGAACAAATGCTCAAATGGGCCAGTCCTTAAACATGGCAAATCAGCTCATCATATGTAAGAAAGAGCCAAATATCCTAATATAGAAAACACTGTCCTCTAATCAAAGAGGAAAAGACTATGCCTATTAAGAAAAAAACAAGAGCCACAGTGAATGTAGCTCAGTAGATTGAGTACTGGCCTGTGAACCAAGGGGTCCCTGGTTTGGTTCTTCACCAGGGCACATGACTGGGTTGCAGGCTGGGTCCCTGGTGTGGGGTGCATGAGAGGAAGCCACGTGTTGGTGTTTCTCTCCTTCTTTCTCCCTCCCTTCCCCTCATTCTAAATATAAATAAAGTCTTAAAAAAACAAATAAGAAAAAAAATGAAGAATATCGTTTTTAAAACCTAAATTTTAAAAAAATCATTCACTATTCCTAACCTCTCATTCAATAGAAATTTTAAAACTATCACTACAGTTCAAAATCTCATAAAAAGATATATATTAGTCTACTAGTCTTTCTAGCTGATCTCCTTTATTCTAGTTTTCTCATTTTCTCTCTAGTCTACATAACACTACTCAATGCGTCTTTTGAAAGCATGATTTGCATAATCTCATCCACCCTTATTCAAAGAAATTCTTTGATTAACCTAAATGAAATCAAAACATCTCAGCTTGAAAACAAGACTTTTCATTGATATATTATCCTATGCCCATTAACCTCATCCCATTCCTCCGTGACTTAACTCTGTTCTCAAAATATTTGCTTCACTTATCCCCAAATTTTATTTTGTTGACTCTTATCTTTATATTTTTCTTACCAGACTCTGTTGTATTTTTGGAATATTTTTCAGCTAATCTATTGACATCACATCCTTCAAAAATCTAACTTTTGATCCTTTATCTTAAAACCCACTCTGATCACTCCAATGATTTCTGTTAACTAGTAGTCTAACTCACACATTTGATTGAATTTTCTTAAATTTTAAGATTTTTCTTAATTATTTCACATTTACTGAAGAAACTGTAGATAATGAAGAACAAAATGTAAGATAATGAAGAACATAAAAAGAACAAAATGTAAGACTAGTCATGCCTTAAAACAGATCTTCTCAAACTACAATGCATAGAAAAACCTCTTGCACTGTTTGTTAAACAACATAGGGAATATAGTCAATCATACTATGTATGGTGTCAGATGGTTACTGGAAATTTTAGGAGGAACATTTTGAAAAGTATGACTGTCTAATGATTATACTGTACACCTGAAACCAATACAAACAATATTGAGAGTAAACTGTAATTGGAAAATAAAAATTTAAATTAAAAAAAAAAACTTGAGAGTCCTAGACACCACATCCAGATTTTTGATTCAATTAATTCATTGTGAGGCCTGAGAATCTGAATTTTTCAAGGGCTTAAGTGGTTCTGATGCAAGCAGTCTCCAGAACATGCTCCAAGAAACATGTCTTAAGTAGGTCAGCAGTCCCTATTATACTTCTTCAAAGAACCTATTTTAAGTTTCTAAGTCACTATTTCAAGTTTCATGAGTACAAGAGCCATTTCTGTCTTGTTCACCACTGTATCCCACAGAGTTTGAAGGTACTGAATGCTTGAAAAATGCTTCTTGAAGGAAGAGATGGGTTGTTTTATATTTAGTTCCTTTATTTTTTTCAAATTACAACAGTGACTCATGTTTGTGGAGATCAATGAAAACAGATTTCAAAGACATAAAATGAAAGCCTATTTTATGATGCATCATACTACCCACTTCCTTCCCATGTTTCTGAAGTAATTAATGGAAGCCTGTTTGTATTCTAGCTCTTACTATATGAATTTGTTGAATTAAGAAATAATGGAAGCAATTACACTACCAGAAATAGAAGCTATTAACATTCCCATATATTTACTATAATCCTAGATTATTAAGGCTAGTAGGAAATTCAAAGAACATAAGTTCAACACCCCTCATTTTATAGATGAAAAATTTGAGTATCAGATAGGAAAAATCATAACTTTAATGTATATGTAGAAGAAGACTCATTAGAATTTAGATTAGATTAGATATAGCAGTATGGCAGACAGAAACACTGAAAGAAAGGAATTAAAAAATAATTTTAGGTCTTTCATTCTAGAAGAGTGGGTAAATGATGGTGTCAAAGGTTGTAAAAGCCAGAGTGGTATCTGAGAGTTGAACTGAATTTTTTTTAACAGGTTAAGCCTCAAGTGTCAGGAATTCACACACACACAAAGCAGTTAAGAATTCACACAGTTAAGAATTTAACTGTCAGGTTCCCACCAAGATGGAAGCATAGGTAGAAATGCTTCACTTCCTTGTACAACCAAAAGAAGAATAACAACCAATTTAAAAACAATAAACAAGCAGAACTACCAGGAAATCAAACTTCATGGAACTCCGACAACCAAGGAGTTAAAGAAACATTCATCTAGACCCATAGGAAGAATGGAGATGGGGAGCCATGTGGAGAGGAGCCACAGGAAGGCTATGGACCACTCAGGCAAGCAGGGGCTGGCTGATTGGAAAACTAAAGACTCAAAACCTCTAGCTGTAAACTCCTGTAAAGGAGTTGTGAATGTGGGAGAAAACCCCAGTGTCACAGGAGAGTTCATAGAAAAGTGGGGCTAGAATGCAGTTAGTGAGCTGCATTGTTCCCTTTCTGAACCCTCCTCCACAGACAGCACCACAACACAACAAAGAGGGTTGCCCCACCATGGAGAATACCTAAGGCTCTGCCCCCTTACTACATAATAAGTGCACTGAGACAAAGAAATATGGCACAAATGAAACAACAGCTCAAAACTCCAGAAAAAGCTAAGCAACAAGGAGATAGACAACCTATCAGATGCAGAGTTCAAAACACTGGTAATCAGTATGCTCATAGAATTGATTGACCTCAGTCACAAAATCAAGGAAGAAACGAAGGCTCTACAAAATGAAATAAAGTAAAATATTCAGGGAACTGACAGTGAAGGGAAGGAAACCACAAAAGAAAGGAAGAAACATCCAGCCAGAGCAGAATGAAGAAACAAGAATGCAAAAAAAGTGGGGGAGAAGCTGAGGAATCTCTGGGACAACTTTAAGCTCTCCATCTGAATCATAGGGGTGCCATAAGAAGAAGAGGACAAGCAAGAAATGGAAAACTTATTTGAACAAATAATGAAGGAGAATTTCCCCAGTCTGGCAAAGGAAATAGACTTCCAAGAAGTCCAAGAACCTCGGAGAGTTCCAAGAAAGTTGGACCCAAGGAAGCACACACCAAGGCACATCATAATTTCATTACCCAAGATTAAAGGTAAGGAGAGAATCTTAAAAGCAGCAAGATGAGAGGAGAGAGTTACCTACAAAGGAGTGCCCATAAGACTATCAGCTGAATCTCACAAGAAACCTTGCAGGCAAGTAGGGACTGGAAAGAAGTATTCAAAGTCATGAAAGGCAAGGACCTACATCCAAGATTACTCTATTCAGCAGAGCTATCATTTAAAATGGAAGGGCAGATAAAGTGCTTCCCAGATAAGATCAAGTTGAAGGAGTTCATCATCACGAAGCCCTTATTATATGAAATGTTAAAGGGACTCACCTAAGGAAAAGAAGATCAAAACTATGAAAAGTAAAATGACAACAAACACAACTATCAACAACTGAACCTTAAAAAAAAAAAAGAAAACTAAGCAAACAGCTAGAATAGAATCACAGAAATTGAGATCACAGGGAAGGTTATCAGTAGGGAGGGTGAGCAGGGAGAATGGGGGAAAAGGTACAGGGAATAAAAAGCATAATTGGCAGGTTAAAATAGATAAAGGGAGATTAAGAATAGTTTTGGAAATAGAGAAGTCAAAGAACTTATATGTACAATCCATGACATGAACAAAGTGGGGGGATGCTGAAGGGTAGGGAGTGCATGGTTGTGGAGAGGGGATAAGAGGGAGACAAAAACTGGGACAACTGTAATAGCATAATCAATAAAATATACTTAAAAAGGAATTTTACTGTAGTATTATAAAGTTGAGAATAGGAACTTGTCTAGGGTTATAAATCAAACATTTTTATTGTTGCTCTGCCATTAATCATCCTTGTGATCTTGGAAAAGCATAGTTTCTCTGAGCCGAAAATTTCCTCATCTGCAAAATATGAATAAGTACATTCTAACTTTTTTCTGTTCTTCCATCATTTTTTTCTTTTATGATTATGGGACAACTCTATTTGAATAAAAAATTTAAATTTTTTTAGGAATTACTGATTACATTCAATATTAATTTGTATTGGTTTCAAGTACCTAGCACAGTGATTACACAATCAAATATTTTACAAAGCGAATTGAGAAGTATACATTGGTAATTACAAAATAGTCATGGGATATAAAATACAGCATAAAGAATTTAGTCAATATATTGTAATAACTATGTATGGTGCCAGTTGGGTACTGAAAATATTAGGGAAAGCATTCTACTAGTTTATAAAATGTTGCAAGGAGCACAGAAAATATATGTAAAAGGTCCTATGATATATAATATGTGCTCATAACTAAATTAAGTTCTCTATTGAATCTGAATATATGTGGAAGTGCTTTATAACTAGCAAAAACCTCTGTAATGTAATGATAATACTGAAGATTATTACTACTGAATAACGATATTGTACACACAGCCATATGAAATGATTTGAAGAGACATAATTATAGTATTTCAAGGTATTTAGTGTCAGTCTCCAAGCTTAAGCAATAGGCACAATTGCCAAGAAAAGTCTACACTTAACATCCAGGAAGACCTTGGCAATTCCTATGAACATTGTGCATGTGTCTGAGAATTTTCTATTAATGCTTGAGGAATTCCAATCTAGTCTTTCTACTCAGTTTTGTTTGATATACCCTCTTTTTCTTGGCACTTGATCCTTTGTAAATATAAGAATATTTTGTGTTGCTTCATGGACAGCTATTATAAACAGATTTTATGTGTCTGGCAGAGTTGGACAGGTTATTGTGTCATGTTTTAGTAAAGAATACTCAGTGTTTATTTATTTATTGTTCAAGTACAGTTTTTTGTTTTTAATGCCTAAACAAATGGTAATTCAACACAGTAAACCCTTCTTGTTTTATTGATTTTAGAGGGAGAGAGACAAAGACAACGACAAAGAGATAGAGAGACATTGATTTGTTGTTGCACTTATTCATGCATGAATTGGTTGTAAATGCTTGTTCTTTTATATAACTTAACCTCTTCCTCTTTTCCTTATATTCCCAACACCACTTTGAATGAAATGAGGATAACTGGGCATTGTAATGTTTCAGAGGTATATCTTCAGTTTCTTTCTTCTTCCCTACCTCTTTCCCCTCATCTTTTATACCAAACATGCCCATATATACACATTTCTACCACTAGCAGCACCACATTTAACAACAAAAAGAAAAATGATTTGTATTGTTCTCTGTTTTTTTTGTATATGTATGTTTTTAGTTCAGCCAGAACTTGCTGTTACATACTATATGCAAACTCCTATGTTAGGCTTTATAGGTAATGCACACACACATATATGCACACACATGTGAACTAGAATTGATGAATATCTATTATGTGCTAGACACTCTGCTAGTCATGTTACTAACAAGAGCTCTGTGATATAAATACATTAACTTCATTTTACTGATGAGTAGCCTGAGATCCATGGAAGATAAAAATCTTTCCAAAGTCCCTGCTCTAAAGACATCAGTTGTGTTGGGCTGACAAAGTCTATAAATATAAAAGAGTTTACAAATATGATATACTGTTATGAAGTATTCTGTGATTCTGATTTTAGGAATTCAGAGCCATCAAAGACCCTTTTGAGCATTAATAACAGGAAATGCTTCAAAGAGGAGTTAAAACCTGAGTTGAGTGTTGAAAAAACAGTAGAATTTGTATAGTCATAATAGTAAGAGAATGTATTATAAATGGTGAGAAACTAGTTGTTAATCACACAGTGACACCTCCCACAAGAAAAACAATATAACTAGAGCAGAAGCATCTTCTTAGAAGGGGACACAGTTTGGATTGCTTTAACCTTCTGCTGACAATGGGGAGGGCAGTCAAGGTAGATTTTAATCAGTGGCTTTTGAATACATGTCTCTTGCTTTAGCCTTGTAATCAGGATTGTACAGCAACTGCAGCAACATTTTGCAGTTATGCTCATTTATTCCTGATCCTTACCCCCTTCTCTCTACTTTGCACATTAGTTCAAGAGCACAAATAAGAACATTACATTCACATTCACATATCAGTTTCCTTTTTTAAAGTACCTCTACCAAGTGTCCATGCATAATTGACAACTTAGATTACAACCCACTCTACCTTTTTCATGTGTTTTGGTAACTAGGGTACATCATATACGCGGTAAGGCAAAATGCCATCTGTTGAACAATTATTGTTAATAGCAATCAAGCACCATGCATTTATTGTCCATAATGAAGAAATTAAATTTTCTAGTGTTTACAGGAATATAGTCCTGAGAGCTCATCATGAAAAATAATGTCTTACTTTACTTCTTAGAGAGGCAGCTACATTGTATAGTAGAAGGTAGCTCTGGTACTGAGTTTAGAGATATGAAACCCATATCCTAATCTGCTATTAAAAAGGTATATGGTCTTGGAAAAGACTCTTTTGTACTCAGGAGACAAGTTCTATTATTCCTTCCAGCTATGTTACTTTACAATTTCATGAAAATTATTTCCAAATACTACTTTCAGTTCACTGTGATATATTTGTCTATTTGAGAAGAAAAGACCTTTCTGTGCCACACCCATTAGAGTAGATTTCCATCATTTCTACTATGGCTGCTTTCAAATTTTGGTCCATATGTGCACATAGAATGCTTCTCACTTAATTTCACCAAGTGGGTCACCTAGTTTAATGATTTACCATTCTATTTAATAAGACAGAATTAGGGTGGGGACAGGACCCAGTGGTTTTTTATATACCTATCTTCTACTTGTATGTGAGAACACACTGTTACGTAACAACATGACAACCTTCACAGAAAAACCATTTGTTTGTGACTGGGACCCTTTTTTTCTTTGATATTATATAAAGGTCTGCTAATGGATTTGAAATGACTACTTTTTTTTTGCTTTAAATCTTTTTTTATTGTTGTTCAAGTACACTTGTCCCCATTCCCCCCACCCACCCATTAGTACTTTTAATTCCCCTTGTAAAATCTGTCATTTGGGAAAGAAAAAAGAATAAAATCATTGTAATATGGCAATTTTGTACTTTTGTGGATATAGTATAGCCTCAGTAATATGGAAAACTGATGAATGGTAGTGTGGATGGCAACCTGTTTTCTCAATGCATATTAGTAGTTTATTGCTCAACTTAATATTTAATTCATATTATATGAACCAAATCAGAATGTATTTATAAAAGACGAAGCATTGGGATGATTTTTACATGTTCTGGAGTTCTCAGTAATTATCAACCCTTGATAATTAAAATAATGCTATTGTGCTGAGAAAAGTCCAGCAATCAAAAGACTTCATGGAAAGTGTCAGTGTTTCTTTCCATAGCCCTATGTTTCATTTATTCATGTCCATTCAATAAATATTAACTGAATATATACTGGGGATACGACAGTGGACTAAAAAGACTTAGGAAAATCTCTGCCCTCATGGTATGTACATTGTAAGAGGGAGAAACAGACAATAATAAAATGAGCAAAATTTAAATATAGGTCAAATGATGTTTTACTGCTTTGGATAAAAGTGGTTGTCAAGAAACATTTATAAAGGATCCATGGACAAAACCAAAGGTGAGTAGGATCCAGGGTGGAAGGCAGAGATGGATGGGAGTGGGGGGAGGAATGGAGATAACTGTACTTGAACAACAATAAAAAAATTCATTTAAAAATGTTGGCACACAATGAGATACAAAACGATGTGCCATACAATCCTGTACTTGAAACCTATAACCTTATTAACCATTGTCAGCCCAATAAATTTAATTTTAAAATAAAAAATAAATTACACAGGAATGGAGGACAAAGAATGTTGGAGCTGGGAGGTTATAATTTTAAATAGAGTACTCAAGAAACACCACACTAAAAAAAGTGAATTTGACAAAGCATTGTGAAAATTTGAAGAAAGAACATTCCCTTCGGAGAAAATAGTACTGTACTTTTCAGACCATAAGACACACCTAGATTTTAGAGGAGGAAAATAGGAAAAAAAATTTCGAAGCAAAAAAATGTGGTACAATATTTAATAACATAAATAACACAATATTTCACCAACGTAAATGTAAACAGAACTCAACAGCAGCATTAACAACCATTATTCCTCCTAAATTGGGGGGAAGAGTGTGTCTTATAGTCCAAAAATACAATGATTTAAAAACTTATAATAGGCAGTATTATTCTGGCTGCTATGGTAAGAATTGTGGCCTCTTTGATCTTCCTCAATCTGCTAAGCATTCTTTTTTCATCGGGGATTTTAAGCTTATTTCTTCTCAGGAGTTGTAGATGAAATCACAGAAGAAACAAAAAGCCACATCATATACAACAATGCAGTGGAAGTAATGAGAAGGTTCTAAATTCTGGTTAAATGTTGAATATAGAGCCAGTAGTATTTTCTGACTGATTGGATGTGTGGTATGAGAGAAATAAGAGTTAAAGATGACTCTAAGATTTCTGGCCTAAAAACTAGAAGGTTGGAGTTATCTTTAACTGAAATAAGGAAGCCTGGAGGTGAAGTATGTTAGCAGTGCATTAGGAAAACCTGCGTTTCAGTTTGGGACACATGTTTTCAATATCTATTATACATCATGTTTTACATTTATATATTTAAAAAAGAGGCAGTTCACAACCATCATTGCCCTTTCTCTCCCTTCCCCAGAGCCAAGCCAATTTATTACAGAAGAGAAAACAGCCAATAACAGAAAATTGGCTAGATTTTCTAACCAAAAAATCTAGATTTATAAAAAAATCTATAATCTTTTTTTTCACTAGATTTTCAAACTTTTATTTCTGTAGCTCACTGTTATAAGTAGATGGAGTCTATACATATATTGATGTTAGAAGTGTTCTGCTTTCCTTGTGCTTCATTGTAAGCCTGTCTAAGTCAAAGCAAATGACCCAGCAATTCACTTATCAATACTGGTGTTTTTAAAAAGAGACGGCATGAATTGAAAAGGGAAGTTTGTGAAGACTGGAGCATGAAGTAGAAAAAGTGTGCTGGACTTGGTGTCAGATGACAAGGAAATTAATAGAGTTAAATAAATTTTAATGGAAACAAAGCTAGCGTCAGTTTCCTTATCTATGAAATATTGCTTCATTCTGAAAATCATATTAAAAATTAGGAAGCACCTTGTTACCTAGAAATAATATATGAGATAACATTATTTCTCTATTCGTTTTGGAAAATGAGGGAATACTGATATAGCATCTTTTTGTTTTTCATACAGAAAATTTTAAGTCCTGGTACTTTAAAATTTTTCCTGTTTGGCCATATATTTCTGAACATTTTGTTATTTTATTTTTTAATATTTTTAATTATTTTTGTTTAATTATTAGGTTTAAAAAGCTGTTCCCAACATTTAAAGCACATTCTTTCTTAATCAACCCCATTATTTTAAACATTACTTAATCATAATAAGTGATTCTTATAAGCAAGTTCAAAGCATAGTCTAACCTAGTAATAATTATTGTATGCTGCAAACTCATCCCTGCCAATAGAAATACAGATTAACTTTAAAATTTCTGTTGAGTTTTATGTTTATGGTGACACTTTCACCACAGTAATTATGATAAAAATTGATGTCCATGTAAGATGAGGAAAGCACTGAAATGTATGACATCAGGCAAATTACTGTGGCACCAAACCCACAAGCAGATTTTTCAAGAGGCCAGGACCCTATAGTACAAAAGAGCTGCAGTTAAAAATAGCCTGACAAAAAGGCTACCTATTTCCTGGTGACTAAGAAAGAAAGACAAATGCTCCCTATGACATTAGTTGAGATGAAGATTATATCTACTTTCTTAAAATATCTTCGAGTTAGTACATGTGTTTTTATCTTCATATTACTTTTTCTGTGTACTGGAAATCTCTTTGAGGAACTTATGCAGCTGCTTCTAAGTGCTAAAGAGGTGGCTGTGGGCAACGAAGTATTGCTTATAGAAAGCATCTGTGTTAACATACAACTTAGTGTTTCACTAGGTAATTCTATCTGAGTCAGCCTTTACAATGGTTTGTGAGCTAAGTGGAGGAGATTGTGGGTGGGTAGGTAAGTTTGATGTCAATGTATCAAGCAGCAGAATTCTGAGATAAGCGAGTCAGAAACCAGGAGGTAATCAGACTACATCAAATCCAAAAGCTTCTACACAGCAAAAGAAATCATCAACAAAATGAAAAGGGAACCCACTGCATGGGAGAACGTATTTGCCAATGATACATCTGATAAGAGGTTAATGTCCAAAACATATAAAGAACTTACACAACTCAACACCTGGAAGACAAACAATCCAATTAAATGGCCAAAGAATCTCAATACGCACTTCAAAGAGGACATATGGAAGGCCCATAGACATATGAAAAGATGCTCAAAATCACAAATCATCAGAAAGATGCAAATAAAAACCACAATGAGATATCACTTCACACATGTCAGAATGGTTATCATCCATAAATCAACAAAACAACAAATGCTGGCAACCTGTGGAGAAAAGGGAACCCTAGTGCACTGTTGGTGGGAATGCAGACTGATACAGCTACTGTGGAAAATACCATGGGGTTTCCTCAGAAAACTAAAAATTGAACTGCCTTTTGACCCAGGGATTCCACTTGTGGGAATATATCCTAAGAAACCTGAAACACCAATTCAAATGAGTATATGTATCCCTATGTTCACTGCAGCATTATTTACAATAATGGGCACTTAGGCTGCTTCCATATTTTGTAAATAATTATTTACAAAATATGGAAGCAGCCTAAGTGCCCATCAGTAGATGAGTGAATATAAAAGCTGTGGTTCATTTATATAATGAAATACTACATGGTCATAAAAAAATAAAAAAATCTTACCTTTGCAACAACATGGATGGGCCTGGAGATTATTATGCTAAGTGAAATAATTCAGTTGGTGAAACACAAGTACCATATAATCCCACTTATGTGTGGAATCTAATGAATAAAATAAACTGACAAACAATAGAGAAATAGATGAATGGATACTTCGAACAGACTGACAGCTGTCAGAGGGGAGAGTAGAGGGGGACTGGACCAAAGAAGTTAAATGGATTAGACAAAGTGCATTCATATACGTTTAAGGGAAACAAAGATAGTCTCAGTCTTTATCTATGAAATATTAGACACAGACAACAGTGTGGTGATGGCCAGAGGAAAGAGATGGTGGTGGATGGGTGGAGGCAGGTAAGGGGGGCATGAGTGGAGACATCTGTGATAGTGTCAACAATAAATAATAATTTTTCAAAAGAGTAAGACTTGATAGATGTCTTCTACATATACCTTTCTAGGTGATTGCACATAGTCCCATTGCTTTAAACCATTTATATTCTGATGACTACCAAGTTAATATATCTAGTCTCTATATCTCTTGTGGTCTTCAAAGTCATATCCAACTGTCAGATTTGTATCTCCTCTTGATATATAATAGATATCCAAACTTAACATGGCCAAAATGAAACTCTTAATTTCTTCCTCTCTATCCTGCCCTTTCCTCAATCTTCCCCATCTCAATAAATTGTATCACCACCCACTGTTTTTTATCTGCTTTGAACTTGTCAACCTTATATCATGACTCCATGAAGTTATCTGTTCCCAGTTTTTCATGTGATTGGTACCATGCCAGTGGTGTTTCAGCTGAAACAAAACATTCTCAGAGAGGTCTTCCCTTTCCATCTGCTCTATAGTAGTCCTGTTACTGAACAGCACTTAGGGTCCTGCTGCCTGCTGCCACCCTGTAGGCAAAACTCTGGACACAAAGGCCTGGTGAGAAAGGAAAGGAGTCTTTATTTAAAAGCTTCAAAATTTTGGAATAACAGCTTTCCACACGCATTAGTCACTTAAGCCTATTAAGTAAGACTAAACGCTAACTCTTTAGCTACAGCTTTAATCACTTAAACCTATCAAGGTTAAACTCTTTAACACCTGAGATCTATAATTCCCCCTGTTAGTTTTGAATTATCTTATTTCTTTAGGGTTAGTTTACAAGCTAAAACAACATAAGATACAAAATCTACACAATTTTGGAAGAACAGCAGACTTGTGCCTCAGGGTCCATCCCCTCTAGCACACCCAAAGAAGAATAACCCTGCCACCCTCTTCCAGGCCAGCCTGACCCTGGCTGTGCCCAGAGTTTCTTCCCATCCAAAATACCTTTCCTTCCATTGGAAAATGCACACAGCTGCAACTTCCTCATCCAGGCATCCCCTAGGAAGAGCAGCGAGCCAATGACTCAGTGAAACCAAGCCCAAGAGCCAGTCACTCTCAGACACTCAAGGGCTCTTCTTTTATTTCATATCTTCTGGCCCATAATTCCATGTGCTCTGGAGGCATTCAACTTCTCAGCCAATCCCATCATAGACTGTCTACCATTGCCTCAGGTAACCTCCTCCTATGCTTCTCCTTACTCCTCCCCAGTAATTTGATCAGAGCACTCAGTATCAATTCCCTCCAGTTGCTGTGCAGTATCTAACATTTTTGTCTCTTTTACAATTCCATTCACAACACTTAATCATTTAGCAAAATTATTTTATTCATGTGTTTGCTTGCTCACTTGTGTCTGCATCTACTTGAATGTAATCTCCATAAGCATAGGAATGCTATCTTTCTTATATATCACTATTTCTTTAACACTTAGAATAGTACCTGTCACATAACAGGTAGTCAATAACTAATTATTGACTGATCAATGAAAGAATAAATGTATGAACTAGGAAAATTTGCTATCTCAGCCCTAGGAGCCCCTATTTCTTCCTGTTGCATCTGCTGAAAATCTTCAACAGATACCAAATTAGAGGGCATTTTTCTCATAATGAGATGATGAAGATACCACAATAATTATCTATTCAGAATTTTAGCGGGGTTATCAAGACCAGTGTGTCAAATCCAAAAAATCTTTGAAATCCATCAAGCAGCTACGTTAGCTTTCTGCCCATACCTCAGTTCCAAAATAGGAAGCATTGTGTGAGATTTGTGATCACATGAAGAGTAAATACCATTCCAGTTCCATTTTTAGTTTTTTGAGGAATCTTCATACTGTTTTCCACACTGGCTGTACCAGTATGGATTCCCACCAACAGTGCACCAGAGTTCTCTTTTCTCCATATCCTCACCAGCACTTGTTGTTTATTGGTATGTTAATGATGGCCATTCTGACATGTGTGAGGTGATAGCTCATTGTGGTTTTAATTTGCATGTCTCTGATGATTAGTGTCATTCAATGTCTTTTCATAAGTCTATTGGTGATCTGTATGTATAAAATTGCCTTATGATCAGCAATATATTACCAGAAATTTCACCTCTGGTAATATATCCTAAGAAATCCAAAACACTGATTCAAAAGGATATATGCACCTCTCTGTTCATAATAAGGTTGATTACAATCACCAAGATCTGGAAGCAACCCAAGTGCCCATCAGCAGATTAGTGGATAAAAAAGCTGTGGTACATTTACACAATAAAGTACTACCTGGCTGTAAAAAAAGGAGGAAATTTTACCCTTTGCAATAGCATGGATGGGCCTGGAGATTTTATGCTAAGTGAAATAAGCCAGTCAGAGAAAAACAAGTACCATATATTCTCACTCATATATGGAATCTAATGAGCAAAATAATTTAACAAACAAAACAGAAACAGACTTATAAATAAAGAATAGAGTGACAGCTGTCAGAGGGGAGTGAGTTGCAGGGTCGAGTGAAAAAGGAAGAGGTTAGGCAAAAAAAATAAAATAAAAACTCATAGACACAGACAACAGTGTGGCAATTACCAGAGGGAAAGAGGGTGGGAGCAGATAGAAGAGGGTAAAGGGGGATAAATGGTCAGGAAAGAATACTTGACTTGGGGTGAGGAGCACACAGTGCAATATACAGATGTGTATTATACAATTGTTCAGTTAAACCTATATAATTTTATTAACCAATAAAACCCCAATGAATTCAATAAAAACATTTTACAAAATAAGTCCCATTCTATAATATTTAGGCTAAAAGTCTGAACCTTTCTCTAATGAATTTAGGGTTATAGAAAACATAGAATTTAGAGAGTATTGGTCCAAAAGTCCAGATTTTCTCCATATTTTATAACAGCTATGTTTTGTGATTTTGCTGCACGACTTCAGTTGGGATAAATATAGAAATAACAATTTACTAATTGGTTTTCCTAAGGCTCTAAGGATGAATTAGAGGAAGAATCCGCTGTTACAAAAGTTATAATGGGGGAGTTTACTCAAATCACAGTAAATTGCCATTCTTGTTAAAATCCCGTGAAGTTAAAATATCTGAAAATGTAGAAGAAAATGGATTGTTCTACTGTGATGTTAGGGCAGGAATTGATGTTGAGGACTTTTAAGTAATTTTTTAGGTTATCTTGCTTTATTCGTAAAACAAAAAGTGGTGCTATGATCTCACCTATAAGTGGAATCTAATCAACAAAACAAACGAGCAAGTAAAATAGAACCAGAGACATGGAAATAAAGAACAAACTGACAGTGACCAAAGGGGAAGGAGGAGAGGGATAATGGAGGAAAATAGGGGAAGGGTTGTCAAGGAACATGTATAAAAGACCTATGGACAAAGTCAAAGGGGGTAGATTCAAGGATGGGAGCTGGAAATTGGTGGGGAGGGGTGGAGGAGTGATGGGGGTGGGGAAGGAGACAACTGTACTTCAGAAAAACAATTTTAAAAAGAGGGGATATAAATTTTGTGCCTATTAAATAATGTGCTAAAACTGCTCCTATGACTACAGCCACTTCTTTTTTCTCACTTTTTATTCTTCACAGAAATATTTTAATATATATTTCACTCTTTCTAATTATGGTCAGCATTAACATCGTATATATGATATTACAAAGTAAAAAGGAAGTGGGAGAGTTTGAGGTTTTTTTAAGATGCTGAAAAAAACATTTGACTTTACTAAAATTCATATATATTTGTAATTTTTTATATGTTTGAGCTTATTAATTATTTTCTTGCTTGGTTGCAAGCACTTTTCTTACTTTTAAGAGGTTTTAAAGTTAGCACCCCAGTCTAAGAACTTCAACCCTAAAGCTATTATAATTTATGACTGCTTGATTTCTCCTAGCTTAGTAAAAGGACAGTGGGCCATCAAAAGGTATTATCATTTGGAAATTCTTGAGATTTAGGGAATCTAATTAACATGAAAGTTCTGGCTAAAATCTAAAGATAATTTTATTGATTATGCTAAAGTATCTTTTTATATTGACCAATTTTTTCACACCAATTGACTAGCATATTAATTTCAGGATACAAAATGATAGCAATATTACCTCTAATTGTTTTATTACTTTGAAACTATTTTCAAAATTTCTTTTTTGTTGTGTTACCTTGAAAGAACTATTTATTTTGATACTGGGTGGAAATGAGAAATGTTAACGTTTTTCTCTTTAAAATGGCTATACTGTTTACTCCACTTATTAACAAAGTCTATCGCGATACAATCCATTAGTGCCCTAACCCTGTATAGAAGAGTTAAAACTTTGAAAAGAAAAATAATGTGTCAGATAAATCATTTTGATGGCTCTACCTTTGGGGAATTCTGAATCATTACACTCTACACGAGCCACTTATTTTAAAAGAGCTAAATTTGGAATAGACATAACTTTATGATGGCAGTTAAAGGTTTTTATGCTGTGCACCATTTTTTTAAACCTCCATTTAAGTAGGCCAAATACCAAAAATGAATTCCCCTAGTACCAAATTGTTATATGGACTTTATTAAAACCAAATTAGAAAAACAGATATTCTAAAATTTCAAGACACAGTACCCCACAAATTTGTTTTCAACATCCACACAAATTATTCTATAAAAATTATTTGCCCGTCAGTAAATGAATGGATCAAAAAACTATGGTACATATATACAATGGAATTTTATGCTGCAGAAAGAAAGAAGGAGCTCCTACCTTTTGCAACAACATGGATGGAACTGGAAAGCGTTATGCTGAGTGAAATAAGCCAGGTGTTGAAGGACAAATACCATATGATCTCACCTCTAACAGGAAGCTAAACAACAAAACAAACAAGCAAGCAAAATATAACCAAAGACACTGAAATAGAGAACAGGCTGACAGTGACCAGAGGGGAGAGGGGAGGGAATTTCAGGGGAAATAAGGGAGGGATTTAGAGGAACCTATATAAAAGATACATGGACAACAACTGAGAAGGGTGGAAAAGGGAGGGAGGGGGGAGGATGGGGGGTGGGAAGGGATGGGAGTAATAGACAGAAAACTGTACTTGAAAAATAATTAAATAAAAAAATTGGGAAAAAATTATTTACCATATTCATACTCTAAACACATCAATCATACTATGTTTGCTTTAGTAATTTATGTCTTCAACAAGTAAGCCAAAGGTAGGGCTAATTGTGCAAAACTCCTCTAATGTGATCAACATTTCAAAGGCATTGTTTTATCTCCAATCATCCCTTTTGTACTCTGAGTTTTACTACTAAATCAAGTTATTCTGAAATTATTGAAAGTCCCCACAAGTTTGCAGAGATGTTGTTTACATTGTTTTCTATACTTAGGGAGCATAAACTAGCCATTTCCCATCTTGTCTATAGTCAAAGAATCTCAGTAGAACAATGGCTGTCACATCTCTCCCAAACATTACAGACACATTAATAACTTGTTCATATGGGTCCTTAATAAATGTGTTTTAAAAAGCTTCATTCTAGAATAAACACTTATTGCACATCTATTCAAAATGGGATTGACACTGCTCTAAAGCTACTTTTTCATTATATATATATATATATATATATATATATATATATGCATATGCAGTGGCAAAAGTAGGTTTACAGTTGACAGTATACAAATCAGTTTATTCTTATGTTATTATTTATTAATTATTGTATTATTTCCCATCAAGGATATTACAGTATTTTTATACAAAGAGAGACACTGGAGAAAAATTAAAATACAAAACTATACAGAAGGTATCATTAAGCAGCAAATGAGCAGTATTCCAAATGAGGGCTGCAGCAGCTTATTGGAGGAAGTAATCAATGTAGCTTGAGGTCAGAGAAGACTTTTTGGAGTAAACTAAGACTTCCTGTGTACATTGTGTAGGTGACAAATATGACTTATTTTTCATCAGCCTTAAACAATTTCGTGGCCCTGACTGGTGTAGCTCAGTGGATTGAGCATGGGCTGCAAGCCCCAAAGGGTTGCTGGTTTGATTCCCAGTCAGGGCACATGCCTGGGTTGCATGCCAGGTCCCCAGTAGGGGGCAACTGAGAGGCAACCACACATTGATGTTTCTCTCCCTCTCTTTCTCCCTTCCTTCGCCTGTCTCTAAAAATAAATAAATAAAATCTTTTTAAAAAGAAGGTAAACTAGATTTTTTAGACTGCTAGTACAATACATAGCCTATTTAAAAAAACAATTTTGACTTCAGGCCAAGATGGAAGCGTAGGTAGACACACTGTGCCTCCTTGCACAACCAAAAGAAGAACAACAACAATTGAAAAGCAGAAAAACAACCAATACTGACAGAAAATTGAACTGTATGGAACTCCGATAATGAAGGAGTAAAGAAGAAACATTCATCCAGACCAGTAGGAGGGGCTGAGTCTGGTGGCCGGGTGGAGAAGACTTGCAGCAAAGTGGTGGCTAGCAGCAGCAGGAGAACCCAACAAGGCAGCAGATTGTGAAGGGGTTCAGTGCACAAGGTGGCTGGTGGACAGGGCGGTCCCACAATTGCGCACAGATAAACCAAGCAAAACAGGGGAGGGAGACAGACCGCACAACCCAGGGTTTCAGTGCAGGGAAATAAATCCTCAAAACATTGGTTGAAAACACCTGTGGGGGTTTAGGTGCTGGGAGAAACACCCAGCCTCACAGAAGAATTTGTTGGAGAGTCCCACGGGGTCCTAGAATGTACACAAACCCACCCACCTGGGAATCAGCACTGGAAGGGCCCAGTTTGTTTGGGGGAAGCAGCGGAAGTGACTGAAATCCAGCAGAGAGTGGAGCAAGCACCATTGTTCCCTCTCTGACCACAGTTCCACATACAGTATCACAACCCAGTGACTGGGTTGCCCCACCCTGATGAACACCTAAGGCTCCACCCCTCATATGTAACAGGCAGGACAAAACAAAAAAAAATGGCCAAAAAGGAAGAACAGATCAAAGCTCCTGAAAAAATACAATTAAGTGACCAAGAGCTAGCCAACCTATCAGATGCACAATTCAAAACACTGGTAATCAGGATGCTCACAGAATTGGTTGAATTTAGTCGCAAATTACATGAAAAAATGAAGGCTACACTAAGTGAAATAAAGGAAAATGTACAGGAAACCAATAATGATTGGAAGGTAACTGGGACTCAAATCAATGAAGTGGACCAGAAGGAAGGAAGAAAAACAACCAACCAGAAAAGAAGGAAGAAGCAAGAATTCAAAAAATGAGGAGAGCCTTAGGAACCTCCAGGATATCTTTAAATGTTCCGATATCTGAATTGTAGGGGTACCAGAAGGGGAAGAGGAACAGCCACAAGTGGAAAACTTGTTTGAACAAATAATAAAGAAGAACTTCCCCAATATGGCAAAGAAAATACACTTCCAGGAAGCCCAGGAAGCTCAGAGTCCCAAAGAAGTTGGACCCAAGGAGGAACACACCAATATTACATTACCCAAGATTAAAGATAAGGAGACAATCTTAAGAGCAGCAAGATGAGAGGAGAGAGTTACCTACAAAGGAGTTCCCATAAAGCTATCAGCTGATTTCTCATAAGAGACCTTACAGGCAAGAAGGGGCTGGAAAGAAGTATTCCAAGTCATGAAAGGCAAGGACCTACATTCAAGATGACTCCATCCAGCAAAGCTTTCATTGAGAATGGAAGGGCAGATAAAGTGCTTCTCAGATAAGATCAAATTCAAGGAGTTCTTCATCACCAAGCCATATTATATGAAATGTTAAAGGAACTTATCTAAGAAAAAGAAGATGAAAAATATGAACAGTGAAAGGACAGCAAACTCACAGTTATTAACAACCATACCTAAAACAAAAGCAAACCAAGAGGACAGCTAGATCGCGAGCAGAACCACAGAAATGGAGATCACATGGAGGGTTAGCAACAGGGGAGTGGGAGGAGGAGAAGTGGGGAGAAGGTACAGAGACTAAGTAGCATAGATGGTAGGTAGAAAATAGACAGGGGGAGGGCAAGAATAGTATGGGAAATGTAGAAGCTAAAGAACTTATAAGTATGACACATGAACATCAACTAAAGGATGGGAATGTGGTTGGGAGAGGGTGTGCAGGGTAGAGGGGAGTGAAGGGGTAAAATGGGACAACTGTAATAGCATAATAAATAAAATATGTTAAAAAACAATTTTGTGAGTGTCGCCCTGGCTGGTGTGGCTCAGTGGATTGAGCGAGGGCCTGCAAACCACACGACCACGGTTTGATTCCCAGTCGGGGCACATGCCTGGGTTGCAGGCTGGTTCCCAGCAGGGGACTCACAAGGGGTAACCATACATTGATGTTTCTCTCCTTTCTTTCCCTTCCCCTCTAAAGATAAATAAATAAAATCTTTTTTTAAAAAAGTAAAGGTTTAAAAAAAGGGGGGAAGAATTTCAAAAAAAAACAATTTTGTGAGTATAAACTCAGATTTCATAACCACTATTCTATTTTGCTCAGCTGTTTTAAAAATATAACTCTTGGGGGAGTGGTGGGGGGAAAATGGAGAACATTGTGCTTGAACAACAATAAAAAATGTGAAAAGAATAAAAATACAACTCTTAGGATTTTTTTCAAACTGCTTGTATACCTTTACTCAATATAATTCCTGAAAATTGATGCATTCAATATTACATTGTTTTCCCTTTTTGGTAGATTCCTTCACAGATGTTTTCACATTTCATGTATGTGGTTTGTTATCCAGATGCACCTTCACCCTGAACCAAGACTATAAAATTTCAGTAGTAAGATTTGCTAAACTAGTATCTCTGATTCTTTTTTCTTCCCCTCAACACCAGGTAAGCTTTACAAAAAAAAAAAAAAAAGAATTATATCATGAAAAGTGACATTTTAACTGTGGCTGGTAAATTACACAAAATATGATTTGGAGTGCAATTTTTATTCATATGTGAATCTAAGTTAATTGTATGCATGTCTTGCCCCAGTATATAGCAATTTCCTTGAAATTACAACCATATTTAATTCATGCTTGTATAATCTCTTCCCTGCTATACACATTTTGCATGATGACCACTCAATAAATATTTATTGAACAGATTCCAATGTTAATGGTATCGATATGGGAGAAAGTAATGGCAACATATTTAAGAAATTAACAAATAAGCAATTTTAAATCAGTATCCTATTTGGAAATACTTTTGTCTGCTGGAAGTATTTAGACAATAAATATTCAATATGCTGATCACATTTTTTATTATATCTCCATTTGTATTCTTACTATCTAGTCAGATGATTTGTCATTATATATATATATATATATATATATATATTTGTTACTGTTGTTCAAGTACAGTTGTCTCCATTTTTCCCTCACCACTACCCCCACCCCACGTTTGATCCTACCCCCCTTTGGCCTTGTTCATGTGTCCTTTATATATGTTCCTTGATGACCTTTTTCTGCCATTATCCTCCTTCCCCCACCCCTATGATTACTGTCAGTTTGTTCTTTGTTTCAATGTCTCTGGTTATATTTTGCTTGCTTGTTTGTTTTGTTGATTAAGCTCCACTTATAGGTGAGATCATATGGTATTTGTCTTTCACCACCTGGCTTATTTCACTTAGCATAATATTCTCCAGTTCCATCCATGCTGTCATGAAGGGTAGGAGTTCCTTCTTTCTTTCTGCTGTGTAGTACCCCATTGTGTAAATGTACCACAGTTTTTTGATCCCTCATTTAGTGATGGTCACTTAGGTTGTATACAGCACTTGGCTATTGTAAATTGTGCTGCTGTGAACATTGGTCTGTTAAGGTTCTTTTGAATTGGTGTTTCAGGGTTCTTAGGGTATAATCCCAGCAGTGGAATTGCCTCATAATACCTGATATCAAACTATACTACAAGGCCACTGTAATCAAAACAGTCTGGTACTGGCATAAGAATAGACACATAGACCAATGGAACAGAATAGAGAGCCCAGAAATAAATCCATGACTCTATGGTCAATTAATATTTGACAAAGGGAGAAGAAGTGTAAAACAGATTAAAATAGGCTCTTCAACAAATGGTGTTGGGAGATCTGGACAGCTACAAGCCAAACAATGAAAATTGACCACCCACTTATACCATACATCAAAATAACCTCAAGATGACATTTTTATTATTTTTTAGTATTTTTAATATATTTATTTATTCATTTAAGCTTATTTATTTCTTTTTATTTTATTTTTTATTAAATTTATTGGGTGACATTGGCTAATAAGATTATATAGGTTTTAAGTGTACATTTCTATAACACATGATCTGTATATTGCATTCTGTGCCCACCACCCAAAGTAAAATCATCTTTCATCACCATATATTTGGTCCCTTCACCCTTTCCCTCTGATAACCACCAAATTGTTTTTGTTATGAGTTTCAGTTTTATATCCCACATACGAGTGAAATCATATAGTTCTTAGCTTTTTCTGATCGACCCATTTCTCTTAGCATAATATTCTCAAGTTCCATCCATGTTGTTTCAAATGGCAGTATTTAATCCTTCTCTATGACTGAGTAGTATTCCATAGTATATGTGTACCACATCTTCTGTATCCAGTCATCTGTTGAAGGACACTATGGTTGTTTTCATGTTTTGGCCACCATGAGTATTGCAATGAATATAGGGGTGCTTATATCTTTATAAAACATTTTTTATATTTTCAAGTAGATACCCAGACGAGGGATTGCTTAGTCATATGGTAACTCTATTCCTAATTTTTGAGGAACTGGAGGTGATATTTGCAAACAAGCGCTCCAACAATGGGTTAATGTCCAAAATATATAAAGAACTCATACAACTCAACACCAAACTAGCAAACTATCTAATTAGAAATTGGGCAGAAGTCCTGAACAGACACCTTTCCCAAGAAAACAAACAAATAGCCAACAGATATATAAAATGATGTTCAACTTCATGAGCTAGTAGGGAAATGCAAATCAAAACTATAATGCAATACCTGCTCACACCTGATAGAATGGCTATTATCAACAAAACAAGCAATGACAAGTGTTGGAGAGTGTGTGGAAGAAAGTGTAACATTTTAAATTGTTTATGAAAAATGTGTATCTATACATATATACAATAATAGGACTTTTTAAAAATATATTTGCTTTTCTAATGTTTGCTTATTAGCAACTAAAAGGCTAATTAAAATAGAAATAAATTCTATTTCTCATCATCTTTACTATATTACCTTAGTGAGATGATGCACAAAGAAACTTATTTTTAGAACTTGTCAATGCCTAGTTGCATGAAGGTTCCAAATACTATAGATTTCACTTACTCATTGTATGTGTCCTCTAATATCAGAGTAAATAATAACTTTATTTTCATAGATAATTGTGCAAAAAATCTTTTCTTTGCTGAGTCTCTTCAGTCTGAGATTAATATAACCTTGAACAAACAAAAGTGAAGGAAGAGCTCATAAGAACTTCTAATGTAAATTAATTTCAGGGAAGGTCTAAATACCTCTGCCCTACAATACATAAAGATTTTTAAAAGATACCATTATTATATAAAATCTGCAAGTTAATAAAAAATCAATTTGGGACTTCAAATATACTGCTGGATAGAATAGACCCACATATTCTAGGCTACCATCTGGGTAACATAGGTTGCATGTTTTACAACTCTTATGATCCAAATCTGCTCAAATTCATTTTGGATACCAACATCAATTTTAATACTGATAGTATGAATTCACATAGATTTCATTATTTTATACACCATGCTAGTTATAATTGAGAGGCCAGAATCATGTAGAGGTAAGACTATGTTGTACACCTGGAACTGATATAATATTTATGTAACCATAATTGAAATTAAAAACGTAAAAACTATAAATGAATTTTAGGATAAAAAAATGTTTGTTCAAGTTCAAAGGTGATTTTGGTATGAGTCTACTAATTAGATGACATTTCTTTCCAAATAGTAAAAATAAACTTGCTCATCTCGGTATCTCCAGTCTGTAAAAGAGAAAATAGTTGCACACAGAATGTGATCTTTGACCAATGGCATTCTTCTAAAAGTTGACTGTAATAAAATTTTAAAATAAAATTATAAATGTTTTATAAGTATGTTTATTATTTTATTATTTCAGTACCTTTTCATTATTTGTTGTTTTGGTTTGGCTTGGTTTTGTTTTGTTTTGTTTTTTTTGTAGTAAACTAATGTAGATTGGATCTGATGCCATGTCAATTTTTTTTAGGTCAGTTTTGTAATATAGTTGTTTTTTATTTAATTAAGTATAGTTGGTATACAATATTATATTCCTTTTAGTTATAAAATATAGTGATTCAACATTTATATACCTTATGATGTTATTACCACACTAAGTTTAGTAATCATGTGTCACCATGAGAAGATGACACAATATTATTGACTATGTTCTCTTTTACTTGTTTCAGCCATTTTTCCATCTCCCTTACCTTTGGCAATCATCAGTTTGATCTTTGTTTCTATAACATTATTTTGTTTTGCTTCTTTTGTTTTAAATTCCACATATAATTGAAACCATACAGAATTTGTGTTTCTCTGTCTGACTTAATTTACTCAGCTTAATACCCTCTAAGTCTATCCATGTTGTTGCAAATGGAAATAGAAAAAAATAATTATTTTTTAATTGCTGAATAATAGTCTATTTTATATATGTATAAAATAGTCACCTAGGTTGCTTCTTTTGGCTATTGTAAATAATGTTGCTATGAACATAGGGGTGCACTTATCTTTTCAAATTAGTGTATTGGTTTTGTTTGGATAAGTGCCCAAAAGTGGGATTTCTGGGGTTTTGTGCTATTTTTAGTTTTTTTGAAGAACCTCCATACTGTTTTCCACAGTGGCTATACCAATTTGCAATCCCACCATCAGTGCATGAAGGTTTCCTTTTGTCCCCAACCTCACCAACATATGCTATTTGTTAATTTTTTTGATAATAGCCATTGTGACTGCTGTGATGTGTTAACTAAGTGTTGTTTTGATTTATATTCCCCTGATGATAAGTGACATTGAACATCTTTTCATGTGTTTGTTGGCCCATGTATGTTTTCTTTGGAGAAATGTTTCTTCATGTCCTCTTTGTAATTTTTTATCAGATTCTTTATTTTTTGTTAGTGAGTTCTATTTGTAAATGTATTCTTTAATGTCATACCACAGTTGTTATTAAATCTATGATATGAGATTTAAATATAAAACTCTTGGAATATATATTTGCAGTCTCCTAAATTTCTGGAAAAGCTACCAATTATGCCATCTTTGCTTTGGTGTCCTATTCATAGCAAGGTAAGACATTGAATATAATCTTACCTTCTATCACATATGGAGTAACTTTTTGAAGACTGAGAATTATATTTAGTCACTTGGAATATAGATTTAGAAAATTTTAAAATAATTGCTTACACTCCTTCAATCAATCAAGAACTTTATTGCCCAGTTTGTGTCTTCTAGAAAGGCCATTTCTTCTTTCTCCACCTTGTACTCTTCTACTTACCATTCAGGGCTCAACTCAAATCTCACAACATTCATTCATCCAGTCATTCAATAAATATTTCTTAGATTTCTACTATGTTCCAGGTACTCAGTGCATGGTGATGAAAATTAGAAATAGTCTCTGAAATCATAGAGTTTAAAATTTATCAGAGGAGACAATTAAATTACTACTCATAAAATATAAAATAACTATGGTTAATGCTATTTAAGAAAGTAACATGCCACTATGAGAGCATGGAAATAAGTTAGACTCTTGAGAATTTTGCCTTATTACTTCATAGACAGTATTAGCCAGTACCTTCTCTGTGCTCCACTCACTTTCTTGTTTTTCCATAGTATTTCACATATATTCTATTATAACAGTCATTACATCATAAGCATTCATCATGTGGTTATGTCTTTTATAAAACTGTCAGCCCAGGTTTTGGAGATAGACAGACATGAGTTCAAATTCTGTTTCTACCATTTGGAAACTGTGACCTTTGGAAAATTACTTAAACTTTCTAAACTTCAGTTTACTTTTCTGTAAAATGGGAGAGATGATACCTTCCTTGAAGCATAAAATGAAGTCATATCATGTAAAGCAGCTCGCAGAGTGCTGGGAATAAATTATTTTCCTTAAAGGTCAGGGATATTTTTTTGCATCCATTGTTCCCCTTAAATAATGCCAAATCCATTATAGCTCTCCAATACATGTTGCTGAATGAGTTTTTAGTACAGAAAAGAACATCCTCACTTTAAGGCAAATTACAAACCATACTAAGGCATATTGTAAAGTTCACGCTTCATATGAAATATATCTTGATATTCTACAGCTTCTAACTAACTCTGTTTTAACATTAGAAGATACTGTTGAATGCATAGTAAATTTGTTATTAGAGGCTGACCTTTCTTGAGCAGCCCCAAATAAGAATAAGAATAGTGAAATAAAAATAGTGAGAATAGAATAGTGAAATAAGAATAAGAATAAGAATAGTGAAAACACTGAAAAGGAAGAAAACTATTGGCTATAGTTATTAATCAACAATTATCCAATTTTGTGCCTTGGAAGATAAATGTAAGACATTATTTCTGCAGTTTAAGGAGCTTACAATCTACTTGAGAAAACTGAGTCATGAAACTATTATAACAATTAAGTGCAAAATTGTGTGGTGCTGGTTCTCAGTGTTGTACGAGTCCAGGAAAGAGAGAGAAATCAGCATGAGTTGCAGAATGTCAGGAAAGGCTATTATTAAGGGTTCAGATGAAAGGTGATTTTTTCAGTCTTGGGAATAGCGGAGTGCAGAAATAGAGACATTATTTTTAAGGTTTCGATTGTACCACTGTGTTTTGCTTTACAACCCCATACTTCAAAAAAGAATTTGACTAGTACTTCACACATTTCAACCAAGCCATTTCCTTTTGTAGTTGACATAAAATGCTTCTTCACATGAGGTCCCCTATAAAACATTGCTAATTCATAATATAAAGAAAAATAGTATTATGTGTAATATATAATAAAAATATTCCCTATATGTGTTTCACTACTGCATGGTATTATGAAATTGATATTGGTTACAAGTTTTAAAATCTACTTTCATCCCTGGCTGGTGTGGCTTGGTGGATTGAGCACTGGCCTTCAAACCTAAGGGTCATCAGTTCGATATCCGGTCAGGGAAAATGGCTGGGTTGCAAGCCAGGTCCCCAGTAGGGGGCACACAAGAGAATGTTTCTCTTCCTCTCTTTGTCCTCCCCCTCTCTCTAAAAATAAATAAATAACATATTTTAAAAAAGTAAAAATAAGATCTACCTTCAACTATGATTATGAGATAAACTCCAATCATAACTATTTATGATAAAATAGATGCACATTAAAAATATGAAATTGTACTACCAATTCTGGTTTTATTTTAAGAAAAAAGATTATTTTTATTATAAATCAAACTTTTATTTATGTTTAATTTCTATCATATTCTCACATTTTTCTTAAAACTTTTCTACTTTAACTTTCATCAGTATATTTAAATGGAAACAATAAGCATAGAATGGCCTAAGGATAAATAATTTTTAGAATATTGGTGCTTCCAGTGTATGGCTGTGTATGTATTCATGTGGACAAGAATGAAATGAGCTTAGAGTATGACTAGTTTGTTATTGTTAGAATATTTAGAAGCAACAACTATAATGTTACCAATAATTCTATCATAAGAGACTATGAACATACATCATCTTTCTCCTATTATAAGCCAATAGTCTTTATTATGAGGTTCTCTTTAATATAAAAAAGAGCAAAACAACACACCCACCATACATTGTCTAGAACAGGTAAGAAAAATATTGACACACTTTAGAAAACAGTCATGGAATAAAGAGGAATAGAATATGAATTCCTCCTAAAACTTTGAACTTAATAAAAATTTCAATTGCAAATGAGTAGAGTTACTGTATAAAGCAATAAGAAGATCAAACTATGGATAAATGCTCCAAATCCTTTGGTTTTGTATTAACTTGGATAATGAGAGGGAATGTATTAATGAGCAATACAAAGCACCAAATGATCTAGGCAGCTTTCCAGTTTGGATTAACACCATATTTCTTGTGTTCGCTTCTTTATTGAGTAGATGGGTTATTCAAACATTGATTATGAATACATTCATATTTGTGAAATAATCTGATATTATTTACATTTAATAAGTATTAACTGAATTACTTTCCAAACTAAAAACATTGTTTTTCATAATTCAAGGGGACACAGTTATAAAACAACTTTAAAAAATTTTTATTGTTTACAGTGCCAGGGATGTCCAACCTTTTGGTGTCTCTGGGCCACACTGGAAGAAGAGTTATCATGGGCCAGACATTAAATACACAAACACTAACAAAAACTAAGGAGCAAAAAAAAAGGTTTTAATTCAATGTACAATTTTGTATTGGGCTGTATTCATAGCTATCCTGAGCTGCACATGGCCTACAGGCTGCAGGTTGGACAACCCTGGTTCTTACACTATTAAAGATGTCCCTATTTCCCCCACCTTTCCCTACATCCTTTCTGCCCCCCTTCCCTTTGGCCATCAACACACTGTTGCCTGTATCTATGGATAATACTGTACAATATGAAGAATAATATGGTATCTGATAACATGAAGATACAGTCCCTTCCTAACAGTTTATAAGTTAGTAAAAATAATACATATTCACAAACTATCATACTACCAAGATGTTAACAAGTGCTGTATTTCAGAATGTAAAACCTTTTCATATTTTCTTCTTATACCAGACCCACAATAAAATATTCAAGGTAGTTCTGTAAGGACATTTTAAAGAAATTTTACTACTTTTGTCTGGAAAATTAGCTATTGGGGGTGCTACCTTAGCATAAGAATGTAGTTTATAAATCCTGAAAGACTGAATCTCTAATGTGTCCTTTAGATTATGACAAATATCAAAAGTCTCAAGCAGGATTTAACAGAGACTAGACCGTGATTAATTGTGTCAGTGATCAAAAAGAACTTCTTAAATTACCAAATACCTTTTCAAAAGTATTGTACAATGTGCTATGAGAGCACAAAAAGGAAAGAAACAAAATGTAAGGCAGAGCTTCTGTGATAAAGAAGAGTTTGGGTAAGGCTTCACAAAGAATATGCTATTTGGTTTGGCGTAGGCTATGATGTAGCTTGACTGTAAGATATGTGGCATGTTAGAGAAGAGAACACAGACAAGGGAAACTAGAAGTTAGTTTAGGCAGAAATTATGGAGGACTTTCAGCACGGTTGTATGGACTTTGAACTTTATCTTCTAGGTAATAAAGAACCTTAGATATCAGTGTAATAAAAAATAGAACTACATTTTTAGATATTTTTTAACGCAGGATACGTGAACACTATATTAAAGTGAAAAGAAATTAATGGTATGAAAAATAGTTGTGGCCATTATAATAGTCCAGGTGAAAGATTGTCAGGGCCTAGACTATGATAATATTAGAACTCATTTAAGGAAAGGGAGAGATACAAAAGAAAATTTTTTGACTTCCAGTGAAGACGGGGGCATAGGTAGATATACTTTTCCTCCTCACACAACTAAAAGAAGGACAACAACAAATTTAAAAACAAAAAATAAGCAGACTTGCCAGAAAATTGAACTGTATGGAAGTCCAACAACCAAGGGGTTAAAGAAGAAACATTCAAAGGGGGATTTCTGGCCAAGATGGAGGCGTAGGTAGACACACTGTGCCTCCTCACACAATCAAAAGAAGGACAACAACAATGGAAGAAAACAGAACTGACAGAAAACTGAACTGTATGGAAGTCCAACAACCAAAGAGTTAAAGAAGACACATTCAAATGACTGGATCAAAAAGCTATGGTACATTTACACAATGGAATTCTATGCTGCAGAAAGGAAGAAGGAGCCCCTACCCTTTGCAACATCATGGATGGAACTGGAAAGCATTATGCTGAGTAAAATAAGCCAGGGGGTGAAAGACAAATACCATATGATATCACCATTAACAGGAATCTAAACAACAAAACAAACAAGCAAGCCAAATATGACCAATAACACTCAAATATGGAACAGGCTGACAGGGTCCAGAGGGGATAGGGGAGAGAATCATAGGGGAAAAGTGGATGGACTAACATGAACAAGTATAAAGGGCACATGGACAATAACTAAGGTGGGAGGTGGAAATGGGAGGGAGGTGGGAGCAATGGGGGGACGGGCAGGGCTGGGAATATAAGACAGACAAATGTACTTGAACAAGAATTAAATAAAAATTAAAATTTAAAAAAATGAAAATAGGAGAAAACAATGTATTAACAATAGAAACACATTTATAAATGCATACAACTAAATGTATTAACATAGATGCCCATCGGTCAATGACTGGATCAAAAAACTATGGTACATTTACACAATGGAATTCTATGCTGCAGAAAGGAAGAAGGAACTACTACCCTTTGCAACATCATGGATGGAACTGGAAAGCATTATGCTGAGTGAAATAAGCCAGGCGGTGAAAGACAAATACCATATGATATCACCGTTAACAGGGATCTAAACAAAACAAACAAGCAAGCAAAATATGACCAAAGACACTGAAATAGGGAACAGGCTGACAGGGTCCAGAGGGGAGAGGGGAGAGAATCATAGGGGAAAAGGGGATGGACTCACATGAACAAGTATAAAGGCCACATGGACAATAACTAAGGGTGGGGGGTGGAAATGGGAGGGAGGCGGGGAGCATGGGGCGGGGAGCAGGCAGGGTTGGGAATATAAGACAGAAAGCTGTATTTTAACAAGAATTAAATAAAAAATATTTAAAATTTTTTAAAAAATTAAAAAAATAAATGTATTAATAAATTACTTACATTTATTATATTATTAAACTTATGGATAAATGAAATGAAATACAAATTAGAATCACAAAAAAAGAAGACACATTCATCTAGACCGGTAGGAGGGTCAGAGTAGGGCCAGGGAGAGAGGACTTGCTGCAAGGTGGTGGAGGGAGGACTGGGGTGGGTGAGGTGGCAGCTGGCGGACCCAGTGAGGCAGCAGATAGTGAAGTGGGGTGCACAAGGCTGCAGCTGGCCAGCAAGGCGGCAGTGGGAGGACTGGCCAGGTGGCAGATTGCAGACCAGGTGGTCCCACATTTGCATGGAGATAAACCCGGAGAAACAACTGGGGAGTGAAACAGACTGTGCAACCTAGGGCTATTGCACAGGGAAATAGAGCTTCAAACCACTGATTGAGAACACCTGTGGGGGGTGAGGTGTCAGGAAAAACTCCCAGCCTCATAGGAGAGTTCATTGGAGAGAAGCACAGGGTCCTAGAATGTCCACAAGCCAACCCTCCCAGGGAACCAGCACCACAAAGGCCCACTTTGCTTGTGGGCAGCAGGAAAAATTACTGAAATCCAGCAGAGAGTGGAGCAAGCACCACTGTTCCCTCTTGACTCCTTCCCCACATACAATGTCACAAAGCAGCAACATGGGTTACCCCACCCCAGTGAACACCTAAAGCTATGCCCCTTACCTATACAGAGCAGGCACACCAAGACAAAAAAAAAGGCCCAAATGAGAGAACAGATCAAAGCTCTTGAAAAAATACAACTAAGCGACGAAGAGATAGCCAACCTATCAGATGCACAGTTCAAAAGACTGGTAACCAGCATGCTTACAGAAATGGTTCAACATGGTCGGAAAATAGAGTAAAAGTGAATTCTATAAAAGTGAAATAAAGGAAAATGCACATGGAACCAACAGTGATGGGAAGGAAATCAGGACTCAAATCAATGGTTTGGAGCAGAAGGAAGAAACATTCAACCAGAACAGAATGAAGATAAAAGAATTTTTAAAAAATGAGGAGAGGCTTAGGAACCTCTGGGATGACTTTAAATGTTCCAACATCTGAATTATAGGGATGCTAGAAGAAGAGGAAGATCAAGAAATGAAAAACTTATTTGAAAAAATAATGAAGGAGAATTTCCCCAATCTGACAAAGGAAATAGACTTCTAAGAAGTCTAGGAAGCTCAGAGAGTCCCAAAGAAATTGGATCCAAGGAGGAACACACCAAAGCACATCATTATTACATTACCCAAGATTAAAGATAAGGAGAGAATCTTAAGAGCATCAAGATGAGAGGAGAGAGTTACCTACAAAAAAGTTCCCATAAAGCTATCAGCTGAATTCTCAAAAGGGACCTTACAGGAAAGAATGGGCTGGAAAGAAGTATTCCAAGTCATGAAAGGCAAGGACCTACATCCAAGATGACTATCCAGAAAAGCTATTATTTAGAATGAAAGAGCAGATAAAGTGCTTCCCAGATAAGGTCAACTTAAAGGAGTTCATCATCACCAAGTCCTTATTATATAAAATGTTAAGGGGACTTATGTAAGAAAAAGAAGATGATCAAAAATATGAAGAATAAAATGACAACAAACTCATGACTATCAACAACCAAACCTAAAAAAATGAAAACCAAGCAAACAACTAGAACAGGAACAGAATCACAGAAATTGAGATCACATGGAGGGTTATCAGTGACAAGGAGGAGCAGGGAGAATGGGGCGAAAAGGTACAGGGAATAAGAATCATAAATGGTAGGTACAAAATAGATAGGAGGATGTTAGGAGTAGTATTAGAAAGTAGAAACCAAAGAACTTATACGTAGGACACATGGGCATAAACTAAGTAGGGGGGAATGCAGGTGGGGGGGTGCAGGGCAAAGGGGAATAAAGGGGGAAAATGGGACAACTGTAATAGCATAATCACAAAATATATTCTTTAAAAAGAAAATTTTCAAAGCAAAATCAAGTTGACAATTATTTAGATGTGAGGAAGGAAGTGAATCAAGAGTATATGATGACTAGATTTTTATGAAGATGGCATTGCCTCTAATAGAGTTTGGGTGAAAGAAACAAGACTTTTGATCAATTATTACCAAAAATAATTATAATTAGAGATTATTATTTTTAAAAATGACACTTTCCTCAGTGGACATTACCTTTAGAGTAAGTCTAGGAGACTGAAGGAGAGTAGGGCTAATTGTATTTAGTAACATTATTGCCTCTGTGCTGCTGAAGTAAAGTACACTATTTCTAAGATAGCTTTAGGCTTTTATACTATTCATCAGTCGTCAGTCATGTATGAAGAACAAAATATTTGTAATACTATAAGCAATTATCTAATTCTAGCTTTAAGCCATGGCGTTCATCTAAACTGAAATTGCAAGTGTCCAGCGTTAAAATGGAACCCTTGGAGAGAGCTTAATTTTAAATTGCTGGCAGAATTATGCTGGTGGTAGTGGGTGTAATGAAACACTTCTTTGGCTTTTGAGGGAGTAGAGGAATTAGTAAAGAAAGGTGTGAGTAACTGAGAAAAACTTTGGTCTCTTTTATATAGGAGGTTAAGTCTGAATCTGTTGCCTCCATGTACAAGTGAGAACATAAGAAAAAGTGTCATGCTGCTATGAGGACAGGAAGAAATTGCAAATTGAATTTTCTTTTGCAGACCTTTGCTCTGCAATGACTAGTGCAATAAGTTCTCTGATGATAGAAATCTTATTATGACCTAGCCCAGAAAAATCATTACTGCAAAGTTGGGGCTACATGATCTCAGACCCCTTCTCTAGGCATCTAAGTAAAAAAAATGTAATTTCCCAGAATTAATAATGTTTTGTTTGAAGACCCAGTTTTTATGAACTGTGCATTATATATAAAGTCCAAAACTACAAAATGACTAAGAGTAATTTCAGATGACGTTGGGCTACATAATATAGAATCAAGTGATAGCTTTTTCTAGCATAATCTAAAAAGCAGAGGTTATTTAAATGTGTAAATATGAGAGATTGGAAAGCATGCTGGTAGATGGCATATCACTTCATTACATATACAATAAAAGTACTTAGTACTTTTCTAAAAGGCAAAATTGGGAAAAAGTTCTGAAGTTAAAAACATACCTTTAAAACTGAGAGTTCTATGTTAAGATTGTGTGATATTTTGTTAGTATATACTGAGCCAACTAAAAATAAAAAATGAAATCTGTACAAGTTAGGTTTGATTTGAATAAAATCTATTGCAGTGACATTGGTTAATAAGATTATAGAGATTTTAAGTGTACAATTCTAGGATATGTAATCTGTGTATTGAATATTATGAGCTAAGATCATAATTAAGCATTTCAGAAAAGAACAATTTTCTAAAGTATAGTAATCTAAGACATGCAAGATAAAATGAAGTGTCTTTTTTCTCTTATAAACTTGGCAATTTATGTTAATAATATCCAGAGTCAGTCAGAAGGCCTACTGCTGGTGATACTGTAATTTGGTAAAAATCTTTCTGAAGAGATATTTGGCAATATGGACTCAAAGCCTTAAAAATATGCATGAAATATGACCCAGCAATTTGAAGAATTTATGCATAAAGGTACACATTGCAGAATTGCAATAGCACAAAATTGAAGACAACCAGCATATTCAGTAATGAGGTTTGATTAAATCATTGTAGGCTGTAAAATTTAAGAAAGTCATAGTGTAAGAACGGCTGGGAATATAAGACAGAAAACTGTACTTGAACGAGAATTAAATTAAAATAAATAAATAAATAAATAAATTCTATGAAGCTCAAAAAAAAGAAAAGGTTTACTTTATATTGAGTGACAAATTATAAAATAGAGTTTCAATATAATTCAAATTTGGTTATATGCAAATAAGCAGAGAATTGAATCAGTGGTTTGGAAGACAAGGTAGGAAAAAATACCCATGCAGAGCAGCAAAAAAAGAAAAAAGAAAAAAGAATTGAAAAGAATGAGGAGAGTTTAAGAAACCTTTAGGACAACACGAAGTATAACAACATCTGCATTAAGGGAATGCCAGGAAAAGAAGAGAGTAAGCAAGAGATCGAAAACCTATTTGAAGAAATATTCACCGAGCTCTGGCTGGCATGACTCAGTGAAATGAGTACCAGCCTTCGAACCAAAGGGTCACCAGTTCAATTCCCAGTTGGGGTACATGCCTGGGTTGTGAGCCAGGTCCCCAGTAGGGGGCACTTGAGAGGCAACCACACATTGGTGTTTCTCTTCCCCTCTTTCTCCCTCCCTTCCCCTCTCTAAGAATGAGTCAATAAAACCTTAAAAAATAAATTATAAAAAAAATAATGACCGAAAGCTTCCATAGTCTGGTGAAAGAAAAAGACACACAAATCCAGGAAGCACAGAGAATCCCAAACAAGATGGACCCAAACAGGCCTATACCAAAACACATTATAATTAAAATGGCAAAAATTAAAGACAAGGAGAGAATCCTAAAAGCCACAAGAGAAAAGCAGGTAGTTACCTACAAGTGAGCACCAACTAGACTGACATCTGATTACTCATCAGAAACATTTAAGGCCAGAAGGAAATGGCATGAAATATTCAAGGTGTCAAAAAGCAAGGACATAAAACTGAGACTGATGTACCCAGCAAGGCTATCATTTAAAACTGAAGGAGAAACAAAAGCTTCCCAGAGAAGAAAAATTTTAAAGACTATGTTAATGAGAAATCAGTACTGCAGTAAATGTTAGAGAGCTTGCTTTGAAGAAGCAGAGGAGAAGGAGGAGGGGGAGGGGGAGGAGGAGGAGGGAAGAAGAAGAAGAAGAAGAAGAAGAAGAGGAGGAGGAGGAAGAAAGAAGAAGAAGAAGAAATAGTTTAAAAATAAAATGCCCTGGCTGGCATAGCTCAGTGGATTGAGCATGGGCCTGGGAACCTGAGGATCTCGGTTCGATTCCCAGTCAGGGCACATGCCTGGGTTGCAGGCAAGTTCTTCCCTTCCCCTCTAAAGATAAATAAATAAAATCTTTTAAAAAATCAGTTACTTTAAAATAAAACAAAATAAAATGACAATAAATATGCATCTATCAGAAATACCTTAAATGTAAATGGCTTAAATGCTACAACCAAAAGACATAGGGTAGCTGAATGCATCAGAAAACAAAATCTATATATATATGGTGTGTCTGGAAAAAGTCCAGCCTTTGTGAATATAGCAAGGATGGTTTGCACAACATTAATGTAACCTGGCAGCCAAGAATAGTAGACTGGTTTTGCATACATGAATGAAGACAGCTTCACTGTACTAGTCAGTGGGGGTGGTAGACACCATTGAGTGAGCATGTGTACTGTGTGGTTGATACTTTCAAAATGAGAGAGTAGAGCAATGAATCTGCATCCAATTTCGCATTAAGCTTGAACATTCCTCCCTGGAAAATATTTGGGTGCTTCAAAAGGCCACAGTATGGGCAAATGGTGATTGGCAGCTTCATCATGACAATGCACCCACTCATGCATCACATGTCACGAAGAGACTTTTGTGAAACATCAAATCACCCGGGTTACTCAGCCCCCCTACAACCTGGATTTGGTGCCCTTGCAACCTGTGGCTTTTCCCAAAATTAAAATCACCTTTGAAAGGAAAGAGACTTCATACCATTGATGAGATTCAGGAAAATGTGATGGGGCATCTGATGGTGTTTGGGAGAACTATGTAAGGTTCCAAGATGCCTGCTTTGAAAAGGACTAAGGTGTCATTGTCCTATGGACAATGTTCCCTGTATCTTATATCTTCTTCAGTAAATGTCTCTATTTTTCATAGTACATGGCTGGATACTTTCTGAACAGGTCTTGCATGCTATCTTCAAAATACCCAACTCAGAATCAAAAGATACACACAGACTAAAACTAAAGGATGGAAAAGGATATTTCATGCAAATAGAAGAGAAAAAGAGCTTGGGTAGCAATACTTTTATCTGACAAAATAGACTAAAACCAAGACTATAGTAAGAGACACAGAAGGACACTACATAATGAAAAAGGAAACAATCCAACAAGAGGATATAGCCCTAGTAAACATGTATGCACCTAACACAGGAGCACCTAAATATGTAAAGCAAACTTTGATGGACATAAAAGGAGAGATCAACAGAAATACAGTGATAGTGGGGATTTCAACACCCCTTTACTTCATTGGGTAGATCTTTCAGACAGAAAAATCTAACAAGGAGACAGAGGACTTAAATGACACACTAGATCAAATGAATTTAATAGATATCTTCAGATAATTTCATGCCAAAGTAGCAGAATATAGATATATTTAATAGGCACATGGAATGTTTCCTAGGATAGACCACACGTTAGGACACAAAACAAGTCTCAATAAATTTAAAAAGATTGAAATGATATCAAGCATTTTCTCTGACCACAATGCTATGAAACTAGAAATCAATCACCAGACACTGAAAAATACGCAAAGACATGGAAGCTAAATAACATGTTATTAAACAATAAATGGGTCAACAATAAGATAAAGGATGGAAAAAGATGCCTCGAAACAAATGAAACTGAGAGCACAGTGATCCAAAATCTGTGGGATACAGGGAAACCAATCCTAAAAGGGAAATTCATACTATTACAGGCCTATTTAGAAAGAGAGAGAGACAGAGAGACAGAGAGAGAGAGAGAGAGAGAGAGAAAGGAAGGAAAAGAAGGAAGGGAGGAAGGAAGGGAGGAAGGAAGCGCTCAAATAAACAATCTAACTTTACACTTCAAGTAACTTGAAAAAGAACAACAAACAAAGCCTAAAGTGAGTAGAAGGAAGGAAATAATCAAGATCAGAGCAGGATTAAATGAAATAGAGAATAAAAGAACAATTCAAAGGATCAATAAATCCAGGAGCTTGTTCTTCAAAAAGATAAACAAAATTGACAAGCCATGAACCAGACTCATCAAGAAAAAAAGAGAGAGGACCCAAATAAATAATATCAAAAATGAAAGAGAAGAAATTACAATTGATGCCACAGAACTACAAAGGATTGTAAGAAATTTCTAAGAACAACTACATGCCAAGACATTTGAAAACTTGGATGAAATGGACAAATTTCCAGAAACATATAATCTTCCAAAACTAAGTCAAGAAGAAGCAGAAAGTCTGAATAGATTGATATCAGCTAGTGAAATTGAAATAAATAATCAAAAACTCCCAGCACACAAAAGCCCTGGACAGGATGGCTTCACAGGAGAATTTTACAAAACAATTAAGGAAGAGCTAACCCCTATCCTTCTCAGACTATTCCAAAAATCCAAGAAGAGGGAAGACTCCCAAACTCTTTTAACAAAGCCAGCTTATCCAAATTCCAAAACCAGATAAAGACACAACAAAGAAAGAAAACTACAGGCCAATATTGCTGATGAACACAGGCGCTAAAATCCTCAACAAAATACTGGCAAACTGCATCAGCAATGCATGAAAAAAGATCATACACCATGATCAAGTGAGGTTCACCCCAGGGATGCAAGGATGGTACAATATTTGCAAATCAATAAACATAAAATGGTTACTTTTAAAGAAGTTACATAACCTCTTTAAAATTAACATGTAAATGTTTTTAAATATAACAATTTTTAAAAGGTTATATTTGACCAGAAATTTGAGTCAAGTGTGAGAATTAGTCATTTGAAGACGGAGCAACAGTGAAAGGGCTCTGACGTGATCATGAGCTTAATTTGTTTGAGAAGTGGAGAGAAGACCAGTATAATTGATTGGAAAGTGAGTGAATGGTAGAAGGTGAGGCCAGAAAGATGGTAAAAGTCAGATCATTCAGGACCTTATGGCTATGGTAAGAAGTTTGCATTTTACAGTATATATGAGTGGAAGACACTAGATATTCTGGACCTGGGTATGATGTAACTTTTCATTTTAAAAAATCATGCAAACTGTTCTGATCATCTGACAATAGAGGGTTGAGGAACCCTGCTTTTAGGACCTTTGGCAATTTTTACTAACATCAAAGTTCCTTGCCTACTTTAAAGGCTTTTATTATCAACCTAGCGTATTCCCCACTAGTCCTCAACATATACCGTCTATCGGTCAGGCTGATTTCTTCATGGACCTCCTCACATCATACATATCTGTACTTTTTAATGTTTCCCTATTCCTTCCCCTTTATGACAATGTGTTTTTCATCCTCTCTTAACCACCGCTCAAGACCATTTCAAGTTTCAACTGTAGCATAGAATGCTTCTCCAGCTATCATCACCTCACTAATGTTTTCAGTCATTAAACGATGTAGCACTTGTCCGTGGTTCATGACTGAGCACATTATCATGTAGTTTATTTTATTGTTATGAATGTTTAATGTAGACTTATCTTTATCTGCCAAATGATGTAAGTTGTATAATAACAGAGGACCAATAATTTCTACATTTCTCATGGCATCCAACAAATTTTGGGAGTATACTAAGTGATTGTTAAATGATGTAACATATGGCTTGACGATTGTTCTGTAATTGTGTAATGCTGATCACTCAAGTAACTTCTGGAACAGAGATTGAGGTTAGATGACCAGAACCCATAATTTTAATTTCGTGCCTCAGTAGTCATCGCTAACAGGTCACATAAAACTGTACACTGTCTCTTATTGACAAATTCAAAGGCTCGCGATGAACACGTTCTTGACTTGAGTAACACTGTCAATTGAACACTGACCACACCAGACTGTATTTCTGTATGTGATCATTTGATTCTAGCAGCTTTCTACAATTCTGCGGAAAGTGAATCCCAAGTTGGAAGACAAGGCAACACCTGCTCATATGACTGGCGTATAATTACTACAGGGATGCTGAGCGTTTACAGCCATTCAAGAACAGAGAGATACGGAGAGGCCAGGCCTTGAACGCAGCTCAGACATGTGGGGAAGAGGCAGCCCCAATGCAGGCAGTTAACTCCCCTTCCCCTCCCCCTCCCTTACTCTTGTGTTCTGGGCTGAGGCCAGGGACTGTCCAGAGCTGATCTCGGGCTCCCATTGGCCGCTGTCTTTCGTGACGTCACGATCATGATGAGAATTGATGATCGGACACGCTGATTTCATTGTCTGAGGAGGCAGTGGAGACCCAGGAAAAATCTTGCTGAATTCGCCGGGCCCAACAGTGGCTTGATCTGGGATCCTCTGATCCCTCCCGTGACCTCGCCACACCCGAGGTAAGCACCCAGACAGGGTGGGTGTGAAGGGCGAAGGAAGGCGAGAAAGGGACCTAGTTAATGTTCTGCCCAGTGGGCACCCCGTAGCTT
This sequence comes from Sturnira hondurensis, assembly GCF_014824575.4. Classification (NCBI taxonomy): domain Eukaryota; kingdom Metazoa; phylum Chordata; class Mammalia; order Chiroptera; family Phyllostomidae; genus Sturnira; species Sturnira hondurensis. The sequence goes on along the minus strand of NW_028096861.1, from coordinate 133,033 downwards.
CAGAGGCCTAAAGAGGCTGCCAACAAACTGGTGCAGCTTTGGGGGAGCCAACTGCCTCTACCCCCGCGAAGGCTGGCAGCAGCCTGAGGTTAGAAATTAGCTGAGGATAGCGATACAGTGAGCATTGCCAGAAATCGAAGGACCTTGCTCTAAGATAAGGCGACTTTAGGGACGCGCTTCTGGCCCCGGAATAGGAGGAAGTGGCGCCTCTGCCTCCGAAGAAAGGAGTGCTGGGAGGGGGGGATGAATTCCACCACTTCTAGATTTCACTGGACAGTAGATTTCTCACAACCCTGCTCAAACGCACTGAGGGTGCTGCGCCTGCGCATTCATAACTTGGAGGGGGCAGTTCTTGGCCAGGAAAATAGGCGTGGAATATGCGCAGGCGCTTCTTCCATCTCGTTGGAGGGGGTGGGGTTGAGCTCTGTCTGGGAAGAATCTGGGAAGAATCTGGGAAGGGTTAAGGGTTTGCCCTGTGATGTTTCAAGTTCCAGTTGATGAGGAGTGATCTGTCAGTTCCTTTTGAATCTGACCTACTGAGCATATCCAGACCCAAAATGGGCCTGATGAGTTTAAGAAGGAAAATTCTTAATCGACAGATATCAGGTTTGGAATAATTAAAAGAACTCAAGAGAAGTATTTGTGGAATAGAAATTACTGAGATGAGAAACCATCTGGAAAACAAAAAGGCACTAATTTAAGTAAATCACACGTTTAGTCATCGAGGAACTCTGATGTGGGTTGCCAGTCACTGATTGTGAAACTTAAACTCTTTGGAGATACTCAGAGTGAGGTCCATTGTGGAGATCCAAAGTAAGACATTTTTTCTTGTCTTTTTTTTTTTCCTTTTTAGAACAGTCTTTTACAAAGCCTTGGTCTCTGTTTCAGGTTTGCTGCTAAGTCTCTCTTTCTTCTTCCTTTGTGTCTCTGGTAGAACCACAAAAATCAAATCCTATTTTGAGACACCTTCTCCAGCTCTCCTTCATTGAGAGGGGCTACAAAACTTACCAACTCTGAGAAACAACCTGCTTGTCATTGGTGTACAAATTGTATGGTAGTGTTATTAATTGTCCTCCACTGCCTGGTCATGAAGTCTTGACTATTTCACAGCAAAAACTGGATTTTTCTCCATTTCTCATCATAATTAAGGGCTTATCAAGTCCTGGTAGATTTTCCTTTGAAACCCCTCTCCTACCATTTTTCTCTCTTTTTTTAAAATAGTTTCTTAAAAAAGACTTTATGTATTTATTTTTAGAGAGGATTGGGGAGAGAGAATAGAGGGAAAGTGTGTTGCCTTTTGAGGGCCCCCTACTAGGGAACTTGCCTGCAACCCAGGCGTGTGCCTTGATGGGGAATCCAACCTGAGAGAGACCCTTTGGTTTGCAGGCCTACACTCAATCCACTGAGCCATATCAGCCAGGGCTTCCTTCTCTCACCATGTTTCTCTTATGCTGCAACTAAAATCTCATCACCACCCATCCAGTCACTCCACAAGCTTCTTAGTCCGCCTCCCTTTGTGCCCCAAATCCCTAATTCATCCTGTCAGGCTGATGATCCGTGAACACTGTTTTCATCAAGTCATTTTTCTTCACCAAAATATTCTTGGCTCTCTATAATCTATTGTTCCAAGTCCAGTTACACTTGGAGTGCAAATGGCTTCATAATCTGGTTTTATTGTACCAGAGGTTCTCTATTTTTCTTTATTCTTCACTGCATGACTGTTCTTAATGTCCCCTGAACAATCTATCTCCAGAACTCTGCTATTTACATCAATACCACTTCTCTCACCTAAGTTGTCCTCTCTTCTGCGTATTCGTATTTTACTCACCTTGGAAGCTTAACTCAAGTTACACCTTTCCATAAGTGCCTTCCAAGCCTAACCCAATCCTTGTTAAGCTCAACATTCCTAGAACTCTTACATCAGTTGTTATATTTCTCATTTTCTTATAGCTTGCCTTATATTGTTCTTATGTGCATGTTGGATGTGGTTTTTTAATTTAAATTATTTTACTGTTGTTCAATTACAGTTGTCTGTACTTTCTCCCCACCCTTCCCCCCAACCCCCTCCAAACCCCATAATGGTTTCATGAACACCATACTATTTCTACAGAAATCAGTCATTTTTAATCTTGACCAAATGTTGTATATTTACATTTCTTCTTAGGTATTTTATTAAAACACACTCTATCAGTCTTGGTTTAAAAAATGGCATGGGAAATTATATATACAAATGTGTTTTAAAATATTATTTAATAATGCTTTTAAAATAGTATTGTATTTCCAGAGGCAATTATATTTTTGTGTCATGTTACTCTCCAACAAGTTAAAAATATTTGAGTTGTTAATTTTGATTTTGCAGTGGAGCCATTTATCTAAATATGAAATCAAGTATGTGTTAATATACTTCCACTGAATACATTATATCTAGGCATACTGGTTTGGAAGTAAATAGGAGAAATTTTAGAGGGATATATTCTACGTAAGAAGGGAGTTGGTAAGGTTAAATAAATTCAGAAGCTGTCACTTACAACCTGAGATCTTTCCAAACTGAAACCTGTCTTTGCAAATAAATGCTGTCATCCTTATGCCAACTAGTAGCAAAACTGTCTGGATTAACCAGAGATCTAGGTACATGGCAAATGAATAAATAAGATTATACTGTATACTTCACATCTGTAAAGAAATCTACAAGAGCATCTGTCATACCTTCTTGGTCTCCTGTTGTTTTAGAACTATACTTATGTCAAATGGGTTGATCCTTAGAATCTTTAAACATATTATTTGTCAGAGAGGCAAAATTTTCAGAAAACATTTTCTTAATTTCATTTTCTTTGGAGTTGGGGGCAATTTTTTAAAGGTTTTTATCACCAGCCATGCAAACATATTACGTATATGACCTGGGCAGGCACTTTTCTCATGTAGACAACCATTTGTTCATGGTGCTTGCTCAAGGTCACACAAGCAGTGAGTGGCAGATGCAAGGCTTTAAAGCAGAGTTTGCACTCTTAACTATTAGGTTATAGGTTGTAGAGCTAGAATGAGGCCCCTCTGAATAGTCTTTAAAAAGTGTGTGTCTGTTTCTCCCTAACTTCTCTCTGAGTCTCTGATGCCTATGACATTTTCTTTTTTCTCTCAGTGAAGAGAAATTTTTAATAGAAAAGCTGTCATTTAGGAGAAAGGTATCATTGCATTTGACCTCCTCTGGCTTCACTGGCAGAAGGCATGCAGACAGACCCATACGCTATTCATTTCTATTGTCAAGTGTCAAGTAATGGTGGAAGTGTTTCTGGATGGTTTTGTGAACAAATAAATTATGAGATAAGTTTTCTACCACACTAATATATTGTTTTAATGTGTTTCTTTATATATTATACTATGTTTTCAGGATGAAATAGCTATGCCATTTGTGAAAGTAATTATCTGACACCTATTCTCCAAATAGCTTTGCCCTTCATAGACTAGGCATATGTTGTGTTGGAATCTCCTCACAGTTGATTCATCTCCACTATTCTAAGAAAACATGAATACTTCTTTTCAGCCCCTTCTTGCCTGTAAGGTCTCTTTTGAGAAATAAGCTGACAGTCTGATGGGCACTCCTTTGTAGGTAACTGTCTCCTTATCTCTTGCTGCTTCTAGGATTCTCTCCTTCATTTTTATTTTGGCTAATGTACTTATGATGTGCCTTGGTGAGTTCCTCCTTGGGTCCAACTTCTTTGGGACCCTCTGACATTCCTGGACTTTCTGGAAGTCTATTTCCTTTGCCAGACTGGGGAAGTTCTCCTTTATTATTTGTTCAAATAAGTTTTCCACTTGTTGCTCTTCCTCTTTCCCTTCTGGCACCTCTATTTGGATGTTGGAACATTTAAAGATGTCCTGGAAGTTCTAAAACCTCTCCTCATTTTAAAAAATTCTTGTTTCTTCATTCTGTTCTGGTCAAAAAACAAGGACCTACATCCAAGATTGCTCTATCCAGCAAAGCTTTCATTTAGAATGGAAGGACAGATAAAGTGCTTCTCAGATAAGGTCAAGTTCAAGAAGTTCATCATCACCAAGCCCTTATTATATGAAATGTTAAAGGGATTTATCTAATAAAAAGAAGATAAAGAACATGTATAGTAAAATGACAGCAAACTCACACTTATTAATGATCAAACCTAAAACAAAAACAAAGGAAACAACTAGAACAGGAACAGAACCACAGAAATGGAGATCACATGGAGGGTTAGCAATAGGGGAGTGGGAGGAGGAGAGAGGGGGGAAAGATACAGAGAATAAGTAGCATAGATGGTAGGTAGAAAATAGACAGGAGGGCAAGAATAGTATGTGAAATGTAGAAGCTAAAGAACTTAAGACACATGTACATGAAATAAAGGGGGGGAATGTGGGAGGAGAGGGTCTGCAGGGTGGAGAGGAATGAAGGGGGGAATGGAACAACTGTAATAGCATAATCAATAAAGTATACTTTTAAAAATTCCAATAATTAAAAAAAGAAAACATGAAGTTATTTAATATGTATGTAAATTAATAAACTTAATAGTCAAAAATTTTATTTAGAATCTATAGGCTCACTTTTATCATCAATGAATGCTTAAAAGATGCTAAATGTCAATTTGTTTTTTTTCTTTTCCAAGCTAGTACTACTTAATGTAAAGAAAAATGTTTTCTTTTTCTTTTTTCTCTATTGTTCAAGTAAACTTCTCTCCGTTTTTCCCCCACCACTCCCCCAACCTTCCCACCCCCACCCTCAATCCTACCCCTCTATAGCTTTGTCCATATGTCTTTTATACATGTTCCTGAAAACTCTTCCCCCTTTCCCCCCCATTATCCTTTCCCCCATCCCCTCTGGTCACTGAACCTCTTTGTTCTTTATTTCAAAGTCTCTGGTTCTATTTGCTTGCTGGTTTGTTTTGTTCATTAGGTTCACTTATAGGTGAGATCACATGGTATTTGTATTTTACCACCTGGCTTATTTCACTTAGCATAATGCTCTCAGTTCCATCCATGCTGTTGCAAAGTGTAGGAGCTCCTTCTTTCTTTCTGATGCATAGAATTCCATGTAAATGTACCACAGTTTTTTGATCCACTCATTTACTGATGGGCACTTAGGTTGCTTCCAGCAGCACTTAGCCATTGTAAATTGTGCTGCTGTGAACAATGGCATGGATAGAGTCTTTTGAATTGGTGCTTCAGGATTCTTAGGGTATAATCCCAGCGGTGAAATTACCAGATCAAAAGGCAGTTCCCTTTTTAGTTTTCTGAGGAAATTCCATACTGTTTTCCACAGTGGTTGCACTAGTCTGCATCCCCACCAACAGTGTACTAGGGTTTTCTTTTATCCACAACCTCTCCAGCACTTGTTGTTTGTTGATTTGTTTTTGATGGCCATTCTGACCGATGTGAAGTGGTATCTCATTGTGGTTTTAATTTTAATCTCTCTTGTGGCTAGTGACGCTGGGCATCCTTTCATATGTCTCTGGGCCCTCTGCCTGTCCTCCTTGAAGAAGTGTATGTTCAAGTCTTGCCCATTTTTTATTTGGATTGTCTTCCTGGAGTGGAGTCATATGAGTTCTTTATATATTTTGGAGATCAAACCTGTGTCTGAGGTATTATTGGCAAGTATTTTCCATACAGTTGGTTCCCTTTTCATTTTGCTGATGTTTTCTTTGGCCATGCAGAAGTTTTTTTTATTTTGATGAGTCCCATTGTTTATTTTTTCCGTTATGTCCTTTGCTGTAGGGACACATTGGTGAAAATATTGCTGTGTGGAATATCTGAGATTTCCTGCTGTGTTCTTCTTTAGGACTTCTATGATGTTGCAACTTATATTTAAGTTTTTAAAAAGATTGTATTTATTTATGTTTAGAGAGAGGGGAGAGGAGGGAGAAAGACAGGGAGAGAAACATCAATGTGTGGTTGCCTCTCACACACCCTACAGTGGGGACCTGGTCCTCAACCCAGACATGTGCCTTGACTATGAATTGAACCAGCAACCCTTTGTTTTGCAGGCTGGCACTCAATCCACTGAGCTATAGCACCCAGGGCTTTATTTAAGTCTTTTATCTATCTTGAGTTTATTTTTGTGTATAGTGTACACTGGTGGTCAAGTTTCATTGTTTTGCATTTAGCTGTCCAGATCTCTCAACACCATTTATTGAAGTGGCTACTTCTACTCCACTTTGTGCTTCTGCCCCCTTTTTTGAACTTAGCATTGATTATGTGTAAAGTACCAATTTAGTTTGACTCCTTGTACAACTTCAACTTTTAAGAGCTGGCAGTCAAAGAAAAGAACCTCTGAATTTCCTCTTGTCAATTTTTACATGTATAAAGAAGTAAGTAACAAAGTATTACATGGCTAATATATACCAGTGTTGCTCCATTCTGGAGTCAACATTATATAATTGATAGCTACAGCTATGTGATGAGGAAAATCATTAAAAGTGTGAGTGAATCCACTTATTTTGGTGATAGTAATTGCCTTACCATTAAAATTATATTTATTCTATTTCACTTGCCAACAGAGTCTTAAAGAAGAGCATATATGGATTGACCTCACTGTCACTAACATCTTTAAGAGGAGCTATATTAGTTTTCTATTTGTTGCTATAACAAATTAGCACAAACATAGTAGGTTGATACAATTCGTGTATTATCTTATAGTTCTGGTTGTTAGAGGTCTGAAATAGGTGTGATTGGGCTAAAATCAAAATGTCAGTAAGGCTTCCCTTTGTTGAAGCTCTAGGAAAGAATCTATTTCTTTACATTTTCCAGCATCTAGAAGCTATCCACATTCCTTGGCTTGCAGCTGCCTTCCACCTTCAAAGCTAGCAATGGCTGATCAAATATTTTCCACATCATACCCATTCTCACACTTAATCTTCTGCCTCTATCTTCCACATTTAAGGTTCCTAATGATAACATGGGTACACACTCAAATAATCTAGGATTATTTCTTTATTTCAAGGTTAACTAGTTAGCAACCTTAATTCCTCTTGCACACTTAATTCACTTTTTCCATGAAAACTAAAATATTTGCAGGTTCTGGGAATTAGAATATCATGGGGTGGGGAGTTTGGGAGAGGGAGCACAGGAACTGATGGCCTTTTTGCTAATAAAGTCAGTCTATAATCTTGTTACTGGAATAAGCAATTAGTCAGTGTTATGAGTTGAATTGTACTCCCCAAATTAATTTGTTGAAGTCCAAACCCCCAGTATCTTAGAAAGTAACCTTATTTTCAAATAGGGTCATTGTAGATGTCATTAGTTAAATTAAGATAGGTCATACTGGAGTAGAGTAGGCTCCTAATCCAATATGTCTAGTGTCTTATTAAAAGAGGAAATTTGGATACAGACACACATATAAGGATAATGCTATCTGACCATGAAGGTAGCCATTTACAAGCCAAGAAAAGAGGCCTAGAACAAATCTTTCCCTCACTGCCCTCAGAAAGAACCAACCCTATCAACCCTATCACCTTGAGTCCAGACTTCTTTAGAATTGTGAGAGAATAAATTTCTGTTTAAGCCATCCAGTTGGTACTTTGTTACAGCAGCCCATCAAAGGAATATAGTCAGGATTGTCCTTTACTTGATATCTAAATATCATCATTTTCCAAAGCACTTATTTAGTAAGTTTGTGTTCTATAATATATTAGGTGTTGGACAAAGTGAATTAGACATATAAGAGCTTACTGTATAAACATTAGACATTTTTCATAAAACAACTTCTGAAAGACTTCAGTTCTCTGGCCCACAGTTTATTCAACTGTGAAATAAGTGCACAATCTTTATAATTTCTAAGGATATGTTGACTTTAAAATTCTGATTCTATTTAAAATTTATAATAAGTTATTAAATCATTCATTAATAAAATGAGGGTCAATAGAGGTGAAAGGATTTAGAAGTACCAATTGGTAGTCACAAAATAGTCATGGGAATGTAGAGAACAGCATGGGGAATAAAGGAGATAATATTATAATGACTATGGATGGTGCCAGGTAGGTACTTGAAATATCAGGGATGGAGCACCAGTTTGTAAAGTGCATGATTGTTTAACCACTATGCTCTACACCTGAAACCAATACAAAATCATATTGAATGTGAACTTTAATTGAAAAATAAAAAGGTACTAAGTGCAAGTAAAGCTGTCAAAATTGTATTAAGCTCTTTTTCAAGAAGCTGTATCATAACTACTGTCCCTGCCATTCATTGTCCACTTTTTCACCTTTAATTTTAAAGCCAAGTCATAAAGATATTATTGAGAAACACCTTTGTTCTTTTGACTCTCTTTGACCCCTTTGAAACTGGTTTAAGACTTATGTTCAGAACATCGTGTATTAATGATGCTATGAATGTGATATATGCTTAATATATAAATTTAAATGAGTAAGTTGTCAAAATATCTGTGGTGATACATCTATGTATTGGCAGCTTTTGAAACCCATGACTTGGAAAGAAAAGGATTACTTAGCAAAATACTTTTCTCTGATTTCTCACTACTGTAAAGTATATTGGAGCAATATATGTTCTCACAATTCCCTGGTGAATCTGTAGCATCCCAGTAGCTTTGAGAATGTTTTTGCAAACGCTCATTAGGTTACTTGATTTAAACAGTAGCAGTAAAATAGTAACAGTTGCTGAATATGGCCATGATTAAACTCTGGATAATATACCCTGTGTGCTCAAATCTGGTTTGTTTAACACCAAGAAATGTTATTGTGATGAAATACTCAGGAACATGTTAGTTGACTAAGAATGTCTCCCTTTGTGTCTCATATCCACATGAGAAATATGAAAAGGCAGGAGAAATATAGTGATAATAAAAGCATTGGGTGTCAATATTAACCTGACTTTTCAAATAAACATGTATATGATTTGGCAATAACATGTGTTTTCTATGTTAATGTCATAAGCATAACATAACATAGGCCAGTGTCTCTAACACTGAGGTCTGCAGACCCCTAGGTTTCCAAAGACAGAGCTTTTCCAGAAGATATGAAGACAATACATCTCTCTCTTTAAAAAAAACTATTAAAGTATAGTTGGTTAAGGACATATTACGGAATTAACTGAGTACCCTAAGGCAGAGTTCATCAAACAGAGACCTAAAAAAAGTTTTATTGGTTGTATAGGAATGATTTTGTTTCTGGTTTCTTCCTTCAAGGGAAGAAAAAAGAAGGGGCTTTACTGTGGCTATCATATTTGGGTTGTGCTTGACTTTTAAGTCTTCACGGAGTTTCTTAGTCTGTTAAAAGTATTTATGGGGATAAATTTATGCTTCGACTACTTCATTTGTATATTGATTGTTTCAACACTAAATATGTGTGTACATTTGGATACTATTACCTACTTATCACTAGTGGTGTGCTTTGTGGAATCTTGCTCTAACCCCCAAAGAGTGGGATGTATACTTTTCCCCCTAAGTTTTGTAGGCTTTCGAAGTAACAGCAGGAGTGGAAAGAATAAAAGAAAGGAATATTCCACCTCTTTGCTTCTAGGTAAAACTACCCTTAAGTATAATATATACAATGTAAATCTGATATACAAAACACTAAAATAATATCTAGCCTAATTGAAGAAATAGGGTTTTAACTATTTTAGAATTAAAATTTTTGAAGTTAAGTTTATTGGGGTAAGATTGGTTAATAAGATTATATGTTGCAAGTGTACAATTCTGAAGTACATTATCTGTATATTGCATTGTGGGCTCAACACCCAAAGTTTAGTTTCTTTCCATCACTATATATATGATCCCTTCTACCTTCTTCAACCTCCCTGTACCCCATACACTTCCCCTTAGTGGCTATCATACTGTTAACAAAAAATTTAATTACCAATCAAAATTCTTGCTGGGAAGCAAAATATGACCAAAGACACTGAAATACGGAACAGGCTGACAGGGACCAGAGGGGAAAGGGGAGAGAATCACAGGGGAAAAGGGGAAGGACTCACATGAACAAGTATAAAGGACACATGGACAATAACTAAGGTAGGGGGCGGAAATGGGAGGGGGGTGGGGAGCACTGGGGGGCAGGGCTGGGAATATAAGACAGAAAACTGTACTTGAACAAGAATAAAATAAAATAAAAAAAATCTTGCTGGGAGTAGAGTGAGAGAAGATGTAGAATAGGGTAAAATGGAATTATGTGAATGATGAAAAAAGGTTAAGAGAACTAATAAGGATAAATTCACAGTACAGTGAAATCCGAGACATATAATTTTGATATAATGAATAACTTACTAACAATATCTTTCAGTGTGTGGCTATAATGAATTTTGCAGAGCTTTCTTCAATAGTAAATTAAAATGCAGCCTATATTTGAAAGGTATTAACTTAGGATATGAATTGCACAATGTTAGTGGTAAATGCTTGTGGCAATGGAAACATTTTCATTATCTTGTTAAAGGTAGAAGTAATTTACTGGCACAATTTGCTTAGGGCTAGAAACATTAAAAGCTACACAATTTATTCAACAGATGTGTACGGATCAAGGTACTATTTAGCTTATCAGGAGATGCTATGTGTCACTGGTCATTAGTTGTCACATATTCTGTATCCATGTATGAAAGAGCTAAGACAACAGGAACTCAATTATCCATTTGACAGTCTGTTTATGCTTCTATTGTTCAGCTGATTATCTGTTTGAAATTGATATTTAATAAATTTGTTATAACCTGAATCTTGGTATCTGAGTGTATGATAAGGTAGTTATAATTTAAAGGTATTGTATTATTTTAAAATATTACCACTTTGTGATAAAAGCATCAATAAAGTTAATAAATTATAGTTGAAGTAATTATAGATCTAGTATATTTACTTGATAATGCTCTTAATTTTTTAGAGTTGTTGATAATGCTTTTTTAAACACTGATCCTTTTTGAATTTATACATTAAACATGTAGTGGAGATATCATCCCTGTAGCTGTATATCTTTTCATATATTTACATGAAGAATGTATACATAAAATTGTCTTGCAGTTTTTGCCCATCTCACTATGAATATATACATATATGTAGCTTTTATGTGCTGGAAAATATTAATACTAATTGCATAGAATTTTAAGAGTTTTTTTATGAGGTCAGTGTACAATATCTTTGTGTCCTGAGAAACTCATATGATAGGTTGTCAAAATTTCTTGGTTCATATTTCCACCTAAGTGATAGAGGCATATTATATATCAAAAATGGAAGATAAGAGATGTAGGCAATGCATTTCAGTAATTATAGCCCAATAAATAAACAGTGAATATCTTTTCATAGTATTACAATAGACATTACGTCTGTTACTTGAACTTCATGTTTAGAGGATGCTAAAGTATATATTTTTTCAATATCAGCAAATGATGACAAGTTAATTATAAAAGAAGATAAATACAACTGTTTTATTAAAGATAATGTTAATTAAATGTAAATGACAGATTAAAGTGACAGCTACAGATTTACTGTAGCAATTCTTTCACACATGTTAAAATTTCATTAATTTCAAAGTGCCTGTTGCTTCACAAATTTGGCTGGACCTTTCCAGGTATAATCTGAAACTGCTCCTCTACTAATACACAGAAAGCAAGGAGAGACCAAAATAAGAAAAAAAGAGGCAGGCGATTTCAGATTGGAAGGTGGTAGGTTTAATAAACAAGGAACTTACTAGGCTTTTTTAGGGTGATTATAAGATGACTACATTTCTGCACCTGCCTTCCAGAATTTTAGGTTAATATATAGGAGGCCTTAAAAGACTTCACTCATGTACCCAGTTCAGATAGTCTCAATATCACATTTCCCTCTTAAGGCTGTATCCTGGAAGCAGCTTCTGGGAGCACAGTGGCAAGCAAAATGTACATTCCAAGGATAGAGGAATGGATTAGGATCCTCTAATTGCCAGGGTCCAATTCAAGAGTGGTGTCACTCACATTTTTGATGGCCTCCCCCAATGTTTGATCCCTTGTAACTAACTTACACATGCACCCCTCTTCTGCAATATGTCCTGTGGGATAAGCAAGAGGTTTTATTAGCATGGAAGTGGCTCAGATATTTGGTGAATATCTGGCTGCATTGGAAGAAGATACCATACTGACAATACAGGCACATACAGGAGAAAACACAGGTTAAAACAATAACTTCTGAAATCAGTGACAACTTTTCCCATTAAGGCCTCCATTATTTGAACCATTGACTTGCTAAGTTCCTTAAAATAGGAGTCAATCACTGACGGCATCTACTTGTATCTTTATGTGATTTCATGAAGATGACACATTAACAGACTCATCAGATATGAACATAAAACATTCAATAATGTCCAAGGCTATTCCATTTTTGTAAGATAGGCTTTTTATTAGAAACATTTTAGTGATGAGTAAGGATAGCTTTTGTTAGCTATCATTCAAGGCTTCATGGGTAAATTTAACAAGAATGTGCTATAATGTCCTCCAGGCCAGTGAAGGGAACAAAGACTAAAGCCAAAAGATCATAAAAATTGGAAGCAGAATGTACCTGCCTAGTTTTGAGGGATGAAGGTGGCTGGCAGCTTCAGGAGCTTGACCTGTTGTACATACCATACCTGTTGGCTGGGGGAGGCAGCACTGTCAGGCATAAGGCGATGGACTGGGGGTGGGCTATGTCAGACTAGAACCCTCACCTTCTCCTCTCTTTCAATAGTTCATGTTCCATTCCAGATATAGACAGTGCATTTCAATAGGACCAGCTTGCACTGGGACAATGGGATCCCAGTAGAGATTGCATAGTTCCCCCTTACCCAGGTATATGAAGTAATTCACCCAACCCAGTGGAATGTCTCATTGTAAATTGCAGTGGATAATTCCTTTCCCAGGTGTGATGGGGCTTGCGGTTCTCAGCAGCATAGCAGATTGATTCATGGTAACAGTTGTGGCACTGACTCTTTCTAGTAATTTCTATACCTTTATGACACTGGGTGGCTCAACAGTGGTTTCCTGTTTTGATACAAGGGGCCACAGGTCCTACTGGTTGATCATTCAAATACATTAAAATCTGGGACACTACCTTAGTCCACCCAGCCAATGTAGTTTTACTTGTTAGTAACTTAACCTGCTGCCTTCATATTCTTTGTTTCCTTTTTACCAACCTGGCTGCTTGTGAGTTACATGACAGATGAAATCTCCATTCAAAGTCATTTTTTTTGCCTGCTCTTGCATATATTACAACCTTTGAAATGTAGTCCCAAATCATTATCTATTTGAGGAGAGTATGCATACATGGTATTCAACTGCTCCAATCCCTTAATGGTGGTAGCTGGTTTGGGCATAGCAACAAGGGAAAGCTTAGGTTAGGCAAGACACAGTGTTCACACAAGCCAAGGCATATTTAGAACTGTCATTCACAGGGAGTGGGAACAATATAATAAATTAGGCAATCCTTCACCAGTTGAGAACTCTGGTGGACAGTCTCAGACTCCTTGGGCAGTAGCTTGGATATTGTTTAGAATAACATCATGGATGCTGTTACTACATAAATCAAGTTGTATGTTAAGAGGAAATTAGCATTCTTGGCAATATGAAATCCCATCCATACTGGTACTGGGGTGGACACTCTTTCTATGCACGCAATCTGCTATATCTGTTCAAAGGTTCATTGATACGGCTCATATCTGAACTGGGACATCAGCTTCCTTATTGCCAGGGGGTGTCATTGCCGTATAAGCCAGGACATGGACTACCTCACATTCTTGCAAAAGGACCCAAATGTCTTTCCACATATTCTGACCCAACAAAGCTCAGTCATGGTCATCCATCCCTGGGCTTGTCATCGTTCAAGTCATGGGTTAATCTATTTAGAACAGCCTACTCTCAGTGCAAAGGGATAAAGAACAGGGCTCATGAGTGATCACTAACCTAATAGCTCTGATTTTATCACATTGGCTGCTGTGGTTCATTCTGTTCTAAGACTCTCCCCCTGGAGGAGTGCTGTGTACACTGCTGGTACCTATTCCTCCATGGGAGGTGGGGGTATATTGGGTTTTTGCCCCCTTCCATAACTAGAGCCATAATTCATGGGGCATTTTCCCCTTCTTTTACCTCTGTAACAGCACCTGACCCATACCTTTTGGAATCTCAGACACATCTAACTCAAAGGGTAACCATGCTTGGGAGATGCTTAGACCTTTAATCTGCTTCACTAGTATTTTTACCTTCTCAAAGGTGGCTTGTTGCTCTGATCTCCAGTCCATATGTGCCCCTCACCTTTTTAATAAAGTGTCACAAAGGGACAAAGATACTATCAAGTTGGGAATAAGAATCTTCCACAACTCCAAATTCACTACAAAGTCTTACGGGTTAGGTAAGTTTGCACTTTATTCAACAGAATTTATGGGGAAACACATATAGTGCCTAATCAAGGGAATCCAAAAACTTCAGGGTGGTGCTTGGGCCTTGAATTTTTTGTGGATTCACCACCAAGTTTTTACCTCACAGATGTTCTAGCACAGCCTTCAGTGTCCTGCAGCAGAGACAAGTCTTCACAGTCTTTAAATTTTTTTAAAAATTTGTATTGTTCAAGTATTGTTGTCTCCATTTTTTACCCCTCCTTGGCCCCCCACTCCACCCATACCTAATAGCCCATACCTGCCTCCCACCCTCAAATCCACCCCCTTTATCTTTGTCCATGTGTCCTTTACACATGTTCCTTGATGGACCTTCCCCTATTTTCCCCGTTATCCCTCTCTCCCCTACTTTCTGGTCACATGTCAACATTATATAATCAATGTAATGGTCCAGTGTTACTAATACAGGGCAGGAGAACAAGGACACGTATGAGGGACTCTTCAGGGACTAAAAAAAACTTTTTAAAATACAAACTGCTGTCGCCAACACTGATATATAAAAGAGCCATATCTCATGACGTATTGGGCTGTGCAGTTAGTCTTGAGAAAAACTTGAAAGATTCATTATTGTCCCTTCCACATGAAGGTAAATTGATCTTAGTTATCAGAAATCTGTACTTGTCAGAGTCTTTCCATCAACCTCCTGCAAGTTGAAGCATCTTTGTAGGAACACTTTTTCTGAAAGCATCAATGTAAAATAATAACTGTCTGCAAATGACAAAAGACTTAAAAATCATCATGGTTAAATATCTGATGAGAGTTCACTTACACAAAAGAAAATGATGAAATTGATAAAGAAATCTGATTATGATTGGTAACTTTATATCAGGACATAACCATTTTTAAGGAATTTCATATAAATACACCCAATAGAAAACTTAAGACCACTTTTTATTTGATGTTGATTTCCACAAAATTTAACATATTCAAAGAGTTACATAGTTGTAAAAAAACTTAGCTCTTTTAACAGAGAACACTCAGTTTTCTTAAGTAATCGAAGACCTACTGGAGACAAAACACAGGCTCTTTGTTTTTAGCAGTTTTCATTAAAGATAAACTTTGTTTACAATTTCTTTTTAGGAGGAGACCAAAAATCTAAGAAATTCTTGTCTTTTTAACAGAGAGAAAACCCAATTCTTATTTTGTGTCAGTGTGCTTTTGATATCAAAGTTCACCTTTTTTATCTTTTTAACGAAAATGAACCCATTTTAATCTTAGCTTGACCTCACGTAAAATTCCGTTTTAAGAGACCCTTTCTACAAATTGTCTGCAACTTGTCAAATATAATAGGATATGTTCTATCTTTTTCTTTTCTCATTCTGGAACAATCTTTTTATTTTAAGACTAAATTGCTTTCTCTTTTTTCCTCCTGTGGAAATGCCTCTTCATTTCTCATATCTTCTTCTACCAAAAACACACATCCTACTTTTCATATACGGTCACTTTCTTTTAGCCTTATTATTTCTAATAGTTTTATAAAAACAAAAACAAACAAAAAACTTTAGCGCTTTTATATATCAGTGTTGGTCACAACAGTTTGTATTTTTATAAAGACTTTTTTCCCCATCAGTCTCTGTGGGCAATGTTTTGTCTGCTGGGGTGTTTACATTTTAAAAACATGATAAGATTTTCAGCTTCAAGGGACAGAATAATAATAAAAGTTTTGTTCTGAGCAGTTTGGGGGTAGTTGTTATTTAAAAACTTCCTTTGTATTAAGGATCTGATGACATGGGGTGGTTTATCCCTTTACTCATCAATCATTATACCATCCTCCTCTTCATCTTTATCACTTTCCCAGAGTTCCCCTCTCTTAGATTCTACCTCTTAATTCTAATCACGCTCTCTTCACAACTTTGTGTATCTTAATCTATAGCATTTTGTGTCCTCATACTTTTGTGAAACAGCACTTTAAGGTCTCAAACTTATTATCTTGCTTTCCCACCTTGTCTGCCAGCCCTGAAGCTAGCAGAGCAGTTGATAACTACATGTCCTCCAATCTCAGCTTTCAACTTTCTAAGTTGAGTTTTAGCTTCTAGATGATCTGAACTGTCCACAATAGAGGCTAGCCCACTGTGGCAAGCTTCGTTTTCCTTCTCTGCCGCAATGTTTGTTCCTCACATTTTTGAGGTGTCCCCATAGTGACACGGCAGTCCACAAGTATCTGATATCTTGGCCATCCCTCTCCACATAGAGAACAATAGCCAATGTGGGATACCCCTCCACAGATGCCTCTATCCCAAGCCCATGTCTTTGAGAGTCTATTTCTCCTGGCTGGCTCACCAATTATTCCTTCACGGACCTGGTTAGGATCTCCTCAGGTGTAATCTGTAACTGGCTCCTGTATGCAGATGGCCGGGAAGGCAGAAGAAAGAGGCAGACCCTATAGATTTGAAGGTAGCAGGCTTCACAAACAAAGGGATTTATTTACTAAGCAAGCAAAATGCACATTCCAGGGACATATTTGGAGATGAAGAGCCTCTTATTCCCCGGGGTCCAGTTCCCGGGTCAGCTGATAGCCATGCCTTCTGATGACTTCCCCTAATAGTGTTGGTTTACTACTCTATACTTAATCAACCTTGGATAAATAAAACTCTGTTAAATAACTTAATTTTTAATAGAAGAATTAATCTACTTTAACATGGAATTAAAAAGTTATGAGGAGGCATCTGCATACATGAACACAATACTCTTTGGTGTTGTGCCTAATTTTTGCACTCTCCAAAATCTTAAAGGATCAAACTCTTATCACATAGAAGGCAGTTATAGGATTAGTCTTTTTTCATGATAATATAATGTATATATTCTTCATTTGAGGGTATTCTTTATCATATTTTTCCCATTACTATTTAGTCCCCTTACACTCCCTCATCCCAGCAATCACCACACTGTTTTCTATGTCTGAGTCCTTTTCTTTTTTGCTCAATCCCTCCACCCCCTAACTTCCCCCATGCCAACAGCTGTTATCCTGGCCTTCATCTGTGAGACTGTATGTTTTGCTTGTTAGTTCAGTTTGTTCATTAGATTCCACATATGAGTGAGATCATATGGTATTTGTCTCTGACTGGCTTATTTCACTTAGCATAATGTTCTCCAGTTCCATCCACACTGTCACAAAGGATAAAATTTTCCTCTTTTTTTATAGATATGTAGTATTCCATTGTGACAAATATCTTGTTTATGAGTGTTTATCTTGTTATTGTGGTAAAGAATGAGCTTGGCATAATTTGCAAGAAAATTAGTAGATTTCTTGAGCAAAGTGCCCTCCCTTCTCTCTCTTTTTGTTGTTGTTCTATTACCATTGTCCCCATATTTCCCCCATTACTCTCCCCTGCCTTCCCCACCTCCCCCTCCCACATTCAATCCTCCCCCTTTTGTCTTTGTCCATGGGTCCTTTATACAGGTGCCTTGATAACCCTTCCTCCTCTTTCCCCTGTTATCCCCCTCTCCCCCACCCCAGTTACTGTCAGTTTGTTTCTACTGAATTTAAGGGTAGAGATGAAATGTTCACAGCACTGTTGACTCTAGAAATCTGTTTAGTACTCATTACCTATATTTGGCTATTGGTATCAGTGAGAAATGACCTTCAGTGGGGTTTGTCTGTTTGTTTTTGCAACCCCGCTTAAGGTTGATTTATTCACATTTTTCTATTGGAAAGGACTACAGCATGTAGTAATCATACAGAAGATCAGTTATTATTAAGTGAAAGACTGTTGACCTCTGATATTATTGGAGCCAAGTGGATTTAGTCCAGCTCTTTTAGGTATTTTGTTCTTTGGCTCATAGTAACTGGTGCTTTGTTCCAACACTTGTTAAGAGCAATTTTTTAAAATTCTTAATCTCTTCCTTTCAGATACCCAAATATTTTATCAGTCATTTGAATGTCGGCATAAACAGAATCCTCAATTGTTTGAATCTGTTACAGGGTACAGCTAACCCTCTTTCACAGATTACAATCTATCCTCCAACCAGTCAGTATGTGTGTGGGGACCCCCAATATATGGACCTGCTGTGTTTTTAAAGGTTCATATATTTGTATAGGTGTAATGGTTGTAGCCAGTCAATAATAAAACATTCCTGTATTAGTAGGGCAGGTATCATCACACTTGGGATCACCCATATCTTGCACCCTATGCTTTTTGTAGAGGTTACAGTCCTGCAGAAAAGGATCAGAGCCATTATCTTGACTATGCATTAGTGAATTAAAGTTTATTCCCCTCCTCAAAACTTATTCCAACATTCCTTGCTTCTAAAATCCATACCAGATGAAGTTTTTCAGGTATTTGATCATCATCTTTTGACTTATCTTGTGACTATAGCTAAACTGTTATTGAAAAGGAACCCCAAATTGCTCTGAAACCTGGTAGCCATAATACTAAATATTGCCATGATGGATACTGTCCTCTGGCCCCAACATCTTTCAAAACTGGTCAGATTGAAAATAAGAGCTTTATATTTGTACATCAGTGTACTTGAATGATATCCCCTTCAGAAAGTTAGGGGATTTACTTGTATCTGAAAGTTCCAGGAAGAAACTTTACTCTCATCCTTTTTGTGCCCTGTTCAGCACTTGATTTTCCTTAATCAGCTCTTTTAATATTAGATAAGATGATGTTTGTATGAGCAAGAAAGAAAATCAGGTGTATAAATGCAAATGATGGATCTATGACTTTTTAATTTCTTTATGAGAATGCTTGGTTATTTAAAGCAAATATTCAGTGAAAAGGAAATTAAATTTTATTTTTATATCATTGTACTTGGTTGTTATATACTAGAATGAATGATTTCTGTTTGGTTGGCTTATAGTGTTTTTTGTTCTTGCTCTTTTCCTAATTTTGAAGAGACACTTTCCTCTGGAAGGGCTTTTTCTTTCTGTCTGCCAACTTTTAGCAATAACACTTTCAGTGTGATAGCTTTTAACAAGGACCTGCAATTGTCTTAATCTAGTTATATTTTTACCTGCCTTTTATTTGTGAGATTAACAGTGTTGTTTTCCCTTAATATTGAACATGTTGCCTATTGATAGGAAGGATAAAGTGTTTTTTAAATTTGTCCTCCTCAATTATGATGGTGTTAATTTAATTACAAGGTTCATAGTTTTTTCCATGAGTTCTTTTTAGTCAAACATATATGATTTTGAATTTTGGTTTGTATACTTTAGTTATTAAAAGTAATTATTTTGGTTAGTATTGCTTAAAGCAATTTTCGCAGTCACTAAACCTTCTTGTTTATTTTTAAACTTTAAAAAGAGGTTTTGTTTTAATATATAAAAAGACCCCCTTATCCCAGAAAAAAAATAAATGCACCCTTTTGTTCCAGAGCACAGCTTCTGGCTATAAGACATATGCCAGATGCCTTGCTTGACAAAGAACAGTGAATGTCTCTGTTGATAATTGACCACTTATGGCTACCACCATCTCTGTCTTTACTAGCCATAAATATTTATTTCACTGAAAGAGCCTTTATTTTCCCCCGTGTACTGACACTACACAGATAAGGGCTTTCATTTTTTGCCTTTAAAGTTGTTACCTTTTCTGAGCAAATTCAATGTGTTTGCATTATGCACAATTTTCAGTAAGAACCTGTTTCCCTGTAGCACATAAATTATTGCCCATTACTGGGGATTAACTGATTTAAAAATAATCTTGCAGCTTTGAAGCACTGAAATTGTTTTTTAAAGCGTGCAAATTCTACACATACCCAATTTTTATTCCAATTTTCAGAGTATCTTCTTTTATTTTTAGATGAATCTACGTTCTGTATTTACTGTAGAGCAACAAAGGATTTTGCAGCGTTATTATGAAAATGGAATGACAAATCAAAGTAAAAATTGCTTTCAGCTCATATTACAGTGTGCACAGGAGACTAAGCTGGACTTCAGTGTAGTCAGGGTAAGTACTGAGGTCTTACACTCTCGAATTTATAGCTCTTCATTACAAGTAATAATTGCTTAACATGAGAAAAATTGTCAGGGCATGAAGTCACTAATTTTATAAACAGCTTTATTTCTCTAATATAAAAATATTAATTTTAAGTACATAGACCTAATTAACTAGTATATATTTACTTCTGTGAATACTTGGAAAAGGCTAAACATTTTTGCATTGTAAACATATCTTTAAACTCCCAGTCCTTTGAATTAATGAGTACCTTTAAAATGAGTTGTTGATCTTATGCTTTCTTTACACCTAGAATTAATATAGATACAACCCTACAAAATTATATCAATAAAACAGGCATTTACCAGGGGATTATTGTGTGTCTAGCATATTTTCTTGTTGTATTTGAATTTTTCATGTTATTATGACTTTAGTATTTTTGTTGCGTTTTTTTTTTAGGAAAATCTAGGCTTTCTTATGAATACTTCTTCTGCCTTTTAAATAAAATGCATGCATTTTAATGAGGTAGTGAATAATGGACAAGAAATCACCAGGGAGGAAATTTTCCTTTATGACTATCATAGTTATTCATCTGTAAAAATCAGAGCTGCCAAACGTTTGTGAAGGCAATGAGAAGGTGATAGAGAGGAGGCAAGAGATAATTTTAACAGAACTAGTCACAAATTTCACTGAGTGCATAGGTCCTTTCATGTTTGTCTGGACATGCTATCAATCCTCCTGGCATGAAACTTTAGGGGTTTAAATATTACCAACTTTCCTACCCTTGTCATTCATTAGATAATTTGGTAAAAAAAGAAAGAGTGTCTCTTTTTGAAGGGTTTTTTACCTTTTGGAGGAATTTTAAAAGGCCCTAAAGATTAAAAAACTTGATAAGTAGAATTGTTTGGGAAATCTATTTTCCTTTTTTTTTTTAAATTCTCAGTGGAGGATATGTTTACTGTTTTGAGAGAGAGAGAAAGGAAGTCAGGGGGGAGGGAGAGAGAGACAGAGACAGAGACAGATTGGTTGTCTCCTGTACACGTCCCACCAGGGATTGAACCCACAACCTAGGTATGTGCCTTGACCAAGAATCGAACCCACAACCTTTTGGTGCAGAGGACAATGCTCAACCAACTAAGCCACTGAGCCAGGGTAGAAACCTGTTTCTTAAAGACTAAATTATATATTCATTTTCTCATAGAGAATTGTGCCACTGATTCTAGGGGGGTGGGAATATCCATGATATATGTTGCTTATTGGCTGAGATGAACCATCATATTCAGGTTTATGTAAGAACTAAAAATAGTTTCTGTTGATAGCTTTAAATTTACTATTTGAAATATCTTTAGTAAAACTCAGAGAAAAATGTTTAGTTGCCTTGGGAAAAGTAATATAAAATGTGTGATATTTCAAGTTGATGTGATTTCATTTTATAAGTACAAACTCATTCCTCCCGTACCTATGATAACTTCTTTCTGTCTTTCTCCTTTTTTCATTTTATTTTACCATTACTTTAAAGTGAAATGCCTTCTTAGCTGCTTTGTAGACTGTGACCATTCATGTTTCTAAGTTGTTATTGCAATCTTCCCTAATAACTTACTTGATTGTTCTTGAATATTGAGACTATTGAAAGACACAGGTTTATATTTATGCTCCAACTGGTGTGAAATCTCAATGAGAATAAAAGAAATAAATTCATAGAATGTAAGTTTCCAATTAAAATGTTATGTAAATTTATAAGGGATTGTGTAAAACATTAATTCTCTGTTATAGGAGAAGTGTAAATTATAAAGAAATTTGGTCTTTCTAATCTGAATTCCAACACAGTTTTGGTGGCTTTTCTAGTCAGATGAGAAGGGAGTTGTTTATAAACTCATCATCATTCCACAATCTCCCGTGCCCCCAGTATTTTGTTTGGTCTGTATGTTCTATTTGAAAGAGACCTTTTATTGTTTTTAATATAATATCTATTGTATCGTACCTCAAAAAAACACTTAAATCTCTTTTACTAAACCTGATCCTAATGTAAACAGAACTTAAAGGGTTAAAATATCCATGCAAAAATAAATACAGTATTGTAATGGAACAGGACAACAAAAAGGAAGGTATAAAAAAGGAAAAGAAGTTTGGAGAAAATGGTTTTCTAAGAGAGAACTGAGCCTGGCTGGTGTAACTCAGTGGATTGAGTGTGGGCTGTGAACCAAAGGGTCACCAGTTTGATTCCCAGTCAGGACACATGCCTATGTTGTGGGCCAGGGTGAATGAGAGGCAACCACACACTGATGTTTCTGTCTCTCTTTCTCCCTCCCTTCCCCTCTATCTAAAAATAAAAATAAATAAAATCTTTTAAAAAAAGAGAGAGAACTGAAATGAATTTTATGGACACTGAGGATTGATGACTCAATATGCAGTATCACTTTGTTAATTCAAAACCTGAATTATCATATCAGTTTTATTTGACCCATTTTTCTCCTTTATCAATGAGGCATTTGTAAAGTGAAATCTTTTATATCCTATGAGCATTAGTAAATTTTGGATTCTGTAACTAAATGCCTTTTCAGAAAATTTTATTCACTTATTTGCTAACCTCAAACAATGAATTTTCTTTATTTTAGACATTTTAATTGGAAAATATTTCTCAGTACATACTTTACTACTTTACTTCAATAGAGAATATTTTAAATAATTAAACCCTTATGTTTTGACTCAGAGTTTTATTATGGAAATCAATTATTATATTGTGCTCACATAATAATACTTACAACATGATAAGGTATATGAGGTGATTTCATCCTTTACTAAAGAACACCGAACTAATTATTTCTTACATCAGTTCTCTTGTGTTTTTTTTCCTTTTCTTCTCTTATTTAGTGAGCAATATATATTTAGTAAACATTCTTAGTTTGGTGATAACAAGGTGCCTCCAAAAGCAATCTCAATCACCAAGGCCCCCTCATATTTGTTATTTCTAATTTGTTATAGATTAGGATACTGGCTTTGGTAAAATTATGCATAGAACAAAATAAAATGGGTTGTAAGGTCAGGGGTTGTGCTTTTAGTAAAACACATGATTCTTGTGACATCTGTATCGGCTGCCCTCTGTGGTTAGATGCTGTGTTTCCTATGCACATGATGTTGTACTAAATTTTACTTTGTGATGGGTACATAATATAAATACCTAGTGAATTATCTAAGTAAATATTTGCATTATAGAAGTAAGCCATCAATTAGCAATGTACTAAGATTACTCTTAAACTTCCTGTATTAAGGTAGGTATGCTGGTATTCTGATGAGAACATGATAGACTGGGGGGTTTTGTTTGTTTGCTTGTTTGTTAATTTGTTTAGAAATATTGCAAAGCTACCCTTGAGATACTGTAGCTCTTGAGTTCAAATTTTGCCAGTTCACTATGCTTTTCTATTTAAAGTTTTTAAATATAATGCTTATATATTTCTATAAAATTATGCCTAATTCCTTTGTAATTTTTCATATCTGAAAAGTGATATCAAAGTAACTTATTTGTAATGCGTGTAAATTTTACCTATTTGAACCATACATTGAAATTATATTTATCCAAAAGCATTTATTTTTACTCATTTCTCTTGAGTATATACTTTACAACATTTTAGATTTTCTCCCCTGCTTCCTTCTGTGACATTTATATTCACTTGTCTCTCTGCTTATAATTCTCACTTCTACTATTTAGTAAGATTAAATGAGAGTTAATTTAAACTTTCTATCTCCTCATGTGAAGCAAAATGGAGCCATCTCAGTTTCTGTAACATTTTCTTTATTACAGACATGTTAATATAAAATGGCCAACAGACATGACCATTTCAGAAACTTCTCACTATAGTGGAAGGAGAATATGCTTTGAGATCAAGGAAAATTGAGTTTGAATCCTTGTGGCAGGTATCCACAAGCCACTTAATATTTCTAAATCTCAGTTTCTTCACTTATTCAATTTGAAAAATAGCACCTAGCAAAGAAGCTGATATATATGTAAACATATAATGGATAAATCTACACATGATAGATTTTATTTATAGTATTACATCAACATTAATATTGTTTATAGTATAAGTAAACATTGAAAATTGGATAATTTTTGTGGTCTTCAAAAACATATTACATAAAAGTTAACCAAATACACCTTGCAGCATGTCTGCACAAAGCTAGTTCACTTAATATTTTTACTTATTTATTTTTAATAATTATTAATAGATTAACATGTTGATAGTTTATAATATGGTGTACATTTTAAAATAATTATAAAGTTTACTAATCACATTATGGAGTATAATATTTCTTATTGCACATTTTAAGAAGAATCATGGTACAACATAATAAGATTATTATAATATATTTTTTGTATAAAAGTACATATTTTGTAATCAAATCCTAAATGCTAACCACTGCTGTTATTTTTTACTAATAATATATTTTCTGTTTATAAAAGCAATACATATTCATGGCATAAAATTTGGTAAGGAAAGAAAAGTGTAAAGAAGAAAATAACTACCATAAATTAAAGACACTGGGAAAAATATTTCTAACTTATGACAAAGTGTTGCTATCTCTTGTAGAAAATTGCTCTTATAAATTAATTTAAAAAACAAATACCCAATATAAAAATGAGTAAAGGAAATGGATAAGCAGTTCCATCAAAGTAATATAGTAACCATAGACATTCTAATTAAAACAGCAATTATATATCCTTTATTAACTCTTTGGCTACAAGACTACAAAAATATAATGCAAAGTATTGGTAAGGGTATGGAGAAACCAAAACTCTTATACATACATTGCAAGGTACTTTGAAAATATAAAAAAATCACATCAATTTTCTTTGTAGAATTACATTCTAACAGACCAATAGCACAATGATTCATGTACAATGATGTATATCACAATATATTTTATAATAATGAATATTTCTAAAAATAATCTAAATATCTAGCAATATTAAATTAACCAAGTTATCAAATATTAATAGAACATTGTTAAACCTGAAGATTTTAAGTATATAAATATATTTATTTAACACTATTGTAAATATTTTTCAGTCATTAACTACCTTTAGTATGCTTCCAATTTTCACCATTAGATGGAAATATATGATGAACATTATTGCATATAAACTCTGTATATATCTATTATCATTTTTAGAATACATTCACAGAAGGAAATTCACTATATCAAAGGATAAAAACATTTTTAAGGTTCTTGCTACAGATTGGATGGGTTTTGAGGACAGGAGCAACAATACAATTCTTTTATGAAAGTTCCTAAATATTTATTAATTGCAAGTCTTTGATCATCTCTGATCTTGTACTTTAGTTATTTTTAACTTTATTATATCTTTTAAAAAATTTATATAGGCTTTGGTCCCCTGACAAATAATAATATAATTTATCACATAAAAATTGTTTTATCTGCTTTTTGTGTTAAGAAATTTTCCATAATCATTTTTTTATTCTTCCAGACGTGGGTTGGCAATAAGAGAAGAAAAATGAGCAGTAAAAGTTCTGAATCAGGAGCAGCAACAACAGGAACTGTTTCTAGTACCCCGTTGGCAGCTCCAGACATTACAGTAAGAAATGTGGTTAATATTGCTCGACCCTCAAGCCAACAGTCTTCCTGGTCATCTGCCAATAATGATGTCATTGTAACTGGAATATACAGTCCAACCAGTTCATTAAGTAAGCAAGGGACAACCAAACATACAAATACACAAATTACAGAAGCACATAAAATCCCCATCCAGAAAACAGCCAGTAAAAATGATGCTGAGTTTCAGCTGCACATTCCTGTTCAAAGACAAGTAGCACACTGTAAAAATGCCTCTCTGCTCTTAGGTGAAAAAACAATTATTTTGTCAAGACAGACAAGTGTTCTAAATGCTGGAAACTCAGTATACACCAAGAAAAACTATGGAAGCTCTTCAGTGCAAGGCCCTGAGATTACGGTACCTCAAAAGCCATCTGTGTGCCACCGACCTTGCAAAATTGAACCAGCTGGAATTCAAAGGCCATATAAGCCTGAACACACAAATCTAGCATCACATAACTTAAGTGGGCAAAAGCCACCTATTAGAGATCCTTACTGTAGAACGCAAAACTTGGAAATCCGTGAAGTATTTTCTTTGGCAGTCAGTGATTACCCCCAGAGAATTCTTGGAGGAAATACACCACAGAAGTCTAGTTCAGCAGAGGGAACTTGTTTGTCCATTGCAATGGAGACTGGAGATGCTGATGATGAGTATGCCAGAGAGGAAGAGTTGGCACTGATGGGAGCACAGGTACCAGGCTACTCAAGATTTTATGAAAGTTGCAGTTCCCTTCGAGGTGAGAACCAAAGTACAGCTTTGCCAGGACCAGGAAGAAACATGCCAAATTCACAAATGGTGAATATTAGAGACTTCTCAGACAATGTACTGTATCAAAACAGAGACTACCATTTGATACCACGGACCTCATTACATACAGCATCTACTACAATTTACAGTAATACAAATCCATCACGGAGTAATTTTTCTTCACATTTTGCATCATCAAACCAATTGAGGTTATCACAAAACCAAAATAATTATCAGGTAATGTGTAAGTTTATTTATAAAGTTTTTAAAATCATTGCTTGGTATAAAACATGGTGTTGGTATCCAGTTATACCTGGGACCTGGGTCTCTTAACTCATATTTTGAAGTCATTTGAGATTTTTTTTGCTCCAACATGGTGGTTTGGGGTCATTTCCTTGAAGAAGCTTATGCTTTGTTTGTTTGTTTTTTAATAGTGGCAAGTTTTTCTTTGTGGAAGATAATCATTTTTTATATGGCAGCTTTCTCCTGATATTTAACACAATTTTGATCAGGAAATAGTAGCCTATGGGAAGCAAAACATTTGCCACCACTGAAATAGAATTAAATTGGCTAGGTTTATCCCCTTGAACATAGATTATTCCTGTAATAATTTTTACTTGCCATGGGAAGAGATGTCACTAGATGAATGCTGTTTTCCCTGGGTACATTGCCAGGGAAGTCAATCATTTCTCTAGGTGATGATGGCTGAGAAGTCAGAGCACACAGTAACTCAGCCAACTCCTTTTTTATAAAAGGAAAAAGCTTACTATTAAAAAAAGGACATGTTTTGCTCAAACATTAAATAGAACAATTAGCCCTGGCTGGTGTAGCTCAGTGGATTGAGCATGGGCCTGTGAACCAGAGGATCACGGTTCGATTCCCAGTCAGGGCACATGCCTGGGTTGCAGGCCAGTTCCTAGCAGGGGACCAATGAGAGGCAACCATACATTGATATTTCTCTCCTTCTCTCCTTCCCTTCCCCTCTAAAAATACATAAACAAATTTAATAATAAATAGAACAATTAATCAAATAGTCTTTTTAAAAACGTGTGTAGGAAAAAGACACATTCAGAGTAAAAAAATTAAAGCAATTTCAAATCTGTGCAAAAATGTGTCATTTCTTTACTGTTTAACATATTCAATTATTTACATATGCTTCAAATATTCTCCAGAGTGATGCATAAGCCTACCTTAAGACATCTTTTAAGGTTATAGATCTTCCCTGAAAAATTTGATTCAGAAAATTTGAATAGCAGAGCATGGATATTCACCATTTTTCTTGCTGGACTCTTTAATTTGTTCAAACACAGTATTTAAGTTTTATCTGGGTTTAAGATGCTTGCAGGCTATTCTCAATTACAATAAGAAATAACCTTACCTTTACTCTTTCCATCTTATAACTCCTTACTTCAAAATGATAAGCAATAACAGATTATGGAAAGTAACCCTCTAGCACTTAGTCCTAACCAAAAAGGACTCCATCATCATAATTAGTATCATTTCTCATTGAGAGTCTAATGATTTTCATGTATTTGCTGTTTCCTAAAGCATGCTTAAACTAAAATGGAATCACAGCATAAATATCCTCCCAACACCCCTTTTCTTTTTTTTTAATATAATTTTTATTTAATTCTTGTTCAAGTACAGGTTTCTGTCTTATATTCCCAACCCTGCCCGCCCCCCACCCCATGCTCCCCGCCTCCCTCCCCTTTCCACCCCCCATCCTTAGTTATTGTCCATGTGTCTTTTATACTTGTTCATGTGAGTCCATTCCCTTTTCCCCTATGATTCTCTCCCCTCTCCCCTCTGGGCCCTGACAGCCTGTTCCATATTTGAGTGTCATTGGTTGTATTATGCTTGCTTGTTTGGTTTGTTTAGATTCCTGTTAATGGTGAGATCATATGATATTTGTCTTTCACCGCCTGGCTTATTTCGCTCAGCATAATGCTTTCCAGTTCCATCCATGATGTTGCAAAGGGTAGTAGTTCCTTCTTCCTTTCTGCAGCATAGAATTCCATTGTGTAAATGTACCATAGTTTTTTGATCCAGTCATTTACTGATGGGCATCTAGGCTGCTTCCAACTCTTGGCTATCGTAAATTGTGCTGCTATGAACATCGGGGTGCATAGGTTCTTTTGGATTGGTGTTTCAGGGTTCTTAGGATATACTCCCAAGAGTGGAATTGCTGGGTCAAAAGGTACGTTCATTTTTAGTTTTCTTAGAAAATTCCATACATTTTTCCATAGTGGTTGTACCAGTCTGCAATCCCACCAACAGTGAACTAGAGTCCCCTTTTCCCCACAACCTCTCCAGCACTTGTTGTTTGTTTCTTTGTTTATGATAGCCATTCTGACTGGTGTAAAGTGGTATCTCATTGCGGTTTTAATTTGCGTCTCTCTGATAGCTAGTGATATCGAGCATCTTTTCATGTGTCTCTGGATTCTCTGTATGTCCTCCTTGGAGAAATGTCTGTTCAAGTCCTCTGCCCAACACCCCTTTTCATTCCCTAGTTTTTTTGTATTTTTATGCCTGCAGTGTTGTTTTAAATAATAGTAATAACAATCACATTTAGCATTTGTTGAAGGTTTTACACATACCAGGTACCACCAGTCACTTTCTATACCTGATCTCACTTAATTTCCATATGATCTAGACATACAGGCATTTAATCCATGTTTCAATAACTTGTTCAGAAGGCTCACATAGGCAGTATGTGGCAGAACCAAGATGCAACTCAGAAACATTGTTTCGCCTTTACCATACACCCTAAAAATGTCAACTGTATTAAAGTATTTGGAGGTCTGAGCGTGTAACATTTAATTTTTAATTTTTCAGAAGCTGACTGCTCCTCTAAGGATAATTTAACCTAAAGTTATGCCTTTTTATAGTCTCCATATTTTCCTGACAGAACTTTTAAAGGGACTCAAGTTGTTTTATATAAAAGAACTTTTTAAATGGAATAAAATTTAGCA
Source organism: Sturnira hondurensis (assembly GCF_014824575.4). NCBI lineage: Eukaryota > Metazoa > Chordata > Mammalia > Chiroptera > Phyllostomidae > Sturnira > Sturnira hondurensis. The sequence continues at coordinate 103,479 of NW_028096861.1, read as the reverse complement.
AGGTTTTTTTGAATGGTAATCATTTTAAAGAAAGAAAGTTTGACATAACAATTTAGAGCATGGGCTTATTTAATCTAGACTCTGCCACTTTCTACTTATGTGATCTCAAGCAAGTGATGTAACCTCTCTGTGTGACAGTTTTCTCATTTGCATAATATAGTTAATGATACCTACTTTTCAGAAATACTATATGATGAAATGGCACAATCTGTGTGAGGCTCCTTGTATGTTCCCTGGTATATAAATTTTCTTGTACTTACATTCTCTTGGTTATAAACTTAATAAAATTATGCTAGTCTAGGTCTTCTTTACATTCCATTTCAAGTAAAATATCTTAGAGCCTACAATATCACAGGGTAGTTGAGGAAAAATTCCTTTATATTATACCAGACCTCCAGCAACTTCACTTGAGACAATATGGTAGAGATTGTTTGCAGAGAACCCTTGGGGCATCATTTGCCCTTTCTTTCAATTAATCTTTGAAGAAAGCAAGGCAGCCCAGGGAACTGTACTCCATGAGGATTAGCATCTTAGTGTATTTGGGTTACTATAACAAAAATACCATAGACTGAGTAGCTTAAACAACAAACATTATTTCTCGCAGTTATGGAGGCTGAGAAGTTTGAGATCAAGGGGCTGGCAGATTGTGTCTGGTGAGATTCTGCTTCCTAATGCACAGAAGGCCATCTTTTCACTGTGTCCTTATATGGCAGGAGTAAGGGGGCCTCTCTTACAATAGCACCAATCCCATTCATGAAGGCTCTGTTCTTATGACATAAGCATCTCCTACAAGTCCAACCTCAAAATACCATCACATTGGGGATTAGCTTTCAATATATGAATATGGCTGGGATACAAGCATTCAGTTTATGTTAGTTATCCTCCAAGATTTTAATGACACTCATTACCAAGTTGTATAACTGTAACATCAGAACTTAAAAAAATGGAACCTATGGTCGTCTTGGGAGCTTTCTAGCTCTGAAACTGGAAGCAAACAAGCAATTCTATTTAGTTTCTGACCCTGGGACTATGTAACACAGATATCTGCCTCTTCGTTCTGTTACACCTGGTAACTTCAAACTATTCCTGGAGGAGAGTCTAGTTTCAAGCTAAGTGAATGAGTCCAAACTCAGGGAATCCTAAGGGATACTAAAAGGTTGAAATCAGCTCTGTTTTGCAGCCACTTGGGAATATAATGTTGTAATAAGGGTTATTATTACTGCTGTAATGAAACTGTCAGGAGGCGACTATCAAAATACCATAGCTCAGTTCTTTTTCAAAAACTCCAGGCTAACCTCACTCCTTTGAGGGTAAATTGCAACCATATTGGTCTCCAAAGTGCTGTTCCACTCTTCATAACGTTGGTGTCAGTGCACTATCATAGTGTTTTCATGATTAAAGATAATGATGATAATCATCTATGTGAAGATATAAGAATACTTTAAAGATAAGTGCTGCAAGATTTTTTTGTTGCAGTTATTATGTGGCTTAAAAATTAATTGCATTCCCATCTTTCATGAACGTCATAGAGATTTAGGAGTTAATAAAAACAGAGCACTTTGAGCTTTCTTTAAAAGATACTTTATAACTACAATGTGTGTATCTCTATTAGTGAAAGTGCTTTGGTAGTGCCTTCCAACTTCCATCAGTATTTGTGAAAGTTTAAGATGTATAGAAACTTATCTGCCTCGCAGCCGGCACTTTGCGAACTCCTTGCCTGCCCCCAGTGGCCACAGCTCCACACTCTCCCAGCCCCAGTGCTTCCGTGGGGCAGCAGGGTACCACAATGCACAGTGATGGAGGTGTGCAGACGCCAGGGGTGACTGCAGGCGGAGGTGGGAGCTGAGGCAGAGCCAGGAGGTGAGACAGAGCCACGCCGGCCTGTTCCAGCCATCAGCTGAACTCCTTGCTGCACGCAGGGACTGAACCTACTGTGCAGCCATGGCCGCCCCACCACCACCTCCAACGCTGCCATGCTTCCTGCTCACTTGAGGCCCCACTGGCCACCAGGCGGGGAGGCAAGTCGGCCTAGTACTTGCAAGAGCTGAACCAGATCCTCGCAGTACAGCAAGAGCTGCTGGCTCGCTGGGGGCAGCGTATCCAGGAGCTGGAGCTCCAGTGGCCCAGCTGAGCCATGAGAGCGGTAGCCTTCTAGAGCTGCACCTGGGGCACCTGGGCGCGTGCACCCTGCTCCCTTACCGGAACCCGGGTCCTCAGCCTCTCAGCACCAGCCCAGAGGTCAGTGGGCTCCGCCACAAGCAACTTTAGCTAAGGATTTACCTGTTTAAGAAAATAATTTTGCCAAGACCTCCGGCCAAGATGGAGGTGTAGGTGGAAATACTGTACCTTCTTGGACAACCAAATTTAAGGACAACAAAGATTTAGGAACAAAAACACATCCAGAACAGACAGAAAATTGAATTGTACCAAAGTCCAACGACAACCAACCATTCATCCCGACTGGTAAGAGGGGCAGGGTCAGAGGCCGGTAGAGAGGGGTCCTGGCAGGAAAAGGTAGTGGTTAGTGGACACGGGCGGGCATGGGACAAAATGAGCAAACCCAGAAAGGTGCACAAGGTGGCTGGCTGACCACAGACACACATTTTTGCGCCAATAAGCCAGGCAAAAAAAAAAAAAAGGGCAGTGAGACAGACCGTGCAACCCAGGGCCCCAACACAGGGAAATGAAGCCTAAAAGCACTGATTGGAAAAACTTTCCAGGGTTGAGGTGCTGGGAGAGGGTCCCAGCCACCCAGGAGAGCTCACTGGAGGGACCCACAGGGTCCTAGAATGTACACAAGCCCACCCACCTGGGAACCAGCACCAGAAGGGCCCAGTTTGCTTGGGGGAAGTGGCAGAGGGGACCGAAATCCGAGAGCGGAACAAATGCCAACAATCCTTCTCTGACCCCATCCCCAGTTGCAACCCAGCGACTGGGTTGCCCCACCCTGGTGAACACCTAAGCCTCCACCCCTCATATGTAACAGGCGCAACCAGACCAAAACATTATGGCTGAAGCAGAAGAACAGCTCAAAGCCCCAGAGCCAGTACTTCTAAGTGACAAAGAGATAGCCAACCTATCAGAGGCAAAGTTCAAAACACTGGTGATCAGGATGCTCATAGAACTCATTGATGTTAGTCACAAATTAGATGAAAAAAAATGAAGGCTTCACTAAGTGAAATGAAGCAAAATGCACAGGGAACCAATAGTGATGGAAATGAATCTGGGACTCAAATCAATGGAGTGGACCAGAAGGAAGAAAGAAACATCCAACCAGAAAAGAAGGAAGAAGCAAGAATTCAAAAAAATGAAGAGAGGCTTACAAACCTCCAGGACATCTTTATATGTTCCGACATCTGAATTGTAGGGGTACTGGAAGGAGAAGAGGAAGAACAACAAGTGGAAAACTTATTTGAACAAGTAATAACGAAGAACTTCCCCAATCTGGCAAAGGAAATAGACTTCCAGGAAGTCCAGGAAGCTCAGAGTCCCAAAGAAGTTGGATCCAAGGAGGAACACACCATAAGGCACATCATATCTACATACCTGAGATTAAAAATGCAGGAGAGAATTCTAGAAGAAGCAAGAGATAAGGGGACAGTCACCTACAAAGGAGTTCCCATCAGACTGTCAGCTGATTTCTCCAAAGAGACCTTACAGGCAAGAAGGGGCTGGAAAGAAGTATTCCAAGTCATGAAATCCAAAGACCTACATCCAACATTGCTCTATCCAGCAAAGCTTTCATTTAGAGTGGAAGGGCAGCTAAAGAGCTTCTCAGATAAGGTCAAGTTCAAGGAGCTCATCATCACCAAGCCCTTATTATGTGAAATGTTAAAGGGACTTATCTAAGAAAAAGAAGGTAAAAATATGAACAGTGAAAGGACAGCAAAGTTACAGTCATTAACAACCACACCTAAAACAAAAGCAAACTAGCTAGATCAGGAGGGAAGCCACAGAAATGGTGATCGCATGGAAGGTTAGCAATAGGGGAGTGTGAGGAGGAGAAGGGAGGAGAAGGTACAGAGAATAGGTAGCATAGACAGTAGGTAGAATATAGACGGGGAGGACAAGAGTAGTATGGGAAATGTAGAAGCTAAAGAACTTGTGTCACATGGACATGAACTAAAGGGGGCGAATATGGAGGAAGGGGGTGTGCAGGGTGGAGGGGAATGAAGGGGGGAAATGTGGCAACTGTAATGGCATTATCAATAAAATATATTTAAAAAAGATTTATAGAAACTTTAAACATCATGGCATTCTAAACTAATACAAATGCTATTTTGATTTGAGGAAAGTGAGGGTCAGTAACATTCAATAACTCTCAGGCAAAAATTAAACTTCAAAAAAGTTAACAGTAATCTCTGTTGAATGGCTTTAGTTAGCAGAGATGATTTTTACACAACTTTATTGAGATATAATTCACATAGTACAGAATTCACATATTAGAAGTGTATAATTAGTTTTTTTAAATACATCCACAGAGTTGTTCAAACAGCACCAACCTAATTTTAGAACAATCATCTCAAAAATGCACTACATACCCATTAGCACACCAAAGGCCCATCCCAGCACTAGACAACCACTAATATGTTTTCTATTTCTGTGGATGTACCTATTTTAGATATTATTATAAATGGAATTGTATATATAAAATATGGTCTTTTGTAACCAGCTTATTTCAATTAGCATAATGTTTCCAAGATTTGTCCAGGATGTGGTAAGTGTCAGCATTTCATTTTATGGCTCTTTGATGTTACTTTTTATGTATATACTGTATTTTGTCATGTTTAATGCACACTTTTTGCTCAAATTTTTGAGGAAAAATTAAGAATGCTCATTATACATGGGTAACATTATTACATAGCATGGGTATAATAATCCCAGGTGTAATGCACACAAAAACTATGGATGTGCATTATATACAGCAAAATACAGTAGCTATTCATTAGTTGCTGGATATTTGAGTTGTTTCTACATTTGTCTATTGTGAATAATGCTGTAAACATTCATATACAAATTTCTGTAGGGGCATATGTTTTCAAATCTTTGGGGTATATATCTAGTTCATACTGTAAGTCCGTGCTTAAAATTTTGAGGAACTGCCAGAATTTTTCCTAAAGTGATTATATCACTCTCTCTCCCACCTCAATGTATAAGGGAACCAGTTCTTTCATATCCTTACAAGCACTTGTTATGCCAGTTAATTTGATTATGGATTCTGTCCAGGATGTGAAATATTTCACCCATGAGATATTCCAAGAGGAATATCTGAGGGTTTGATTTGAATTCTCCTGATAGCTAACAGTGTTAACCCTCTTTTCATGTGCTTATCAGCCATATAAATATCTTATTTGGAGAAGTGTTTATTCACATAATTTGTCCATTTTTTAAATTAGTTGTTTTTTCCTCTTTGAGTTTTAAGTGTTCAACTCTCTATACTAGTCCTCATTATATATATATATCCAAATATTATCTCCCATTTCATATGCTGTCTTTTCACTTCCTTGAGGTTACTGCTTATACAAAAATGTTTTTAATTTTGATGAAGTACAATTTACCTTTTTTCTATTGTCATATGCCATTGGTATTGTATCTAAGACAAAGTAGTGAAGACAGACTTTCATGTCACCTTCTAAAAATTTTATACTTGTATATCTAACATATAGGCTTTTCATCTGTTTTGAGATATTTTTGATGTATGGTATGAGGTAGACATTCACTTTGACTCTTTTGCACATGTATATTCAGTTGTCACAATATTATTTGATGAAATAGTATATATTCCCATTGAATGTTCTTTTGATCATATGTAACAGTTTATTTCTGGACTCTCAATTCCATTATATATATATACACACATACATACATATATACCGCATTTACATATATTTATATATGTCTATTTTATGCTAATACCACATTTCTTCAATTAGTATAACTTTGTTGTAAGTTTTGAAATTGAGAAGTGAGTCTTCTAGCTGAATTCCTTTTCAAATTTATTTTGTCTATTTTGGGTACCATGCATTTGCATATTAATTTTGGATCACCTTGTTAATCTCTACAAAAAACACCTGGACTATTGGTAAAGGCTGTGTTTCATTATAGATCAATTTGTGAATATTAACATATTAATAATATTGTGTCTTCTGATTCATGTATGCCTTTCTATTTATTACATCTTCTTTAACTTTTTAATAATGTGTTTTAATTTTATGTAGGTAATTCTTGCATTCATTTTTCAAAACTTATTCCAAAGTATGTAACTATTTTGGATGTTATTTTAGATGAAATTTGTCTTAATTTAACTGTTGGGTTGTTCATTGATTTTTGTATATCAAACTTGTATTCTCAAAACAAGTACATTACTTACAGTAGTAACTAGTGGATTCCATACACAAGTGCAGATAAGAAAACACTCAGTCACTCACAATTAAATATGATGTTACCTGTTAGTTTTTGTGTATGCCTTTTGTCAGGATAAGGAGGTTCTCTTTTATTCCTGACTCGTTTAGTGATTTAATCATGAAAAGTTATTTATTTTTGTCAAATTGCTATTTATGTATCTAATGAGAAATTCATGTGCAGTTTTATTCTATTAATATGAAGTATTATATATTTTTGTCTTTATTTTTTCAGTAACCATTTTTATATATTTTTCAACTTCATTAAGATAAAACTGACATATAGTACTACATAACTTTAAGTTGTACAGCATAAATAATCTCAGTTACTTATATTGTAGAATTGCCACAGTATGTTTAGTTAACATCCATCATCATATACACAAAACAAAAAGAAAAAGAAAAGGAAAGGAAAACAGTGTTTTTCTCTTTGTGATGAAAACTCTTGGGGGCTACTCTCTTAACAACTTTGAAATATATCATACAGCAGTGTTAACTATTGTTACTGTATTATATATTACATTCCTAGTACTTATTTATCTTATAATTGAAAGTTTGTATGTTTTAGACACCTTCATCCAGTCCCCCTCAACCTCTGGTAACCGCAAATCTGATCTGTTTTTTATGAGTTTTTTTTACATTCCATGTATATGTAAGTTCATACAGTATTTACCTTTCTCTGTATGATATGTTTTAATTAGCATAATGGCCCCATGACCCATCCATCTTGTCACCTATGGCATGATTTCCTTGTTTTTACATCTGAATATTTTCCCTAGCTATATACACATATGTCGTTTTTCCTATACATATATAATCATAGTAGCATTATTTACAATAGGCAATATATGGAATAGCCTGTATGCATTTAACTGTCAATTGACACAAGCTATTTCCATATATTGGCTATTGTAATTAATGCTGCAATGATCATGGGAGCAGATACATCTCTTTGATAGAGTGCCTTCACTGAATTTGAACACATTTCTAAAAGTGGAATTGCTGGATCATGTAATGGTTCTATTTTTAATGTTTTGAGAAACTTATCCATAGTGGCTGCACCACTTTACAGTCCCTTCAGCAATGCACAAGGATTGCTTTTATTCACATTCTTGCCAGCAGTTTTTATCTCTATTTTTTTAAAGATGTTATTTATTTATTTATCTTTAGAGGGGAAGGAGAGAAGGAGAGAAACGTCAATGTATGGTTGCCTTTCGTGCGTCCCCTCCTGGGAATTGGCCTTCAGGGAACTGGCCTGCAACCCAGGCATGTGCCCTGACTGGGAATCAAACTGCGATCCTCTGGTTCGCAGGTCTGTGCTCAATCCACTGAGCTACACCAGCCAGGGCTCTATTTCTTTTTTTTTATGAGAGCTATCATAACAGGCCTAAGGTGATGTCGTATGTGGTTTTGCCTTGTATTTTCCTTTTAATTTGTGATATTCAGCACTTTTTCAAGTACTTGTTAGCTATTCCTACATTTTCTTTGGTAAAATGTCTACTGAGTTTCTTTGTCCAATTATTAATTGACTTATTAGATATTGAGTTGAATGAGTCCTTTATGTATTTTGGATATTAAGCCCTTATCAGAGATATGACTTGCAAATATTTTCTCATTCCTTAGATTGTCTTTATATTTTGTTGATTGTTCTTTTGATGTGCAGAATTTTTTAGTTTGATATAGCCCCATATGTTTATTTATTGATTCATTTATTTTTTGCTTTGTTGCTTGTACTGTAGGTATCACATACGAAAAAAATATTTGCCAAAACTCATGTCAAGGAGATTTTTCCTATGATTTATTTAAGAAGTTTTATGGTTTTTGGCTTTATATTTAAGTCTGTACTCTATTTTGAGTTAATTTTTTTGAATAGTGCAAATATTTATGATTGTTATATCTTCTTGGTAAATTGACCCCCTTATCATTACATAATGTTTTTTTCTTACTATTTTTAGGTTAAAATCTATTTTCTCTAATGTAAGTATAGTTACTCCTGCTTTTTTGGTCACCATCAACAACAAAAAAAGTCTTTTACCTTATGTCATATGTAAAATTAGCCCAAATGGAACAAAAGCCTAAACATGAAGGTTAAAACTATAAAATTATTTTTAAATGACAGAAAAATAGCTTCATGAAATTGGATTTGTCAATGATTTCTAAAATATGACACCAAAAGCATAGCATGAAGGAAAAATATATAAAATACATCGAAATTAAAAACTTTTGTGCATTAAAAGATACTATCAGTGGAATAAAAAGCAACTCATGGAAAGGCAGAAAAATTGTGTTATAAATTGTATATCTAATAAGGGGCTAATATACGTTAAAATAATTGCTGATAGTGAAGTATTTACTATTGCCATTATGTTGTTACTTTTTGTATGCCTTCTGTTTTTGTGCTTCATTTCCTCCATTAATACCTTCCTTTCTGTTTGATTTCTTTTAAATGGCTGCCTGTGTTTTGGTTAAACAAGGAGCCATGTGCAAAATAAAGGCATGAAACCGTAATTCATGTTAAGAGCACAAGTCCAGCTCAGCAAGGATCATAGCTTGACAAGAGCAATAAATCTTTTGCTATTTAGGGAGCTGATCTCTGAATACACATGTAATAAAACATTTCACTTCAGTTGTATACTTAGAACTTTAACTGTTGACGATTTATTTTCTAAAGTTAGTAAATAATTTGTATATGTCTTCGAATGTCTGTCTTTTTTACACGGGTAGAATTAAGGTAATATTTCATGTTAAAACTATAATTTCAGGAAATCCAGATTTGTATTTGTATACCTAGGGTCTTTGGGTCAGAACGTAATCATATTATGTATTAGCTTATATTATTTTACTTATGTGTTTCTATGTTTTTAACAGCTAGAATTTTTAGTATCAATATGGTGAAATCAGGTTTGTTATGTTGAGTACTTTCTATAATTTGCTTGAAACATCTTGGAATTCCAGTTTTTCTAATCTTAAATCTCTTGTGTTTTGCAAAATTTTAATTACTAAAATCATGTAGGAAAAACTTTCAATTAGCATTTTGTTATAAACTACAAGAACTTTTAAGGCTACTAAAATGTTCTAAACTCTGGTTTCATATTACTTAACAGAAGAAAATTCATGTGCTTAAAAAATGTTAGATGTTTGGCAAAAAGTTGTGTTATTGAATTTTCAACTTATAAGGCTTATGTAACTTCTGAAAGCCTTTTCAGACTTGGTAGAGAAAAGAAGAAGGGAATATTTTTAAATAAGCCACTACATCTCTTCTACTTTGCTCCTGAACACATTGTTTTCAACCTGAAGCAACTTACTCCCCTCCTCCTACTGCATACTCCATGTAATTATCTCTTGTATATTTGCACTCTTGGCCTTTTGTTAAATTTCAGCAAGTGAAGCTGGTACATAATGAAGGCCCAAGTGAATTCAATCAATCAATCAGCCTATATTTATTGATTGTCTACCACATGCCTAGCAGTGTCCTCTTTAAGCTATACCTCGTAATTGAAAAACATCTAGGAAACACTGCTTACTAAAACAGAATAATTGATAGGTTTGAATACTCAACTGATACTGAAACAGCTGATGGAAAGCTAGAACACTGATTTACAAATTTCTTACTGCTGAACTTTGCTGAAGGACATAGTTATTGTCTGACTGTTTCAGTTAATCAAATTTCAAGTAATGACATGCTAATTAATAATACACTGTATTTTTCTGACTCACATAAAATATATTTCACATAGTAACTTTACTAAACCCATAAACTGTTCTGAAATTTTTTTAATAGAATAGCCCACATATGTGTAGAATTTTCCTTGTAACAGATTTTTGAAATCAAATAAATGCATTCTTGTGTATATTCCATATGTCCATATAAAAGTAATTATACTAATTGTTTTAAGCACAATAGCTTGCTATTAATAAGCTCACAGCCTACCAGAAATACTACAGCAGAATTATATTTAGGGCTTAATGATATAAAATGAAATATAGTAAAAACTTATTTAAAATTTATGAAATCATCAAAGTGACATGTATATAATATATAATTGATATTCTGACATATGGTATCTATTTTAAGTATAACTTATGCTTTTCCATGAGAAATATAAGCATATAATAGTTGGATTCACAAACCTTAACTATCCACATGATGTGACTCTAGTTTACATGCAACTAATGTATCTGTTCTTAGTAAAGAGCAGCAGATCTTCGACATTAGTCACTTCCTGGTATTTATTATTTTCTTCACCTGAGGATATATTTATTAATTTAAGAGAAAGAAGGCAGGGGGAGAGAGAGAGAGAGAGAGAAACAAACATGGGTGGATTGGTTGCCTCCCATATCTGTCGCTACCGGGGATCGAACCCACAAGTCAGACATGTGCCCCAACTGGGCATCAAACCCACAACACTTTGGTGTACTGGACAATGCTCCAGCCAGCTGAGACACTTGGCCATGGAAGCACTTCCTTGCATTTACATTCAAAGTTCTGATTCTCCACCTCTCCATTAGTTTGAGCCTGACAACCATGGGTAGAGCCACTCCAATAATCTCCACACTGTCTAGTTCTCTTCTATCTCATGCACAAGACTTTTCCTCAGAAATAACTATGTTTTATATTTCTCTTCTCAATTCCCACCTCCCCTAATGTAGTTCCAAGTCTGGATTACTACCTCTTGACAAAACTATTATTAAAGTTTTTATACTTATTCAATTCATTATAAACCTTTAGTCAAAGTAATCATACAAATGGATAAAAACACAATTGTGACCTTACAACCCATTTGCTTAAAAACCTGTGACAGCTCCCCATTTTGTACAGAATTAGATACAAATATACCTTGTCACTCATGACCTCCACAAAGTGACCTCAATTTCCTTTCTAGTTCTAGTCGAATTGACAATTCCCAATGATACTCTACCCATTTACTCCACTGTGCTCATGCCACTCTTTTCCCCCAAAATGCTCTTTTTTATTTCTGTCTATCAAAATTCTGCTCATCTTTTAAGGTTTGGCTGAGATATCAATCCTCAAATTTGGTGTAATTTTGGCATATCTTGAATTCCTATAGCACTTCATTTATTGCACTGCCCTTATAACACTATCGTAAGCTTTCTTCATATTAAAGTCATTTATGTACCTGTCTTATCTGTCCCTCTCAGATCATAGTTCTTGCCCTTTTTTATTTCTTCTAGAACCTAAAACAGCACCTCATATAGAAAAGATGCCTGATAAATATTTGAAGAGAATTCAAATAAGCTACCTCGGAAAGTTATCTATACTTATTTTAATAATGTTCAATTTGTCAGAAAGTTTTTGAAGTCCTTTACAATTGTTTCAAGGGCCCGTAGGATTCTTTTAAAGGCTTTCAGGGATGACAAATCTTTGTCATTTGAGGGTATATTTGATAAATGGAATTTATTCTTAGTCATACTTAGTGAATAATATGGATGTTCAATCTGGGCTGCTATATTTTCAGTTATTGTAAAAGTAATGTGAGATAATGAGACAGAATTTCTGGGTGAGTCATGAACTGACAACTCCAAAAGAAAAGTTCCCAAAAATGCTTTCAACAATGGCAATATCAGTGTAATAACTTTACAACTTCCTAAGTTTTCTACTTGGAAACATGCAGCACTCGTTTAGATGTGTAAATTCTAATGTTTGTTGAATCAGTCTTGGCTCCTTGTAGATTCATTTTGCAGTTTTCCAAGTCACAGTATTGAAAAATGTGTTTGGAATTTAAATATTCTTTAAACAAGAAGTATATTACCTTGCTGATTTGAAATACTACATTTCATAGTTTCTGGTGGGGAAGACACTTTGTCATCGTTATTGCACCAAAAAATTTTTCCAAATTGGAGGGAAATATATTTATAAAGTACTATGATTCAACAAAGCCTACAATGCCTGGCTGTTCTGAGTTTTACCAGACACAGGGAACTGAAAAATAGATTTAAAGCAACTAAACAATGATGGGTAATTGAATATAGCATCACATTGGGAACATTTTACCATAGTGGAATTTTAACTTGAGTAAATATATTTTTACAACTTTTTCTTAAAAGTATTATTTGCAGTTTATATCAGTTGTAGCCTGTCCTTAGCATATTGATTTAGTGAACTCAAAGTAAAATGGTAGGTCTAATGGCCAGGGACAGTAATAATCTACCTGGATTTTGAATATTTTCAAAGTATTTTGACTATATTACTTTATAATTTACATTGATTAATCATCATGCCTTGTTAATAGGCATAATAGTAATTCATAGGCCATGCTTGAATATGATATATCAAATACAATAAATGCTTAATTGAATACCACATTCCCACCACCACCACTTAGCAAAACTGATTTGCCTTATCAGTCTCTGAGGAGGTATGTGTTTGGGAGGGAAAGAGAGGACAAGATTTTGGAGTACTCCGAATCTTTATATGTGTCCCCAGAAAAAGTATGGTGAATTACAGGCTGACTCACAACTCAGAGGACCACCTTGGTCTCTATAGACACTCCCCAGAAACCAACTGGAATAGCATTTATGTCCTTGTGTGGTAATGCTGATGTAATAAGCCATTGCTGGCTATTTGTCTTAGTAGTTTCTACTTAAAAAGAAGCTTATAGTTATGTATGATGAATAAGTCTCAAGAGCTAATATACAGCATAATGACTATAGTTAATAATTTAATTATTGTTACTCCACAAAGCACTGCATTTTTATTTTTTTAATTTATTTATTTAATTTTTGTTCAAGTACAGTTTTCTGTTTTTTACTCCCATCCCAGCACTGCATTTTTATTATGAAAAAATTTTCCCATAGATTTCTAAACTCTGCTTCCAGGCCCCAGAAAGTCCTAGAATTTTTCTTGAATTTCCAGGGGAACTTTACACCACTTCTGAAATTTCCCACTAAGGAAGGCCCTTTTAATTGATTGTGTTCAGTAAGGAAAGTGGATTGTCTATGGGGGGAATGTGCTTTGAGTGGAAACCTATCTTGAAGTCTTATATGAATTTTTTGGTGTTGATCAGCATTCCAAGTAGTGCTAATGTATACCTTACTGGGATTCCATTTGTTGTTTCCACAGATTTCAGGAAACCTTACTGTGCCTTGGATTACAGGGTGTTCTAGAAAAAGAGCAGTAAGTAATCTTTCATTTGAAGTAGCAAATGGGTTTTCCCTGGCTTTGTTAGTAGGAATGCGTTTGAGAAAACTGTAATGATATTTGTAAAGTTGGCAAAACCGAACCTCAGTAAGCCTGCATTATCTCAAACGATATATTTTATGATCATATTAATTAAATATACAACAAAAGTAACCTTAAATAAGATGCAGTAATAAGCACTCTGAATAATCTTTGAGAAGGTATTTGCAGTTTTAAAAAGCATTCAGAGATTAAAAAATGTACTTTTTCTACATCTAATTAACCCAGTTAATTTGATCATATAATTGAATCATTATTGATATAAACATGGCAGTCAAAGTTAAATAATTTACATTAGTATTAGAACATTTTGGTATTTAGCAATGATGAATAACTAATATTTTAATAATATTATTTTGTTTTTATGCTAAAACTGTTGTGATGTTTATAATGTTAATATAACAGAACTTCATTAAAATTACGCTCTCTCAACAAATCCCATTCAGTTGGTCTGTGTAGAACCCATATATCTGCATTTTAACAAGTATCTCAGTAGATTTTGATATAACTGGTCCATAGATAGGAAAAGGATTTTAATCATAAAAGGGACTAGTACAGTTTGGGGAATGTAACTCAAGTTACTGTATGTTAGATAGGTTTGAGGTTAATAAAACAGAAGCTAGGACTGTAGTACTAGATAGGATTATGTAGACTGCTTTTTCTTTCTTTTCCCCACAAACTAAAACTATATACTGTGAAGGTCATATAGGAGGCCACCAAAGGAGAACTCTGAAGGATGGAAAGAAAGCAACTGGTTAGAGACTCCAAGACTTGGAGGAACTACATGGTATTTTGCCCCCACGGAACAGCAGAAGGTGACACAAGTTAGGCATCCCATAACCCCCAATCTAACATGAGAAGACAACTGGTGTAGGCTCATTCCTCCCATTAATGAGATTGAAGTCCCACAGACATGAAGTAAGCTTGGTTACTTCAGCCCAAGGAGATCAACTGGAAACCTCAGTGGCAATAAGTGACCAGGAGAAGAACTTTTTTTTCCATGCTGGGTCTGAACTTCTCCTCACTTACTTGGAGACACCGGGGAGCAACCAACAAAATGCACCCTGGCTTGGGAAGCTTCTTTGGTTCTGTAGGTCAGAGAATTCCCTTTCCTACTCATATAATCAGGTGGCTTAATTAGTACTAGCAATAGTGATCAGGACACCATAACTGCTCAGCCCAGGAAGTGTGTTATTCATCCCTGAAGGATGAAGAATCTAATGGAGAATTTATTTTTCCACTTAGAAACACTGATCTGTAGGGTGACAACAATAAGCAGTATCTCTCCACAATAACCCTTGGGCTGGGAAAGGTCCTCTTTCTCTTCAGATTGTAGCACTATGGATCATTGGAAGCCCAAGTGGCACCATATATACCAAACAAGTTAAAATACCACAAATGTTCAGAAAATAAAAATATCATTTGAACCATTGACAGTAAAAAAGAAAGAAATCTTACTCTTTTGGACAGCATGACTGGACCTAGAGAGCATTATGCTAAGTGAAATAAACCAGTCAGAGAAAGACAAATACCATATGATTTTATTCATATGGGTAATCTAATGAACAAGCTGAACTAACAAGAAAAATTCGGACAGACTTATAGATGGAGAGCAGGATTATGGCTAGTGGGGGGATGGCTGGGGAAAGGAGGAATCAAGCAAAGAAGAAAAAGGACTCATGGACATGGACAACAGTGTAGTGATTGCAGGATGGGAGGGGGATGGGTGGAAGTGGAAAAGGGTATAGGGAGGATACATGGAGATAGAAAATAAAACAAAAAGTAGGTCACAACCTTTGTGCTAAACACAACTACTGGGTGATTGCCTGATAAAACAAAAAGATTTAAATGAGAACAAAAATCTTCTGCAATGGCTCAAATGCTGAAGATATCATTGAAAGTCACCCATAACAGCAAGAACTAGGAAAAGCACAGCTTGAATAATGAAAGAAAACCAACAGTAATAAACATTAAGGTGAAGTAGGTAATGGAATTATCTGACAAGGAAAAGGATTTTAGAGCATCCATTATAAAAATGCTTCAACAAGCAATTACAAGTTATTTTTAAACAAAAATCTCGAAAGAGCAATCGAAGTTATAAAAGAACCAAATTAGAATTATAGAACTGAAAAATACAATAACTGATTTTTGTTTTAAATGTCTATATTGCTCAATATTTGAGTAGTGATAAAAAATCAATGAACTTGAGGACAGATTGATAGAATTGACCCAATTGGGACATCATAGAGAAAATACTGCAAAATAATAAACAGGAACTCAGAATCCTGCGTGGCAATAAGATATCATCTAATATTCGCATTTGCATCATTGGAGCCCCATAAAAAGAAAAGACAGGGAATGGGACTCAAAAATATTTAAAGAAATATTTAAATATTTAAAGAAATAATGGCTAAATATATCAAGTTTGGGGGGAAATAACATAAACCTATGATTCAGGAACCTTAGTGAAATCTAAGCAAGATAAATGCAAATAAATCCACACCCAGACACACCATAATTAAATTCCTGAAAACTAAAGACAAGGAAATATCTTTAAACAAGCCAGAGAGAAATGATGTATTAACTATAGGAAAATGCCAATTTAAATATCAGTAATGGGTTTTTCATCTGAAATGTTGGAGGGAAAAAGGCCAATATTTTTCACATGTTTAAAGAAAACAACTTTCAACCAATAATTCTGGTTGTCAAAACTATCCTTCAAGAATCGAGGAAAAATAAAGATATTGCTAAATGGAAGAAAACTAAAAGAAAGATCAGGAACAAGACAAGGTTGTCCACTTTCACCGCTTCTATTCAATATAGTATTGGAAGTTCTAGCCACAGCAATCAGACAAGAAAAGGAAATAAAAGGCATCCAAATCAGAAAGGAGGAAGCAAAACTGTCATTGTTTGCAGATGACATGATAGTGTACCTGGAAAATCCTATAGCCTCTACCAAAAAACTGCTTGAACTAATAGATGAATTTGGCAAAACATCAGGATACAAAGTCAATATCCAGAAATCAAAGGCATTTTTGTATACCAACAATCAAACAGCAGAAGCAGAAATCAAGAAAAAAATCCCATTCGATATAGCAAAAACAAAAATAAAATATCTTGGAATAAACCTAACCAAGGAGGTAAAAGACATGTATGCAGAAAACTACACAACACTGAAGACAGAAATCAAGGAAGACACAAACAAATGGAAACATATACCGTGCTCATGGATTGGAAGAATTAACATCATCAAAATGTCCATACTACTTAAAGCAATGTACAGATTCAATGCAATACCTATTAAACTGCCAATGGCATATTTCACAGACATAGAACAAACACTTCAAAAATTTATTTGGAACCATAAAAGACCCCGAATAGCAGCCGCAATTTTGAGAAAGAAGAACAAAGTAGGAGGGATCACAATACCTGATATCAAACTGTATTATAAGGCCACGGTAATCAAAATAGCCTGGTACTGGCATAAAAACAGGCACATAGACCAATGGAATAGAACAGAGAGCCCAGAAATAAATCCAACTCTCTACAGGCAATTAATATTCGACAAAGGGGGCAGTAACATAAAATGGAGTAAAGATAGCCTCTTCAACAAATTGTGTTGGGAGAACTAGACAGCTACATGCAAAAAAAATGAAACTTGAGCATCAACTTACACCATACACCAAAATAAATTCAAGGTGGATAAAAGACTTAAATATAAGCCCGGAAACCATTAAAGCCCTAGAGGAGAGCACTGGCAGGAAAATCTCAGATATTCCATGCAGCAATATTTTTACTGATACATCCCCCAGAGCAAGGGACATAAAGGAAAGAATACACAAATGGGATCTCATCAAACTTAAAAGCTTCTGCATGGCCAAGGAAAACAGTATCAAGATAAAAAGAGAAGCAACAGTTTGGGAAAACATATTCGCCAATGACACTTCAGACAAAGGTTTAATCTCCAAAATATACAAAGAACCCACACGACTCCACTCAAAGAAGACGAGCAACACAATTAAAAAATGGGCAAAGGACTTGAACAGACACTTCTCTAAGGAGGACATACAGAGGACCCAGAGACACATGAAAAGATGCTTGATATCACTAGCTATCAGAGAGATGCAAATCAAAACCACAATGAGATACCATTTAACACCAGTCATAATGGCTACCATAAACAAAGAAACAAACAAGTGTTAGAGAGGCTGTGGGGAAAAGGGGACCCTAGTTCACTGTTGGTGGGATTGCAGACTGGTACAACCATTATGGAAAACACTATGAAATTTTCTAAGAAAACTAAAAATGGACGTGCCTTTTGACCCAGCAATTCCACTGTTAGGAGTATATCCTAAGAACCCTGAAGCACCAGTCCAAAAGAACCTATGCACCCCAATGTTGATAGCAGCACAATTTACGATAGCCAAGAGTTGGAAGCAACCTAGATGCCCATCAGTCAATGACTGGATCAAAAAAGTATGGTACATTTACACAATGGAATTCTATGCTGCAGAAAGGACGAAGGAGCTCCTACCCTTTGAAACATCATGGATGGAACTGGAAAGCATTATGCTGAGCGAAATAAGCCAGGCAGTGAAAGACAAATACCATATGATATCACCTTTAACAGGATTCTAAACAACAAAACAAACAAGCAAGCAAAATGTAACCAAAGACACTGTAATACAGAAGGTGCTGACAGGGCGCAGAGGGGAGAGGGAAGAGAATCACAGAGGAAAAGGGGAAGGACTCACAGAGACAAGTATAAAGGACACACAGACAATAACTAAGGTGGGGGGCAGAGATGGGAGGGAGGTGGGGAGCACTGGGGGGGGGCCAGGGCTGGGAATACAAGAAAGAAAACTGTACTTAAACAAGAGTTAAATAAAAATTTTTTTAAAAAGCCCTGGCTGGTGTAGCTCAGTGGATTGAGGGCGGGCCTGTGAAGCAAAGGGTCGCCGGTTCATTCCCAGTCAGGGCACATGCCTGGGTTGCAGGCCAGGTCCCCAGTGGGGGACCCATGAGAGTAAACCACACATTGATGTTTCTCTCCCACTGTTTCTCCTTCCTATCCCCTCTCTCTAAAAGCAAATAAATAAAATATTTAAAAGAAAAGAAAACTAAAAGAATTTGTTGATAACTGAACTACTGTATATCAGGCATCTGTATTAGCTATCGATTACTGCTTAACACATCATCATAATTTTAGCAGCTTAAGATAACACCCATTTATTATCTCATAGTTTATCTGGGTCAGGAATCCAGGCATGGTTTAGCTGGATTTCCTGCTTAGGGTCTCACAATAATGCAGTCAGGGTGTTAGCTGGGCTACATTCACATATGGAATGTTGAATGAGGATGAATATGCTTATAAACTAACTCAGGTTGTTGGAACAATTTATTTCCTGTGGCTGTAAGACTGAGGCCCTGTCTTCTCATTTGCTGTTAGCTGACTCATCTCTTAGAAGAGGCTGCCCACAGTTCTAGGGTCTAGAGGTCCTGTTTAATTTCTAGAAGCCACCCACAAGTTCCAGATGCCTCCCACAATTTATTGTCATATAGGCTCTTTAAAAAATAGCCACTTTTTGAAGCCACTGGGAGCATCTCTAAACTGACTCTACTAGCAAGAAAAGTCTTTTATAGGAGTTCTGGCCAAGATGGGGGCATAGGGAGAAACCCTTCACTTCTTCACACAACCAAAAGGAAGATAACAACCAATCTAAAATCAATAAACAACCCAAAGTGTCAGAGAATCAAACTGCATGGAACTCCAACAACCACAGAATTAAAGAAACAGTCAAACAGAACAACCGGACCAGTAAGGCCGCAGACAGAGAAACTGCAGTGAGGTGGCAGACCACGGGGGTGGGGCTGGCTGTGGTGAGGTGGCAGGTTGTGCAGAGGAGGGGGGCTGACTTAAAGGGAAACTGAGAATCAGAGGTAGCTGTGGACCAAGGTGGTTGCTGCAGTGGGAGAAACTCTCAGTCTCCCACAAGAGTTCGATGAAAAGTGCGCTAGAGATGGCAGGTGAACTGCATTGTTCCTTCTCTGGCCCCATCCCCACAGGCAGCAAGGAGGATTGCTCTGCCCTTCTGAATACCTAAGGCCCCACCCCCTTACAACTTAACAGGGACCCCGAACAAAGAAACAGGGCCAAAATGAAAGAACAGAGCAAAACCTCAGAAAAAGAGCGAAGTGATGAGCATATAGCCAACTTATCTGATGGAGAATTTAAAGCCATGGTAATCAAAATTCTCACAGAACTGATTGAGCTTGGTCAAAAAATGAAAGGAGAAATTAAAGATACCCCAAATGAAATAAAGCAAAATATTCAGGGAACCAGCAGTGACAGGGGGGAAACCAGGACTCAAATCACTGATTTGGAACAAAAAGAAGAAATAAACATACAACTATAACAGAATGAAGAAACAAGAATTCAAAAAAGTGAACAGAGTCTTACAAACCTCTGAGACACCCTGAAATGTTCCAATATCTGAATTTTGGGGGTTCCAGAAGAAGAAGAACAACAGCAAGAAGTTGCCAACTTATTTGAACAAATAATAAAGGAAAACTTCCCCAATCTGGTGAATGAAATAGACTTCCAGGAAGTCCAGGAAGCCCAGGGAATTCCAAAGAAGTTGGACCCAAACAGGATCACACCAAGGCACATCATCATTAAGTTACTCAAGACTAAGGACAAAGAGAGAATCTTAAAAGGAGCAAGAGGAAAGAAAAGAGTTACCTACAAAAGAGTGCCCATAAAGCTATCAGATGATTTCTCAAAACCAATCTTACAGGCAAGAAGGGGCACTTCTTTCCAAGAAGTATTTAAAGTCATGAAAAGCAAGGATCTAGATCTAAGAATACTCTATCCAGCAAAGCTATCATTAGAATTGAAGGGCAGATAAAAGTGCTTTCCAAATAAGGTCAAGTTAAAGGAGTTCATCATCACCAAGCCCTGATTATATGAAATGTTAAAGAAAAGGAAAATAAAAAATATGATCAGTAAAATGACAATGAACTCACAACTATCAACAAATGAATCTAAAAAAATAAAAGAAAGAAAAACAATGAAAGCAAAAACTAAACAAACAACTAGAACAGGAACAGAATAAAAAACATGGACATTATATGGACGGTTTTCAGACGGGAGGGGGAGGGAGAAATGGGGGGAAGGTACAGGGAAGAAGAAGCATAAATGGTAGGTATTAAATCGATGGGGAGAGGTAAAAATGGTATAGGAAACAGAGAGCACTAAGAACTTATATGTACAACCCATGGACATGAACTAAGGGGGGATGCTGGAGGGTTAGGGGGTACAGGGTGGAGGGGCAGTAAAAGGGAGAAAATTGGGAAAACTGTAGTAGCATAAAATATAATTTAAAAAAGAAAAGTCTTTTATAATGTAACATAATCACAAGGGTGACACCTCATCATTTTTGTTATATTCTATTGGTTAAAAGCAAGCCACACATCCCATCATACTCAGAAGAAAGGGATTATTTATATAAGAGCATGAAAGCCAGGTGGTGGGCTAATGAGTTTCCACCTCAGTGACTGTCTACTCCAGCAGTGGGTGACAGTGATGCTAGTACTGCCTTGAGGATGTTGTGAGACTATGGTGCAGAGAAAAGAAGCCCAGGTGGGGCCTGGAAATGTTCTTTGAGTTGAGGGAATGGAGCTAAGGGTCCAGGGAGAATAAGATAATTAGAGTTTGCAGGACAGCATATTGGAGAAGCAAGCACTATGCAGAAAAAGAACACAGGGAAGCTGCAAAAGGTTACCCTTGAAAGTCAATTGAGTATAGAGAACCCATGTATATGGGGAAACTATGCCTGGAAAAAGGACCATGTAAAAACAGTAGAAATAACAGTACTCATATGGACCAGTAATAGTGTTCTTCCAACCGAAAAGAAAGAAAAGATTTATAGTTTGTAGGTCATTGTGTAAAATACACAGAAAGCTTATTACAGACTAAATACTGCTCCTATCATGCCTAATAAATCCAAATCTTAAAAGCAAGTTCACAAAGGATCAATCAGTTCCTAAATAACCTATTGGGATCCCAGAACAAAGCTAAATCTTAATTGTAAGAACATATAACAAGGTAAAATTTATAGTATCTGTCATCCATCAAAAATTACTACAGCGTAAAGAAGCGGGAAAATATGACCAATGATATGGAGGAAAATCATTAAATGAAAATGACCAGAACTGACACATGGTAGTTTTAGCAGCAGAAGAAATTAAAACCATTATTATGACTGCATTTTATTTTATTTTAACACTTTATTTATTTGCGTTTAGAGAGAGGAAGAATTGGAGGAAAAGGAGAGAAACATCAATGTGTGGTTGCCTTTCATGTGCTCCCTACTGGGGACCTGGCCCACAACCCAGGCATGTGCCCTGACTGGGAATAGAACTGGTGACCCTTTGCTTTGCAGTCCAGCATTCAATGCATTGAGCCACACCAGTCAGGGTTTTGACTGTATTTTAAATGTTTTAAAACTTAAGTGGCAACATGGAAGATATAGAGACATAAACAACTTCTAGGAAACACAGTGCAAGATACTAATGGAATATTACTGTTGCAAAAGAATAGCGAACTTGAAGGCTTAGCAATATAATACATCCAAAGTGAAAAAAAAGAAAAAATAACACAAAAAGAAGAGCTGTGGAAGAATTTCAAGTGACCTAATATATATATAATTGAAGTATCTCAAAGCATTTGAGAGAGGACAAAAACTATTTGAATAAAAATAATGTATTAAGGGACTTCCACCAAGATGGAGGCATAGGTGGAAACACTGTGCCTTCTCCCACAACCAAGTTTGAATACAACTAAGGTTTGGAGAACAAAGACACAGCCAAAGGACAGAAAATTGAATTATACGGAAGTCCGAAAACATCTAACCTTTCAACGGGGACCATAAGAGGGGCAGAGCCAACAGCGAGCAGGGCCGGGCAGAACAGATCCCCCGACCTAGGCGCACAGGCAGCCCGGAACCAGTTGGGGTGCGGGGCAGACTGACCACGGTCACACATTCGCACACAGTGAGAGAGACCACACAGGCCCCAGGGGGCGAGGGCTGATGGCAGTGGCACACTCGCATGCAGTGGGATGAAACGCATGGGCACAGTGACCGTGGCAGCTGCAGCACCAGTGGGGGCCGCGGCGGCAGGTGGCAGACGGGACGCCATTGTTCCTCTTTGACCCCGCCCCCACATACAACGTCACAACCCAGTGACTGAGTTGCCCTGCTCTAGTGAACACCTAGAGCTCTGATCCTGCTACGGAACAGGCACGAACAGCCCAAAACATGGCACAAGAAGAACTCAAAGTCCCAGAGCCCATAACTCTCAGCGACTGAGAAATTGCCAGCCTCTCAGAAGCACAATTCAAGACACTATTTATCAGGATGCTAACAGAACTGGTTGATTATAGTCACAAATAAGAGGAACATATGAAGGCTAAACTAATTGAAATGAAGGGAGATGCACAGGAAACCAATACCAATGGAAAGGAAACTGGGACTCAAATCAATGGAATGGACCAGAAGGAAGAAAGAAACACCCAACCAGAAAGGAATGAAGAAATGAGAATTCAAAAAAATGAGGAGAGGCTTAGGAACCTCCAGGACATCTTTAAACATTCCAACATCCGGATTATAGGGGTACCAGAAGGGGGAAAGAAACAGCCACAAGTGGAAAACTTATTTGAACAGATAATAAAGGAGAACTTCCCCAGTCTGGCAAAGGAAATAGACTTCTAGGAAATCCAGGAAGCTCAGAGAGTGCCAAAGAAGTTGGACCCAAGAAGGAACACACCAAGGCACATCATCATTACATTAGCCAAGACCAAAATGAAGGAGAGAATCCTAGAAGCAGCAAGGGATAAGGGGACAGTCACCTACAAAGGAGTACCCATCAGACTGTCAGCGGATTTCTCAAAAGAGACCTTACAGGCAAGAAGGGGCTGGAAAGAAGTATTCCAAGTCATGAAATCCAAAGACCTACAGCCAAGATTGCTTTATCCAGCAAAACTTTCATTTAGAATGGAAGGACAGATAAAGGGCTTCTCAGATAAGGTCAAGTTCAAGGAGTTCATCATCACCAAGCCCTTATTATATGAAATGCTAAAGGGACTTATATAAGGAAAAGAAGATGAAAAATATGAACAGTGAAAGGACAGCAAACTCACAGTTATTAACAGCCACACCTAAAACAAAAGCAAACCAAGAGGACAGCTAGATCAGGAGTGGAACCATAGAAATGAAGAACACATGGAGGGTTAGAAACAGGGGGGTGGGAGGGGGAGAAGGGGGGAGAAGGCACAGAAAATAGCATAGATGGTAGGTAGAAAATAGATAGGGGGAGGGCGAGAATAGTGGGGGAAATATAGAATCTAAAGAACTTGAGACACATGGTTATAAACTAAGGAGGGGAGAATGGTGGGGGAGGGAGTGTGCGGGTGGAGGAGAATGAAGGGGGGAATAGAACAACTGTAATGGTATAATCAATAAAATATATTTTTAAAAAAGCAAAGTAAAAAAAAGTTATTCAAAATATGTTATTTGACCACAAAGGAAGTAAATTAGGAATCAACAGAAAATTTTCAAAAAAATCTAAGTAGTTGAAAAATAAAAAGCATTTCTTTTTTTTACATTTTATTTATTTATTTTTAGAACGAGGAGAAGGAAGAGAGAAAGAGAGAGAGAAATACCAATGTGTGGTTGTCTCTCACACACCCCCTACCGGGGATCTGGCACACAATGCAGGCATGTGCCCCGACTGGGAATCGAACTGGTGACCCTTTGGTTCACAGGCTGGCACTCAATCCAGTGAGCCACACCAGCCCCAGGACAGCACATTTCTAAGTAATCAATGAATAAATGAAAATAAAAGATAAATTAGAAACTATCATTAACTGAATAAAAATGAAAACAGACCATTTCAAAATTTTTTGAAAGTAATTATGGGGAACTATATAGCACTAAATGATCATATCAGAAAAAGAGTAATACAAAAGAAGTTTCTAATCAGTAACTTCAGCTTCAATTGCAAGTGAATGTATACAAAGCAAAACAACAGAGTGGTTATCAATGAAATAAAAAGCATAAATACATTAGAGCAAAATAGAAATCATAAGATGATTTTTAAAGAAAATCAACAAAATTTGTAAACTGGCACCTCAACCCCCACAAGTGTTTTCAATGGGTGCTTTCAGGCTTTATTTCCAGGCGCTAGGATCCTGGGTTGCACAATCTGTTTTGCTCACCAGTTACCTGTGTGAGAATGTGGGACCACTGCCCAGTCAGCCAGCCACCTTGAGCAC
This sequence comes from Sturnira hondurensis, assembly GCF_014824575.4. Lineage (NCBI taxonomy): Eukaryota > Metazoa > Chordata > Mammalia > Chiroptera > Phyllostomidae > Sturnira > Sturnira hondurensis. Next base: position 78,545 of record NW_028096861.1, on the reverse strand, counting down.
GGTGCCCTGCTTCTCAATCGCCTCCTTGCTGGGTCTGCCCATTGCCACCCCATGGCCGGGTTCTGCCAGCCACTGGCTGGGCATGCAGGGTCTTCCCAGTGCTGTCTTGCGCGCCTGGGGTGCCCTGCGTTCCTGGTGTCACCGCTTCCTGTGCTGCAACCCCTCTTTGCTCCACCACCCGACTCCACCCTGCCTACCAGTCTGGATGAATGTGTCTATTTCAGCTCCTTGGCTGTCTGACTTCCGTACAGTTCAATTTTCTGTCAGTTCTGGCTGTTATTTTGTTTCTAAATTTTTGTTGTCCTTATTTTGGTTGTGTGAGGAGGCACAGTGTTGTCTACCTACTCCTCCATCTTGGCCAGCAGTCCTTAACATCATTTTTAATTGTGAAAGACTGAGTGCCTCCCCACCAGGTCAGGTATGACACATGGATGCCCCCTCTCACAAACATTGCATTGGAGGTTCTAGACAGTGCTGTGAGGCAAGAAAAAAAATGCTGCCCAAGTTGCAAATGAAAATATCTTTATTACCAGATATCATTTATATAGAAAATACAATATATTTCATGAAAAGAGCAATTAGAATGAGTAAGTGACTTTAGCAAGATTACAGGATACAAGATCAATATGCAAAAATTGATTTTATGTCTACATACTAGCAACAAATGATCACAAATTGAAAATTCAAAAATACCTTTAAAAGAATATGATAATATGAAATAGTGAGACACAAATCTGACAAAGTTATGTAAAACCTACACACTGCAGAGTACATACTAGCATATTCTTAGTGAGTTCTGGCTAAGGAGCATTGACACTGGGAAGATTTTCTTTGAAAGTGGGTGGAAAAAATTTGACAGACAGCAGTTATATTTCATTTTGTAGGTAGAGTGTGCTTCTAGAAGAAGCTAGTTAGTGACCAACATGGTCATTGATCACAATGGCATTTTATATTTGATTATGTGATTATTTCATTAATAATTATCTTCCTATTAAATCTAAAATGTTAGTTCCATGAAAGCAAGGAAAATATCTAAATACCTGTTTTTTTTACCACTGCATCCTTGAAATCAACCATAATGTGGACCAGTGTAGTACAATAAAAATATAATGTGAGCCACATATATAGACTGACATATTCTAGTAGCAACATTAGTAAAAAGCTGCAGGTAAAATTAATTTTAATGATATACATTAATTCAATATATCCAAAATCTATCATTTGAATGTGTAATTAGTACAAAAATTATTAAGATATTTTACATGTTCCCTTTTTACCATTACAACCTTTAAAATCAGTATTTCATACTTACAACACATGTCAATTTATCAATTTAAATGCTAAATTTTTATCACATAAACTTGATCTACATGTAAATTTCACAAGATTTACAATTGAAAAAGTAGATTTAAATACCCAGCTTTTCTTTTTACATTCTATAAGTAAATTTATTTTTAATTAAAGTATTGTAAATGTAAAATATGATAGTTTCAGGTATACGACATAGTGATTTGACATCTACATACCTTATAATGATCACCATGAGAAGTCTAATAACCATCTATCATTGTACAAAGTGATCGTGAAATTATTGAATGTATTCCCTATGGTGTACTTTACATCTTCATGATTTATGTTATAAATTTGTACCTCTTAATCTCCTTCACCAGTTTACCTGTCTCCCCACTGCTAAACTTTCTGGCATTTATCATTTGTTTTCTGTATCTAAGAGTCTGTTTAGATTTTTGGATTCCACATATAAGTAAAATCACATGTAATTTGTCTTTCTCTGACACATTTCAATTAGCATAATACCCTCAGGGTATATCCATGTTGTCACACATGACAAGATTTTATTCCTTTTTTGGCAGAGTAATATTTCATTATATATATATATAAATATATTGCTTCCATATACTAACTATTGCAAATAATGCTTCAGTGAACATAGTGCTGCATGTATCTTTTCAAATTAGTGTTTTGTTTTCAGATAAGTGCCCCAAAGTGGAATTGCTGGGTCCTTTTTTGTCTCTTGTTATAGCTTTGTTTGAAGTCTATTTTGTCCAGGCCCTTGCCCGGCAGCTCAGTTGGTTGCAGTGTCATCCACTATACCAAAATGTGGGTTTGATCCCCAGTCAGGGTGCATACAACAGTCAACCAATCAATGTTTTCCTCTCTCACATCAATGTCCCTCTCTCTTGCTCTCTCCCCCTCCCCCAACTTCTTCTCTCACTAAAATAAAAAAAAAAACATATCCTCAGATGAAGATTAAAATATAATAATAAAAGGCCCTGGCTGGTGTAGCTCAGTGGATTGAGCATGGGCCTGCGAATCAGATGATCGTGGTTCAATTCCCAGTCAGGGCACATGCCTGGGTTGCAGGCCAGTTCCCAGCAGGGGACTCACGAGAGGCAACCATACATTGATACTTCTCTCCTTCCCTTCCTCTCTAAAGATAAATAAATAAAATCTTTAAAAAATAATAAATAAAATAGAATAATAAAAATAAATTATATTTTCTCTGGTATAAGTATTGGTATCCTAGCATTTTGTTTTGTTTTTATTTTCATGAAATATTTTTTCCATCTCTTTCAGTCAAGATAGATATGGTACTCCTTTTTACCTGAAGGGGATAAGTTTGAAGATCTTCAGTGGATAGTACTGAAATTTCAACTTTTCACTTAATGGAAGCACTTTATGAATCCTCTTTGGCCTATCTGAGTTACCAGCATCACTATTCTTCTGTTTGGGGGTCATTATTAAGTAAAATAAGGGTTACTTGAGACAAGCAGTGCTATAGGCAATCTGATAACCAAGACAGCAAGTAAGTGAGTAACAGGTGGGTAGTGTATACAGCATGAGTATATAGCTAGAGAAAAAGGTGATTTACATCCACAATGGAGCACAACAGCACAATACTCTATCATGTAAGTCAAAACAGTACACAATTTAAAACTCATGAATCTTTTATTTCTGTAATTTTCTATTTAATATTTTCAGATCATGGTTGACCATGGATAACTGAAACTATGGAGAGTAAAACCACAAATAAGGAAAAGCTACTGTGTTAATTTTTACTAAAGTAGCAGAAATTACAAAGTTCAGCTAGCACTGATATAGATATAGGAAAATAGGGACTAACATATATTTCAGCCTTGAAAATGATTAAAAAATCCAATCACATACTCCTGTAGGATAAAGGGATTTTACCAACCTCAGGAGTTACACCACAGCCTCTGTTTATTCATTCTGTTTCCAAGTGAAATCCGTATGTCACCCTGTGTGTCATCCAGTGTTTTCCTCTTCCTGGCTGTGAGTATAAGAAAATAATACACTGAGTTGATTGCATCTGTCTGGTGTTGGGACTAATTTGTTCTGCCATTCTCATAACTGTAGAGTAGGAATCTCTTCTCCATCAACTGGAAACAATAGAGGTGATCAAAACACATGGTTAAGAATTTTTCATTACATATAATTGTAAATATAAGGTAAGGTATATCTATGAAAATGGCCACTTCCACATTGTTTTTAATAGCAATAACCTGACACCACCTAAATATCCAATATTAGATAAATCTTTTAAGTAAATCAGAGATTATCCATATGATAGAATGCAATGTAGCAGTTAAAAGCACTGAAGTAAGAGATCCAAGATGGTGGCAGAGTAGGCAGAAGTTACACTCACCTCCTCTCAAGAACAAATGGCAATTACCTAGTTATAGAACAATCAACCTGAATAACCAACTGAAGACTACCTGAACAAGAAGACTCATAACCGAGGACTTACAGAAGAATCCACATCAAGACTGGTAGGAGTGATCAGAGACGTGAAAAGGGCTGGTCCAAAACCTGTGTGCAGCAGTTGACAATCTAGAAAGATATATCAGTTGCAATGGTGCCCCTGAGGAACACGGGGGGTCTCAGCTTCATGCCAGGCTTTCCAGCCCAGAGCACCATTGCTGGGAAAAAGGAACTCACATAACATCTGGCTGTGAAAACAGTAGGGATTCCATTCACCAGGGAGAGTGCTAGAAACCTAGGCACCCTCTTCAAGGGCCACTTACCCTGAGCTCCGGTGGAGGGACAGCAGCTCAGAGAAGACTAGAGTCCTACATGCAGAGACTGGGTTATATGGTTTTGTCCCTATGCTTAGTCCCTTTGACAGACTACCCACAGATATAATTTCCCTGGGTCAAGAGCTCCCTGCCACAGGGCATCAGACTGGGTAGATACACTAGCCCCTCCCTCCCAACTCCTCATGAGCCCACTCTGCAAAGATCAAACACTGCTGAGGAATCAGCTAGCTGCAGCCAGCATGGACCCATGGCACAATCTTTTTTGGAAATCCATCAAAGATGTCTGGGAAGACTCAGGGGATATCAGAAATGCACAAGGAAAAACTGAATTGTGTGACTCTGGGGTGTGGGATATTTTTCCCTGGGTAAACTGATCAGGCCACCATTCCTGTACAAATTCCCCCCTCTACTTGGCCAAATCTTTATCTGCTTTAGTCTGATTGACTCTACTGACCTTACCCTTATAACTCTTGGGCATTTTGCTGACCTTCCCAAAACTTGGTACTGGTAGGAGCCAACTCTGGCGGTCCCTCCCATGAGCACCCAAGCCCAGCAGAGCCACCTACCAACTGGATCACTTTGTAATTCCTAACATGTAGCTCAGGGCTGGTTACAGGCAGGGTCTGACATTGACCTGCCCCAGAATCCCTCCCAAGAGGACCAGAATCAATATACCTGGTAGTGGACTTTGGACCACAGTAGAATACAACCTAAATACCTCCATAAGTGGCACACCAAAATGGATATCTTGGCAAGCATTAGACCCCACTGGAACAAATTCTACTTAGTGGAATGAGCCCCCACACAGCACCTTGTACATTTTAGTCAGGGTTAATCTTCAATCAGCTAGCCTGAGGGTTAACCCCAACCATGAATAAGCTAATAGTAACTAAGACTCAACTACAACAAAAGAGTTTACATAACCCACACAAGGAACATTTCTGGAGCACCTACATCTGGCAATCATGTAGATTGTACTACTGAGCCTCACAGGACACTGACTACATAAGGCTACCACACCAAGACTGGGAGACACAGGTCAATCTAATACACAGAAAGAAATACATAGAGGCAGCCAAAAGGAGGATACAAAGAAACATCCAAAATTAAAGAACAGAGACTTCCGCCAAATGGAGGTGTAGGTGGAAACACTGTGCCTTCTCCCACAACCAAGTTTGAATACGACAAAGGTTTAGTAAACAAAGATTCAGCCAAATAACAGAAAATTGAACTATACGGAAGTCCAACAACAACGAACCATTCAAACCAGGACTGGTAAGAGGGGCGGAGCCAGCAAGGGAGCAGGATCTGGCAGGAAAGATCCCCCGACCCAGGCGCGCAGGCAGCTGGGGTAGCAGCACAGACCCAGTGAGGGTGCAGGGCAGGCTGACCATGGTCACACATTCACGTGCAGATAAAGCAGCAGAGGAGTGAGCAGTGGGATGGACCACGCAGCCCCGTCAGCAGGAGGCGGCAGAGGGGACCACCATTGCCCCTCTTTGACCCGGCCCCCACATACACTGTCACAACCCAGAGACTGAGTTGCCCCACACTGGTGAAAACCTAGGGCTCCGCTCCTCATAGTAACAGGCACGAACAGTTCAAAATATGGCTCAAGAAGAACTCAAAGACCCAGAGCTGATAACTCTAAGCGAAAAAGAAATAGCGAACCTCTCAGATGCACAATTTAAAACACTGGTGATCAGAATGCTCACAGAACTGGTTGATTACAATGGAGAAAAGGGAAACCTCATGCAGTGTTGTTGGGAATGCAGACTGGTACAACCAGTGTGGAGAAGAGTATGGAGCTTCCTCAAAAAAATTAAAAATGAAAATGCCTTATGCCCCAGCCATTCCACTTTTGAATATTGGAATAACTCCCCCAAGTTCATAAGAATATAGGCACCCCTTTGTTCATGGCAGTGTTATTTACATTAACAAAGATATGGAAGCAACAAAGTGCCCATTGATAGATGAATGGATAAGTGGTGGTACATATATACAATGGGATACTACTTGGTCATAAAATAGAATGAAATATTACCATTAATGATAGCATGGATGGGTGTAGAGGGTATTATGCTAACTGAAATAAGTCAGAGAAAGACAAATATCACATAATTTCACTTAAATGAGGAACCCAAAAGAACAAAATAAGCAAACAATAGAAACAGACTCATAGATACAGAGAACAGACTGATGTTGCCATAAGGGAGGGTGGAGGGCTGGATGAAAAGGTGAAGAGATTAGAGAGTACAGAATGGTAGTTTGAAAATAGTCGCAGGTAATTTACAATAGTCAATAGTAAAGTACAGCACAGGGAATATAGTCAATAATATTGTATTAACTATGTATGGGGTCAAATCACCCTAGACTTACTAGGGTGATCACTTCGTAAGGTATATTAATGTCTAATCACTACGTTGTACACCTGACACTAATATAATATTGTATGTCATCTGTAATTGAAAAATAAAATTTTGATAGTTCTCATTTTGAAGGGTTTTCCTGAGTCCAAATATATAGTTGAGTTCTATCTACATTTAACTGAAGTACATAATTGAAACAGGAAACTCTGCTCTCCAATACCAGAATTTTGTTACCTTGTTTTTTATTTTTTTTTAATCCTCACGTGAGGATGTTTATTGATTTTAGACAAGAGGAAGGGGGAGGGAGAGAGACAGTGAGAGAAACATTGATGTAAAAGAGAAACATTGGTCAGTTGCCTCCCATACACACCTCATCTGGTGTTTGAATCTGCATCGTAGGTACCTCATCTGGTGTTTGAATCTGCATCGTAGGTATGTGCCCTGACTAGGGATTGAACCCACAACATTTTGGTTCACAGGACAATGCTCCAACCAACTAAACCACCCAGCCAGAGCTCACCTTGTGTTACTTTTAAAAAAGAAGCAAAGAACTTAATTCCTGGAAATGTCCTTGAGGTTGGTGAAGAAGTCAAAATATTCCTATTGTGCTGCAATATAATCTAAGTGAAATTAACACAATTATCTGGTCACTTGGGCCAAGCCTCAGGTTTTACCTTGAATTTCAGGGTTACTGGAATGTCACTCCTTTCACAAAATCTACTTGCCAAATATGCCTCCCTCACTTGAGCCAATATTAAGGTTGTGGCATGTCCTGTAACTTGAAAGTGGCTTTAAAGTTCAATAGGAAAACAAAACTAATCTCCCCTTCAGATTTCCTCAGGGAAGAAACCACCTTTTCTTTTAAGTGTCCACTTTTTTTTTCCCTAGCAAATGGGTATTCAGTTTTAATGCTAATTGATTTTTATTACTTCATTTATTCTATTATTTAAAATATGCTCTTAGAAGCTTTAAAAATATCTGCTCTTCCCTCATAAGCTTCTACTTAATAGGTATTACCATAATAGGTCGCCCTATTAACAATCTGAGACCCCAGCACATTTCTAAGAATTAAATAAGGTTTTATTTAGTTCATTTTAAGAGATGAATCAGCTTTAGATGTCCTCTAAATGAATTAGAAATTAATTGGCTGCATGTGTTTCAGTTTTCTGTACATTATTTCTTCCTTTTTGTCAGTAATTTAAACTAGCTTGCACTGAAGAATTTGATGCAACAGCAATGGAAAAATATGGGCAATTTATGATGGCTGTTATGATGGACTTAGAACCTTATTACCATTAATTTTGCTCTGAGTTTTATATTGAACATTTTAGCTCCACAGCTATTGAACAATCAATATAGGATGGGCACCTAATGAGATTTTTATGTTGTAAATAATTTAAGGGTTGTTCCATTTCATTAGAAAGCTTGAATGGCATGATTTGATTTATTCATTTGGAACATGTAATCTGTACTAGTAAGTGAAATAAACGCTACCTATCAGGGTTTTTTAAGAAGTAGAGAACAAATGTAGCAATCAGAAAATTAACACACACACAAAGTATACTGCATTTTTTTATGAAGAGACACACATAAGTATACAATGTAACTTCACTATCATAGTACAAAACTAAGAATTCATTTATTGATTTACCTCCTGATAGCTCCAAATCCTTTTTGAAAGGATGTAGTTTTAAAACAAATTTGCTCCTATTGTTTAGTATTAATGTCAGTTTTAGGTATGATAACTCTTTTAAGTAATGCTATATATACATTATTTTCCATTGTTACCCAAATCCAACTTGGGAAAGTGTTTTATTTTAAACTTTTGTTAGAAAGGAGATGATGAAAGCAGTATATGTCTAGAAAGGACTTGAAGTCTAGTCCTCATGTGGGACCAGACCATATCTTCTTAGGCAAAGCAACAGAACCTTATGCTTCGTGTCATAATTTGCAACATTTGCCCTCAACTCATTCATTTTCACAGGCTTTCTCTCACTCTTTCTGTCACTTTCACTTTCACCACAAACACATACATACACACATAGGGCTCCACAGGACATATTTTTAATTAAAGTTCATTTTTAGGTTTTTTTACCACCTTTTGAGATAGCTGGAAACATCATAGGTATAAAGCTAGTAGGAAAAAAAATCAGATGTATCTCTATTTCCACCTCTGCCACAAGTTCTCTGTGTCCTGTTAAATGTGTCCTCTGACTCTTCTCTTCCTGATTCCTTATCAGTAAAATAGAGGTTATTATTCTCTCATGCTTCTAATTTACATCCTAGGGATGCCAACAGGATTCACTGCATTAAAGTAATATATAAAGTTTCTAATCTATTGGTTTAAAAACCTAAGAAGAAAAAGAATAGGAAACTTGTTATGAAACTTCTTTAAGCCATAAATATGATTGATTTCTTAGGGCTACATTATCTTCATACTTTTTATCTATCTTTTTTAAACAATTGTAAATTTAGTAGGAGACCTATATGTATGGAAATCTAGGCTATCAAAAGGCAGCACAGTGATGTAATCCTGACCCTGTTATATTTTTAATATATGTAGTGTAAATATGAATGTGTGTATCATAGAAAAAAGGTGGAAAGAATATACATTACAATGTGAACAAGTGTTATTTACAGGAGTGTGGTTAATTGAAATTCTGTTCATTTTTAAAATTATCTGTATTTTTTAATAATTACATGAATTATTTGTGTGATTATAACCATTGAAGAGCAATATTGCTTAACTACTATCAGCTAAAATGTTTTGCCTATTTTATTCTAGTACACTTTTGTGTTATAAAAATAAATATGAAAATACCCATTTCAAAATTGGGGGGAACACAGTAAGAATTGTGAAATTAATGTAGCTACTGTTTTGCGTTGAAAATAACCTACCACGTCTCACCATGATGATACGCTCTATACTTTTAAATTTTTATTTATTGATGAGAAAGGTGGGGGAGAGAGAGAGAGAAGAGAGAGAGAGAGAGTTTTATTGTCCCACTTATGGACACATTTATTGGTTGCCTCTTGTGTGTGCCTTGACCAGGGATCGAGCCTGCAACCTTGGTGTATCCTGGTGCTCTAACCAACTGAGCTATCTGGCCAGGGCATTATAATATTTTTTCTTTCAGTTATTCTAATTTTTAAAATTTGTTCTACAGCTACAAGACCGCACTCAGTTCAGTGACAGAGACTTAGCCACCCTTAAGAAATACTGGGACAACGGCATGACCAGCCTTGGCTCAATCTGTAGAGAGAAAATTGAAGCAGTTGCAACTGAATTAAATGTTGACTGTGAAATAGTTCGGGTAAGACATTTTCAATAATTTTTATGGTGTGGTTGATGAGTGTCATAAATAAAAGCTTTAAAAATATATGATGTGATGGAAATAATACCATCACTATAGTGAAAAAGATAACACAAATAATGGGAGGAAATATGTTCAAATCATATATCTGATAAGCAACTTACATCCACAATATGTAAAGACTCCTACATCTCAATAATAAAATACAAATAATGCAATTTTTAAAAAATGGGCAAAATTTTTTTCAAAGATTTTATTTATTTATCTTTAGAGGGGAAGGGAAGGAGAGAAATATCAATGTATGGTTGCCTCTTGTGAGTCCCCTGCTGGGAACTGGCCTGCAACCCAGGCATGTGCCCTGACTGGGAATTGAACCACGATCATCTGATTCACAGGCCCATGCTCAATCCACTGAGCTACACCAGCCAGGGCTAAAAAATGGGCAAAATTTTTGAATAAGCATTTATCCGAAGAAGATATACAAATGGCCAATAAACACATAAAAAGTTGTTCAACATGATTTATAATTATGGAAATTAAAATAACAATGTGATATCACTCAGCAACTACTATGATGGCTAAAATAAAAAAGACAGGTAACCACTGTTAGCTAGGATGTGGAGAAATTAGAACCATTATACACTTCTGGTAAAAATGTAAAATGTTTTAGCCTCTTTGGAAAATACTTCTCTAAATTAGCAGATTTATTATATGACCCAAAAATCCCACTTTTAGATATACACCCAAAAGAAATGAATCATATGTCCACTCGAAAACTTATACGTGGATGTTCTTAACTGCATTATTCATAATACCAAAAAGTAGAAAAACTCAAATGTCCATCAAGTAAATGGGTAAACACAATATGTCATATGCATATAATGAGCTGTTGTAGGGCTATGTCAAGGAATTAAATACTGAAACATGTGACAAAATAGATGCATCTTGAAAACAGTATACTAAGTGAAAGATCAAGTTACAAAAGACCACATATTATATGAATCCATTTATATGAAATGTCCAGAATTGACACACTTACAGAGACAGATTAGTGCATGCCTTAAGCTGGGTGTAAGGATGAATGGGGAGTCACTGCTAAAGGGTATAGGTTTTCCTTTTTCGTGATAGAAATATTCCAGAATTAGGTAGTGGTGATTGTTGCACAACTCTGTGATTATATTAAAAAACATTTTTGTTGTACATATTAAGTGAGTAAATTATATGCTATTTTCAATGTTTATGTTCCATTGTTTAAAAATTTACATGAGGTGATCTGAAATACATGTCACATATTTTTTAAAATATTTTATTTATTTATTTTTAGAGAGAGGGGACAGGAAGGAGAAAGAGTGGGAGAGAAACATCAATGTGTGGTTGCCTCTCATGTGTCCCCTACTGGGGACCTGGCCCACAACCCAGGCATGTGCCCTGACTGGGAATCGAACCGCAATCCTTTGCTTCACAGGCCCACACTCAATCCACTGAGCTACACCAGCCAGGGAACATATTTTTTAATGAATGATGGATTGGAATTTATATTGATCAATCTAGGTAACAGCATTTTTCATTCCATTTGAAAGATGTCATCAAGGAACATGTATAAAGGACCCATAGACAAAGACTATGGGGGGGGGGCAAAGATTGAATGTGGGAGGTGGGGTAGGTAGGGCAGAGGAGAGTAATCGGGGAAATGGGGACAATTTTAATTGAATAACAATAAAAATTTTTAAAAGAAAGATATCCAACTGTACTTGAACAATAATTAAATTAAAATTAAAAAATTGGGGGGAAAAGGGAAGATGTCAATATAAGATTTAGATAGTGGCATTGTGTACTGCTAAATATTTAACAATCAAACCTTTAAGGAAAATATTTGTTAATTTCTATGATATGAAGATTCCCACTGTGGTTGATTCCATGGTTCTTTCAGTGTAGAGTTCAGAAGAAATGGCAAGAGTTGGCTTTTGTGAGCAAGTATGACTAAGCTGCAGCTCACACTAAAGATTTGTTCCAAAATATAAGACAGAAGTACTATTAAAGACGTGGCAAAATACAGAACTCTTCTATAGGAAGAAATATTTTCTCATATATACATGGAAATAGATGGAAAATTATGGGGAGAAGTCATAGAGCACAGAGTTATCAAAATAAATACTAGTCTCAAAATACTGTCCTGCTGAGAGCCTTTCTTTTTATTTTGTTAGAATCCAGATGGGAAATAAAAAATAAATCTTGTATTTACTGAACATGCTGGGTGTTACATATACTAACAAGTAATTGGAAAAACATTAGACACTTTTCCTATTTTTAAGACACTTGGAGTCTAACTAAAGGGATGACATGAGAATACAAATGACTGAAGAAAAATTAAACTGGAATTATGGTATGAGGATCCTAAGCAAAAGCTAAGAATAGGAAAATGTAGAGATGTGTTTTTGTTGTACCTGCCATTTTTTATCTTTTAAATCTGAGTTATGCGTGCACAACACTTAAGGAATCAAGTTCTACACAACTCAATACAAAACACTTTTCACTCCTTCTCTCCTACCATTTTCTAGTTGCCAAAGTCAAGTACTTCCCACTCTTTTAGACAATTCCTTTGGTATTTACCTCCATCTATGAATAATGTCCTGTATTAATCAGAAGTAGCTCTGGTTGTAAGTAACAGAAAGACTCAAAATATCAGTGGTTTACACAAGATATCTCAATTTCATGTAGAAATCCAAGGGTATACAATTTAGAATTGGCATACAAATTCTGCACTATGAAGTCCTCAAAGACATCAGTGCATTACACCTTACATTCTGCCATCCCTACAATGTATCCCTTGTCCTCAAAGGTATGGCATTTATGTTCCAGGCGGCATGACAGATATGGGAAGAAAGGAGGAGCAATGGTTGTATACGAGCTGTCTTTCAAAGGGGATTTCCAGGAACTGTCAAAAGACATATTCACTTATACAATACTGGCTAATGATTAGTCTCTTAGCCATACCTAATTGAAAAGAAGCTGCAAATGTAGTTATATTGTGAGAATCCAATATAATTTCTATTATTCTGGAAGAGAGAGAAGAAATATTGGAGAACAATTAGAAGTCTCTCTCAAATCTGTTTTTATTACTACTTTTTTATTTTTCAGTGCTCAGCATTCTTGACCAATATTCTAATAAGAAATGCGAGGCTTTTAAAAACTTTCTTTCAAGACCCCTTCATTAATTCTTTCACCTACATATATACTTCTCTTCTTATTTTCCCAGTATAGTTTTTATATAATTTGTGTTAGTTTGATATTTTATATGCTTTTCACGTTTGAATTATGCTGTATAATATTATTATTTTCCTTTTCTGCATAACATTATTTTGTTCCTTTAGAGTTCATTACTTAATTAGTTTTTGGTTTTTGTATATTTGCTTGCTTACTTTTCTAGGTACCTGCTACTAATTTATCTACAAACCCTTCCCAGTTGTATATATCTCTTCTCAATACATTTATGTGCATTTGGTAATGTAATAGTTTTATCATCCTGAAGAATCTTATCCTGGAATCTTATAACCTGCTCCAATCTTGATTGGTTATTCTACACCTGGAGCACAGCAGTTACCCTGAGATTTCCATTTTCAATCTTTTTGTCTATTTGCTATACTTTCAGTAAGATGTCCTCAATTTTATCTTCCAAGTTTTCCACTGTTTTTTTCACTTTTGTTTGCATTCAATTTGCCACTCATACTAATAAATATCATGTGCTATTACGGAAGCTTTTAAGCTCCATTGACTGCTACAGGGTCTCCTTGAGACCCTAAACCACAGGAGAGAGAAGATACACAACAGGATATTCCTAAAAACATACTTTTTCAAAATGAAAGAAAAGGGATGTACAGGGTTTCTAGCTGTGATTCTCTTCAATACCAACAGATTTTAGTCACAATTGCTGTAAAAAAATGGCCAAAGCATTCACTGAGCCGTTGCTATGTACAGAGTGCTTAATCCATGTAGAAAGTCCTAACATACATTAAAAAAGAAAAGAAGAAGTTTTACCATTATATTCTTGTTTAAGGCTAATTAAAACTTTTACTAGAGGAAATGATAGAGGACAGATTAGTATCCTTTGTTTCTAGTTATTTCTACAAAATGCCAGCCTGCCCACAGCAGACAGAAAATTTGAAGAGTTGATATGTTGTACCCTCTTCTGTAATATTTGGTAGATTAATTCTAAAGAAGAATATATTAACCACATAAATATATTCCTGGGATTTAGGAAAATTTATGTAAGTATTTTTAAGTCTAATAGACCTTGTACTTATTAATCACCAGGATGAACTTTATCTCAGGATGTCTAGTTAACCATTACTTGTCAGTCATATAATTTGGAAATTTCAGATGCATGTTTTCTCCTGATATCTTATGCTTTTAAAAAGGCTAGGGAGTGGACTTGACATATTTTTATTTTAACTATATTGAGTGTTATTATGTGCACATATTTCTTTAGCATGGAATGTTATTACCAGGTTAATGTCTATTATTTATTGACTTTCTCATACATCAATGGTAAATTGAACACCTACTGGATACCCCAAACCTTCTAAGTGCCATGGAAAAATGCAACTCTCCTAAGAACTTAAAGTTTAGCATGGTAAAAGTTTTATAATGTACTTCAGTTAACAGGAAATAGAGATAGTGGAGGAGTATTTTGAGTTAATATATGTGGCTAACAAGTGTAAAGCACCATAAGTTCTTAAAAATACTTTCTTCCCCTATCATTCTACAATTTAGTTTAATGCCGATTCTTTCCATCTGTGTTTGGTTATAGTGGACATATGTCAAAATGTACTCATATGTAGTCAAATTTCTGTATAAACAACATATGTTTGAATGTTTAAAATACATTTGAAAGACTTAAATAAATTTCACAGGAAACAGATGTATGTTTCTACATTTTACATTATGTTTATTTTCCAAGAAGCATGGTTACATTTAAAATGTCTTTAAATAGAAGAATGGTTTTAAATTATATTGTTTTTACTTTTATTTTTGCATTATATATAACCTTTCACCCCTAATGTATGTGTAAAAATAATAATAAACTCTGTATTGTCTAACATAGACATTGACTCAAAGCTGGTGGGCACCTTGAGATTGAATTGCATGCTTTTATTTCATGTAAGGAAAATCAGGATAGATGTGGGAATGACTTGCCAGTAAATGACTACAGGCCAGATCTCTCTATTGTCAGTCTAACATTATTTCCATTTCTGCTTCACCATTGTATGCTTCATTATAGAATTATCTTACACAATTCGTAAAATACAGATCACCCCACCCCAGACCTACTAAATCATGATTTGCAAGGAAAGGCCTGAGAATCTGTATGTTTTTTTGTAATAATCCTCATGATCAGGTAAATTTGGAAGAGACCACTTCATCACACTATGTTATTGTGGCTGAATATTATATCTGTTTTTTCCATTTATAATACTTGGTTAAAGTTTGTAATCTATATTTTATTTTCTATTTGCTTATTTTCTATACCTCTACTAAACTGTAAGTTTAACTTTCATGAAAATATATCATGCCTGCTTTTTAACTACTGTATTAACAGAAAGGTACACCTGCTATGTACAGCATACACAGATTGCAAATATGTGATAATATACCTATAAAATAAGAGCAGTTTGAAATATTATTCATGACATCTTAATAGAAATATACTTAGAAGCTTAAAGGGCCTAAAGGTCCAAATTTTTAATAGCCACTATATTTGTATTGTTAATGGGGGAGAAGGGGGAAGGGTTGTCAAGGAACATGTATAAAGGACCCATGAACAAACCAAAGTGGGCAGAATTGAGAGTGGGAGGTGGGGATGGGTTGGGAGGGGGGAATGGTGGTGGGAAAATGGAGACATCTTTACCTGAACAACAATATTTAAAAAAAAAACAGAAAAAGGAAAACATCCAGTGTTATTCTACAGATTTATGAGTATCTTGAAGGGACAAAGATTATCCAGTAGACTAACAATTTGGAAACCAGTTCCCTAAGTTTGCAGTTTCCTCAGATGAAGAATCTGAGGACCTACATGATAAAATAATTTGTCTCTGGGTTATATTCAATGGAATATGAAAGAGGATATTTATTCACAAAGATATATGCACCCCTATGTTCTTTGCAACATTATTTGTGGTGGCCAAGACATAGAAATAATCATAGTGTATTTTGATTGGTGATTGGATAAAGATGTGGTACATAGATACTATGGAATGCTACTCAGCTATAAAAATGATAAGTCTGTCATTTGTGACAACATGGATGAATCTTGAGAATATTATGCCAAGCACAGAAAGTCAGTCAGAAAAAAAGCTAACAATCATATGATCTCACTCATGTGGGGGATATAAAACTGAAACTCATAGACACAGACAACAGTGTGGTGGTTACCAGAGGGAAGTGGGGGCAGTAAAGGATAAAGGAGGCCAAATATTTGGTGACAGAAGATTTGACTTTGGATGGTGAGGAAACAATGCAATATATAGATCATGTATGAAAGAATTTTACATTTCAAACCTATATTATTTAATTAACCAAGGTCACCCCAACAAGTTTAATTAAAATACAATATGCCAGAATGTTCTGTTTTTCTCAACAAAGCCTGCACTGAAAGACAACTATATTACCAGAGTCTAACTTATTGGAGATTTGCCAGAGCCTAGCTGAACCGAATGAGTGAAATAACAAACTTCAGCTCCCTTTAGACATTTGGTCCCATTTAAATGGGGCTGAGAAGCACTTGTAATTGAAATTCATAGGCTAAGCTACATATTCAAAGATGAAAAATAGAAAAATCCAATGAAAAAATAAGTGAGTCCATTGAAAACATTGGTGACATTAACAAACATCTTATCAAAATGTGCAAATTAAAAAATGAGAGAAGAAACAAAGTACTAGTATCTGTAAGTAGCCAGGGATACCATTATAGACATTAAAAACATTAAGAAGATAATGAAAAATGCTACAAAGAACTCTACACACACAAATTTGAGTTCACAGGAAATGGAGCAGTACTTGAAGAGTGAACAGTACCACACTTATCTAATATGAAATATATTAGGTGGATTCATCATTAAAAACCTCCTCCATAGGTGGCAGGGTTAGGCAGTGGATGGGTCTAACAAAAACAAAACAGGACTCATGGACATGGATAACAGGGTGGTGATTGTGGAGTGGAGTGGTGTATAAGGGGGATAAATGCTAATGGAAAAATACAATTAAGACAAGTTTTTAAAAAGACATCCTCCAAAAAGAAATGTACAAGCACTCAAAACCTACAGCTAACATTTTAATTAATGATGAAAAATTAGAATGCAAGGAGATTAAGATGTCGAAAGAGTAGCACGGAGGGAACCCAGCTCCCATGCACCTGATAGAAAATCCAGGCGGATCTACTGAAGAGCAGCATAATCAACCAACAATTCCCCAACATTTATGAAAATAAGAGACCAGAGCCTGTGACAGAGGAACCAGACAGCTGCAGGTTGGCGAGGACTCCAGAAGGCGAGTGAGGACAAAAGTGGCTGTGCCCGCGGCCTCCTCAGCGGTGGGCTGCACCCATGGCGGGCGACCTCTGGCCGAAAGGAGTAGGCGAAACCAGAGAACATGAAGATACCTGCAGCCGACTGCACCACTGAATTTCACAGGTATCCTACCACAGAAGTTCACACCATAAACCCAGGGAACCAGAACAGATCAATGTAAGAAGCTGAGGCTGACAGGAAGAGTATCACAAACAATGGGAAGACAAAGAAACAATCCCCAAATGACAGAAAAGGAGGAAGTCTCAGAAAGAATGTTAGATGAAATAGAGGCAAGTCAACGATCAGATATTGAATTCAAAGCACTGGTTATCAGGAAATTCAAAGAGCGTACAACGAGCTACCAGAAACTACAGGGGAGGTACAATGAACTCTCTGCAAACTATATCAACATGAAAAAAGAAATAGAAACCATCAGTAAAGGCCAAGAGGAAATGAAGAATACAATTTCTGAACTGAAGAACACAGTACAAGGTATGAAGGGTAGAATCGATGAGGCGGAAGACCACATCAGTGACCTAGAAGACAGAGTAGAAAGAATCTCCCAGAGGGACCAAGTAATGGAAAAGAGAATCAAAAAGAATGAGGAGGGTTTAAGAGAAATGCAAGACAATGTGAAACATAATAATATCCGAATAATAGGAATACCAGAAGGAGAAGAAGAACAAGGGATAGAAAATCTACTTGAAAGAGTAATAATGGAAAATTTTCCTCATTTGATGAGAGATAAAGTCACACAAATCCAGGAATTGCAGAGTCCCAATCAAGTGGAACCCAAAGAGGCCTACTGCAAGACACATCATCATTAAAATGGCAAAACTCCAAGACAAAGAAAGAATCGTAAAGGCAGCAAGGGAGAAAAAGGAAGTAACATACAAGAGATTCCCAATAAGGTTGGCTACTGACTTCTCAATGGAAACATTCCAAGCAAGAAGAGAATGGCAAGAAATATTCCAGTAATGAGAACCAGAGCCCTACAACCAAGGCTACTTTACCCAGAGAGGCTCTTAACCAAGATAGAAGGCCAAATAAAGAGCTTCCAAGACAAAAGAAGTCTAAAAGAATACGCCTCCACCAAACCAGGTCTACAAGAAATACTAAAAGGAAAGGAAGGAAAAGAGAGAGATGGAGAGGAACACAGGTACATAAATGGCAATGAATAAGTACCTTTCAATATAACCTTAAATGTAAATGGATTAAATGCACCAATTAAAAGACATAGAATAGCTGAATGGATAAGAAAGCATGACCCACACATATGCTGCCTACAGGAGACCCCCCTCAGGACAAAAGACCATCACAGACTAAAAGTGAAAGGAAGGAAAAAAAATTTTCCAAGCAAATGGTCAAGAAAAAACAAAAAGCTGGGGTAGCAATTCTCATACCATACAAAATAGACCTAAAAAAAGGGGGCCATAAAGAGAAACCCAGAAGGTCACTTCATATTACTCAAGGGAAGAATCCACCAAGAAGACATTTACATCATAAATATATATGCACCCAACATAGGAGCACCCAAATATATAAAGAAAATCCTAGAGGACCTCAAGAAAGATATTGACAGCAACACAATTATAGTAGGAGATTTTAACACCCCACTATCAAAAAAGGACAGATCTTCCAAACAAAATATCAACAAAGATATTGCAGCATTAAACAACACCCTAGATGAAATGGACCTAATTGATATATATAAGCCCTCCATCCCAAAGAAGCTAAATACACATTCTTTTCAAATGCACATGGAATATTTTCAAAGACAGACCACATGATAAGACACAAAACGAGTCTCAACAAATTCAGAGAAATAGAAATCGTACCAAGCATTTTCTCTAATCACAAGGAACTGAAATTAGAAACCAACCCCACAGGAAAAAAAACCCCAAACACCCAAAATCATGGAGACTGAATGGTATGCTATTAAATAACAAATGGGTCAAGATAGAAATCAGGAAACAAATAAAAAAGTTTCTGGAAACAAATGAAAATGAACTCACAACAATCCAAAACTTATGGGACACAGTGAAGGCAGTCATGAGAGGGAAGTTCATAGTGATACAGGCTTACCTAAAGAAGATAGAAACATTTCAAACAAACAACCTAACCCGACGCCTGCAAGAACTCAAAGAACAACAACAAAGACAGCCCAGAACAAGTACAAGGAAGGAAATAACGAAGATCAGAGCAGAATTAAATGGAATAGAGACTAAAAGCACAATTCTAAGGATCAATGAATCCAGGAGTTGTTTTTTGAAAAGATAAAAAAATAGACAAGCCTGTAAGTAGGCTCATCAAGAAAAAAAGAGAGAGGACCCAAATAAACACAATCAGAAATGAAAGAGGAGAGATTAAAACTGATACCACAGAAATAGAAAGGATTGTAAAAAATTACTATGCAGAACTGTATGCCAAGAAATTTGAAAACCTGGGTGAAAGGTACACATTTCTAGAAAAATATAATCTTCCAAAACTCAATGAAAAAGAAGAAGAAAACCTGAACAGGCCAATAACAGCAAATGAAATTGAAGCAATAATCAAAAAACTCTCATCACACAAAAGCCCTGGACCAGATGGTTTCACAGGAGAATTGTACAAAGCTTTTAAGGAAGAGCTAACCCCTATTCTTCATAGATTATTACAAAAAATCCAAAAGGAAGGAAAACTCCCCAACTCCTTTTATGAAGCCAGCATCATCCTAATTCCAAAATCAGATAGAGACACAACAAAGAAAGAAAACTTCAGGCCAATATTGCTGATGAACATAGATGCTAAAATCCTCAATAAAATATTGGCAAATCACATCCACCAATACATGAAAAAGATCATACACCACGACCAAGTGGGATTCATCCCAGGGATGTAGGGATGGTTCAATATTCATAAATCAGTAAATGTAATACATCACATAAACAAGAGCAAAGACAAAAACCACATGATCATGTCAATAGACTTGGAAAAAGCTTTTGATAAAGTAAAACACCCGTTTATGATAAAGGTACTCAGAAAAATAGGAATACAGGGAGCATTCCTCAATATAATAAAGGCCATATAGGAAAGGCCTACAGCCAACATCATACTCAATGGGCAAAAAACTAAAAGCTTTTCCACTAAGATCAGGAACAAGACAAGGTTGCTGACTTTTACCACTTCTATTCAATATAGTATTGGAAGTTCTGGCCACAGCGATCAGACTAGAAAAGGAAATAAAAGGCATCCAAATCGGAAAGGAGGAAACAAAATGGTCATTGTTTTCAGATGACATGATAGTGTACATGGAAAATCCTATAGCCTCTACCAAAAAACTGCTCAAACTAATAAATTAATTTGGCAAAACATCGGGATACAAAGTCAATATCCAGAAATCAAAGGCATTTTTTTTTTAAATATTTTATTTATTTATCTTTAGAGGGGAAGGGAAGGAGAGAGGGAGAGAAACATCAATGTATGGTTGCCTTTCGTGCGTCCCCTGCTGGGAGTTGGCCTGCAGGGAACTGGCCTACAACCCAGACATGTGCCCTGACTGGGAATCGAACCGCGATCGTCTGGTTCGCAGGCCCGCACTCAATCCACTGAGCTACACCAGCCAGGGCTTCAAAGGCATTTTTGTATACCAACAATGAAACAACAGAAGGAGAAATAAAAAAAATTCCATTCAATATAACAAAAACAAAAATAAAATATCTGGGAATAAACCTAACCAAGGAGGTAAAAGACATGTATGCAGAAAACTATACAACACTGAACAAAGAAATCAAGGAAGACACAAACAAATTGAAACATATACCGTGGTCATGGATTGGAAGAATTAACATCATCAAAATGTCCATACTACTTAAAGCAATTTACAGATTCAATGCAATGCCTATTAAAGTACCAATGGCATATTTCACAGACATAGAACAAACACTTCAAAAATTTATATGGAACCATAAAAGACCCCGAATAGCAGCTGCAATTTTGAGAAAGAAGAACAAAGTAGGAGGGATCACAATACCTGATATCAAACTGTATTACAAGGCCACAGTAATCAAAATAGCCTGGTACTGGCATAAAAACAGGCACATATACCAATGGAATAGAACAGAGAGCCCAGAAATAAACCCAAATCTCTACAGTCAATTAATATTTGACAAAGGGGGCAATAACATAAAATGGAGTAAAGACAGCCTTTTCAACAAATGGTGTTGGGAGAACTGGACAGCTACATGTAAAAAAATGAAACTTTAGCAACAACTTACACCATACACCAAAGTTAATTCAAGGTGGATAAAAGACTTAAATATAAGCTGCGACACCATTAAAACCCTAGAGGAGAGCCCTGGCAGGAAAATCTCAGATATTCCATGCAGCAATATTTTTACTGATATGTCCCCCAGAGCAAGAGACATAAAGGAAAGAATAAACAAATGGGATCTCATCAAACTTAAAAGCTTCTGCATGGCTAAGGAAAACAGTATCAAGATAAAAAGAGAAGCAACTGTTTGGGAAAACGTATTTGCCAATGATACCTCGGACAAAGGTTTAATCTCCAAAATATACAAAGAACCCACACGACTCCACTCAAAGAAGATGAGCAACCCAATTTAAAAAATGGGCAAAGGACTTGAACAGACACTTCACCAAGGAGGACATACAGAGGATCCAGAGACGCATGAAAAGATGCTCGATATCACTAGCTATCAGAGAGATGCAAATCAAAACCACAATGAGATACCAGTTTACACCAGTCAGAATGGCTATCATAAACAGAGAAACAAACAACAAGTGCTGGAGAGGTTGTGGGGAAAAGGGGACCCTAGTTCACTGTTGGTGGGATTGCAGACTGGTACAACCACTATGGAAAACAGTACGGAATTTTCTAAAAAAACTAAAAATGAACGTGCCTTTTCACCCAGCAATTCCACTGTTAGGAGTATATCCTAAGAACACTGAAGCACCAATCCAAAAGAACCTATGTACCCCGATATTCATAGCAGCACAATTTAGGATAGCCAAGAGTTGGAAGCAACCTAGATGCCCATCGGTCAATGACTGGATCAAAAAGCTATGGTACATTTACACTATGGAATTCTATGCTGCAGAAAGGAAGAAGGAGCTCCTACCTTTTGCAACATCATGGACAGAACTGGAAAGCATTTTGCTGAGCGAAATAAGCCACGCAGTGAAAGACAAATACCATATGATATCACCTTTAACAGGAATCTAAACAACAAAACAAACAAGCAAGCAAAATGTAACCAAAGACAATGAAATACAGAATGTGCTGACAGGGTCCAGAGGGGAGAGGGGAGAGAATCACAGGGGAAAAGGGGAAGGACTCATATGAACAAGTATAAAGGACACATGGACAATAACTAAGGTGGGGGGCGGAGATGGGAGGGAGGTGGGGAGCACTGGGTGGGGCAGGGCTGGGAATACAAGACAGAAAACTGTACTTGAAGAAGAATTAAATTTTTTTAAAAAAGGAAAAATTAGAATGCTTTTTTCCAGAGATCAAAAAGAAAACAGGGTGTCCACTCTTACCACCTTTACTGAGTACAGTACTGGAAATTCTGGCCAGCAAAACAATAATGTAATAAAATAAATTAAAAAATGTACATGTTGCCCTGGCTGGTGTAGTTCAATGGATTGAGTGAGGGCCTGCGAACCAGACGATCGTGGTTTGATTCCCAGTCAGGGCACATGCCTGGGTTGCAGGCCAGTTCCCCTCAGGGGTCAGTTCCCCGCAGGGGCCAGTTCCCTGCAGGGGATGCACAAGAAGCAACCATACATTGATGTTTCCTTCCTCTCTCCTTCACTTCCCCTCTAAAGATAAATAAATAAAATATTTTTTAAAAATGTAGATGGTTGGCTATGTAAAAAATAACCCAAGTAATCCACCAAAAAAAAAAAAAAAACCACTCTACAGCAAATAACTGAATTCAACAAGGTCTCTGTGCACAAGATCAATATATAAAAATCAACTCTTATACAGTACAAGTGAACACATTGAAACTGAAATTAAAGATACACTGTTTACAAAATACTGAGAAAGCAAATACTTAAGTGTAAATCTTAACAATACATATACAAGACTTATATGCTGAAAATTATAAAATACTGTTGAAAGAAATCTCGGAAGTTCTAAATAATGGATAAACATTTCTGTGATCATGGACTGTAAAGACTCAACATAAAAAAACTGTAAATTCTTCCAAAATTGATACACAGGTTTAACATAATTCCTATAAAAGTCCCAGCAAGATTTCTTGTTGATGTACATAAGATAATTCTAAAACTCATATTGAAAGGCAATATGCTAGAATAACTGAAACAATTTGGGTAAAATAAAGTAAAATAAATCCACCTACCCAATTTCAAGACCCATTTTACAGCTACAGTAATCAAGATGGTGTGGTCAGTGGTACAGAATACAGAACCCAGAAATAGTCCAACACAAATATGGCCAGCTTAATTTGATTTTTTATTGTTATTCTATTACAGTTGTCCTAATTTTCCTACTTTACCCTCCTTCACCCAGCCTACCCCAGACTCCCACAGTCAATCCCCACACTGTTGATTTTTGACAAAGGTGAAAAAGCAGTTCAATGAAGGAAGTCTTTTTAAGTAAGTGCAGGAAAAATTCTATATCTGTAGGAAAACAAATGAAACTTGACCTAAATATCACACCTTAAGCAAAAATTCAAAATGAATCACAGATTTAAAAGCAAAAACTTGAACTATTAAACTTTGAGAAGATAACAGGGGAAATTCTTTGGGACATAGGGATTGATGAAGAATTTTTAGAAATGGCACTAAAAGCACACTTTGTTTAAGAACAAAGCAAAAACTTGATAATTATAACAATTAAAAATTTTTGTGTTGCACAGTACATGATAAAAATGCATGCTAAACACTGGGAAAAAATATTTGCAAATGACATATTTGACAAATAAATCATATATAGACTATATAAAGTACTCCCAAAACTCAACATCAGAGAAAACAACTCAATTAGACAAATGGAAAAAGACATAAAGAAACACTTCATTAAAGAGGATATATGGATGGTAAATAATCACATGAAAAGATTTTCACTATCACTAGTGATTGGAGAAATCAAATTAAGAACTCCATCATTGATCAGTACGTGCTCTAATGAAAACAGTTAAAATGATAATAAAAAGATACTGATTATCCAAATGCTGGCAAGAATGCCAAGAAACTGGATCTCTCATACATTGTTGGTAAGAATGTAAAATGGTACAACCGCTCTGGAAACAATTTGACAATTTAGTTTATGTAAACTAAACATACAATTACCATATGACCCAGCAATTGCATTCTTGGTCACTTATCCTAGAGAAATAAAAAACATAACTGCATAAAATCCTGTACGTGACTATTCATAGAAGCTTAATATGTAATAGACAAAATTTATAACAATTTGTCTATTGTCTATAACAATAGACAAAAATTCAAATTTCCTCCATAGAGTGAATGGTTAAACAATCATTGAGTGAAAAAATCAGGAAAAATGGTATGTAAGTTTCATGGAAATATTTGTTTGTTTGTTTGTTTGTTTGTTTTTAGAGAGAGGGGAAGGAAAGGAGAAAGAGTGGGAGAGAAACACCAATGTGTGGTTGCCTCTCATGTGCCCCTACTGGGGACCTGGCCTGCAACCCAGGCATGTGTCCTGACTGGGAATCAAACTGGTGACCCCTTGCTTCACAGGCCCATGCTCAATCCACTGAGCTACACCACCCAGGGCATTTCATGAAATTTTTTTATCGCTAAGTAGTTAGCAATTCTAGGAATGGACTATTCATACATGCATCCTAAATAAATCCAGAAAATCATACTGAGTGGAAAAAAGTTTCAAAAACTCTTATGCTACATGACTCCATTTATGTAGCATACTTGAAATTACGCAGATTAGTGGTTGCCAGTTGTTGGAAGTGGTGGGAAGGAGAGGAAGAAGAATGATGTGCTAAAAGAACATGGAAGTGTATACACATATTTTATGTTTCCAGTTGTTATGTGCTATAATCATGTAAAATATTAATTGGAGATGACTGAATTGAGACTTATCTTTGCAACTTCCTGTGGCTTTAAAATTATTTTAATATAAAAAGTCCAAAGAACTTGAGACACGTGGTTATAAACTAAGGGGGGGGAGAATGGTGGGGGGTGGAGGGTGCGGGTGGAGGGGATTGAAGGGGGGGGGATAGAACAACTGTAATGGTATAATCAATAAAATATATTAAAAAAAGAAAGAAACTGACTAAAATAAAAGTTCTCAGAATTGCTTCAAGGAATTTGCCCCTTTGTTCGCTAATATTTCTTTCACATTCAGACACATCGGCCTGTCAATCAACTGTTATTAATAAAAGCAAAGCCATTTTAAACCTGAAAAAAAAAGTTTAAAAATGGTTCTAAATCTAATAAAATGAAATTTTAGAATACACAAAATAACCAGGTAACCGTTGTGAAGCCAAATGAGGTTAATGGAAGGCACATTTTCACCTAAGAAGAACAAGGTGCAAAATAGGAGATGAATTATAATTATAGCTGTGTGACCATCCCTTTAGAAAAAGAACCAATTACTGTTCTTTTTTGAAAGATTTGGTGAATTATTTTCTCCAAAATAAATAAATAAATAAACAAATAAATAAGCATTCTACAATGGACTACATGTTTCTTAAAACTCTGAATATTTAAATAAATACTATCTTTCTGCTAATAACATATCTAAAAGCAAAAACAATTATTTTATTTTAATTTATTGAGTAATAATAAAATTTTATTATTCTAGGTACCTATTTATTATTTTTAATCATATTTTATGCAGCACTCAGTCATTATTTTAATGGCCAGAACTGCTAAGGTTTCTATGTTTACAAAGCTTCCTCTTATATTTCTCTTATAAAGACTTGGATTGGGAATCGAAGGAGGAAATATCGTTTAATGGGGATTGAAGTTCCACCTCCAAGGGGAGGACCTGCTGATTTTTCTGAGCAGCTAGAGTCTGGTTCTTTGTCTGCACTCACAACAGGAGAGGAAGCTGGTCCTGAAGTAGAAGAGGATAATGACAGAAATGATGAAGTATCCATCTGCTTGTCTGAAGGAAGCTCTCAAGGTATTTCATATGCTGTGCCTCCTAATAATACTTTTTGTCAACTTAATGCAGTTTCACTTTATTTTCATCTTACTGGACTACAAATCTAAAGTCCCCAAAACATTTGATCAAACATTTTTAAAGAAATGGATTTATTTGTATTCATAGGTATTTTAATTTTTGAAAGCTTTGGAAAGTATTTTGAGGTTCCCATTTCAGAAGAAAAATACCATTTAACTTCAAATAAAATCATTTCCTGTTGTGAGGCAATAATCTGATAAAAGGAAATTACAAAACCCCCTACGGAGAATTTCATTCCCCAACTCCCACTTCCCCACCTGAGACATAATTTTAAAAAATAAGGAGTTAATGGAGAAAAGTGAATAAATTTTAAGGTTGCTAATGGACCACTGCTTCTACACTGGAATCCTTTGTCATTTAACAGAGTATTCTCTAGACAGCTGACATAATAATCAAGATTTAATGAGAAAAATAAGAGAGAATTTAATGCCTGAATCAAAATATACTTGATGGGAAGTGAGTGTCTAGAATTCCTCTCACTGGCTTATTTTTCACAGCTGCATGGTAAGCTTTTCATTCTCATCCAAAAGTGCACCAGAAGAACACTAAAGAATTATCAACTACTGAAAAGAGCCTTTTTTGTTATGTTTTATACTAATTCTGTCCTATTCGCTTCCTTATTTCGCTGGTGGAGAATAGTAATCTGAGTGATTTAACTGTGTGATCTTTTTGTAATGATTAAGTAAATTATGTCATCTGGCCTAGATGAATATCATACCTTTAAAATACACTAACCATATTCTCTTCTAGTTATGGAAATATAGTTATATGTAAGTTTACTTTGAGATTTCCATTAATTACATGACTTATTAGAGACAGAATAATAAGTATCTGACCATACTACTTCAAAAACCTAATAACTCGAAATTCAGGGTCCTTTATAATATAGCTGTTGATTCAACAGGATTAGTCTTCCAAATATTTAAGGAAAAAATGCCTTTAAATCAGGTCTTACATTTTACATGTTAAAATCAACTGAAAAGTTGATTAAAATCACATTAAAAGTTCCTAGAAAAAAATTCTACAAGCAAAAACAAGAATCATTTTTAAAACATAGTAAAAGGCAGATTTAGCCAAAGTCACTAAAAAGTGCTGTTGATCTTTCAGCAGTTTCAATTCCATTTTTTTGCTTCTTAGAAAATAGGCACTTCCCTGATACAGAGCTTCTGACTTAACTCTAACTTCTACCACCCACCTTCATTTCTCCCCTTTCCTTTTCCTTTCCCTGTATAGAGTAAAAGAGGTTGTTATTGATTTTTTTTTAAAAAGCTACCCAGCTGGACCCGTCATTTAACTGAAAACTCTAGCAGAAGTAGTAGATGACTCAGCTCCTTAATTTCAAGTTCTATGTCTGCCAAATATACTTACCATTGAGCAATTTTAAAGATTCCTCCTACTCTGAGAAGCAAACTGCTTAATGTATAGGAACAATTACTATATATATATATATATATATATATATATATATATACTTTAAATTTGATAACAAAGTCTTATTTTAGCTGTATCTATTATGTGGATGTGTGCGTGAAAGATAAGTCTACATACCGTTATTATGACCACCACATTAAGTGCCCTCTAGAGTTTTTACTCATTAATAATTCCACTCATTTGTTTAATTTCCAATTAACAAGGCTGCTTTTCTTGAGGAATAACCAGGCACATTAACAGTATTTAGCTTTCAAACTTTCAGTAATGTGGAAGCTATCTGTAAGCAGCAACAAAAAAATTGCCTTATTCAGCTGTGTGACTCCATAACTTTCTATTTTAGAAAGCCTCAAAACAATTTTATTTACATTTTATAAAACAATTAACCATGTATAAATATGTTTGGGTAAAGCAGAACTGTGTACAAAGTCATGAACAAGTGAGAATAGAAATATAAGGCAAACCAATGAAGAATGATTCCAGTAATGATCTTGTCAATGAACAATATAACCCCTATTCTGAGGGCACCAGTACTAATACCAGCTCTGAGCTAAACTTGATGACAATTTTTCCTCCCTTTATTTCATTTAGTTTCTGATTACATAGAACTTGAAATGCCTGTGATTTGAAATGTTTAAATAACAAAAAGATAATAGTTTCCTCTGTCTAGGGATCATTCTTTTATTTAAAAAATTAAATTGAACTTTGCATTAAAACTCTGGTAAAATTTGCCTGGATACTTAAGCTGTAATTTTCTAGTCAAATATGAGTTCTTGGATCAGCCATGTTTTCCTCCTAATCATCCCCATGTTCATGCAGAACATACCTATATGTCTTTCTATGAAAAGGAATGGACTCGAAAAATCTTAGGAGGCTGGTATATTTTGTTATGCTTTATATGGTGAAATAAAAGGTCAGTTACCTAGGGGCTGAAAAGATCCACTAGTATTTATATAAATAATCTTTATGATATTGTTACAGAACAAAGGACCTGGCCCTGAGTTGGGGCTGCCTAGGGCCAGGTGTAGTGTGTGGGTGCTTCACTTCATGTAGGAAGGACTTCACAACATGCGTCCATGTGACCATGAGGACACATTTATGAAAGCTGGGGACAGTGACACAAGGAAAGGCTTACATAGAGGAAGCAACAGGAGAGTCTAGGCAGGGCTGCGTTAGCTAACTGGGACGTCAAAGAAAAGGAGGCCTTAGAGAAATGATCGTGGGTGGGGGTGGTTACCCTGGGACAACTACTGTTGCCCATTGCTCCCCTAGTTGCATGTCTTAGGGTCCCTTAGAGTTTAGGAGATACATGCCTGTGGGGGAAGAAGAGCAGAAAGGGAATGGTGTGCTGCTCCCCAGACAAAGAGCAGCCTGCTCAGGGCCTTTGTCTTGTGGCTTTCATAAGCTCTCTTGCAGGAGGGAACCCTAGGGGAGGACTCAGGGGACGGTTTTAGCAGAATATTCATCAGTTCTCCAGGTGTGCCCTTTCAGGGTCATAGTCTCCACTGATTGGACAGTGATTGGGCCGGGGGTCCTTAGTCATCATAACTGATCCTAAGTAATCCCATGACTCTGCTGCTTTTCTGGGCCCAGAGCTGAAAAATACAACTGATTCCTAGATGTCATCTCTAGGGAGGTGGCCTTCTGATCTGGCTGTAAATTGCTCAGCCATTGGTTCAACTGTCTGTCTCAATTTCCCTGTTCTACTTGCCCAGGAACTTTCATGGCTTTTTACTTATCTGCCTCAAAATGGCACTGCAGAAAGAACAGGGAGAAATGTTGCTGCCCTGTTTCCCTAAGAAATGGAGATAATGTAAAATTGGTGGTTATATAGTACACACCTGATGCCGTGAACTAGCCACTTCCCCTAGCTCAGCACAGAGAGCTTTTTAGTGGACTGGTTTCTCCGAATTAATTTTTTCTTTTATTTTTTTTATTTCTCATTTTCAGAATACAATATTTTGATCATAAAAGGAATATATGTTCATTACAGGAAATACATCTTGAATATTTTATTATCCACTATTCTTTTACTTCATTTTTAGTAGCTTCACAATTTATTGTAGGGATAGGTCGTAAATGACTTATGTTGCTTCCTTTTTGTTTTATAGTTATAAACAATGCAGTAGTGACCATCCTTGTAGTTTTACCAATCCACATTTATTTCCTTAGAACACATTTCAGAAGTAGAATTGCTTATCAAAGCATATATAGAGTGAATTTGCCATTTGTGCTTTTTAAAAATAAATTATTTTATTGTTCTTGAAGGAAGCATTCTTAATAGGTTTTGAGGAATGAAAAATTAAGTCATGCCTTTTTTCTATAGAAGAATCCAATGAAGTTGTTCCTAGTGAAAGAAGGGCTGGTAAGGAGGAGGACCACCAGGCAGTATCTGAAGATAATGTGGTATGTAGAGTTTGAAGTTATTTCCTCATTACATGATGAATTTCAGGGATATGTCTTGAGTTGATGACATCAGTATTGTCAGAATAAAGCCTTGCTCCATTTTGCAAACTAAAACAAAACTGTTAGCAATGAAATTATAAATCTTTGGGGGTTTAACAAATGAAATTTAAAGCACTGTCAATTCAACCTCATATTTTTATTTAGGAGATTTGCAAATATAAAAACCTTATGCTTACTACACACTGGATGTTTTACACATAACAAGTTATTTTTCTTCAATGCATTTAGCAAGGAGCAAATTTTTTCTCATTTGACAGATGGCTGAATTAAAACAGACTAGCCTGATATTATCAAAGAAACTTTTGTTAGTTCTGAGACTTGTATTCAAATATTCCTTAGTCTAGGGTCTCTCTTTAGACCATATTTATATATTATGTTTGGGACCTTTTCTTCTTTCTAGTTAATTGAACTCTATTAGTTATCATAAAAATTGTAGAAATGGAGGAAAGAGCATTAAGCAACTGAATGGCAGGCAGAGACAGGTTATGTGTGGAATAAAATCAGTTTTGTAAAAATCTAAACAGTATTGTTATACAGATGGAATTGTCCTTTAAGCAGCTGTTTTAGCAGTACCTGTTTATATTATGACTCTAAAATAATATAGATACTGAGATATTATTAAAGTCAGACATAGAGGAGAATGTTATTGTGCTTTGTTTTTGCCTTTAAACAGCATTTTATGTTTAATTGTAACCTTTAAAAATGGTCCCTATAATGGATTTTTCTGCCACAAAATGGCAATAACTTCAAGACTTACCCTTGCTTTCATTACAAACATTGTTTATCTGGCACTATAACCCTACCACATCTCCTTAATAAAAGTTAAGCACATAAAATACAGTTTTGTTCTTTTTTTATAAACATCAACAATATATAACAGTGTCTTCCACCACATGCAGAATATAGTTTAGGGTTGCATTTTATTGATTTTAATCCTGATTTAATTTGATATTTGACCTTTCTAACACTAAATTCAATGAGCACATAGGAAAATAAGCCTTTATTTTGAGGCAAAGTCATCTTTTCACTATATAGCTCATAATAATAGTTTTCCACAATTCTTTTTTTAATATTTTTATTTATTTATTTTTAGAGGGGAAGGGAAGGAGAGAAGGAGAGAAATATCAATGTATGGTTGCCTCTTGTGAGTCCCCTGCTGGGAACTGGCCTGCAACCCAGGCTTGTGCCCTGACTGGGAATCAAACCGAGACCGAGATCGTGTGGTTCGCAGGCCCGCGCTCAATCCACTGAACTACACCAGCCAGGGTTCTCTACAATTCTTAACTGTGCTCATATTCTTATATCCCACCAAGTAATAATATTCTCTGCTGTAGATTTGAAATACATTATACAAGTTATGTATGGTTACTTAAAAATTAGAACCTTTTTCCCCCTAGAGACATGCTCATTTTAGCCTGAATTTCTCTGAACTGGATCTCCTTTGCTTCAGGCATTCGAAGATAATGAATGAAGTCATGGCATGGGATGACTCACAGTCACTTAGGCACTTAATTTCTCAAGAACGATTGATTTTCAGAGACAAAAGTCCAAACTTTCAAAGGTTGATCTCCTCTGCCTGTAACTTTTGAATGTCCCCAATTATTCATGGATAACAAATCACAAAGACATATAAGACCCATTTATATGCACAAATCTATACAGTGGCCTTTGGTGCCATCCTCCTTGATTACTTAGCTACTTTTTCCCAGAACCTATACAAATATATTGAGAGTCTAAAAACAGCATCAAAAAGTATCAAATCTGAGGTCTGGTAAGAGCTGACATGATTAAGCCCTAAGTTTTTAGTGATTATAATTGAAAACAAAACATTAGATTTATCTCCAGGCAGCGGTAGAAAGCAATTTCATTGCAGCTGTCCTCCTGACTCAGAAGCCTTCAGGTCACAAACCCTGTTACGTTACTGTACTCTCATAGAGAATATGTCAAATGTGATCATTCCAAGATTGTTTGCAACTTTTAATCACCATATATATTGCTGGGTAGGAAGCTTGATTTTAGATTCTGCCCACGACATGTTGCTATTAATGTGCTTGTTCCTAAAATACTGCCTAGTGACTAGCTCTAGCTTAGCTTTTCTCTTTTTAAAAATTTCTTTTGTGTTGGCAGGGTTTAAATGTTTAAAAGTGTTTTTCCTTAACTGTGTTTTTCATACATAAAAGTAAAAATTATTTTTTAACGAGATATTAGAGTTGATTTTATCTTTGGGTTTTTTTTATCCTTACCCAAAGACATGCTCATTGATTTTAGAGAGAAGGGGAAGGAAGGAGAGAGGGAGGGAGATAAACATCGATGTGAGAGAAAAACACCAATCAGTTAGTTGCTCCTGTACACATCCCAGCTGCGGACCAAACCCTAGATATGACCCACAACCTTTCAGTTTACAGGACAATGCTCCAACCAACTGAGCCACGCCAGTCAGGGCTTAGTTTTGGTTTTCAAAAAAAATGTTCCATTATCAGAGAACTTACCTTGCCCCCATGATTGGAGCAGATTGGTTATTCTTTTCATCAGTGCTAAGTTGTTTTGTTTATTCTTTTGGCAGGTATTTAATTTGTACCTTGTATGTTCAAGATACTGTACAAACTATGCTGTACCTTGACTCAAAAGCTAAGGGCAGTTTAGAATCTCTCTCACTCTTCCTTCTTACTGTCCAGAGAAGGAAATAAATAGCCATGCTATTTTGATCATTATATCATACATATCATACATGTCTGCTTTCAATTATCTAGCTAATGGCGTGAAGTAAATAAGTGATTTTTTAAAAAATGTATTTAATGGGACTAAGTGTCATATGTTGGCATTTTACATTAGAAATTGCAAAGAAATGTGTGGGGACTTAAAAAGAAAATCTTTAAACCAATTAAGTATGGTTAGCATTACACTACCATTATAGGAAGCAAGTTCCCTGTCACTGGAGGGCACTATTTAAGCAAGATTTGAATGTCTTTTTTTCAGGTGTTACCATGAAAGATTTTTTTTTTCTATTTTAAAGTATAATCAGTAAGTTATCGAAGTTTATTCTGGATATTCTTGACTAGATAATCACATAACTAAAACTGAACTTTGAATGTATATGCTCAATGTGTTGTTGAGTGTAGTGATGATGAGCAAATCTATATTCATCAAAATTGTTCTGTGTTACAGAAAATAGAAATTATTGATGATGAAGAAAGTGATATGATGAGTAATTCTGAAGTAGAACAAGTGAATTCTTTCTTGGATTATAAGGTAAAAGTAATTTCAAATTGTGAACTCACTAAGAGAAGGTGTTCAATGAGGCAGGCTGTTACAGTACTTTTGTACTGGTTTATTTCACTCCCATTTGATAAGTTTGTTAAACTTAGAGCCTGGGGCTCTACATTGACTCTCTTAGACAACTTGGATCTCAGTCTAGGTTCCAGGCATTTTAATTAATACTGGCTGGTTCAGTGGTTATAGTTATAAACACAGAGTTTGCTTGGTAGGAGTAGGTATTGATGGTGTATGACAAGGTGATGCAGTACATAATGGTGGTTAATGCGAAATTTATGGCAATACTTTTTAAACCCAATGTTAATTTTTATAAGATGGTAAAGGGGAAATTTTTTCCAGATTTTTCCTTTGTTAATTTTATCTCGAATTGCAGCTTCCGAAGGCCATTTGTTAAAATATAATAGTATACCTGTTGTAGAAGTTGAAAACCAATCCCTAAAGCAAATACTTAATGACTCTGAATAGAAATTACCTTTTCTTAATGTCACTTGTTACTAAACTGAAAGGCTTACTTTGACAGCATACCATACACATTTTTTATTAAATTTTGACATAAGCTATCTGTCCATATGTTAATATA
Source organism: Sturnira hondurensis (assembly GCF_014824575.4). Classification (NCBI taxonomy): domain Eukaryota; kingdom Metazoa; phylum Chordata; class Mammalia; order Chiroptera; family Phyllostomidae; genus Sturnira; species Sturnira hondurensis. The sequence goes on along the minus strand of NW_028096861.1, from coordinate 44,281 downwards.
TTTTCTGCATATACATAGAATTGCTTTCTTTTTGTTAATCAGTATCATAACTACAAGGTAACTTTGGGGCCTTCTGAAATTTTGGCCACAGAATCATTCTTTCCATACACAAAAGCCCTTCTTTTAGAATATCATAAGAGGTCAAAGCAGAGACTGGTATTTAGATTTTAACAGAGAATAATATAACATCTAATCAGAAAAAAACAACAGCTGTCATTTTTTCAAATTTTTTAAGTTTTACTATAATTGAAAGTTATGTCATTCAACAGATTGTTTAGATTGTTCTCCAAATGTTCATAACATGTCAGACTTTAAAATATTTAATATTGCAAACAAAAGGAAATTATCCATCAAAATTTATTTCACAATGCTCAACGAGCACAATACAATCTTGTATTTAAACTGTATTTCCATATAACAACATAAAGTTGTTGGTTCTAAAGTACAAGAGATCATTATCATCTCTGCCACAAGATCACATATTTCTAAATACCCAGTTCAGGATTAAAATGGCTCTGCTTGGCACAGGCTATGGAAACTACAGACAAGAGGACTGGATTGCACAGCTGTTAAGTGTGCTCCACTTAACACTCTCAAGCAGTTCCGATAGGGCTGGGCCCAGAACTCTGAGGATTCTTTCTAGGACCTTTCCCCTCTGGTGTTCCAGCAAACTTGAGAAGTCTTGGAGCTAAAAGCCAGGGCAGGGCAGAGTGTTCAGTCTAAAAATGTTAATTAACATTTTCATTGAACTCTAAAGAACATTCAGTGATTCAGTGTTTTCCATTGTGGTAAATGCTTTGGGAACAAGGGGTCTTTCACTACCCTATTAAGGATGTCTTTTATAACACATTGCCATCCTATATAAACTTGTTTAACTCTAAAAAAATTCAGACCTATATAGAAATATTTTTAATAATCATTATTTAAAATATTTTGGTCCACTTCATCTGTGAATTTTCTCAAAGTAAGGGCAAGTGAAACCTCATGTAACAGTTCTCATTGCTGATTTCAGGATGTTGATTTAAAACATCCTTATCAATTTAGAAATTTAATCTTTCTTCAGAGAACATTGCTACTTTATTTGCATACATGTTAGTTTTGGGGGGATCAAAATTACTTTGTCAGTTTCTTAATTACATTCATCATAAGATTCTTGAAGGTAGAGAGTTATTTACCTATGTGTTATCTGGTCTAGTGCTTAAGTCATAGATATCCAGTAACTAATTCCTGAGTGAATACATTAAAGTCCTTGGAATCAATTAAGACAGAAAGCTTGATAATGATAACTTTTCCATTTGCTAAATTAAACAAGTCCCCCATTATTCTTGAAATTCACTGTGGCAAAATGAAAGAATATTTCTAATATACATTTGATAATTGTTACTGTGCAACCAGCAGTGCTCGGTTTCATCATATCGGATTCAGATATGTTCCTAAAAATATTTCTAGGAGTTCTAACTCACCCAAAATGTTTATGAGACAAGTTGGTGATCTCAGTCTCTGAGGCATAAGTACTATATCATAAAATAACACTTTCAATGTTTCCTACAGTCATCTTGGAGAAGAATTGACAGAACTTACTTCAATGTAGGGAAGATTTTAATATGAGAAATGGACTAGATCTTGCATTCTGAAAGTCAGTGGCTAATGTTACCTTACTAGTTCCTCACAAACATTCTATTTACTTAGGCAAGTCTCTAAAGTACAGGTAAATTATTGCCTGTAATCTTGGAAGTATTTTATAGGCTTGCAAAAAGCAGCTCTGAAGAGAAATGTCCATAATTTTAAATGATCTCAAAGCCATTTGTGTTTTTAAAACATTGCATAAATACTGAGGAGGAGGAGGAACATTCACATGAGAAATTAAAGATCTGCATACCAACAATGCTTCATGACTTTTGCAAATGTGAATTAATGTTTTTAAAAAATTTTAATGGATTGTGAGTGCAGCTCAAAAGGACAATGCATTCAAAGGAAACACTAAGATAATGATGGTTATTATTTGAAAAGACTTCCTGGTCAGCACTTCACTAATGCTATTAATTCCGACAATAAGCACCAAAAGTACCTATATATTTAGAACTAGTCAAATGTATTATGGCAGGAGCATGTTGAAATTTATTATAATGCTGTCTTGTAAAGAAGATTGCTATAGAGTGTCTCTGGATGAGGAATTTAGCTTGAATCATCATTTGCAGATGATTCACTTGATATGAAATAGCCTGAAAAAGAAGTTTTATTAGGTAAAATAGGTCCTAAACTGAGCTGATAAAATAGTTGATGTAATAAACATGTTCATAGATTTAGTGTGACTAATGCAACTACATCCTTTCATCTCAAACAACAAAAAAATTAACTAATTTTAATGTCTTTCATGAAACTTTTTGAAAAAATGCTGTTAAAGGTCCTGCTGTGCACTTTGAGACCAATTCTCCAGCTGCAGACACTATTCATAGATTGTTTTTTGGAGGGGGGGGTAGCAAAAGGGCCAGCTAAAATAATTTATTTTTCATTTTTAGTCTGGTTTTTGACCTATAATTTCTTTGAAATTATATGAAATTCACCTCCTTATACAGTTAGATGAGTTTTTACAAGAGGACACTATTGTCTGTCCATGACTACAGTATGTTTATTCATCTACTGATGATCACTTGTGTTGTTTCTAGTGTTTGGCTATTGTGAATAAAGCTTCCAGGAATATTTATACATGTGTTTCTATGGACATATATTTCCCTTGGGTAAATACTTGAGTAGAATTGCTCAGTCAGATGGTAGGAAAGACAAGGTTTAATTTTATAAGAAACTGCAAATTATTTTTCAAAGTAGATATACTCTTTTACACTTCCATTAACAATGTATGAGACTCCAAACTGGTCCACATTCCTATCAGCATTTGCTATTGCCTGTTTCTTTAACTTTAACCATTGTAGTATGTTGGTAGTCTCATTTCCTTGTAGTTTTAATTTGCATTTCTTTAATGACAAATTATATTAAACATTTTAATGTATTCACTGCTCACTCACCCATCTTCTTTGATAAAGTATGGGTTCAAATACCTTGCCTGCTTTTTCTTTGTTTCTGATCTCATAATTATGTTGTAACAGTTCCCTCTGTGTTCTGAATGCAAGTACTTATCAGATATTTGACTTACTAACATTTTCTCCCAATATGTAGCTTGTATTTTTATTTTCTTAAGTGTCTTTTGAAAGCCAAACATTTTTACAAAGTTGTTTTTTTTTTTTTACATTTCATGCTTTTTGTGTCCCCCTTGAGAAATCTTTGTCTAACACAAGGACACAAAGATTTTCTCATCTGTTTTTCTCTAGAAGTTTTACAGTTTTAGGATTTACCTTTAGGTATATGATCCATTTCTTATTAAATTTTGTATATGATGTGAGGTAAGAGTTGATATCATTTTTAGATATACATTTATAATTATTCAATCACTGTTCTTTGAAAAATTATCCTTTCTTTGTCCATTGAATAACTTCAGCACCTTTTTTTGAAAATCAACCAGATAAACATATGTGACCATTTTTAGCACACATATTTCTGGACTTTCTGTTCTGTTCCTCTGACCTATATGTCCAATCTTTTGCCAATACTACTTATTCTTGATTTCTTGACTACTGTAGCTTTGATAGTAAATTTACTCAAACCACTTTTAAGGCCACTCTTTTGTAAGAACCTTATAACCCTGAAAACTAGAATCACCAAAGATTACTAGTATTATATTCATTTCACTGATTAGTAAACAAAGTAACAGAGAAGTTAACTGGTTCCACATTTATACAATCATTAGTAGTCTTGGCACTAAAATCCTCCAAAATCCTAGTTTACTCCTTTTTTCCTACACAACAAAGATAGTGAAGAGATAATTGGTCTCAAATTAGTGCTATAGAGTGATTTGGAAATATTTTCTGAGTAACAGACTCCTACATAAAGGCAGGGGTGCTCAGCAAACCACTTAAAACAGTTTTAGTAATAAATTTAGTCTCTGCTTGGAAAAATTATAACCTTTTTAGCTCTCAGTATTTGGCTTTGTGTATTATACATTCAACATTAATGCATCTGCAATTCCTTTTTACTTGGGGTTAATTGAGCTCTGTCTATTCTTAATCTTAATTCAAATGCTAACTAGATTTAATATAGGAGAAATCTTTCCAAGGAGAGAGCTGTTTCTTGATTTTTTTCTTACTGAAATTAATTTCATTGGATTTTTAGCAAATTGTTTTTTGTTAGTGATTTGCTTAAAATATAGCCTTTGAGTAAAAGGACAGTTTCCTTCTGTGTTTTATATTCCTTTATGCTGAAAATTTATCTTCTTTACTCTCTATCTCTAATTTTATTACTTTTTTAGAATTTTATTGTGCAACAGCTATGTATACTCTTATGTTTGCATACGGTAATTATAGTGTTTTCTCCTTCAGAATAAAGAAGTCAGATTCATTGAACATGAGCTAGAGATTCAAAAGCAAAAGTACTTTAAACTTCAGAAGTTTGTCAGAAGCTTGATACTAGCTATGAAAGCTGAAGATAAGGAACAACAACAGGTAGGTTCCAGAAGTGAATAGTAAGCTGTAATATATCATGTTGAATAATGGCATGTCACACTTGGGTTTTTCATATATATATATATATATATATATATATATATATATATATATATATANATATATATATATATATATATATTTGTACTTCATCCCTGCTTTCCATCAAGGAAAGATTTGTTACTTAGAACCTTTTCAGCACAGAATTTTTGATATTACATACTCAGAAGTGTGTGTGCTGCTTTAGTGGAAAATGAAAATAACTGATTAATATATTTTAATTCCAAGTTAATCTTAAATAAAATTTAAAAGATTGTATTTATTTTTAGAGAGAGGGGAAGGGAGGGAGAAAGAGAGGGAGAGAAACATCAATGTGTGGTTGCCTCTCACATGGTCCCCACTGGGGACCTGGCCTGCAACCCAGGCAGATGCCCTGACTGGGAATTGAACCAGGGAACTTTTGGTGTGTGAGACAATGCCCAACCCACCGAGTCACAACAGTCAGGGCTAAATAGGGATTGAAATCTGATAATTTTAAAGAAATTCTCAAAATGTAAAGACCACTACCTTAACTAAAGAGGCACATATTTGGGAATCTTTGTGAATAAAATTTTATACCAATTTATTATGCTTGCTAAAAAGAATTATAGAACTCTAGTGGTCTATTTAATACTTGAATGGTACCAAATTTGCCTCTGAATTGTATACTCTCCTGTTGATTCCTTGTTAGAATAGTTCAATATGAGTAGTATATCACAAAGGTAACCATTAATTAAGAAGCAGTCTAAGAAGCTTTTATTCATCGAAGAACCTCAAGAGTACAAAAACGTATCCCTTATATCCTAACAAGACTGAACATATCACCCCAGACATCTCCAGAGGGAAAATAGTCTTAGTATCTCACAATTCTCCCTTTTTAAAAAAAAGAAAAAGTCTTTATTTTTCACGGAAGTACAGAACAACAAAATTTAAACTAATATGATTTAGTGATGAGGTTCAAACTAGCACACACATTATGTTTCCAGTTTCATGGATTTTGCTCTCCCTGTGGCACACACAGAGACATCCCAAGACATTAATCTTTTGTTACCTTTGCCAGATTTTTAAAGAAAATTGCTTTATTATGTGATCTATGCATATCCCATGAGATACTTTCTGAAAATGTGTTTGTTTTTATGAACCTAAGCTAAAGATTTTCAGAATAAGTTGATGGTCTTGAACATGGTCCCATTGGTACTATAACTTTTAAATAACTGGAAGAATACTAGGTCCAACCAGAGGAATAATTTAGAGTATGGTCCTAATCCCCAAAGTCATAGTCTGGCTTTGAATTCAGAGTTAGACAGCCAGCTAAATGGCAGGTGTCTATGTCTCTTGATATCTAAAAATAACATACAAATTACATTTTCTTTGCTAATTCTAACCTCATGTTAATAGGTTGCTTCTGTTCCCTAAAATCACTAACAAATAAGAAGAGTAACTACTTTACATTTTACTTTTCTCCTTCTCTTATACTTTTCTTCTGATAAAAACTAATGAACTAAGATATGGACAAAATGTTGGGGGAGAAACAGAGAATGTTATACAAAAACCATACTAAAAGTCATAGCTTACAAATTAAGCACTCAAATAGAAACTACTGATGTTCATAGTTGATATCAGGTATAATGGATCTCAAAATATGATCTCAAAATACAGCAGACACTAATTTAATTATCCCATAAAAGTTATTCAGATGATGTCTTAAATTACTGATTTAACACTATGAAATTCTTAGAGGTTTATTTCTAGAAGGAATGTGTTTCATTGGATTCCCATTTTTAAAAAAATCTTAAGTGTTTTTCCATTCATCTTGATATAGGTCAGTTGAGTGAGATAAGTGGCACACAGAATATTTTGCCCCAATGAAGCAAACCCAGTGTCAAAAATATATAATACAGTCTGACTGAAATATTATACTACTTAAAGGTTTTTTGTAATCAATGGCCATTTTAAAATAAATATAATATTGCCAACCCTGTTCTATCATTAGTTATGGTCTTTCTTCCCCTGATAATTCAGTATGTGATCCTAGCCAGGTCAATTGCCTTTCTTCAACTTCAATTTCTCCACTTTGCAAGTAAGATGAGAATGATTAACATAATGGAACTTGGCATTCACTCCCTAGGGCCCAGAATAAGTGTTAGAGAGACTGATGTTATATTTGGGAAGTGCTGTAATCTTTTGGGAAGAGTGCCAGTCAGTCAAACTGAAGATAGATTGATGAAGAACCTGTAGTAAGAAAAGTTAATCATGTTAGTACCTAAGAAAAAGGCAATTCCAGCAATTGACATGTTCTAAAGATTTGTTCAGTGTACCAATGTTGCAGTCTAGTAAGATACTGAAAAAAATTTTGAAGCCATCTTTATGTATTAGTAGTTCCCTATATTGACTCAAATAATAAAGTTTTTCTATTTCATACTATATTCATTTTGTTGGACAACTATGTGAAATTTAAAGAGAAAGAAATAAATAATTGTGTTTCTTTGATTTTAAGGTCTCCCATCTAGAATTTAGATTGTCACTAATCTGCTCATCCACTTGACTTTCCAATTACTCTAAGCACTTTGCCCTCTCTAATATAGCTTCTTCACAATTACAAAATGAACTAAATCCCGTGATATATTCCTTATAAACCATGATCAGCCAATGTCAGCAAAAGTTTTGTTTCACCTAAACTGGGTTAGTGGTAAACAACTGTTACAGAAGAAAATGGCATTGTGCCTTATTTTTATGGTGCGACCTAGCACCTTAAAAAGCATGTAGTACTTATAGGTGACTGCTTTCTAAATACTCTCAATTTCAGCAGGATATTCAAGAACTACTTAATAATATAAAATAAATTCATTTTTTCAGACATGAGTTAGTCTTTCCTTATGCAGCTTCAGAAAAAGGAGAAAGTTTCTAATCTTGCCTCTCTGCTATTTGAGACAAAAAGTATAGGATTTTGGCCCTGGCTGGTATAGCTCAGTGGACTGAGCATGAGCCTGTGAACCAAAGGATTGAGGTTCAATTCCCCGTCAGGGCATATGCCTGGGTTGCAGGCCAGTTCCCAGCAGGAGACACACCAGAGGCAACCATACATTGATATTTCTCCCCTTCTCTTCCCCTCTAAAGATAAATAAATAAAATCTTTTTTAATAGTATAGGATTTTAGTTTTCATTTGTTTTAATAAAAGAATATGACAATACTGTCTTATTTCAACAGTGGGCTTCATATGTTCTTCAACATGCCCTGTCTTTCTATTCCTTAATCAGGTAGTAAGAAACTTGCATTTGTTTCTGTTCCCTTGGTCTTTCCTTACCTCTGTATACAAAGTCCACATTACAAGTAATGCTATCTAAAAACTGCCCAGATATGCTTACATTATTTTTAGTGTTGGGAGTAGCAAATCAGTAATTTACTCCACAATTTCTTATAGACAAGTAGGTATCAACACTGTCAGCCATGTAAAACTTGATTAATCATTTATTTCTCTAGAGTGGATGCATGTTTTGCAACTCTAGGTGAAACAATTACACCATGGCAAAACTTAGTTCTTGTCTCTTGACTTATCCTAATTACTCCAGCAGAGAAATGACCAGTCCTCTAGATACATCATTACACAGCTAAATTCACTGGTTCAGCTTTTACCCTCATGGGTGCTTGGCCATCTGTAGATATATGGGCATAGCCTAAGAAAAGAAAAAAATATCGCTTAGTCTTTTCAAGTTGTTAAAGTTCAGTCTAAAGTAAAATAGTTGAACTTATCTCTTAATGGCTAAGTTCTTTCCCCAACTGAAGTATAAAATAGCCTTTTGTGAAATGCGTTTTTCTCTGAAAGACAGCATAACTAGGCAGGGATATTTTAATGAGGAATATAATTTTAAAGCCCTTTAGCAGTGATCAGTGAACACTCAAAACTAGTACAGAAATCATTTATCTCAAACACTTCAAAGCACTTGTTACAGAATAGTTGTTCATCTCATTCCTGATTTCCCTTTTGTCCAAGGTTCTACTTTATATAATCCACACTCTCGAGATCTAGTACATTGTTACTTCCTTAATAGTGTATTATTTTTTTTCTTTTAGGTGAGATATCATATAAGGCCCTGAAAGATAAACGCTCCTTTTTAAAATCCATGAGAAAAAAATCAACATGAGAGGACTGTAACTATTAACATAAAGTTTGGGGAAAATCTGTCCACATACTAATTCAAAAATATTGATTTTTCTGTCTCAGGCACTGCTGTCAGATTTACCTCCTGAATTAGAAGAGATGGATTTCAATCATGCCTCACCAGAGCCTGACGATACCTCATTCAGTGTGTCTTCTTTATCAGAGAAAAATGCCTCAGACAGTGTGTGATTTAAGGGGGCTGGTGTATGATGCAGCCATTAGGCTGCCTAATAGGTGTGCTTTTCAAGATAACTGCATTCTGTTTCCCTGATATTCTTCAGTTGCAAAAATATATCATTGAAACCATTGTATTGTGAAGAATGGCAAGATACAATGTGTGAAATTTAAAAATTGTTTGACACTTTTTCTCAAAGTGATAGAAATCTGAACAAATAACTTTAATTTTGAGCAAATTAACTATGAAATGCATAATGTCTCATTTTTTATTTCTTTTTTAGTTTTATAGAAGAATCTTAGTTTTAATAATAGTTTTGGACAGAGACACAAAAGTTTTTCAACATGGCTTATCAAGTTGCTTACTGAAGCTTGGTTATTGTTTTTGTCACCATCATATCTTTTTTCTTTCTCTCTCTTTTTCCTAACATACACTTTTACTCAGGAAAGTGGACTGAAAATTGAAACAAAACTTTGAAAGTGATTTAACCTGGCAGAGTCTTTGAATTTATTTTTCAAACTCTACAAAAATTTGACTTAAGCTAATGATTGAAAATGGAAGTGATTACTAGTATATAATTGTAAATTATTGGTAGTCTTCATTAACTGACCCAAATATTTGGGGGGAGGGGGGTGAGCACTATGGAAAAATAATTCACCAACTTGAAGTTAAATGAACTAAGTGTACAGAAACAAAATGTTGAAAAGATTAGTCTTAATGGGAATTCTTCATTGCTGCAAATGACAATTATTGATAAAATTCACATTCTACTAGTAAAATTGTGTAACTGAGTTAGATGAAATGTTGCACAAATATTAGAAGTTTATCACCACCTTCTTAATATTTTTTTTTACTTTTTTTGTTTCATGAAATAACACGTATGGTAAGCCACTAAGATTTTTTTTTAAATCTAGTCATTCAGCTTTGTCACAAGTTTTACCTCATTTCCATGTGAGGCGTGTACAGAGCCATCAGCCAAGGATAATATCCAAAAAGAGTTATACAACTTTGGTTGTAAATCACAGTCCTCTGGATTTCCTGGTTACTATTGTATGGGCATGCTACCCAGTTATTCTATTAGCAGGTACCAGGTGGCAACACAATGTAGACAATTCTTTGCAGACTTTCCCTTCCCAGTACCAGATGGCATAACCAGGCCCATAAAAAGGAAAATGCCAGTTTCTCCCTGACCACACAGTATCATATATTTTGGGGTTGGGAGTGTGGAATCATGTTGTGTGGTTAAATTATTATCTATATATTTAAAAAGTTAATGAAGTATATTTTCCATAAAAACAACTGTAAACCTACTTTTGCCCCACCATGTATTGTAATAACTATGTATGGTGTCAGGTGGGTACTAGAATTATCAGGAGTATCACTTCTTAAGTTATACTTGTCTAACCATTATGTTGTATACCTGAAACTATTATAAAGTAATATTGAATGTTAACTGTAATTGAACCATAAAAAATAAATAAAAATTTCAACAATGTAAAAAATAGTTAATGAAGTAGCTTAGATCGCTCTTTTGGCCATCAAGTTTCTATGTCAGATATTTTTGTAATTTTTAAAGAGACCTATTTGCTTTTAGACACAGGGAAACAGAGGGAGAAAGAGAGGGAGAGAAACATCAGTGTATAGTTGCCTCTCACATGCCCCCTACTAGGGACCTGGTCCGAAACCCAGGGATGTGCCCTGACTGGGAATCAAACCAGTGACCCTTTTGTTCACAGGCCAGCACTCAATCCACTGAGCCACACAAACCAGGTCTATTTTTGTAATTTTTAAGAAAAACCAATTTTGATCTTGGAATTCAGATATGGATTTACCAATGCAGAAACACAGTTATGAATGTTTTTGATCTTGAAATGTCCCCTCACCACACATATACAAATAGGTAAAGTTGATAATCCTTCATTTTATCTGCTGTTTAATTTAATATTGCTGCCAGTGTACTGTGGTTCTTTTGTTAGTAGAAATGTATCAATGGTTAGGTATGCTTCCTTTTAACTAACAGCCATATGGTTCATTGCAAACAATGTTTAGTACTCTTTGCTGACAAGTCAGATTTCATTCAGAAAAAAAGAGTGCTGAGTAACAACAGAACGTTAGATATTAGGATTAAATTTATCTGTTTTGCCAATTGCTCCAGGAGATAAAGAGTCCCTACTACATACAGCAAATACGGAGACCATTCATTAATGTAGCAGGAACAAATTCCAGACCTTCAAGCCTTACTTAAGATCTCCTTCCTAGTCACTGAGTTTATCTTTAAACTCTATTTTTTTCTGCTTCAATTTAAGCCCCTCTTATTTGGTTCTTGTTACAAAGTAAGGATAGATGATTGTCTACATCTTTCAACTCTATGAATTTTATTTGTCACATCTCAGCATTTACTCACTAAACCAAATAACATTCATTGACCTCCTGCTATAAGGACATTGGATTTTGATTCCTCAGCAAGCCATAAACTTCAAAACAAATAATTTCTTTTACTTTTTTAGGGTTAGTAACAAAATTTATTTAATTAGAAAGTTTAATAGATTTAAGGATTCTGCTAGGTGTAATTCCTAGAAGGACTCGCATAGCTGTTTCTTTTGTCCCTGTTTAAAGTTCCATTAATATAGAAACTGCATCAATTATACCAGCACACTTAGGGATCCCTTTGTTTTGTGCTTCAGCACCAGGATTATTTACTTTATTATCACTAGAATTAAAACATTTCTGAGATGAAATATGGTTTTTCTATAGCAAAACCAAAGGAAATAGCTGTATCGAGAAAGACAAATCATGATTGGCAGAATGAAAAACATGCCATGGTCAAGACTTAAAAATCTATTATGAAGAAAATATATATTTTCACACATATAGATTGGAATTGGTTTTGAGACATTTTACAGGAGAAAAATATCAGTTCATGAGTTTTTTGTGAACATCTTTATCGCTGAGGGGAGGGAAAAATAAACCACTAGTGTTTCTTTCTATAGGGCTTTGACACAATATTAAAACAGACCACACTATCTGAACCATCTCTCACAAAAACAGATGTCAGGTGAAAAATCTTTTTCTTTTACCTAACTTTGATGTTTGCTTTCAGCTTAGGATAACCAATCAGTTTCTAAGCAGGAAATGTGAGTCTAACAGAGAGTACTTACATTCCAAAATATGTATTAAAATACAAAACAAACAAAAACATTAATATACCTTCCTCATTTCAGCCAAACTAAAATTATTCACAAGAAAAAGAGAACTGCAGTTACCCTGGTGAATAGGAAAATTAACACACACAAGGAAACTTAAAAGAAAATTGGCCTTTTCATGGGACCTGGGAATGTTCTGTACGATCAGTTTTAACAGCAGAACTTTTTCTTATGTGGTAGAAATATTTGTTATTGTTGGAGAAGAATAGTCTGCGATCCAATCACATCTTGTGCTCTGTGTACCACCAAGACTTCAAACTATGTCCATTTTTGTCCATTTTTCTAAACACAGCAACACCTATTTGAAGGCAATCTGTAAATTTGTAGCATAAATCATAAGGTGTGTATTTAAAAGAATTCTAGACTCTAAGATTGACGTTGTTGCCTTTTTTGAGGAGAAGGGGCATTTCACCTATTTCTTAGGAATAGTTTCCTCATCTGAGCCTGATAGCTTATAATCATTTTTAAGAGACATTCTGAAAACTGGAACTGCAGTCCTTCCTCCACATTGCAATGATGGTATACCAGGAATACCATTTATTTTTAAAACTATATATATAGTTTTAAAAATGTAGATTTTCACTCAGATCCTAAAAATGTAAAATTCTAATAGATTAGCCTTTTAAGAGTTATAAGAACCATAGTGTCAAAGCTATGAGTAAATAGGCTTATCTTTGAAGTTGGTGTTATCCTTGGCAGACAGCACTGTATCACGCTCTTCACCAAGCTATGTTTTGGAGATGATATATGGAGGAACCTGTTAATTTGTGAGACTACAGTCAACATACCATTACTTAAAATAAACATTTACTAATACCAGATTTGCTAAGGGCTAAAAGAGAATAAAGTGATATTTTTCATGAAAATATAATTATCGTTGTTCCATTAAAGTGTATACTGAGTATATGGTGTTCCAGGTTGAAATTTTATTTTGCATTAACTTGTTAAGTAATTAATTTTAGAAATTTTGCATCCCATTTTACTGGTACTACCTCTGAAACATACTATCACCTTAAAAGTGTATCAGACTGTAATATGAACTTTTGTAGGGTTTTTATTTAAATTTTATAGAGGCAATAAATTATTTCCAAGTAATGGACATCTATTTCATTATTTAAATGTTTACTTCCCCAAGTTGTTGTGTTACAAGCACTGTATCCTTTTAGAAATAATTTTACCTCACAAAAATAAGGTTCTTGAAAAAGACCCCCCCCAAATGCAGAGAATAGTAAAGTACTGGGGGCCCAGAAAGGGAGAAAATGGAGTACACAAGTGAAAATTTGGTTGATTTCCAAGCTGACATGTACTTAACAAAGAATTACTCCAACACCAATAGAATAGAGTCAATATTCTGTAATAGAGGATAGATTTCTCCATGATCATACATTTAAATGATTAAATCGGCAAGTAAATCACCACAGTATAAACAAAGAATGCTGCTTTTACAACAGATTTTCTAAAGTGGTGGTATGGCATCTATCTTTTGGCTCTCTTTGACACCAGTTGAATATGCTTTTTTTAAAGGGGGGAGAGTACATCTAAGGTTTTAAGATTTTATTTATTTATTTTTAGAGAGCGGGGAAGGGAGGTTGAAACAGAGGGAGAGAAACATCAATCGGCTGCCTTCTGTACACACCCCCAACCAGGGACCTTTCAGTCTGCAGGATGATGCCCCACCCACTGAGCCATATCAGTCATGACTGAACATGCTTTTAATTTGGGTGAAGTATGTCCATGTCTTTCTTTTCAAAGTCTTACACCAATCAAAACTCTTCATATTACCTAACTAATGGGGGAGAGCAAGGGGTAAGTTTAAGCTTTGGGGTATGTGGGATAATGCTCTAACAAACTGAGCTACCCTACCAGGACTGGGGTGAGTTTCAAATAGCACATAGTACCAGCAGTTTTCCTTCCCAGATGATACATTTTTAAGAATGTTGCAAGGAGAATTCTCTCTCTCTCTCTCTCTCTCTCTCTCTCTCACACACTGGAATGGACCTATGCCTTTCCAGTCCCCCTGCTCTTTCCACCAGGCACGTTACCTTTACCCTTCCTTCTTGCTTCTAAGCTCCAAAGGCCCCTTTTTTTAGCTTCTGTAACTAAAGAATGTTGCAGGGAGAGACTCACATATAAACATACACTTCAAATGACCAAGTCTTTCTCAGATCTGTCAAAACATTGACAAAGTGATGAAATCCTTTGTTTTAAAAAATGAGTGGGAATCATTATAAATCTATTTAAAAGTCAAGTTGATGGATGGATAAGTATATACATAACTGAATGAAGTTTTCATATCCTTTGAGACTATTTTTGTATATTTCATGTTCATTGTAGACATTTTAGAAAATGCAGATAATATAAATAAAAGCAAAACCATTTGTAATCCTCCACCCAATAATAAGTGTTAACATCTTATTATATTACATTCTAGTCATTTCATGTGCATATTACATATATTCAGCAAAACTAGCATTATACTGAATATGCAGTTTTGTGTACAACTTTTTCTCTTAATGATGTATTGAGAGCATTTTCTCATGTAAGCATTTGTCACCAAGGGATTTTACTCCTAATCACATTTGGCCATAAAAGGGAATTTTTTAAAAGATTTTATTTATTTATGTATCTTTAGAGGGGAAGGAGAGAGGGAGAGAAACATCAATGTATGGTTGCCTTTTGTGCATCCCCTGCTGGGAGTTGGCCTGCAGGGAACCAGCCTGCAACCCAGGCATGTGCCCTGACTGGGAATCGAACCGCAATCCTCTGGTTCACAGGCCTGTGCTCAATCCACTGAGCTACACCAGCCAGGGCTTAAAAGGGAATTTTTTTAAATTGCAAGAAAAAGAAGTTTGTAATGATGAAAATACATTTGTTCTAGAGGATTAACAAGTAACTACTTTACATAAAAACTATATTTCTTACCCTAGATTTAAAACAAATGATGTTACCTATTTACCTTCAGAATAACAAAGTTCCTATATTTTATCTGCAAGTTACAAGGTAGCTCTCCTTAATACTTTTGTCCAAGTAGTGTTTTATTACCTATATCAGTAAACTGTTACAAACTTTAAAAATGAAACAAAAACATACAATTATAGTAGTAAACTTTTAAATAAGTCAGAACACAGTTTCTATTTTTCTCTAAAGAATAGGACTACTTTTTAATTATAGTGTTCTGTTTCAGCCAGTTTGGAAGTTTGGGAAAGTTTGCCAATTCTGAAATTTGCTGTGAAATAATAACATTTTATGCTGTAATATAATGTATACCAAGACTATTGTAATTGAGTAACTCTGTGATCTAAGCCACATGAAACTCTAATCTTTCCCAATACCTACATCCCTGTCTAGTGAAAAATTAGATCTTCAGGGAGGCTTATTAATATTTTTCTCAAGCTGTTAGGAGACTATTCAATGTACCATTTCAATAATGTTGGAAACTAGTATCAATAATGCTTGTTAGCTCAAATTGGATAGAGTGCACTTCTAAAACTCAGATCACAGGTTTGATCTCCATTCAGATCAGTTAATTGAAACAAGGGGAAAAACCTCTAGAACAGGACCAGCACGTACCTGTATTTGTTATCTTGTCTTGTAATCTATCATTAGTCACAGAGCACCAGGGGGAAGATGTGGATGGATATAGTAAACCTTATGGTTACTTAAATGGCATAAAATAATGGACTCTAGGAAGGCTGTCCTATCCATTTCCTCCAGCTCCCATACCTCTTTTAGAAGTTTATTAGTAGTAATTTAACAGAGATAGTTTGGTATGAATTGCAAACATTCCTAAAAAAGATAAGGGTGTTTATAAAGTATTCGTACCATAGTGACATTTGCTTAATCAGCTGCATCCTTTACATTATTTGGGTGAAGAACATTGAGAGCACAACAGTTAGCAGGGTAGGGCATTACAATTGGAGAAGGATAAATATGGGACCCGTGAAAGTCTTGAGGGAAGCATAACAATGGAAGGCACTAAAGTGACTGGTGAGCAAGGGAGGAAATTCTACACCCTAAAATCCAGAAGGTTAAATGTATGTGCAGTAGTAAAGTACAAGGGTTAGGGTAGAATATTGTAGGAGTTAAATTTCAGTATCAAATCTCAGTTTTAACACTGGCTGTATTATCTCGGACAACTTGTTTGAACTCTAAGTTTCTTTAAAAACTGTGATAATGACAGTAGTTATTTCAAGTTGTTACAAGAAATGTAATAATCTATCATCAAGTGCTCAGCATACAGTAAGTGCTCGGTAAATGTTATCCAGTGCTACCATTATTACTTACAGAAAAGGAGACTGAAAAGATTCGAAGACAATTCTTACCCACCAATTTTGTCCTGTGCAGAAATGCCTTAATGCAAATATCTTCAAAACACAACTCAATACAATTTCATCTACATTTCGTATATACTAGCAGGGTTATCACACTCAAACAGTAGCACAGTCTTATTGGTGGTGCCCTCAGTGATCTTTCTAATGCCTTAGAGAGTTAACAGTCATTCCTCTCTATCAAAGAGCTGCCATGAGATCTGAGATCAATCAAATTCATTATCTTGCACTGAAAAAATATTATGTTATAGAACATATTCTATTCACTTTTAGTGATGTGTTATCTGTATGTATACAGTTTTATAATTTTTATGAACCAAACCCATCGTGGAAAATAATACCTCTTTAAAAACTTATTTGACTGTGTATATATCAAATGCTGTCTCCAGCTTCATTCGTGTTGCATGCAGGTAAATTTATGAGAGATCTTTAAAATTATTTGTAGAAATTTTGTATTACTTGCTTCGTTTTGGCTTGCCTTTAGTTTTCAATCAAGGAACAAATTGCTGATACATGTAATAATTTGGATAGACCTCAAAGACATTAGGCTATGAGGAGAGAAGAGAAGAGACACGAAAAGGCTTTGTACTGTATCATTCTATTTATCTGAAGTTTTGGAAAAGGCAAAGCTCAAAAAACAGAAATCAGATCAGTAATTTCTAGGGATTGGGGTAGGGGCAAGGGATAGACTGTAAGCTGGCACAAGGGAACTTTTTAGAGCAATAGAAAAAGAAGTGAATTCTAGCCAATTACCACTGGTTCTAGACTACATAAACCTATATTGTTCAAGCATGTGTTATCACTTGAAACAGCATCATAGCTTTTCTAACTGCATGTTTCATATTTACCTGTGTTTTCCTTCCAGTCTCCTCATGGGCACATTTTACCTTCTGAGAGTTATTCTTTCTAATGATACACCATTTCAAAATACTTAGGTGATGCACACTGTGTCAGACCATAGGGCTGTTTACCTTATTTTTTTTAATTTTTATTTAACTCTTGTTCAAGTACAGTTTTCTTTCTTGAATTCCCAGCCCTGCCCCTCCCCAGTGCTCCCCACCTCCCTCCCATCTCCGCCCCCAACCTTAGTTATTGTCCATGTGTCCTTTATACTTGTTCATGTGAGTCCTTCCCCTTTTCCCCTGTGATTCTCTCCCCTCTCCCCTCTGGACCCTGTCAGCACGTTCTGTATTTCAGTGTCTTTGGCTATATTTTGCTTGCTTGTTTGTTTTGTTGTTTAGATTCCTGTTAATGGTGATATCATATGGTATTTGTCTTTCACCGCCTGGCTTATTTCGCTCAGCATAATGCTTTCCAGTTCTGTCCATGATGTTGCAAAGGGTAGGAGCTCCTTCGTCCTTTCTGCAGCATAGAATTCCATTGTATAAATGCACCATAGTTTTTTGATCCAGTCATTGACCGATGGGCATCTAGGTTGCTTCCTACTCTTGGCTATCATAAATTGTGCTGCTATGAACATTGGGGTGCATAGGTTCTTTTGGATTGGTGCTTCAGGGTCCTTAGGATATACTCCTAACAGTGGAATTGCTGGGTCAAAAGGCACGTTCATTTTTAGTTTTCTTAGAAAATTCCATACTGTTTTCCATAGTGGTTGTACCAGTCTGCAATCCCACCAACAGTGAACTAGGGTCCCCTTTTCCCCACAACCTCTCCAACACTTGTTGTTTGTTTCTTTGTTTATGGTAACCATTCTGACTGGTGTTAAGTGGTATCTCATTGTGGTTTTGATTTGCATCTCTCTGATAGCTAGTGATATCAAGCATCTTTTCATGTGTCTCTGGATCCTCTGCATGTCCTCCTTGGAGAAGTGTCTGTTCAAGTCCTTTGCCCATTTTTTAATTGGGTTGCTCGTCTTCTTTGAGTGGAGTTGTGTGAGTTCTTTGTATATTTTGGAGATTAAACCTTTGTCTGAAGTGTCATTGGCGAATATGTTTTCCCAAACTGTTGCTTCTCTTTTTATCTTGATACTGTTTTCCTTGGCCATGCAGAAGCTTTTAAGTTTGATGAGATTCCATTTGTTTATTCTTTCCTTTATGTCCCTTGCTCTAGGGGCTGTTTACTTTAGCTAAGGCTGCTTACTACATGCAAGGTTATTTTCCTTAATCCACTAATATAGATACTGGGTAAATTAAATAAAGATTTAAATTGATATATTTTCCTATATAACTGCATATATTTTTGTATTCATTTTTCATTTTCAAAAATTAGCATACACATTAAGTGGAATAACAGCAAAACAATAAAAAAAATTTAAGACATTACAAACAAAAGACATCATAATCTTGCAGATAAGTGACATTGAACTATTCAGATACATATGCTTACTGGAAACCACAAAGAAAAAAAAGAAAGGAGCTTAAGTACAAAAGTTTAGAAATCCTAAGAATGAAAACATTATCAAGGTAAAAAATATAATAAAATTACTTATCCAATAATTAATGTTCCTCCTCATCCTGATTGGAAACTCACAATATTCTAAGCTTCTATTCCTTTTTCTTTTGGCTTTTTCCAGTACAAACATTTTTATATGAAGGGTTTAAATTCTCAAGGTGAAAAGTTCCCAGATCTTAAATGGTGTTCTTCAGCCTTTCCTTTCTCCAATAAGGTACAAATGCAGTGTGGTAGAAAAGAAAGAACAGTAGTTATATGATTTTGCTCAAGCTGTGAATGCTTTAAGTTCAATTTCTCCATTAGGAAACAAAAATACCTGCTCTGATTACCTCTCACAGTGTTGTGAGAAATCAAATTAACTAGTTTGCAAAGCACTTTACAACTTACAAAGCACTGCAGAATTGCTAAAGTTTAATATCCATTTACACAGTACTTCTTTTTTCTATTTTTTTATTTTAATTGTTGTTCAAGTACAGTTTTCTGCCTTTTACTCCCATCCCAGGCCATCCCCCAGTCCTCCACCCTCCCTCCCATTTCCACCCGCTTCCAGTTTTTGTCAATGTGTCCTTTATACTTGTTCCTGTGAATCCTTCCCCTTTTCCCCTGAAATTCCCTCCCCTCTCCACACAGCACTTATTGATTACCTATATATTCAACACTATATAGACTCTTGGAAACATATGGGAAAGAGTATTTTCCCTAATGTCCAGGAGCTTGGTGCACTTTGAAAAAGTAGGCATGCACAGATTAAATGTAACATACAAGACAGCATACAACTGAATGTTAAATATCATGGTATTGTTACTACAGGGTTGGTGGAAAGTGGCTTGGAGGGAATAGAAACAAGGGGCAGTTGTCAAAAACAAGCTTTGTGTGAAAGGTTAAGTTTAAATTGGATGGTTCCAGCCAAGTATTCATCTCTGAAGGCTACCAAGAGATAATGTGGATAAAAAAATATGAAAACACATATTTTTAAAATTTATTTATTTATTTACTTTTTAATTGACTTTATTGGGGTGACACTGGTTAACAAAATTATACAAGTTTTAGGGGTACAATTCCACAATACATCACCTGTACACTGTATTGTATTCACCACCCCAAGTCAAGTCTCTGTTATGATTTATCCCTCATTTATCCTCATCCAACTTCCACTCTTCCCCACACATAATCACCACACTGCTTTCCACATCCCAGAAATTTTTCTCTTTTATTCAGTATATTCACCTCCAACTAGTCTCCCTGCTCCAACAGCTGTCGGGCTGCTCTCTAAATCTGTCACTCTTTTGTTTTAGTTCATTTTATGCATTTGGTTTCACATATAACTGAAATCATATGGTACTTGTCTTTCTCTGACTGGCTTATTTTACTTAGCATAATGCCCTCTAGGTCCATCATTTGCTGTCACAAAGGGCAAAATTTCCTTCTTTTTTACAGCTAAGTAACATTTCATCATGTAAATGTACCACAGCTTTTTTACCCACTCATCTACTGAAGGGTACTTGGGCTGCTTCTAAATTTTGGTTATTGTAAATAATGATGCAATGAAATAAGAGTCATATATGCTTTCAAATTATTCTTTTGGTATCTTTGTGTATATACCCAGAAGTAGAATTGCTGGGTTAAAAGGCAGTTCCATTTTTAATATTTTGAGGAAAGTCCATACTGCTTTCCATAGTGGCTGCACCAGTCTATATTCCCACCAACAGTGCACTTGGGTTCCCTTTCCTGCACATTCTCACCAACACTTGTTGTTTGTTGATTTCTTTTTTTACTACTTTTTAATTGTTGTTTGAATATATTTGTCTCCATTTTCCCACCACCACTTTCCCACACCTCCCACCCTCAATACTACCCACATTTGGCTCTGTCCATGGGTCCTTTATACATGTTCCTTGACTTGACCCTTCCCCTGCTTTCCCCTATTATCTCCCTCCCCCTTCCCCTCTGGTCACTATCAGTTTGTTCTTTTTATTTATTTATTTTTTTACTTAATTGTTTAAGTACAGATGTCTCCATTTTACCTCCCTGCTGCCCCCAACCCCAGCCATCCCTGCTTCCCATGCTTGATCCTACCTCTCTTTGGTTTTGTTTTTCATGAGTCCTTTATAGATGTTCCTGAAAACCCTTTCTCCTTCCCCCCCCCCGCATTATCCCCTCCCACTTCCCCTTTGGTCACTGTCAGTTTCTTCTTAATTTCCATGTCTCAGGTTATATTTTGCTTGCTTGTTTGTATTGTTGATTAGGTTTCACTTATAGGTGAGACTATATGGTCTTTGTCTTTCACCACTTCGCTTATTTTACTTACCATAATGCTCTCCAGTTCCATCCATGCTGTTACAAAGGGTAGGGGATCCTGCTTTCTTTCTGCTGCATAATATTCCATTGTGTAAATGTACCATACTTTTTTGATCCACTCATTTACTGATGGGCACTTAGGTTGCTTCCAGAACTTGGATATTGTAAGTCACGCTGCTATGAGCATTGGGATGCATAGATTCTAGTGAATTGGTATTTCAGGGTTCTTAAGGTATAATCCCAGCTGTGAAATTGCTGGGTCAGGAGGTGGTTCTATTTTTAGTTTTTTGAGGAAATTCCATACCATTTTCCACAGTGGTTGCATTCTCACCAACAATGTACTAGGGTTCCCTTTTATCCACATTCTCTCTAATACTTGTTGTTTGTTGATTTGGTTATGACAGCAATTCTGACTGGTGTGAAGTGGTATCTCATTGTAGTTTTCATTTGCATGTCTCTGATGGCTAGTGATGCTGAGCATCCTTTCATATGTCTCTGGGCCTCCTGTATGTCTTCCTTGGAGAAGTGTAAGAATGAGCAAATATAGTTGTTTATTCCCATTACAAATCTCCAAATTGCTAGGCAAAGAAATCTTGTGCTTCTTTTTTTTTAAAATATATTTTATTGATTATACCATTACAGTTCTTCTATTCCCCCCCTTCAATCCCCTCCACCCGCACCCTCCCTCCCCCACCATTCTCCCCCCCTTAGTTTATAACCATGTGTCTCAAGTTCTTTGGATTCTATATTTCCCCCACTATTCTCGCCCTCCCCCCTATCTATTTTCTACCTACCATCTATGCTATTTTCTGTGTCTTCTCCCCCCTTCTCCCCCTCCCACCCCCCTGTTTCTAACCCTCCATGTGTTCTTCATTTCTATGGTTCCTCTCCTGATCTAGCTGTCTTCTTAGTTTGCTTTTATTTTAGGTGTGGTTGTTAATAACTGTGTGTTTGCTGTCCTTTCACTGTTCATATTTTTCATCTTCTTTTTCTTATATAAGTCCCTTTAGCATTTCATACAATAAGGGCTTGGTNTGAATTGTGCTTCTGAGAGGCTGGCAATTTCTTGGTCGCTTAGAGTTATTGGCTCTGGGACTTTGAGTTCTCGCGCCATCTTTCGGGTTGTTCGTGCCTGTTCCATAGCACGATCAGAGCCCTAAAGTGTTCACTAGAACAGGGCAACTAAGTCGCTGGGTTGTGACGTTGTATGTGGGGGCGGGGTCACAGAGGGACAGTGGCTCTCACTGGTATTGCAGGGCAACTAAGTCGCTGGGTTGTGACGCTGTATGTGGGGGCGGGGTCAAAGAGGGGCTATGGCGTCCTGTCCGCCGCCTTCCGCCACGGCCTTCACCGGTGCCGAAGTTGCTGCCGTCACCGGGCCCACGCGTTTCGTCCCACTGCACGTGAGTGTGCCACCGCCGTCAGCCCTTGCCCCCTGGGGCCTGTGTGGTCTGTCTCACTGTGCGCGAATATGCGACCGCGGTCAGTCTGTCCCGCACCCCAACTGGTTCCCGTCTGCCTGCGCGCCTGGGTCGGGGGCCCTGTCCTGCCCGACCCTGCTCGCTGCTGGCTCCGCCCCTCTTACCGTCCCCGTTGAACAGTTAGATGTAGTCGGACTTCCGTATAATTCAATTTTCTTTCCTTTGGTTGTGTCTTTGTTTTTCCAAACCTTTGTTGTATTTAAACTTGGTTGTGGGAGAAGGCACAGTGTTTCCACCTATGCCTCCATCTTGGCGGAAGTCAAGAAATCTTGTGCTTCTTAAATTGTTTTTTTATTCTCACCTAAGGATATGTTTTTACTGATTCAAGAGGGAGAGAAAGAGAGACATTGATGTGTGAATCATAGATCAGTTGCCTCCTGTATACACCCCTACCGGGAATCAAACCTACAACCTAGGCTTGTGCCTTCACCTGGGACTAAACCTGCAACATTTTGGTGTATTGACCAACTGCACCACCCAGCATGGGCATTTCTTAAATTCCTTTTTTTTAATTGTTTTTCTTTAAGAACCAGTCTTTAAAAAATAATAAAGCTTTCTGTTTTTAGGAGGCTTTAACTATGTCTTCCTCTATGTCCATGCTATTAAGCTATCTTTCATTGATTACAACTATACTTGAACTTCCTACATAACTGCAGAAAGATAAATATAAAATAATCCTTTTAATAGTGTTTGTAAAGTACCTTTTTAAAGGTGAAAATTTTCAGGTAAATGCAGTACTCCCACAACCATATCAAAATTACAACTAAACTGTGGAACAACCATCATTCAGAATCACCAGAAATCTAGCTGAATGAAAGTCCTACAACTACAGAATTAAAGAAGAAACCACATTGAGACTGGTACTTACCTTCTGATCTGGCAACCACCAAAAGGTTCTCTGTATCTATGAGTCTGTTCCTGTTTGTTTATTTTGTTTTTTAATTCAATTGTTGTTAGATATGTATTTAGATGAAATTAGGCCTTAAACAGAAAACACTATATAATACTATATGAATATAGTATAAGTTATTATATATTTATATAATAATATTATATAAATTTAGGAGGTTTTTGTGGAAGAGTCTGTTTGGGGTAGAACACAGATAGTAGAAAAAGGCAAGGAGCCTTTTGTTTTAGGTTGAATATCAGTTAATATTTATAAAACATCTGTAGTGTACTAGGCACAATTATGAGCAAGGGAGACACCATCTTAACAATTATAGATATTGTAGTCCATTCTAGTGAGAAAATAATGGACTGGACTTAAGGCCTTTTTTTTTCATGTAAGTGCCGTGTAAAAGAACCAACCATCAACTTTTCCCCTACAGTCTGCCTCTTTTAGTCACTTCCAAGTTCCTAGACTGAGTACCACCCTTAACACACACACACACACACACACACACACACATACACATATCATGAGGCCTGGAATGATAATCCCCATCCCTTAGAGATAGCTCTGCTATTGGTGAATGCTTCAAACTCAAAGCAAAACTGATAGACTGGATTGAAGATTGCAAGAATAAAAACAACAATCCTGAGCCAAATATAACTAACTGTAGCCTACCCAATATATTGCTATAAATAAGGCAGTTGGGAGGATTATTTTTCATATTTTTCTTTCACTTGCAATACCTCTTTTTGTTCAAAAGATTCTACAATTTTTTAACATTTTTCAGCAGCTTCACTTTAACCAATACAGATTGATCCTTCTAGATATGGAGTCTAAAGAAGAAAAGCAAAGTCGTTTTTATACCTAAAGATCATCCAGCTGTTTACCAAGGTTCTTCATATCCATTATTTCTTTTGATTCTCATAACAACTCCCCAAAGTAGACTAGGCAGCCTTATTTTCAGATGAGGAAACTGAAGCTCAAAAAGAATTAAATGATTTGCCTAAAGGCATAGAATGAATAAGTGATAGAAGTGAAAATTAAACCCAGAATATTAACTCTAAGTTCAGTGTTCTTTTTACTGACCATCACTATATCAATTAAAACCAACAAAAATGTTTTATTACATATTTAACAACAAAGACAATGGATTTTATTATTGAAGAACAATAGATAAAAGAGCCTTTTAACAATCAAATTGCAAAATTTCTTCTAAGATTCTTAGATTTCCTTTAAAAAAGTCAGAAACACAGCCCTGGCTGGTGTAGCTCAGTGGATTGAGCGCAGACCTGCGAACCACATGATCGCAGTTCGATTCCCAGTCAGGGCACATGCCTGGGTTGCAGGCCAGTTCCCAGCAGGGGACTCACAAGAGGCAACCATACATTGATATTTATCTCCTTCTCTCCTTCCCTTTCACTCTAAAGGTAAATAAATAAAATCTAAAAAAATAAATAAAAATATCAAAAATACAGATTCAATTCATTAAGTAATTACAATTCAAGTCAACCGACTTCAAAAAGAACATTTTTCTTGAGGTAATCCATTCAGTTACTGGGAATTAAAAATAAAATGTATTGTTGAATTTTTTAAACTTTTTTTTATTTTTTGTGTAATTTTTTATTGTTGTTCAAGTGCAGTTGTCGCCATCTCTCCCCCACCATTCCCCCTGCCCCACCTATCCCCACCTCCCACCCTTGAACTTAACCCTTTGGCTTTGTCCATGTGTCCTTTATACATGCTCCTTGATGGATCTTCTCCTATTTTCCCCAATTATCCTCTCCCACCTCCCATCTACTTATTTAAAATTTTTAAATTCCTCCATCCATAGGTTAATACATTTTATTTCTATATCCATTCTAAAATTCACATGTGGATATACTGAAAATAAATGTGGTTGTCCTAAAATGACTAGGTTGCATGTTTTATCTCTGGTCAGGGTACAGTGAAGAATCAACCAATGAGGCCCTGGCCAGGTAGCTCAGTTGGTTAGAGCATCATCCTTATACATCAAGGTTGGGGGTTCAATCCTTGATCAGGGCACATACAAGAATCAATCAATGGGGGAAAAAAAGAATCAACCAATGAAGCATAAGTGGAACAACAAAATCAATATTTCTCTCCTCTTTAATTCACTTTCTGTCTCTCTTCAAAAAACTGACATCAAAATTTTTAAAAATAAATGTAAGTCACCTTGTTAAGAGAGAGACAAAGCACAGTACCTGTAGCACCTGACATATCATCTGAAAGTGAGTACATACTTTATATATGCTTGTTTAATGAATAGATAGATACTCAGATGGAAGAATGAATGGAGGATAAAGATGACAGATATTGGTACATTTACACAATGGAATTCTATGCAGCAGAAAGAAAGAAGGAGCTCCTACCCTTTGCAACAGCATGGATGGAACTGGAAAGCATTATGCTAAGTAAAATAAGCCAGATGGTAAAAGACAAATACCATATGATCTCACTTTTAGCAGGAAGCTAAACAACAAAACAAACAAGCAAGCAAAATATGACCAAAGACACTGAAATACAGGCTGACAGGGACCAGAGGGGAGAGGGAAGAGAATCACAGGGGAAAAGGGGCAGGATTCAAAGGAACAAGTATAAAAGACACATGGACAAAAACTAAGGCTGGGGGGGGGAGGTGGGGAGGGCTGAAGGTGGGCTTGGACAGGGGTAAAGAGCAGAAAAATGTATGTGAAAAAAGAAAAAAATGACAGATATCAAGCACTTAGTTCTACATAAGAGTGAGTGTACAAAGAGGACAGTATTCCAAACAACTGATTTGGTTGTAGGGTTTTTTTTTTTTTTCAGTTTTCAGTGAGAATGAAATAAAAGAAGATATGCATTTCCTAATATTTTACACATAGGTATATATGTGTCTGTAAATGAAGTGGAACTAGAATGAAGAAGTGAAATTCTCATCATTAAGATCTGACAAAGTGAGAAAAGTTTTCATGTTCACATACGATCCCATTAAAAAAAGTATCACTACTCTCCTTGAAATTGGGCAACCAGCAAGATTGACTTGAGTGATTTTCTTATCTCTTTCCTCTGGTGGTTAGTCTTTTGGAAAGCACTTGATCAAAATCTCATTTACATTTGCTTAGGCATAGTTTAATGTTATTTGATTTTTACTGATTTATAGAAATTAGAACAAAAAAATAGAAGCAATCTCTTGTCAGTCTTTAAAACCAGCTGATCCCTGTTTTAGTTTAGATTTTTCATTACTGGCAAAAAGAAAAACACAAATAAAAAAAACATAGATTCTCTAAACATCCCCAAACTGTTTTCTACAGGGTCAGAAAATGCCTTTGAATAAAACTGACCTCTAGGACCCTACATTTTGTTATTATTGGATTTTAAACTAAAATAACACTGGCAACAGCATTAAAGGGTCAAGAAATAATGGGTCTAGGGTGAACTTCTCTAAGTCATCAAATCTGACCCCTGCTTCCTGGCAATATGTACAAAACTCCACTTTCTTCAGATAGAAATGTTTGCCTGAATTATCTTGGTATTCAAAGCCCTCCACAGTACAGACTCAATCATTTCCACTTATTGGACTATCTGGATTTCCCAAGTGTACCTATACCTTCCTACCTTCTACAGTTTTGTTTATGCTGTTACTTTTGCTTAGAATCTTTTCACTTCATCTCTACTTGCCCATATTCTACCTCTATCAACTTTTTGTTCATATTTTGCCTTCTATGTCAGATGTCTACATTTTCAGTTCACCTTTGCATCCTCTGTTGCAGTACCAGTTCAGTAAATATTTGTTGAATATTTTCTAAACGTTTATGTTTTCTACTAGGTATAAACATTTATTCATTCAACAAACATTTAGTGGAAGTACAGCAGTGAACATGACAGACTATATTTCTATCTTTTCAAAGATTTTATTTTAGTGGAAGAGACAAAATAATCAATATTTAATTTAAGGAATGATAAAATGCTATGAAGAAGGTTGAAGACTTGAGAGCAGAAAAGGTAATAGATTAATCTATATTTCACTGCAGTGACAATAAATATGTATTTGGCTGTTTTGCATGCTTTTCATTTAAACCAATTAAAAGAATTAATAACCAGCCCTGGCTGGTGTAGCTCAGTGGATTGAGCATGGGCCTGTGAACCAAAGGATCATGGTTCAATTCCCAGTCAGGGCACATGCCTGGGTTGCAGGCCAGTTCCCAGCAAGGGACACACGAGAGGCAACCATACGTTGATATTTCTCTCCCTCTCTCCTTCCCTTCGCTTCTAAAAGATAAATAAATAATTTTTAAAAGGATTAATAACCATACCTTACATTTTTCTTTTACTTAGTAATTTCAAAGAATTTTTCGGCATTTGTGGTTTGGTTCTCACAACATCCTTGAGACTATATATGACTGTTAGTGTTCCCATTTTATAAATGAGATAGATAAGGCCTAGGAAGCTTATTTATTCAGTGTTAAGAAGTGGTTCCCTCTTGGTCATTCATTCATTCATTCATTCATTTAAGAAATGGTTATTGATAGCCTACTGTGTGTGAGAGAGATATAAACCTGAATAACACATGTTCCTAAAGGATTTATGATTAAGAGGGGAAAAACTGTAGAATGAAATGTTATTGAAGGTAATATTACCTCCGTGCCCTGAGAAAGGTATCAAAATAACACTCTGGCTGAGGAAAATCAGGTAAAGTGTTAGCAAGTAGTTGGACATTTAAGCCGGGTCTGAATTCTCTCTCATTTATAATGGCAATGTGGAGATAATCTCAGATGAGTTCCCAATGAGAAAAATGGCCCTGCCATTTTGTTTCATACATTACACAAGATGTTACTGTAAAGCAGTGGGAATTATTTCCTCATGTGGCTCATAAGCAGGCTCTGCTTGCAGTCCAAAAAGGGAAGCTCATGTATCGTTTAGAACAAAGCTCAGCATCATTAGAATAAAATGTGAAGCTTCTCAAACTCATTATTTCAAAGGGAGCACCACTTATTTGACTATATAATCTTAATACAATACATTATAGTAAGCCAATGCTTTATTTTCAGATAAGGATTACTTCTGCTTAAGAAGGCTTTGTTGCCTATGTAGTTGAGTCATATACCAGGAGCTGAGATGGCATACAATTATAACATCCTAGGACTATAGTACAATCTTCTATATCCTATCACCTTAAGAAAAAGAGAGAGGGGCTTGGGGGACAAATTGCTATAATACAGGTCCTTTGAGATTCTGGGGAACCTTCTGAGTAAGATAAACAGCTTGTGTTTTTAAAGACAGGAGATGAACATAATATTTAAAGTGAAACTGCATAATTATAAATGTGAAAATATAACATGAAGAATTTTGAATGAGCTACATTTCTTAGACTGCAGTAGTTTAGAGAAATAAAATAGTTTTATACAGTTCATGTGACTAAGCCAAATGTTACACATAAGCCATATTTTAAATATTGAAATATAATATCTTAGAAATATATGCAGAGACATGAACCTTTTAAAGTACTAATTAAAATAATTTGGGGTACACATAACATGACATTTCATAAAATTATTTTGCATACAATTATTGATAAAATATATTTTTAATAAGCTGATAATTTTTTTAGAATATTTTTTAAATTGTGGTAAAAACACACAAAACACAAAATTTACTATCTTAATAATTTTTAGGTACATGGTTCAGTAAAATTTCAACTATGTTCATATTGTTGTGTAACAGATCTCGAGAACTTTTCATCTTGCAAAAGCAAAACTCTGTGCCCAGAAAAGAACAACTCCCCATTTCTCCTTTTCCTAAGCCCCTAGAAACCATCCAACTTTTGATTTTGATGAGTGTGGCTACTCTAATTATCTCATTCAAGTGGAGTCATTCAGTATTTGTCTTTTTGTTACTAGATTATTTCACTCACCATCATATCCTCAAGGGTCATACATGTTGTTGCATAGGAGAGGATTTCCTTCTTTTTAAAGGCTGAATAATATTCCACATATATATATTTTATCCATTCATCTGTCAATGTTCATTTGGATGGCTTCCAACTCTTGATGATTGTAAATAATGCTGCAATGAACATAAGTATGCTAATATATCTCTTTGGGATCTTGCTCTCAATTTTTTGTATATATGAGGTCCATCCAGAAAATGTCCAGACATTGTTAATATAATGAGAATGGTTTACATGACATGGATGTAACCTGGCAGCCAAGGAGAGTGGACTGGAATGCACATGCATGAACAATGATGATTTCACTGTACTAGTCAGTGGGGATGGTAGACACCATTGAGTAAGCATGTATATTGTGTGACTATGGCATTCAAAATGACTCAGCAAGTAGAGCAACTAATATGCATTAAATTTGTGTTAAGCTTGAGCATTTCTCCACAGATATTATTAAGATGATTCAAAAGGCCACAGCTATGGGCAACTGGTGACTGGCAGCTTTGTCACGACAACATACCTGCTCAAGCATCATGTGTCATGTAGAGTTTTTTTGGTGAAACATCAAATCACCCAGGTGACTCAGCCCTCCTGTAGTCCAGATTTGGCCCCTACAACTTCTGGCTTTTCCCAAAACTAAAATCCCCTTTGAAAGGGAAGACATTTCAGACCATCGATGAGATTCACAAAAATACAATAGGGCAGCTAATGGTGATTGGGGGAACTGTGTGAGGTCCCAAGATTCCTACTTTGAAGGGGGCTGAGGTATCACTGTCCTATGCACAATGTTTCTTGTACCTTCTTCAATAAATGTCTCAATTTTTCATGTTACATGGCTGGATATCTTCTGGACAGACCTCATATACTCAGAAATAAAATTCCTGTTATCATATAGTAATTCTGTTTTTAGTTATCCGAGGATCCTCCATAACATTTTCCATAGTGGTTGCACCATTTTATATTTGTCCAAGCAATGCACATGCATTCAAATTTCCCTACAACCTCATTAAATTTTTTTTTACTATGGTCATCTAATAGATGTGAACTGATATCTCTTCAGTTTGATTTGCATTTCTGTAATGATTGCTCATTTTGAACTTCTTTTCACACTTTTGTTGACTATATGTATATTGTCTTTGAAGAAAGGTCTTTTCAGAGCCTTTGCCCATTTTTTAATTGGATAATTTGTTTTGAGGGGGTTAAGTTGTAGAAATTCTTTATATATTCTGGATATAAACCACATATCAGAAATAATGATTTTCAATTATTTTTACACATTCCATAGGTTATGATACAAACAAGGGTTTATTTCTGGAATCTCTATGCTATTTCATTGTTCTATATGTTTGTCTTTATGCCAATACCACAAGCTATTTTTTTCCAATATTTTTATTTAATTATTTTTCAAGTACAGTTTTCTGTCTATTACTCCCATCCCATCCCACCCCTGTGCTCCCCCTCCCTCCCATTTCCACCCTTCTCAGTTGTTGTCCATGTATCCTTTATATATGTTCCTCTAAATCCCTCCCCTATTCCCCCTGAAATTCCCTCCCCTCTCCCCCCTGGTCACTGTCAGCCTGTTCTCTATTTCAGTGTCTTGGGTTATATTTTGCTTGCTTGTTTGTTTTGTTGTTTAGTTTCCTGTTAAAGGTGAGATCATATGGTATTTGTCCTTCAACACCTGGCTTATGTCACTCAGCATAATGCTTTCCAGTTCCATCCATGACGTTGCAAAAGGTAGGAGCTCCTTCTTTCTTTCTGCAACATAAAATTCCATTGTGTATATGTACCATAGTTTTTTGATCCATTCATTTACTGACGGGCACCTAGGTTGTTTCCAACTCTTGGCTATCGTAAATTGTGCTGCTATGAACATTGGGGTGCATAGGTTCTTTGGGATTGGTGTTTTAGGGTTCTTAGGATACAATCCTAGCAGTGGAATTGCTGGGTCAAAAGGCAAGTCCAATTTTAGTTTTCTGAGAAAATTCCATACTGTTTTCCATAATGGTTGTACCAGTCTGCAATCCCACCAACAGTGGACCAGAGTCCCCTTTTCCCCACACCCTCTCCAACATTTGTTGTTTATTGCTTTGTTTATGATAGCCATTCTCACCGGTGTAAAGTGGTATCTCATTGTAGTTTTAATTTGCATCTCTCTGATAGCTAGTGATATTGAGCATCTTTTCATGTGTCTCTGGATCCTCTGTATGTCCTCCTTGCAGAAGTGTCTGTTCAAGTCCTTTCCCCATTTTTTAATTGGGTTAGTTGTCTTCTTAGAGTGAAGGCGTGTGAGTTCTTTGTATATTTTGGAGATTAAACCTTTGTTTGAAGTATCATTGGCAAATACGTTTTCCCATCCAGTTGGTTGTCTTTTTATTTTAATGCTGTTTTCTTTAGCTGCACAGAAGCTTTATATTTTGATGAGATCCCAATTGTTTATTCTTTCTTTTATATTCCTTGCTCTAGGGGACATATCAGTAAAAATGTTGCTGCGTGAAATATCTGAGATTTTCCTGCCAATGTTTTCCTCTAGGACTTTAATGGTGTCATGGCTTATATTTAAGTCTTTTAGCCACCTTGAATTTATTTTGGTGTATGATGTAAGTTGGTGCTCGAGTTTCATTTTTTTTACATATAACTGTCCAGTTCTCCCAACACCATTTGTTGAAGAGGCTATCTTTACCCCATTTTATGTTACTGCCCCCTTTGTCGAATATTAATTGACTGTAGAGAGTTGGGTTTATTTCTGGATTCTCTATTCTGTTCCATTGGTCTATGTGCCTGTTTTTATGCCAGTACCAGGCTGTTTTGATTACAGTGGCTTTGTAATACAGTTTGATATCAGGTATTGTGATCCCTCCTACTTTTGATTACTGTAACTTTGTAATATATTTTTTTCAAGATTGTTTTGGCAATTGGGATACCTTGACATTTGATGTTAATTTTAGGATTCTTTCCCTATTTCAGCAAAAAAATTCCATTTGAATTTTGCTAGGGATTGCACTGAATCTGTGGATTGCTTTGGGTAGTATGGACTGGAATATTATTTTAAAATGAGATTTCTATAGTACTTAATAATAGATAAATATGTACATAGTTGGTGAGATGAAATGTTCATACATGCTATTAACCTTATTTTACACATGCATAATATGAAAGGTAATAGGTAGGTCTGAATACATTTCAGGTAATGATAAACAATACTGCCATCTATTTCTTCAGAGAACCAGACAACACTATCACAGGGTTTTCTCTTTCCAGTTTTTAAGCAATAGGAAACTACTAGTAATTCTTCCCTGTGGCTTTATAAAGAATATAAGTAGGTGATGTACATGAATTTGAGTCAAGAGATTGATCCCATAACTAGGGTAGCTCTCAGTCTGTGCAATCTATGGTAGAATGCCTCATATATTACTCATCAGCTTCTCCAATAGTACAATCTCAGGGGAGTACTAGTTGAGTTGCAAGTGACCATACCGAGGCTTTGATGCTTGAACTGACATGGATACAGAGCAGACATTGAAAAACACAACCATAAAATACAATTTTATATCATATTGAGTGTCTGACATAATTTTATATTTTGTAAATGAAGAATATTAAAGGCTCTCCGAGGTTATATGGTTTACTCAAGGTCATCTTAAAAATGGAAGCTGCGCTTGGAATAAAATCAGAAATTCCTAATCCCCTGATATAAACAGCAGGTATTCTGTAAAAGATTATTTTCTCTACCTATAATGAAACAATTTTTATACAAAGTGTCCACTAGAAAGATTCCCTGAATATATCGAGGCTTAGCCTACTTGATACCAAAATAACCAATCAATTCTGTCAGCTAGAAGAAAAAAATCTGTCCAAGTAGTTGGCTGTAAGACTCAGTTGATCAATCAGCTCAGGAAAAGCAGCCAATGATAGCCCTATGTACCTGCAACCTTTAATAAGGCCAGCAAGATGATGGTGAGTGATTGATCATTGTTCTATTTTTGGAAGCCTAGACTCTTATATCCCATTCATCTCAAGCACTGGGTGAGGTTTGATTTGTGAAATGAAAAAGATGGTACTGCTGTTCTCCTTAATCAGTTTTCTTATTTGCATTCACTACAAGGGGGCAGCACAGCAATACAGATGTACTAACATTGCTTCTCAAGAGCTCATAAACATTCAAGGTCATGTTTCTTAAAACTTACTCTGGGCTTTCACTTCATAGGTGTGTAAAATTTCTACTTAACTTGAGCTAGGTGTGCAACGATCAAACACATTTCCAGGATGACTTTCAGCCTGACCTTTAATGTAAAGACAGTCTGACTTTCTGAGGAACTCTTACAAAAATTACATTTTCTTTAAAAATAAGGTCGGAATGTGGGAGAAGGTCCAACCAGAGGCAATTTTTCATGCCTAGACCTCTAGTACTACTTTTTGAACTAATAATGTACTGCTAAGGAAAGGTGAGAGACAAAACCATCGATCACAGCCTTAGCTTTCTCACTGCTGACTATTCTCTTTATGACAAGAAATTTGGACTTCATTTTTATTTCTGTCCCCTCATGATGATTGTATGGCTTATAAAGTTTGTTACTGTGGCAAACTAAAGAACTTGGTTTGGATTTTCATTGGATGCACATAATCTCTGATAACTCTGGGGTTCATTTTGCTTCTTCCCTCACTCTGGCATCTCCTTAGCTTTCTTCACTTGCTTATTTCACTATCTCCCTGGAGTGTTTGCAATAGCCTGGACAGAAAGTATGAGTCTGAGCAGTTTTACTGGTGTTAACCCTATATTCCTTTCAGAGAGGTAGCCATGGAAGCTCATATAACTTGTTAGGATTTGGAAACTCACGAAAAATTCTATATATCAGCATATCCTTTCCCTGCACCCTCAAACTTCCTCCTTTATTATATACTATTTCCTAGAAGCAGCATCTCCAACAGGTAGATAATCTGGTTTGCCAAATTCAGACTGGATACTGTCACTATGCCAAAATTCTACATTGTGTGAGAGAGCTTCTAAACTAGTGTACCAAGCAATAGATAACTGGGAATAGATTTCAGGTGTGCTAGGATATTGATTTTTTCCCCTCAGCCTTTGGGGTGGCCAGGCAGAACTCACAGTAGTTGGATATTACCTCTGACCACTCACAAACTCATTTATTTACTACAATATGCTGTACAGAGTATTTCTATGTGTGCCATGATGTGAAAAACCTTGTAAAGCACTGCCTATTATAAAGGCATTGTCAGAAATGAAAGGAATCCCCTCAGGGACTTGTATTGTCAGTAACCTCTTCAATGCAGTCAGCCAGCATAACACTTGAGGAAGTCAATATTATTCCATATTAACATGTAATCACTGCTAGGTAGGATGACAAATTGTCTGGGCTTGAACCTGTGTTACAGTGTTTATTTTCTAGGAACACATTAAGAAACCTTAGTTAGCATACCAGACAGGCTATTTTGGTAAAAGTATTTAGGCATACCTTTCTCTCCTCATTACATATCATATGGAGCAGTCTAAGTATTTGGGGAACATACTGATTTGTGTAAACAACAATGGCTGTTTTTGTGGTTCCAATAAGTCATGACCCCAAATTGGGTTAGCTCTAATGAGATATAAATTTGCCACAATTGGCCTATTTTTTTCTTCAATTCAGCTCAACAAACAATTCACAAAGCATTTTTTTCTGTATATAGTGAAGACTGATGCTCTGGGAAATAAATAAATAAGACACAGTCTCTGTCTTCAGTGTACTTTTAGTGTGGTTGAGGGATAAAGACAAAGACACCAACAATTATAAAACTAAGGAGAGCAAGAGAAATAACATGGAAGGGTATCACGGAGACTTAAAGAAGGAAGCTATCATTCATTTAGGAGGAATTAAGATAGGCTTCCCGAAAACGATGGAGATTAAGATAGGTATCAACAATTAATCAAATTCTAAATGACAGAGATGGAAAGTGATGGGATATGGTGCTTTACAAATAGAAGGCCTAGCAAAAGCAAGCAATAAGAGCATGTGCAACATGAAGAAGTCAATTTTGGCTGGATGGACATTTCAAGTAAGGAAGAATTGGTAGGCAAGATTAGCCTGTTAGTACTAGCTAACTTTCTATGGAAAATAATTTGAATGATAAAATACTACAGGACTCAGAAAAGGAACCAGAGGGGAGGGAGATAACAGAGGAAAGATGGGAAAGGGCAAGCAAAGGAACAGGAATAGAGGACTCATGGGCACGGACAATGAGGAGAATTGACTGTGGGAGCAGGGTAGGGGCAGGATAAGGGTGAGCAATGGGGAAAAAGGCAGGATATCTGTAACTGAACAACAACAACAACAACAACAACAACAAATATATATATATATATTACTGCTACTTTGGAAAAAAGAAAAGGAAGTGGATCTTTATTTGTAATATTTAAATTTTAGCCTCTTTACTTGTACCATTGTGATAACACATAGACAGGTATTCCAAGTAACTTTGTGAATCAAGCCTTCCACCCTTACCTCTGCCTCCATATCTGCACATTTAAGCAGCTTCACTTAAACTAGCTGGTCAACATCCTTGTCTGAATGTCAATGCTAAAGTTTTAGTGATATAAAGCCTTTAGCAGGCATTAGTGAGAATGCACTACAGAATAAGCTCTGGGTGAACAAAGAGAAAGGAGATATGTTAGAATTGGAAGAAGAAACCAAAAATTGGTTTGTAAATTTCTCAATATTATTATGTTACTTGAATTAATAATATTGGTAAATGTTATGAAGACTGGATTCTAATGTGTCATATTATCAATTAGTTGGAATTTCCTACTTTAAAAAAGACTTTTTATCTGGGATATTGACCTTAGGGGACTGTGTAAGACATATATTTTAGTCCAACTTTTGCCTGAAACTGGTGTACTGAGAGACTTAGGTGAGGGTACTGTGTCCTCAGCTCTCTTACTGCTTACATACTTTACATATACACTCCTGCATTTATTTCTGATCTGGGGTAAATTAGGAAAACCTTGTCATCTCTTAGATTTTATTGTACTCAAGATGTCACCTGTTTCTTAAAAATGCTTCCCTGGATTATATATTTTTTTCTTTCAGTAAAGAATTAAAGATAATTTCCTTTTTGAGAATGTCATGCTGCCCCTGGAGATAATTTGCTTCCCCAGGACTGAGATGTAGAACTCTTTGCTTTTGAACCTATTACAGGAACCATGGAACACAATGAGTTAACATATTGAGTGTGGTGCTGTTTAATTTGTTTGAAGTGGCTTCCAATTCCTGATTTATTATGTTGAAAACTGTTTTGTAGCCAACATACAAAGCAGAAAATTCTATTCTTATTATAGTATCTGAATTATGAAGACTTTCCCAAGCTCAGAATGGATAGAACCATTTATGAATAAGCCTCATGATATAAAGATTGAAAGTCACATTCCTCATGACTGTTGCGTTATATACTTCTCAGATGATGGCCATCCATAAATGCAGCTAATTAGCAGTATCCATATGGGGGTGGATTCAAACAAGCTAATAATAATTGCTATATTGGAAGTTATTTGAGCTGTCCTAGGGGAGAAAGAAGAAAAATGTATGTATGGGTAGGATGGAGAGAATTCAAGAAAAACTCACATCAATAACTATGTTCCTCATATTAGAAAATCAGCTTGATATGTTTACACTGTACATTATTAACTCATTAGAAATATACCCACAGAATACAGAATAAGAAACTGGCTGTAGTGTCTTTTCAGTAAACACTGTCCAGATGGCTCTCTACTATAGTAAGAGAGCCATACCCATAGGATGAAATACATGGCTGGCTCTATGCAGTAATGTGAAAACCAATAAAAGGCATCTAATTATCAAAGTATCACCTCTTCTTTAATTTGTCACTCCTTGTCTTAAAGGATTAAAAGCCCTTGTTAGAATATAAATGTTATCTGACATGGGAAACATATTACACAATCATGATTTTCAACCATCTCAATTAGTTCTTTCTTGAGCAGGGTTCTCAAAATCAAACAGATTACAAGGTTGTCTTGAATTTCCACTAAATGAAAAATAAATAGAGGAATATATAAGTGGGAGAGAGGATAGGCAAATTTTGATCATAGGAGGAGAAAAATCAGATAGTAGTGGTAAGTAGGAAAAGGAAATTGAAAACAAGGTATTTTTCTTCGGCATTTCTTCCAATGTAGCAGAACTGAACTAGAGGGGGGCATGAAAAATTTGGAAATTGAACAAAAACAGGAAAGGTAACATAAGACTTTAGCTCCCTCTTCATATTAGTCCCCAACTTACCTACTTGGACATACTAATTTTAGGGATACATGCACATTGTGGCTAAGAAGTCAGACTTCATGATTCTCTGGATGTGATCCTGATAATAACAACTGTTCCTAAATGGGAGAATTACAGAGCTAGTTGTCTTTATTTTTTTCTTTACTAATCCATTAACAATAGAAACTTCAGTATTTCTTCTACTCAGAAGCTTTAACCAAAAACACAGGTTCACTTGCCTACTGAAACAAAAGCAAAGCTCGTGAGACAGCTAACAGTGCAAAGTGGAAGAGGTTTATTCAGGTGCCACAAACTTGGAAAATGGTGGAGACCTGTCTCAAACATTATCTTCTCTTCCTGCTCAAGCTTTTGATTCTTATAGGGATGGGAGGGGAGGGATTTTATTTCTATCCAATTATCTTGCTATCTTTTGATGTGTTCAGGCCCTCCTGTGCCATCCTGACCAATGGGGGAGACTCCTGGAGCTCCCCGACTGTCTACCATATCAGGGTCAGTAAGAAGGGAGTACTACAGGACTGGAGGTCAGGAATCCTGGAGATGCCACAGACCTCAGTCTGCCTCCCACACTGGACATGGTGACCACAGATTTAGGGGAGCTAGTTGGAGTTGGTCCGGTAACCCTGGATCCCAGCATGCCCATGTTCTCTGTGCAGCCCCCTGCACAACCTGCCCTTCTGAAGTGGCCTGACAGGCTGTGCTCACCCTGCCACCAGGTGCCTGTGTTCTGGCTGTCTACAGTAACACAGCCATAAAATCTGCTTCTATCCCTATGTTCTCTTTGTGCTTTTCTAATTGTTATTCATGGCCAGCCTGGTTACTTGGGTTTAAATTTAAATTGATTTAACCTTGGTTGTGGGCATGTCAGGGGCTAGTTCTACTCAAATTTGAATCTTAAGATTTACCTGCAGGCTTATCGGAATGCCAAAAGGTCTCTAAACCTCCTGTTGACCTTGCAGGCTTAGTGAGCAGTGAGGTGAGAAAATGTCAAGTCCCCATTGCCTCCCTCTCGCAATTGTTCATGCTATATGCATAAATCTTGCCTAAATTCATGCAAAAAGAGAAGGATATATTGAGAGTAATATGGAGATTTTTACATCAAGGAGAAAATTGTCAGAATCGGCCTTCAGAGCAGATACAGTCAGTTTCTTGGGTAAGGAGCAGAAAGTATTAATTCCCAGCCACTGACCTAATTCCCTCACTCATTGTCTATGGAGCTCTGTTCTGGCATCATGCCTTACAGAGACATTATTATTTCAGAAAATTCATTTTTGGAATTCACAAGTCATCTCCTCAAAAAGGAAAGCACATGATCCTAAAGGAAGCATGTGTGGGATAATTATGAAGGCTTTACCTGAAGAGATATTAATACAAATGACAGGATAATTTGGCTTTCTGTTGATTTGTTTCAGACTAAGAAATCATTCATCAATCAATTATAGCTAGTAGAAATGAACTAATCAGTGAGTTTATAGGAGAATAAAACTTTATCCCCATCAAAGTTTTCTAAGATCTGGCCATTTTCGGGCTGTCAGAGAATGCCTTGAGACTGCCTCTCTGCCCATCATCAACATAAAGCTTTATAATGAAGATAGGAGGGGCATAAAAGGACAGAATTGCAGTATAACTTGACTATGGGGATAATAAGAATCTGCAGAAGCCAGTGTGAAGATTCCTTATCTGCATTGTAATGTGTCTGGCTCATATCACAATGCTTACTTAAAAGTTTGACAATGTTAGATTAGATAGAGTACAAAATTGAGAGGTAGGGGTTCTGGGTCCTAATCCTACCATTGCCACTAACTATTTAAGAGCTTAAAAGGACCTCTTTTTTTCTCTCCAGTACCAAAATGAGGTGACTGGGTACAAAGGTCTCTATGGTACCTTCCAAATCTGTGTTTTACGAATATCAACCTGCAATTTTCATGAGCAACCAAAAATTATAACAATAAAATTATATTCCAATAATGTGGCCCAAGACAAAATGTGCAAACATGCTGTGTTGGGGAGTAGGAAAAGAGTAGTCTTTGAATTTTCTTTCTTCCTCTGAGGTTTATTCACAGTATTCTTTTAGCCTTGGGTCTCCTTTATTACCATATCCCCAAATTATACTTGTCAAAATTCTGCCATCTTTTGAAGCCTGGTCCAAAGACTAATTTCACAATTACATTATCACTGATATTTTAGACAAGAAAATAAGTTTCCTTCTATGCTATCTGCCTCCCTCTTATAGCACTAATCATAGCTCTTCATCTTGGTTGAGTATATCTTTTTTCCTGTTACACTAAGGCTTTGGACTAGGTTGTAGTCATTTTAGAGTCTTTCACACTTTGCTGTACCTATCATATAGAATGTGTTCAATACATGATATATTGAATATCTTCAAGCCAATATTAAGAAGCATCCCATCTCTCCATACTGTGATATCAACTTAATAAAGGAACGTAAGTATCTGTTGTGTTAAAGTATGAGTCACTTTCAAAATGTATTTTAATTTTTAATGTTGCATTTTACCACATTTTCAACTTAGAAAAAAGTTGTAAAACTTACACAAATAAATCTGATTCACCATCTATAATCATAGCATAACTATCAAAATCAGGAAATCAACAGTCATCTAAAGTAGTATCTAACCTATACACCTTTATTGAATGTCACCAATAGCCCCATTAATGTGCTTTTTGCGATCTAGCATCTAATTCAAGATCACATATTAAGTTGTCATATATCCTTAGACACCTTTAACCTAGAACAGTGCCTCTTAGTCTATATTTTGTCTCTCATAACCTCAACACTTTTTCTCTTTTTTAATTTAATTCTTGTTCAAATACAGTTTTCTGTCTTATATTCCCAGCCCTGCCTCCCCCAGTCCTCCCCACCTCCCTCCCACTTCCCCCCCACCTTAGTTATTGTCCATGTGTCTTTTATACTTGTTCATGTGAATCCTTCCCCCTTTTCCCTGTGGTTTTAAAGTACTGACAGCATTTATTTTAGG
This sequence comes from Sturnira hondurensis, assembly GCF_014824575.4. Classification (NCBI taxonomy): domain Eukaryota; kingdom Metazoa; phylum Chordata; class Mammalia; order Chiroptera; family Phyllostomidae; genus Sturnira; species Sturnira hondurensis. The sequence goes on along the minus strand of NW_028096861.1, from coordinate 3,519 downwards.
GATGCATGGTTGGTACAATATCCACAAATCAATAAACATAATACACCACATAAAAATGAAGAATAGCCCTGGCTGGTGTAGCTCAGTGGATTGAGCGCGGGCCTGTGAACCAAAGGGTCACCAGTTTGATTCCCAGTCAGGGCACATGCCTTGGTTGCAGGCCAGTTCCCAGCAGGGGACTCACAAGAGGCAACCATACATTGATATTTCTCTCCTTCTCTCCTTCCCTTCCTCTCTAAAGATAAATAAATAAAACATTTAAAAAAACAAAGAGTGAAAACCACATGATCATATCAATAGATGCAAAAAAAAGCATTTGATGAAATCCAGCACCCATTTATGATTTAAAAAAAAACTGAGCAAAATGGGAATAGAAGGAACATACCTAAACATAATAAAGGCCATATATGACAAACCCACTGCCAACATCATACTCAATAGGGCAAAAACTACAAGCATTCCACTTAAGATCAGAACAAGGGATGCCCCTGACATGCCCACAACCAAGGTTAAATCCATTTAAATTTAAACCCAAGTAACCAACAGAAAAAGGGATGTACACTTTTACCACTCTTATTCAACATAGTACTGGAAGTCCTAGCCACAGCAATAAGTCATCCAAATTGGAAAGGAAGAACTAAAACAGTCATTATTATCAGGTGATATGATACTGTATACAGAGAACCCTAAAGATCCCACTAAAAAACGACAAGAACTAACTTCTGGCCAAGATGGAGGCATATATAGATACACTGTGCCTCTTCACACAACCAAAAGAAGGACAACAAATTAATAAACAAAAAAACCAGAACTGACAGAAAATCAACCTCTATGGGAGTCTAACAACCAAAGAGTTAAAGAACATTCATCCAGACCTATAGGAGAGGTGAGATGGGCAGCTGGGTAGAGAGAATTCATGACAAGGTGGCGGCTGGAGGACTGGGTTGGGCAAGGAAGCAGCTAGGGGACTGGGTGAGGCAGCAGCTGGTGGAACTGGCAGTCCCATATTCATGTGCAGATAAACCAGGAAGAACACTGGGGAGTGAGACCAACTGCGAAACCCAGGGTCCCAGTGCAGGGAAATAAAGCCTCAAAACCTCTCACTAAAAACATTTGTGGGGCTAAGGTGGTGGGAGAAACTCTCAGCCTCACAGAAGAGTTCATTGGAGATACCCACAGAGTCCTAGAATGTACACAAAACCACCTACCTGGGAATCAGCACCAGAAGGGCCCAGTTTGCTTGTAGAGAGTGGGGAAGTGACTGAAATCCGGCTAAGAGCAGAACCTGCAGCATTGTTCCTTCTCAGACCCCTTTCCCACATACAGAGCCACAACCCAGCAATGCTGGTTGCCCTGCCCTGGTGAATACCTAAGGCATCCCCCCTTACTACTTAACAGGCATGCTGAGACAAAAAAGAGTGGGGGACAGATGAAAGAATAGATCAAAGCTCCAGAAAAAAATACAACTAAGCAATTAAGAGATAGCCAACCTATCAGATGCACAGTTCAAAACACTGGTAATCAGGATGCTCATAGAATTGGTTGAGTATGGTCCCAAAATAGAGGAAAAAGTGAAGGCTATAAAAAGTGAAATAAAGGAAAATGTACAGGGAGCCAACATGAAGGGAAGGAAGCTAGAACTCAAATCAACACTTTGGACCAGAAGGAAGAAATAAACATTCAACCAGAACAGAACAAAGAAACAAGATTTCAAACAAATGAGGAGAGGCTTGGAACCTCTGGGACGACTTTAAACATTCCCACATCCGAATCATAGAGGTGCCAGAAGGAAAAGAGGAAAAGCAAGAAATTGAAAACTTATTTGAAAAAATAATGACTGAGAACTACCCCAATCTGGCAAAGAAAATAGACTTCTAGGAAGTCCAGGAAGCTCAGAGAGTCCCAAAGAAGTTGGACCGAAGGAAGCACACACCAAGGCACAGCATAATTACATCATCCGAGATTAAAATTAAGGAGAGAATCTTAAAAGAAGCAAGGGAAAAGGAGAGAGTTACCTACAAAGGAGTTCCCATCAGACTGTCAGCTGATTTCGCAAAAGAAACCTTGTAGGCAAGAAGGTGCTGGAAAGAGGTATTTAAATTCATGAAAGGCAAGGACCTAATTCCAAGATTATTCTATCCAGCAAAACTATCATTTAGAATGGAAGGGCAGAAAAAGTGCTTCCCATATGAGGTCAAGTTAAAGCAGTTCATCATCATCAAGCCCTTATTATATGAAATGTTAAAGGGACTTATCTAAGAAAAAGAAGACGATAAAAAATATGAACAGTAAAATGACAACAAACTCAAAAATATCAATAATGAAACCTAAAAAAACAACAACTAAGCAAACAACTACAACAGGAACAGAATCACAGAAATACAAATCACATGGAGGGTTATCAGTGGGGAAGGGGAGGGGAAAACAGGGAAAAGGTACAGGGAATAAGTAGCATAAATGATAGGCAGGAAATAGGTAGGGGGAGATTAACAATAGTGTAGTAAATGTAGAAGCCAAAGAACTTATATGGATGACCTATGGACATGAACTAAGCGGAGGGGAATGCATTTTGGAGGGGGTATTGAGGGCAGAGGGGAACAAAAGGAGGAAAATGGGACAACTGTAATAGCATAATCAATAAAAAATATTTTTAAAAATCTATAAGAACAGATAAATGAATTTAGTAAAGTAGCAGGATACAAAATAAATATTCAGAAATCAGGTGCATTTTTATATGCCAATAATGATGTATCAGAAAGGGAAATTAGGAAAACAATCTCATTCAAAATTGCTTCAAAAAGAATAAAATACTTAGGAATAAATTTAATAAAAATGTAAAATATATATACTAGGAAAATTATAACACTTTGATGAAAGAAATTGGAGAAGGTACAAATAGGTAGAAGCACATACTGTGTTCATAGATAAGAAGAATTAACATCATTAAAATGCCCATCCTACACAAAGCAATCTATAGATTCAACACAATTCCTATCATGACATCAATGGTGTACTTCACAGATGTAGAACAAATACTCCAAAACTTTGTATGAAACCACAAAGGACCCAGGAGAGCAACAGAAAATTTAAGAAAGAAGAACAAAGTTGAAAGAATCACACTACCTAATATTCAACTATACTACAAAGCCACTGAATCAAAACAACATGGTACTGGCATAAAAACAGACACGTAGATCAATGGAACACAATTGAGAGCCCCAAAATAATTGACTATGACTTCATAGTCAATATTATTGACAAAGGAGGCAAAACATGCAATGGGCGAAAGACAGTTTATTAAATAAATGGTGTTAGGGAAATTGGACAGATACATACAAAAAAATGAAACTAGACAACCTTTTTAAGCCACACACAAGACTAAACTCAAAATGAATTAAAGACTTAAATGTTTTCACGGCTTATATTTAAGTCTTTTATCCACCTTGAATTTATTTTGGTGTATGGTGCAAGTTGGTGCTCAAGTTTCATTTTTTTTGCATGTAGCTGTCCAGTTCTCCC